>NW_024355327.1:107280-853084 GCF_902729225.1 Pteropus medius | reverse complement strand
GGGGAACTGTTCTTTTGTTTCAAAATTCCACTTTGGGAAAACAACACTATAATATAATGTATCTGGTAAACTACCAGGAAGAGGCATAATAAATTTAGAAGTTTGGAAGACATCTACTTTATCAATATTAGAGAACTGCAGAGTTCTGTCTTGCTCATGGTCAAATCCATCCAATTCACTATATATCATAAAAGGAGGCATTAAAACTTCTCAACCTTGTCATTAGCTCAACATATTAATGAGACTTTATGAATTAATCTCCAATCATGAACTATCTGTTGATATCACATAAGTAACATCACAGTAGTAAATAGCGTACAGCTTGCTTCAAGTAACTGGCTAAGACCAGTTTCATGATGGTTCAATTTTTGTGAAAGGTAGTAGAAAATTAAATCATTCTCATAAGATTAAACCATTTCTGTATTCCCAAAAAGTTCTTCAGTGCTAACAAGTACACCACTTCCACAACTAGTTGATAAACTGAAAAGAAAATAATATTAAGCAATGGTACTTGAGCAAACAGTTAAAAGGAAAAACTCAAAAAAATAAGAATGTGAAGATATATAATATAATGAGGAGATTCTCAAAATGGCATGGTGAGGGAAGGAAGTAGTTGCAGCTGAATAACGTACGTTTTTGAAAGGTAAGTTATTCCTTAAAGCAATTACCAAAATGTGAGAGTTCCTCTCATGGTTCTCAACCTTATACTCTGAAAGGGAACTTCGTATAATGCAAGACTAAGAGAGCCAATTACTTCAGCACCAAGCTACATCCTAAATCTCTGGACTTGGCAGTTCAAAAAAACTCTTGGAAAGTGTTCTTATAAAATCTTCACTAACAACTCTGACTTTATAAATGTAACTCTAAAAGGATGAATGAAAGCTAACCAATTAGCAAAGAAGAGAGCACTGAAAAAAAAAGACCTACCAGCTTCAGTTTTACTTCCACCACTAACTAGCTCTGAAACTTAGATCGTATTCATAATAAAAATCAGTATCATAGAAAATTAATAATTACACAGGATTTAGTATGCCAAGGACTTTCCGTTTGTACTTTATCTACCGTAATCTTCATAATGTAATCTTGACTACCTGTGAGGGGGAAATTATCATGATGCCAGGTTGGAGAGGAGGGATGAGTAGCTTGTCTGAGACCACCTGGCCCCGTGTGATGGGCTAAGGATTCTGAGGGGAGCAGAATTTGCCACCCTAAAATATGCCTTTTGGAATCTTGATTATTTTAAGCTGGTTATTTTTAAGAAACAAGGATTCCAAAAGAACCTTTGATCTCTCTAACTGCTGAAAAGAATTTAGATAGAGGGCCTGCTCCAGGAAGGGACAAATCACTGTAGGTAACTATAGTTTAACATGAAATAGTGTGTGACAGACAAGGAGGAATCTAGCAAGGCCAATTTGCTTAACATTCTGTGTTCTATTGTTAAAGATGGCCCAGGAAACATTTATCTACCAAACATTTGTTTTTCTATCTCCATGTGAACTGCCTTCCTGCCCTTTCAAGTCTCAAACCACAAACCTCTCCCCACTCCTTGCCCAGTTCTCCTTAACTCAAGATGGCATATAAGCCTTAACTGCCAGCTCTGTCCCCAGGTATCATATTCTTATGGAAACTTCACTGTGTACAGGCATAATAAATTTGGGCATTTTCTTGTTAATCTGTCTCTTGTTGATCTGATTATTAGTCCAGCCAGAAGAACTTGAAAGGCAGGAAAAAAATTATTTTTGTAAACTCCTGCAATTCAAACACAAGACGCTCCAACCCCAGAGTCCAACCCTTAACCACCACTCTGCAGACAAATTAAGTAAACTTGCTAGGATGATCTAAGAGGCTTCTTTCAACAATAAGTTGCTAAGATTTATGAGGCAAGACAGAAAAATGGAAAAACCTCAAATTTTAAAGAGACTTAGCGGCCCAGGACAGCAGCTTCTTCTCTAAGCCTCAGATTCTCAGAAAACACAATTTACTTACAGGCTGTCCTAAGGATTAGAGATAATACTAGAGCCAGTAGCCCACAGTAATAATAGCAACATTTACATAACGCTTACTATGTGTTAGGCACGAAGCATTTTCACACATTAAATCATTCAATCTTCACAATGACCTTAAGAATACTATAATTTTTATTTCCATTTCACAGATGAACAAACAGAGGCAAAGAAAGTTACCTGACTTAAATCCCAGTTACTAAATTACACATCTGGGAATCCAGACAGCTGACTCACTCAATACACAAATAACCTCTGTCTACTATTTCTTAAAGTCTATGTCAGGCTCACCCAGACTAAAGTAAACTTGGAAGGATGAAACAGTCCATAAGTAGATCTAGAAGGCCTGCCTACTTCTGCCATTCAGAAACTTTATTCAATAGGAACTAGCTAGTGACAGATACATCACATACAGTATGTGGCTAGGACTTTTTTTTTCTGTTTCCTGGCTGATGGCTCCTTTCATGTTAATACTGTGTTGATTTAGGTTTACTAATAAAAAGAAGCTCCGTTAAAGTTGTTTTTCCTGTTTTCAATCTAGGTGAAATTCAATCTTATTCATTTAAAAATTATTTTAATAATATATTTTACTTAACTCAATATGTGAAAATATTATTTCAACATGTAATAAAAATTAATATTTTACCTTTTTATATGAAGTATTCAATATTCTAAGTGTGTTTTACATTTACAGCCCATCTCAAATTACAATAGCCACATTTCAAAGCTCAGTAGCCACAGATTGCTAGTGGATACCTTATTGGACAATGCAGTTTACCTGATTTCAAGGCTTATTATATAGCTACTCTGTGGTTATTCATGAATCGATAGACACATACATCAAGAGATCAGAATAGAGAACTCAAACAATAGACCCAAATGAATATGCCTTACTGATTTCTGACAAATGGTCTTGGAGCAATTGGCAAAAAAATGAACCCCAAAATAAGTCTCGCAACTCATATGAAAATTAATTTAATATGTATAACAGACTTACATGGAAAACATAAAACTATAAAACTTTTAGAAAAAAAAAAAGGAAAGTCTCTGGGATCTAGGGTAGGGCAAAAAATTTCTTAGACTTGCCACCAACACAACTCATAAAAGGAAAAAGAGAGATATCTTAGACTTCATCAGAGTTAAAACTTTTGTTCTGTGGAAGACTCTGTTAAGTGGATGAAAAAACAAGCTACAGACTAAGAGAAAATATTTGCAAACCACATGTCTACTCGTCCTGACAAAGAACTAGTAACTAGACTATACAAAGAACTCTCAAACTTAACAGTAAAAATCAAGCAATACAATCAGAAAATGATCAAAAGTCACAAATGGATATTTCATTGAAGAGGTTTAATAGATGGCAAGTAAGCACATGAAAAGGCGTTCAACATTATTAACTACCAGGGAAATGCAAATTAAAGTCACAGTGATATGTGGCTATATACCTATCAGAAGAATAAAATAAAAAATAGGATTCAAGAAGTTGGATTACTCATACATGGCTGGTAGGAATGCAAAATGGCACAGCCACTCTGGAAAATATTTTGGCAGGATTTTATAAAACTAAACATGCACTTACCATACTCTGGGCATTTATCTCAAGGAAATGAAAATTTATGGTCACACAAAAACTTGTACATGAATGTTCACAGAAGCTTCCTTTGTAATAGCCCCAAGTGGGAAACAACCAGGATGTCCTTCATTGGGTGAATGGTTAAACTGTGGCACATCCACACCATGGGATACTAATCAGCAATGAGCCACTGATACATGCGGCTACTTGACTGAATCTTCAGAGATTTAGGCTGAGGGGTATATTCATAAGGGTTATTAGTTTATGATTTTCTTTTTTATATTGTTTCAGTCTGGCTTTGGTATCTGGATAATATCAGTTTCATAAAGTGAATTGGGAAGTGGTCTCTTCTATTTCCTGGAACAGGGTATGTAAAAAGGTCTTAATTCCTCTTTCAATGTTTGGTAGAATTCTTCTGTAAAATCATTGGGCCTGAAGATATCTTTTTTGGAAGTTTAAAATTATGAATTCAATTTCCTTAACAGTTAACATGGTTATTCAAATTATCTATTTCATATTGGGTGAATTGTGAGAATGTGTTTTTTGAGGAAGTGGTCTAATTTTTTTAAGCTGTCAAATTTATGTGTGTAGAGTTGTTCATAGTATTCCTTTATTATCTTTTTGATATCTGCTGACTCTATAATGATATCTTTGCTTCATTCCTAATATTGGTAATTTATGTCTTCTGTCTTTTTTTGTCAGTCTTCCTAGATGTTTGTCAATTTTATTAACTTTTTCAAAAAACCAGCTACTCTTGCTTTCTTAATTATTGTTTGCATAATATATCTCTTTCCATATTTTACTTTAACCTTCTATTGTTATATTTGAAGTGAGCTTCTTACAGACAGTATATAGTTGAGTCATGTTTTAAACACAATAGCCAATCTCTGTTTCTAAGTGGTATATTTAGATTGTTTAGCTTTAATGTAATTATTACTATTTTAGGACTTAACCTACTATTTTATTTGTTTTCTGTTTGTTCTCTCTGGTTTATGTTTTTCCATTTTCTGTATCCTACCTTCTTGCAGGCTATTCAAACATATTTTTTGGAATTCTATTTTAATTTATCTAGTGTTTTTGAGTCCATCTCTTTGTATAACTTCTTTAGTGGTTGTTCTAGGTATTACATTACACATTCATAAATTATCACAACCTACTGGTATCATTTTACCAGCTGGAATGAAGTACAAAAACCTTACCTCCTCTTATGTCCCTTTACTATCTCCCATTTACAATATAATTATCTTAAATATTTCTGTCCTTTGCATCCACATCAGAGAGTATTGCAATTTTTGTTTCAATTTTGAAACATAATTTAGAAATCTCAAGAGGAAAAGGTAAAATGTTGGTAAAAAAATACCAACATTTTTGCTTACTGTGTTTTTCCTTCCTCCCTGGTGTTCACAGGTTCCATTTTCTTTTTAAATTATTTCCTTTCTATTATCTATTCTATCTATTTTTTTAGAATAAGTCTGCTGGTGACAAATTCTCTTAGTGTTTCTTCCTCTGAGAATACCTTGACTTCTTCTTCACTCCTGAAGGGTACTTTCACTGGTTATGGGATTCTGGGTTGACTCTGGGTTGACTGCTACAGGATTCTGGGTTGATTTTGGGTTGATGTTATTTTCATTCAGTATTTGAAAGCTTCAAGTTGCTGAGTCTCAGCAGAAACTCAAAAATAAGATATGTAGAGAGAGCTAAAAATACATATATAATAAACTGGATCCCACTGAGTTGAAATGTCACCAGGCTGCAAGGAACTCTAATTCTGGCAGGAGAAACAGATGTAAAAAATAATTACAATTACATGTGATAAGTGCAAAAAGGCAAGTACGTACTGGTCATAGTGCTGACACAGAGAGAATGTATCACTGTTTGAGAGAATCAGCAGAAGTGTAACTGCACGGAAACTTCATTTCTTCTCTCTCTTTTTTTTCAAAACTTCATTTCTTTAATATAGTTTTTTTCCTCTGATTCAAGCTGATTTTACCCAGATAATGGCATTGTGACTCACTTACCTTCTTCTCCATGCTTATCCTCCATATGCCTGCTCCTTTAATCATTAAACCTTAGGATATAAGATTACCTGAGCCTCAGGTCTATAATCAGGACAACAGGTTTCAGCTGGACTTTAGACTAAAGATAACATCTTGGCTGTAGATGTGTTTCAGCCCAGGCCCATCAAGGCAGAAGTACAACCCCACCAGCCATGAGACCAGATGGGTTGGCACCAAGGCTGATTCCAAAACCGGAAACAATGATCAATTACTTCATTCCCCTCCAATAGTCTATTCAGTAGCACTCTCGACCCCAACTCCCTTAGTTTCCATGACTACTGATTTTTCTCTATATAATCTGTACTTCTGAGATACCTGGGGAGCCAGGCCTTTGAGCAATAGCTCACCTGTGTCTCCTGGACTCGCAACTCTCTAATAAACCTTACTTTCTTTACTACAAAACCTGCATGTATCTCTTCGTTGGCTTAGACGTGCGCAGGCAGATGGATCCCTTTTTCTTTCCTGATAATAGAAGTTTCTCAGAGGAGATATGTGGGCTGGATTTTGAAGTAGTGACAGGAGTTTCCAAGTAGAAGGGAAAACATCTGCAAAAGCCCCAAGAGAACTGAAAATGGCACATTTGGGAAATGATACAAACTAATGTCTGGCTAAAGTACAGAACATCTATAGAAGTGAGGGCGGATGAAGTGGAAAAACAGGCAAGGGAGGGATGCTGGGGGTCTTCATCCTCCACTAAGGAGTTTAGACATTATCATATGTGCCACAGGGAGCTGCCAAATGGATGAAGCTGGTGAATATAATATTCATAGCAATGACTGCTACTATTAAAACCTTTTAAAAGTAGCTTATCATTGAATTATTAATATTATCTTTATTCTACTATGTATCAAAATTTAGTTTACGTACTGGTAGGATGTGTTAATGGCCAATAAAAATAGAGGAATCGGCTGAGTTCCTGCCTTCTACACTCCATTTTAAACACGCTCCATCTGCCTGCCGAATGACTTCAGTGTCTCTGCGATCAATGAATGAAGCAGCATGGAATGAGATCATGGCTAGATGACAGCACACTAAGTGAAGTGCTTCAGCTTTCCTGGGGCTTAGAATTCCCCAGCTTTTGTCAGTTTTTGTCAAAACATTAACATTACTTAATGTATATTTTACATTATTTACTAAATGAAAAATTTCCAATGCCAGCAGCTGAGAAAAAATAGCAGATTTATGCACAACATGTCAAGTTCACGCTCTGAGCTCCAAAAATGCCCAAGCAACCTTCAGAGAGAGACACTGGTCCTTCGCTCCCACACCCATTTATTATGCTGACCCTTTGCACAACCATATACACCTGCCCACCCACTATAAGCATCTAGAGTCCATTCTAGAATTCAGATGAAATCCTTTTCTGGCTTCACATAGGAATATATCACTGGTTATAATTGCTATCATACTTCTGGTGAAAATAAAAAAACTTTCATAAAGAGTAGAGACAAATAAAGAGTAAACTAAAAGATCTTCACATGACACCATAAGTGCTTTAACCAAGCCTTATTCCTTTCCAGTCCAATTATTAAAAGAAAATGTCATATTGAATGTTACTGAATTGTATACTTAAAAAACGGTTTAAAAGATTTTATGTTATTTATATCTTTCCACAATAATATTAAAAAATACTCTTAAAAGTAAAAAAGAGAGAAGAAAGAAAAGGAAGAAAGAAAGAAGGAAAGAGAGAAAGAAAGAGAGGAAGGAAGGAAGGAAGGAAGGAAGGAAGGAAGGAAGGAAGGAAGGAAGGAAAAGGAAGAAGGAAGGAAAGGAAAAGGAAGGAAGGAAGGAAGGAAAAGAAAAAAAAAAGAAAAAAGAGAGGAAGGAAGGAAGAAGAAGGAAAGGAAGGAAGGAAGGAAGGAAGGAAGGAAGGAAGAAGGAAGGAAGGAAGAAGGAAGAAGGAAGGAAAAAAAAAAGAAAAGAGTGCCACATTCATGTTATCTCTCAGAGGCAGACATCATCCCTGCCTTGGAGATCAGGAAGTCAAGACCCATCTGGGTACTTAATCTAAGTTTGAACTGCTGGTGAAGCTTCTTCAGTTGGATTAGGAGAGCTCTAGTACTCAGTCTTATTCGAAGAAAAAGTATTCTTCAGAGCCTGATGGCCTTGAAAGAAAGGTTAAATATTTTTAAAACAGAAAGTATGAATATTTCCATTGAAAATGAAGATGTCAATTAGAATATTAACAGACAGGAAACAAGGAGCCAAAAATCATCAACCTGTTTAGGCTGAAACTTAAGAAGAAATTTGTTTGCATAACTTTGCCATTAAAGATAATTTTCTTTTAATTCCCATTTCTTTTACAGTGCATACATTGTTTTCTGTTTTGTCTCTATGGCTGCTGTTCTAAAGTAAGTCAACTTTTGGAGTATAAACTAGAATCTAGGTATGTTCTGGCTCCACACTCTTTCATAGACTTGACAATTTGAATGGATCAGTCCTTCAGAAGTGGAAAATTATTCCTACCAAGTTCCCAACTTGTGAGAAAGTGTCTCTTCTGGGAACACTTTCCAGTCTTGATAAGTACTGAAATTCCTTCCTACCTGTAAGCTTGTTAATTAAATGTCAAAGGTCATTATACCAAGGGAGAACAGCACAAACCAACATGGAAATTTGCTTTTCTGAAATATGTATAGTAGCCATATTTATTTAGAATTGATCTGCATGCTTTTCCTCTATTTTCTACATAGATTTTTATTTCTCCCTGTATCCTTCTTGACATCATTTGCCACACTGCCTTGAGATATTTTTCATACAGTTAGGCAACAAACTATATCTGAATTATGTTCAAATGAGCAGAGAGACTGGTATTTTCTGTAGAAAACATATGGCCTATCAGAATTGATCTCCTGAATTTTGCCCCCTAACATGACATGACTTTACCGAGGGTATGATCTGATATATATAAAATATAACATGGAGTCCAACAGATTTTTTGTAAAGTGCCTAAAATTAAGCAAACACAGTTATATGAGTTAGTATATTATCATGCAACACTACACCTAATTTAAACAAAAAAAGTCATTACCTTCATTGCAACAATCTGGTACTGATTTTCACTTTAGACTCTACTGGTCATTACCTTCTTCTGTTTTGGGTCATTATTTTATCTGGAGAACCAAAACCCAATTCTTCATCTATATCTACTACATGAAAACTTAGATTCTCTTAACGATCCAACAGATTTTTGGATACTTAACTATCCTATTATAAGTTATCTTATTTAGAAGGAATGAAAGTTAAGATCATGGCAGTAAAGGACAAGCTCTCAATCTATTAAATAAAATTCTGTTGAAAAGTAACTACATGCATTGCATATTAACATAATTTATTAGAACAATTAGAACACATCCTTGTTGTCTTTTAATTAGATTATTCCTTGTTCTCGTAATTATACTAGACAAGGGAGAATAATAGTTTCAGGAATCTAAGATCATCTGTAGACTATGTAGAAAGAGAATGATCAATAACGCTAATCTACTGGAACATTTAAATTCCCAGAAAAAGATCTTTTATCATGAGCAATCTTTTGTATAATCAGCATTATTTCTCAATGTCTATGCTTATCTTTCCCAAAGTTGAAAAGTAAAGATGCCGGACAAATAACAGGCATTTCTTATTCCACTGCTGGAAACCTGGTCAGGCTGGGCCACCTCTGGCCTCTAGTGGCTCAGACACTGCTTCGCTCCTTTACAAAATGCCAACAAATAACTACAAATGAAGGATTTAAGATTCCATGCAGAGCAGCACAGCCAGGAGTCTGAATGCCTCACAGGGAGAAGACAAGATTTTTAAGTTCTGATCCTAGGTGAGGAATCATAAATGTCCTGGATTTAAAACTACATTCAAATTGATGAAAATTTCTTAAAAATGAAAAGACAACTGACTTAAAAAAAAAAAAAGAATAACTGTTGACATTTCTATATTTGAAGATATTATTTGCAGAAATTAATGGGGAGGCTTTATGACAGGGAAGATAGGAATGGGCTGAGGCTTTTAGATGTGAGTTGAATTACTGTCTCTGGTTTTATGTTTTGGAGACCACAGGGAATTCCAATGCTCCAAGGGCTCTCTCGTGCCGTATGCAACTGCTAGGAAATCCTAGAGAGCAGCTCCCAGGACTCCTAGGATTCAGAATCTTTCAAAAGTCATGAGGTGGCATATCCCATTCTCAAGGATAACCCTATAGTTGAGTGGAATGATGCTGGGATACACAGAACTGACACCAGTGAATCTCAAGTTCTCTGTAATAATAGGCAACATAAATATCCCACCAGGAGCCAGAATTACAGGAATCTCAGCCCCACTGTTGACTGTGTCTGCCTCAGTCAATGCAAAGTCGTAATGAGACCATGTCTAGACAGTATTGATCTCCCACCAGAAAAAAATAATTCAGAGTGTGACTTCTTTTCTAGCTTAGTCCAAATGATACCCAAATAGGGATTGTTCATTCACATATTCTAGCACTCTCCTTAACCAGAGACATTTTATCAGCCAGGCAGCCAAGGACACACATAATCTTTTCAAGGTATATACAAGTTTTTTTTTTTTAATATTCAAATAGCAAATAATAAAGTTACTCAAGCCTATTAAAGAATATAGAGAAATTAAATGAGTTTTTATGTTTGTCTGTCTGTTTGTTTGCTTTACCTTGCTAGGCGAAGAAGACAGACCATTATAAAAAAGAGATCCACGCACTCTGAAAGAATGAAAACTCAAGTTAAGGCAGGCCCCCACCCCAAAATGTCTACAGGAGGTATCATTTGCTTAAGCTGTCTAAAAGATTTCCCATGCAGTCTGGTAGTTTAGCTGCAGAGGAGCAACCATGTAACTTTGCTCTCCATTCCAGCTGGGAATACACAGTTCTTCACAGGAGCACCTCTTTAAATTGCTACAGGTGCTGCTAAGAATTTAGGGTTCCCCACTATTCTGATCTTCAGACTGGTAGGTCCTTGAAGCAGAATGCTATGCCAGAGGCACCAAAGATTTGCATTTGAGTGCCCTGTGGTCAGGCATTCCAAAACCAGGATATGCCCCCAGGAAGTCGGGAAGGAAGGGAATATCGTTTAAATACTTATAGGAATGGAGCTAACAAGCTCCCAGGGATATGTGATGGTGAGCTAGGAACAAAAACCTCAAGCTCCAAAGGGGAACGAAGAATTCTCTCTGACTCTGGGGCTGAAATGAAGTCATGATTCTGAGGTATGTGGGTGGTTCCAGAGGGTAGAAAGTGTTATAAGGCAGACTTTTTGCTTCATTGAAGAAAAACGAAACCACCTTATTATGTTGGAACAGTATCAAGGTACAAATCTATCCTTGGAAGAATGTTAAATAGAAACAATCCTGAGTGAGGCTTCCACCACTATAAATAGTTCCTTTAAAACGCCACCTAGAGACAAAATTATCATTTCTGTGCTCCTAACCAATACAGCCTTGCAAGTCTAGGAAACAGTTTGTTCTCTAAAGCAAGCAGAAGAAAGTTCCTTCAGTCTACTATGAGTTCCTGTCGTACTCGGTTTTGAAGCTTTTGAGTATTCACTCCCCAAACTAAAATTCAAACACCCGGATAACTAAGAACCTTATCTATTGATAGCAAAAACTATTTTCCCAAGTGGATTGTATATAATTTCTCACAAGCTTAGTAAAAATCCTATATTTGTCCGAAAGGAAATGAAGAGAAGCCAATCATGAATTTCCTTTTTCCCATGTAAATGAAAGGTACAAGAGAGTGACACAGTGTTCACCCTTCTCCTCCAAGGAAGGTACAATGTGGGGGTTTTGGTTTAAAGGACACCATTGTGGCATATTTCCAAAACATAAGGATAATTTACGGGCTACTTCAATCCTAACACACTGGAGTTAAGGCAAGTACAGTATGCATGTATACCTTCCTAGTTATCAAGAGGTCTGAGAGATAGAGGTAAAAAATAAAATGTGGACACACATTTAAAAGATGTACAAGTTATTTCAAAACAAGGCAGAGCAGTTGTGATTTAGTATAATTTTGTTGGAGAAACTTAACTCTCTAAGGAAATAGGGACCTTAACAAATACGTTATAAATAACACAGATATGCCGTAGCATTTGGCAGAATCTTATCCAACCATTCTGATTTGGCCATATGTTAAATTAGCCAAACACATTAGGAGAAAAATTCCTCTATTGATCGGATGATTGATTTAAAATATTCATGATCTTAGCAGAAGCATTAGTAGTAAGTTCCAGAAACAAGAAATAAATCACATATATCGACAAAAAGGAATGAAGGCATTTTGTGCAAATTGCCAGTTATAAAAACAGTCACGGGAATGTAAAGTACAGCGTAGGGAATATAGTCCGTAATATTGCAATCACGATGTATGGTGTCAGATGGGTACTAGACTTAACAGGGTGATCACTCTGTAAATTATACAAATGTCTAATCACTATATTGTATGCCTGAAACTAATATAATATTGTATGTCAACAGTAATAGAAAAAAATTTAAAAAGAAAAAATCTTAGGGAATAGATTTTTTAGGTATTTTATAAATCATTAAGTCAGATACAGGAAAAAAATAAACCCTACACATATAACCCCAGAGCATTTTTATTCATGCCTCCATAGTTATAAAAGCCCAAAGATGAAATCAATTTCTTAAGACTTCTCCAGAATGTGATTCAACAAAATGTCTATTAAAAAAAACAATAGTTTTCTGATGTTTAATGCTATACGCTGTTTCCCAGATATGCCTTGCTATTATATAAATCAGTTCTTTCTTAATGCTGCAAGTGAAGACAGAAAGCTAGATATTAGTAGCCACACTCTCTCATAAAAAGCAGACTTCAGCTTTTCATTTTCCAATGTGATTAGCAATTATCTATGATGGTCTCCAAAACTTAATTGAAATTTTCCTGAATCTTTCAAAATCAGTACAAGAGCGAGAAGATGTCTTTCCAGGATGAATATGAAGAATAGAAAGTTTTACCATTTCTCTTAATTTATTTCTGACTTCAGCTTGGTCGTCATTATTCCTACATAGCTGCCTTATTTATTATTCAGTGTCCTCTGTGACCCCCCTAATCAGTTTTCTGGGTGCATATTTGTTCAATAACTATATTATAATTGTGTAATCTGCTGAATTTTCTAATATCCTATTCTACATTTGTCCTAAATTAATGAATTCCATTATTTTCACTTCAACTTCTATTTATTAAATTCACTCTGAACATGAAGTTTATGTTCAAAGAAATTCATAATTCTTTATTCTTGGCTTGGTGTTAACAAGGAATTGAATAAGCATTGTAGTTCATCAATTTTTTATGTTTACTAAAGACAAATTTTGTTAAAATGTTAGTGTTCCAAGCCTTCCATTCCCCCAGAAAATACATTTATTTTGCTTGGCCTTTCCCATCGCCCAGTTTCTAAGAGAAGTAAAATTTTGTGTGTGATGCAGAATTATGTGAATAAGAAAAACAGAACTAGAAAACTGGGATTAAAAAAAAAAAAGTCTAAGTCTGCAGCCTTAATAGTATATCTGTTTGAGAGTAAAGGGGTAAAACAGAGAACCCGGCTCCTGAGCACTGTGAATTGACAGCTCACTGGTAAGAGAGGGATGGAAGGGGATTTTAAGGGTGGCCATGAACAATGAATAAAATAATTTTCAAAGTTCTTGGAGAGACATGAGTAAAATTTAGAATTATCTTTCCATTAGTTCATTTGCTATACCATCTTAAGACTGAACCATTTGGGTTCCTGGCACTTATTTAGGTTATGCAAATACCCTCCAGTGTTGACGTTTATTCATTTATACCTGGACTTTGGTTTCCTTTAAATGTTGTAAACACAGTCCAGAAACAAATTTGATCATCCCAGAAATTTTTAAGAGCTCTCATCAGTCTGCTTTAAATGAGTTCTATCAGTTAATTCACAGGTCAATGTCTGGGTCAATCTAAAGGCTACTTGAATAATTAGTAAATTAATATGAAAACATACTGAAAATAAAGGTATCTCTGTTAGTGTCAAACAGGTAAAAGACATCCTGGGAGGCAACAATTGTTACTTGGTAATGCAGTTTTAAACTTTTAACAATGTATCTAAAACAAAGGTATAAGAAGAAAATTAAGTAAAAACCTTGCAATTTCTATGAAAAGCCTTGTATAAGATTATTAAGAAAGTGATAAGCACTTATGTATGGTTTTATTGCTTTGCTATACAGATCACTCTGTAAAATGTGGATAATATAACCTCAGCTGGAATATGTGGGCTCTGCACGCCTTTTTTTCAGTTGAGTTATATAATTAAAAATCAATATGGTGTAACATAGCATTTATTATTCTTATGGAAGTACATAAAATAAAAGGAAAACTTGGAGCTAAGTTAAAAATTTATCATCCTTTAGACCAATATGTATATTTGTAAATTAAACCTGTCATCAATAAAGTTGTACTACATAGTAGGGTATGCATGAAAGAATGAGAGAGAATGGAGGATTCAGAAACATATACATACTAAATGAAAACTATAAGGCATTCCCAAGAATCTAAACAGCCTATACATAAATGTAATAACTTCATATACTAAGGGAGGAAACTTGAGTTCTAAAGCTAGAGCCTAAGGCAAATGTCACATATAGTCAAACTTAACACTGAAGATCATTTAAATCACCTGTAGGGTGCAAGTTATATTGCTTTGTGTATTCAAGCCTGACAGTAAATATTTGAGAACAAACAACTGAGTTAGGCTAAAGAAAGGAAGCAAAGTCCAACTACAGCTATCTGGGTATTCAAACCACCTTGTCTTTAAGGAACTATCATATCTCCACCAATGAGTCTTTACTTAGTAGGCGATAAAGTGTAAACTTGTTTACCCTCCATTGTGGTTTATTCCACTGATTTAACATGAAAGTTTTATAACTTTGATATGTTAATGGATATATTTGTCATTGTTGAGAGATTAAATAAGGTAACAGATGCAAAAGGACTGGCATAAACCATACACTCAGTAAATGCTGGGTTTTAATCTGCTTTGTTTCAGTCAACCTACAACTACACTGCTCTTTGAAAACTTGTAGAGAACAACGTAACTGCTTCTTTTCTTTCCAAGTCAGCAATTCCAGTTGGGGCCCATATAAACAGCTATACTTCAGGCATGAACTGGAGCAGATCTTAGCCTGGCGCGAGGTTCTAAGTGGGCGTAAGGTGAATCTGCTGCACATGGGAAGCATGTCTTTATGCTTGGGTTGCATCTCAGCAGATTGGCTCCCTGACTGGTCCTGCTCTTTCCAAAGCCACGACACAGCACATCTGGCTCCAACCATAAGGCAACTGAACAAGGAGGGTCTGTGTCTTTTCCCAAAGGACATTACTATCAACTCTACCAGGAAAGCACATGACCCCATGAAGTCCATTTATTCTTATCTTAGATAATGTATCCATCCATGAGTCTCTTTTACTGGCGCTTACATATAATGGAACTCTACAAAAATCTATAAACTGGAATTTTTTTCCTTCCTCCTCTTTCCTCCCTTCTTCTTTCAAATTTCCACCTATGGTAAAACCTCAGAAGTAAAGTCAAGTGGCTTTTCCTATTAGTCGACATTTCTGTCATGTACTCATTTTCTTTTTAGTCTTCCCATGCACTCCCTCCAGGGTGCTCCTTTACAGAAATAAGGTACGCCAAATGAAAAAGAGAACTCAAGGCACAATTTTACCCTTGACATGTGAAGAGAGAATATTTTTCTCCTGGATTTATGGTATAGTGCTATTCAGACAATTTCTTTTCCTCTGCCCGCTAGTTTGCACTTCCTACTTACTGCTGCACACCATCATCACCATGACCATGAATTTATGTTGTACCTGTGGCTGTAGGCTCTAGCCAGCTCCCAAATAATTTAATCCAGATATCATTGTCTTCAGCTCATTCCTCTTCCTTACTGAAATCTGCTTTTGGTAATTTTTCATAAGATGTTATAGCTTTCTTTTATTTCTCTTAAGTTGAATCTCTTTTACTTCTTCCTCTCATTTTTATGCTCTCCTGGGCCCAAGCACAGTACCTCTGAATTTACAGGGATTCATGTCTCCAAATTAAGAAACTCTTGAGAAGCTTACTATCAAGGTGCCTTTTCTCTGCTAATCCTTAGCAATGTTAACTAAAAGGAAACCTTTAGACTTTGAAATTCCAAAGCTCCCAGTCTCAGCTCTCAGCTCTGACTTTTATCACATGGCAAGACGATGATAGCACATTCTTTCAACCTAGGCCAAACTTTCCAAAGACGGCCACTCTTCCACCTCCAAAGATGCCAGCTGGGCTTCTTTGGGAGATTTGAAGTGTAGGATTTGGAGTTAGACAGACAAGGGTTTAAACCCAGCCTCTGGCACTTAATTTGAGTAAAACCTTGAGTGAGCCATTTAACCTTCTGAGCTTCAGTTTCCTTGACTGGAAAATAAGACTACAAATATATACCTAAGGAGATTGTTGTGAGGATGCAATGAGGTAATCTTTGTAAAATACACACAATGTCTGGTGCGTGATAAGCATTCAAACTCCGTAGCTATTATTTTTGTTCTTATGAGTTAAAAGGTAGGATAGAATGAATTTTTCTTCAAGGAAGTTCACAAAGCTGAACTTAGAACATTACTATATTATTTAATAGACCCCAGTCCCTAATACCACTCAGTTCAGTATTTTCATGCTTAAGAAGTCAATAAATAACTTCAATTGAAACTGAGGACAAATAGAGAGTTAGGATTTGGAACCCTAGGAACAGATAACTATTCTCATAAATTTGGACAGATCATTAAGAGCCTCTATTCTCAGAAAGTACATCTCTTTTAAAATATATTTACTACAGTTACCCATGGAGACAGAATATTTTTATCATCAGCTGAAAACCTGTCTTCTGGAAGGGAAAACTGCAATTATAACCAGAGCAGACCTCAGACATTAACCTTTTATTTAAGGGAAGAAAAGAAAGTAGATATTAAGCAAGAAGCAGAGAAGGAGAGGGAGAGAGGAAAAGAAGGAAAGAGAAAGAATGAAAGCAAAGGGTTTGATGATAAAGACTATTTGGCTTTTGGCCCTTCTCCGTACCAGCTTAAGTGGGATGATCATACCACTTATGAATGCTGTCAGTTCGGTCCATGGAAACCAAACAAACGAATATCTCCTATTTCAATACAAACAGAGTAAAATTGTCATATGTATGACATTAACACACACACATATATAAAATTAAGATGAACAAAAAATAAAGCTAAATATCTAAACTCAGTGATGAAATTAACTGGGTCCAAACTACCAGAGTAAGTGAGGTTTGAACTCTGGGAGATGAGTAAATTCCTTTAGGGCTCAAGAATGAAAAGTTCAGTGATTGATTCTGATCTCTAAATGAACAGTCTGATCCACTTTTGTCTCATACAGATCTGCTTTTAAATGCTATTTCTGCCACTTGTTTGTTGGGCAAGTTACTTGTCCTTGACTTCCCCATACCTAAAATTGAAATAAAAATATCTGTAAGGAGGAGGGTACTAGGCCTGCCACTCTTTCTTCTCTCTCTTTGGGGCCCACATCCCTTCAAGGAGCAATTCTTAATCTGATTGGCAAAATTTCAAGCATAACGAGTCTAACTAAAGGCAGGGTCGGTCTCTAAACAACAAAGGCTCCTCTCCCCTTTTCTATTTCCTCTCTTCTAAGTTGGGAAAAGTCTGGTTCCTCAGAGACGACTAATCATTTCTAGTTCTCTCTCCTGCCCTCATTCCAACTTTAGGCAGTAACATCCATGAGCCAAAGTGAAGTCCAGAGCTCTAGCTTTACTCCCACACGTTCATTCTTCATTCCTCCCCACTCCCTCACACTATCTCCACTCAGAATTTCTAAGGATGTGGTTCATTTGAGGGGGCTATTTAGGAAGTGGGAGAAAGACTCACCCACTTGAGACCCCTTTAAGGTCAGCCTACCTTTATCAGTGTTCTCCACTGCAAGGTTTGGGCACTGGCTCAACTAATAGCAAAGAGATACTCTGTTATCATTTCCATGTCAGGGCCTTTTCATTTGCCCTTTTTTTCCTCTGGAATGCTCTGCATCTTTAAATCCTGGATCTTTAAATCATTTGGGTCAGTTCAAATGTTATTTCTTCAGAGAGACCTTTTATGACCACCCAATCTAAAATTGTAACCTCACCACCACCAAGTCACTCTAATACATTAATCTTTTATTTTTTTAACGACTCCCATCACATTTCATTATTTTATTTGCCTGTTGCCCATCCCTACCTCTTTTCCAAACATACCCATTAGAAGGTAATCTAAAATAGCCTAACTATTGTGTTTTATTCAGCACTTCTTTATCCAGAGCCAGGTGCATGTCACAAAGTCGATGACCAATAAATTATAGCTCTCATTATCCTTTCTTCTCCTGATTGGTCCTGCCACCTCCTATGCCCAACCAGGTTCAATGAAACCTTTTAAAAATTTCTCTCTTCAGCTGACCTAAGACATCAGATAGTAGGACCCAACAGGCTATACCATATTATATTTTGTGGAGAATTGAGGAGATTTCCAAGAGATTCTTTAAGCTCCAACATAAAAACTATCTACAATTTAATATGCCCCTGAGTTATCTTTGGTGCTGCTGAGACAGCCTTTCTTAAGAGGAAATGTTAATTGTCAATGTTTTTGAGAGCATGCTGGTTTGGGTTTGCTCCTTTTAAAAAGTATTTCCCCTCCCTCCTTGCTGGAGATTATCGAGAATGCAAATGTGGGCTTTCCACCATGCACATATGTGTTTGTGGCTGGAAAGTAGAAGAAAAAGGCTTCTTTAAGACTATCCCATGGGTAAAGGCATCAGCCACTCTCTTCTTTGTATATGGGAGCATTTACTAAGTTGTACTCCTTATATTGGGGTTTGTTAAAAATACAAATAAGGTAAATGGAAGAAGATACTATTCAAATAAAGAACAGGTTATGTAAATTCTGATCCTTAAGTCCAACAAAGGCTTTTCTCTACCATTAGAAGAGGTAGCTATTTCTTTGGCTGAAGAGCAAATGAAGTCATTGATGTGAGTTTACTAGCCATATAAATTTTTTGAATGTATAACAAATATGTCAATACTGGAATTGACACACTCAACACTAAGATGTTCATACTAGGAGACTGAGGAGGATAAGACTGACTCCAAGCTCTCATCTCACATTTACTAAGAAGTATATACTCATTGAGGGGAATGTCTAACAGAATGGACTATATTATTTAAATCGATACCTCTTTCTCTCTTATTTGCCAATTTTGATTGGCTAAATTGGCAAAAGTTCAATGTACACAAGATGAAACTCCAATTTATTCAAGACCACTCATCTTTAGGTTAGGATATTTTTGTATTAAGAATCAATAGATGCTAGCCTTACAAAACTTTATGTCATCTGGACCTCATTTGCCCATTTCATGGACAAAGAACATAGACGGATATCATACTCAAGAAAGGTCCCTAAAGAAATCTCACAGGTGTAATTTTAAAAACAAAAAAGCAGACCTATATCTTTCTATGGTAGAGTTAATCTTAAAATATTATATATATATATATATCTTTCTTGGAAGTAGGTTTGATATAAATCCTAAGAAAAAGAGTAAAACCGACATATCCATAAGCATTGTGAGGCTTAATTTTATATATCAACTTGAATGCGTCATGGGGAAGGCCATTGCCCTACCCAGTGTGGGTGGGTCTCAACCAATCAGTTGAAGGCCTGACTAGCATAAAAGGCTGACCCTTCCCTAAATAAGAGGGTATTCCTCTTACCTGACTGCCTTTGGACTAGAACTATATCATCGCCTTTCTGGGTCTCCAGCTTGCTAACCGCACGTCTTGGGACTTGTCAGCCTCAATAATTATGCAAGCCGATTCCTTATACTACACACACACACACACACGTGTATGTATAAGACTCCCATTGGTTCTGTTTCTCTTGAGAACCCTGACTAATAATGAGTGTTAAACTCAAACCCAAAGATTAATAACTTTCTATCAGTTTGGCACCTAAGTGCATGTCTCTTTATGAACTATAAATTTCATGAGCTAGCATATGGCACTCCATCAATTACTCTAGAACTCTCTATAGGTGTTTAAAATGTTTTATATTATATTAAAATGTAAAACACCAAAGGAAAATGCAGTGAGACTAGACTGGAAAGAGTAGTTAGTAATGCCAAATATAAGGCAATCTTGAATATAAATAACTATTCCATTTTCTCAATGAAAAGATCAAAAATATTCAAAAGGGAGGATGATCAACTTGTACATATAAACGTAGAGGAATATAGAAAAAAATAGTTCGAATATCTATATCTACTAACTCTGTGTCAGATTTCTTTCCTTCTGTTTTGTTCATCCCTTCAGATGACCTTCACAAGTACCGAAAGCAAACACTGGGTGAGACCATTTTAACCCAATATGACTTCCCAAAGCAGCACTTAAAATGACCCATATACAAAGCAAAGTCATCTCTTCTAAGGGATAATAAATTTTGGGAAAAAAGCAAATGTCACCTGTATTTGAGCATATGTGGTATATTTTAGTGCAACTCTGCCTATAATATAAAATGCCAGTTAATTTAATTCTGATATCCAGCTTCATTTCATCTTTATTTATCCACTGGTTAATAAATCTAAACTTCTTGAAAGACAGAGAAGTACCTTTTTTTTTTTTGCATTGCAAACACCAACAATAGATAATTTTTGCATTAATGTTTACTTGCAATGTATTTATCTGCTCCATATACAAACAAGCACCTGATTTCCACCTCTCAAAATAACTGTTCAACATCATCTATTCAATGTCCTCAATAACACAACAAAAACATCTTTATGTAAAACTTAATTTGGTGCCTAATTATCTTAGTGTGAAATACCATAAACACCAAACAAAAGCAAGCACAACACTCAAATATCAAATAAAATAAATATAATATAATATAATATAATATAATATAATATAATATAATATAATATAATATAATATAATATAATAAAAAAGAACACTCAGGTTAAAGAAAGTGTAAATGCTCAGATTCATCAGTGGGATTGGAACGTAAGGCCAGTTATATTTTTCACTTCCCCTCTTTCCCTAACTTTTCTCATACAAAGCTTTTTATATGTTCCTTGGCAGTGAGTCACTAACACGTGTTTTCACTTTCTTGCTCCGCGCTTCCAGGTTTGAAGGGCTAGCCACTAGGACTTCTTTAGCTGTATGTAATTACAACCTGACCAACAGCCCAACAGCAATTTAAACCTATAGAGCTTTCTTTTCTGTTACTTTTTTTTTCTTGTAACAAGATGCCTGAAGGTAAGCAGTCTTGCACTGAAACAGTGCTCCACAGTGTCATGAATATCCCAGGTTCCTTCTATGTTTGGGCTCTTCTGTCCTTAGGAGAAGCTTTCACTTTCATGGTCATAAATGGCTGCTGCACCTCCAGGCCTGGCACCCTCACTCCAAGAAGGAAGCAGGGTAAAGGCAAGGAGCGAAACACAAAGGGAGAATACCAGCTGAGTCATCCCTTTCTGAAAGCTTTCTGAGAAGTTCCATTCAGTGACTTCCACATACAGATCTCTGGCCATAAATGGATCACATTTCCTCTCCTAACTGTAAGGGAGCGTGGAAAAACTGGGCATTCAAACTGGTCATTGCTGCTCCAGATGAAATCAGATTTTGGTTAGGGAGAGAGGGAGGGAAAATGGACTTTATGAAAGGAACTACCAGTGTTTAGTACACACAGGTGTGTGGGATGAGTAGAAAGGGCTAAGTGTCTTTTGATATCTGGGAGAGTTAAGGGAATTACTCCAGATTGCTTTGCTGCCAGGGAACTAGGGAGATAATCACCTCATTTACTTCCATTTCCCCATCATCTGAAAATTCCTGCTATCATCTTCCTCTTAGGCTGTAATTTAGTAGCTTTATGAATATCATTTTTTTAATCCAAATGTGACAAAATATGTTTTCCTTCTTTGGTAACAGAACCAAAATTTCTATGCACAGCAATATGCCCAGCTTTACGTAATGGATAATGATTGGCCTTTTGCCACTGATTGATCTTTAATAGTAGGCATGTGACCTAGTTCTCACCAATGAGTGGAAATAGATCGGGGCTTCCATGAAAGATTTTCACTTTTGATAAAAAGCTAGAGTCGCATGGGGAGAAAGCCTCCCCCGCCCCCCATCTCCCTCTTCTTTCCTGTTTTGGACACTGTCATGTAAAAGCTTTGTGCTTAGAGCTGTGACAGTCATCTTTGGACCATGAAGCAACAAGCTAAAAGATGAAAGATCCTGAGGATGAAAGAGGCTGGATCCTCATGACATCATTGAACTACCAAACCGCCCCTGAGATCCTCTATCTCTGGTGTTCTTGGAGATCAATAAATACCTTTATGGAGTAAGTCAACATTACTTGAGTTTTCTGTTATGTATAGCTGAAAGAATTCATAACTAATACACCACCCTAATATCAACCTCAATGTGTTATGGGGCAAAGTAACTACATTCATTGTTTTATCCTTATGGCAGGCACTCCTATAGAGTTCTGGTAGTATATATTCTACAACCTAGAAGGCTATATGTTCCTTCTCTCCAGGCTTAAGAGCCCTATGGAACTCTTCATTTGAGACAAGATGAGTGAGTTAGAATTAAGGTGCAACCAGTCCAAAAGAAATAAAAGCAAGCGAGAAAAGCAAAGAATCATGTAAACATCCATGTTAGTGTGAGGGTATAAACTTAAAAGGGCTCATCATTTTAAGGAGGTCTATCACCTCTGCTTAGATGAGTAAAATTAAGTTGTAATAATGAAGGTGTGTCAGTTAAAATATCTGATAAAGAAAAAAAAGAAACTGCTTAACACTTACTTTGGCAGAGGATATGGACGTGTACAGGAGGACACTGTGATGGAAAATTTCGGAGGCCATCAACTGAAATAGTAATGCATTCAGGGCAGATAAATTTGCTTCTGAGTTGACAAAGGTGGGACTAATGGTGATATAGTTGATGTTTTCAAAATTACAAAAGGCTCGGATATGGAAAAACAAGGGCTGATTCACCATATTCAAGAATAGCAGATTTACAACAACTCTAATGCAAGAGTTAAAACTTATCTGCCAGGTTTTAGTTTTCTTCGGTTTAACCCCTTCCTATACTGTAGCTAAAGTAATCTGGTAAAAATCCAAATATTTCATATCCCTCCACTGCCTAAAGATCTTCAATGGCTAACCATTGCTTCTGTGATAAACCACCAAACCTGACCACAATCAACAAAGTGTTTCATGATCTGCCCTTGCCTACCTCACTGTCTTTATCTCCCCATAGACTGTCCGCTCTCCCACCTGCCATCTTCTTTCAGAGCACAGATCCTACCATACTCTTTCAGGACTCAAGACCACACAGTATCCTGATATCCTCTTCACTGATCTAATGTCTTCTCATACCTGGCTTCTCATACTTCATTTTTATAGGGTGGTCATCCCTAACCATGCTCCACTCCAAAACTAATGTGGTATACTTCCCATAGCACTCTCTTCTTCTCTCTTTATAATACTCATCACACCAGTGATTAATTGGTTAATGACTATCTTCTCCAAATTGTAAGATCCATGAAGGCAACAGCCATGTCTGTCTCCTTCACACAATTTTTGGCACCTAGTAAGCTTCAATGCACATACGTTGACCAGTTATAACTGACACCATCTTGGGAGGGAGAGCTTTTAACAGTTCAAGGATATATATGAAAAACAGATTCATGATAAATCAATAAGAACGGAAAAAAATTACTGAGGATGGCTTTAATGACCGGAATATATCTTTTACCATTTTAGTTAGACATCAAGGAAAAATCAGTATCCTTCCTAACACGCTCCATGGTTCTGTACAACTGAGTTTAGAGCACAAGCTAAGGAATCAGACAGCCTTGGATTTGTGTCCCAGTTTTTATAGTTATCAGCTGTGTGATTTGGCATAAATATCTAATCCCTCTAAGCCTCAATCTCCTCATCTGTAAAATGAGGATAATGACAAAACCTTTCCAATGGTGTTTATGAGGATTAAACAAGTTAATATATGGAAAGCCCTTAACTCAGTGCTTGCCACAAAGTGAGCATGCAATAAATGTTAGTAAGGGCTTCTGTTCTCTTTCATCTTGTTCCATGACAATAAAACCTGAAGTGCCTCCACTCCTTAAAGGAAGCTTTCACAATTGCCTTATTATAACTATTACACGTGACACAGGCCCACCACTAATATGAAATGGCTAAGAATAAATTACCCAAATAGGACAGAAAGAGCCATTTACTTCAAGAAAGGCCCACTTCCTTGAAACTCTGCATCATTGAAATCATTCAGAGTTTGCTATCAAGATTCCTAGCTGTGCTCATTACCTCGGCCAATGGTCCCTCTGGACTGCGGAAGATGTACGTGAAATATATATATAAAATCATGGGCTACAGTGCCTAAGTGCAATGGGATGATTTAAAAGCACTACAATTGCTTTCACCCATGATATTCATCTCTTCCTGTCTATTCTTTTGTGATCTAGATGAAAACTTGGAATGTAATCTGTATATTGATATTTCCTAAAAAGAATTTCAGCAGCTCTTTAGGAAAGATTGTTTAAGCAGTTTTAGAAGCCTCAGACATTCTGCATTTACAGTGCTTACAGGTATAGCTTCTACTTCATAAAAAGTAAGCCCCACTAAGTGCAGTATTCGATTCCTTCCCCACCTAGAGTATATAGTAGTAGGTAAGCACATGTACCTTGGAATGAGATAGACCTGGATTCACCTCTCAGCTACCCATAGAATTCTGCATGAATCGGACAAGGTATTCAACCAACCTTTTTGAGCCTGTTATATCATTAGGCAAATTATATTTTGCATGCCTGGCATGGAAGAGCTCAGTAAAAGTTAGATGTCATTGGTATTAATATTACCAATGTTGTTACCTGCTGCTACTGTTATTTTTTCTGGCAAAGACCACTAGTGTTCACACAGCTAGACCACACTTCCCTGGCCCGATATAGGTAGGTGAGTCCAAATGACTGAGTTCTGATCAATGTAATGTGGCACAAGTGATGTACACCTCTTCCCCGATGGGCCCACAGAAATCGTCCAGTCTCTACTGTTTCCTTTTCCTTTCTCAATAAACCTGATGACTATTGTTGAAGAAATTAGAATTTTGAAATGGAAGGAACCTGGATCCTACCCAAGGACTTTCCAGGAGAGCAAGTTCCAAATAAAGGTCGAACATATTTTTTAGGACAAAAATTTAAATGAAACAAAATCTTAAAAGAAGATAAGAATTCAAGTAGTAAACCCAGAGTTACAAGGGACCAAAGAACAAAGCCCAAAACAAAACAAAAGTAAGAATTTTTTAAAAATCTGGTTTGATCATTTTAGTAACCAGAACAAAATTATCTTTTAAAAAAATAAAAGAAACTTGTAGAATACTTACTGTGAGATTGACACTGTGCTGAACATAAACTGGTGAATAAAATAGATATAATAAAATAGATATAATAAAGTAGATACAAAACTTGCCCTCATTGAGGTGAAAGGTAAACAAAAGAATGGTGGCTTTTTCTAACAGTTTAAATATAGCTATTAGTTGACCATTGTGATAAGTAGAATTTTAAAGATGTCCCTGCAAGATTCCTGTCTCCTGATTACTCTAATCTCGGTGCTACTGTGAAGGAACTTTGAAGATGTGACTAAGATTAATAGCCAGCTGAATTTAATATTGAGAGATTATCCTGTCTGTTCAATGCTGTCACATGAGGCCTTAAAAGCATAGGTGGATAGTGGAAGAGTCTGTTGGAGAGGGGTGGCAGAGAAGAATGCAGAAGAGCTGCAGCAGATGTGAAGTCAGAGAGATTCCAATCATGAGAAATTAGTCATTCCATTAATGGCTCTGAGACATAGGGGCTACATGCAAGGACTATAGAGGGGCTGGTAGGAGTTAAGCGTAGTCCATAGCTAACAGCCTGCAAGGAAATAAGGACTTGAGTCCTCCAACCACAAAAAAACTGAATTCTGCCAACAACCTGAACTTGAAAGTAGATTCTTCCCTAGAGCCTCTAGAAAGGAGCACAGCTCTTATGAAATCTTGATTTTAGCCCAAAATGACCCACGTTGGGCTTCTAACCTACAGAAGCTGTGAGATGGCAAATGTATGTTGTGTTAGGCTGCTAAGTTCATGGAATTTGTAATGGCAGCAATCGAAGACTAATAAACCCATTATATCTTAAATATCACAGAAGAAAATGGGTCAAGAAAATGGATATTAAAATACGCTTTATCCTTCATCAATATCAGGTTTGCTAAATATCTGATAGCTACTCATTTGTAGAATAAGTTCATTCATTCATATATTCATTCATCCATTTAAAAATATACATTGAGCACCTCCTCTTTGTTGGGGATACAATAGTGAAAAAGATACCTAACATTTATTAAGTACTTATTTCACTCATCTTTATAACAAGCCAATGAGGTAGAACCATGATTCTTCCCATTTTGCAAATGAAGAAGCTGAGGCACAAGCAGGTGAAGAAGCCAGCCCCAAACGACAGTCAGTAAGTGGTGGAGCTGGTACTTTAACCCAGGTAGTCTAACTCCAGAGCCCATGTTTTTATATACTTTACTGTGCTCCTCTCAACACAGAAGAGTGGGAGGCTTCAGAGGGGAACTGAGATTTTGCATGGGCATCTTTAAAAAGGAAAGGAAAGGGGGCAGATAAAAAGGAATAGCATCAAAAAAGCCAGAGATTCAGGAAGAGGGTGCATAACACTGCATATTCAGAGAACAAGGCGAAGCCCTGTATTAGGATGAGGGAGGACTATTGGAAGATGGATTGAAGCATAATTAGCCCTAATTCGAAGGTCTTGGACCAATCAGTTGTTTGATTTCATTCTGAAGCTATCAAAAGAACTTATTCAAGAACATGATAAGACAAATAATTTCTAGCAACTTGTATATGATTTTAACATTGTTTCAAGGGATATTAGTGGATATCTTTAGGCACCCAATATGTAACTCTCACATATAATGATATTTCTTAATACAACTTGGAAAAAAATCTTTGAAAATATAGCATAACCCTAAAAGATTCTATTGACCCCAAGGAAACTAGGATAAAGTGCAGATGCATGCAAAATTCCAGCTCTATCTTCCAACTATAAAACTCTTCATATCTAAATCTACATAGACACTGCTCACTTTCCAAATCATCTTAGTTCACAATAAAATCAGTGACAAATCTATATGCTGGCATTAAGAAAAATTTGTTGATAGCAATGAACCCGCTCAAATCAGTACTACCCAAAATAAATAAATATGGTATGTAGAAGCAACAGCATTTGTTGATCGAAAACTCAAAAATTCTTCTATTTATTTCCTTGATGTAGAAAGAGTCATCATATGCATTAGACATTCTAATCTGTGCTGTTTAATATGGTAGCCACTCATCATATGTGACTATTAAATTTTAAATAATGTAAAATTAAATAAAATTCTATTCCTCAGTCTAACTAGCCTTATTTTAAGCGCTCAATCACCCAATATGAGGCTAGTAGCCACTGTACATATAGCCAGCATACATATAAAGCATTAGATCATTTCAGAAATTTCCATTGGGGAAAAAGGTACTTCTTTAGCTAAAAGTAGTAATTTATTAGACACGCCTAATGCAATTCAGTTTATTTTAAATGTATATGATTAAATTCCTCTATTGTGGGGTCTTATGAGGTTCTGAATTGTTTCAATCATTCACATATATTCTATTCCGCAGGAGATTCTACCCGAAGATGCTTTCTATAGAGTCAAGACCAAGCATTTATTAAGCACAAGCTCTGTTTCAAACTCTGTGTTAGGCATTTCACATCTATTATGTCACTAAGATTTTGTGACTCCCTGGGAGATAGGCATGGTTACCATCTTACAGATGAAATGAGAAGGCTAAAGCAAAGAGAGGACACCACATCTTTTCACAGACAAAACCTAAAATATATTTATTTCTTCCCAAACAGCTCCACTGATCCTAGAATACATACACTGAAGAGCTAAGTTTTCCATAGATGAAGTTCACATAGAAGAAATTCAGAGTTCTTTTTCAAACAACTGTAGATTGTTTTTTAAATTGTCAAAATCGTCCTGTTCTGGTAGTGGCTAAGACGTGACTCAGAGAAGTATAGGGCAAGGAGGAAAGAGGAAGTCTGCCCAGCTGAAAGCACTGACTCAGATATGCATATCATCAGTCCCCAAAGACTCAGTACTTCTGCCACAAATATACCCAAAGTTACTTTCTTATAACTTCTCTCCAATCTCTGAAAAGAATATACTTAATATTTATTTTAATCTGATTCTCACTTCACAAAATTGTGGAGAGTGTCATAGCCAGCTTCTAAGATGGACCCTGATGATTCTTGCCTGGAGGTATTCATCTCCCCCATGGAATAGGGCTGACCTGTGTAACAAACAGGATGTTGCCAAAATGACAACATGTCACTTCTGAGGCTAGGTCATAAGAGACATTAAAGTTTTCACTTTGTTCTCTCTCTGGGAGGAAGTTAGTCACCATAGGATGAAGATACTTAAGCAACCTGTGGAGAGACCAGACACGTGGGGAGGATCCGAGTCTTCTCTCCCATAACCACCGCCACCCTGCAGGCATGTGCGTGAGATGTCTTGGAAGTGGATCCCCAGCCCCAGTCGAGCCTTCAGATGACTGTAGACCCAGCTGACATATGAGACCTAGAAACAAAACCACCTAGCTAAGCCTGTCCCTAATTCGTAACCCGTAGAAATAACATGAGATAACAAGTGTTTATTGTAGTTTTAAACCATTGTATTTCTGCACAATTTGTTATACAACAATAGATAACAAATACAGAAGGTTTGTCAAGCTTTGTCTAGTGGCGAATCTGCAGATGAAACGTCTCACATGCTGCTATATATAGCAAGCTCTCCCTCCATAATTATGTCTCATCTTAGCACCCAGGCTACAAGCTGTTTGCAGGCAAGCACTAGCTCCTACATAGTATTCTCATTGTATTCTCATTTGTCATGCTTGTTGATTAACTGGGTTCCTGTGATTTTCCTCTTTCCCCTTTGACTATTGAAATCATTATCCTCAAGTCTTAGGTCCCTTCTCTTTGGATTTCTTCCTTCATTTTTCCCTAGCTGAGAAAAAGCCAGAAAAATTGAATGTGTTCAATTACAAAGGGTGCATGGCCTTCAGGAGACCACAATGGTCTTTTCAATGACCAGAGGAAGACTGCAAGGGCTCTTGATGAATTTGTTGTAAACACCTCCTCCCATAAGGAAGCTGTTAGACATGGAGGAATAAATTAGATAAAATTAGCAAAATTGCTTACTATCCATTTCCTACCCTTTGAACACATGCTTCACCCATAAACTACATTCATCCCACACTTACTAGACATGCAAGGTACTATGAGTGATGCAAAAACTATATATTGTCTGTTTTCAAGAAACTCATAATCAAATATAGGAGATTTATCATAAAGATGCAAATATTTACTTATATTCACATATATAAATAAGTGGTACATTTATATATCAAGGAGAGTGAAAGCTAAGGGCCAAATGAATGATATCTACAAACGTTAACATCTTCAAAGGAAGAGGTTATCACTGTGAGCTGAATTAATCAGGGCAGGCTTTTGGGAGGAAAAAAGCCTTAAGAAAGCTCAACTGTAGTTCATGTTATTACAGATACTATCAGTTTCATCAGTTCTCCTTTGGCACTGGGTATAGAGAAGCCTGAACATCCCAGCCTTTTGTGGTTGACAGAACCATGTGACTAGCTCTACACAACTATGTTTAAAAAAAAAAAAGTAACATATTTCATTTCAGGGTTAAATCAGGGAAAACCCACATTTAATTCTTCAGTCTCTCTTCTCTAAGAAGGTAATATATTCTGGCTGGTGCAGACATAAGATGTGGGTAGCCGTCAGCTTGGGTCTCTAAATAACTACAATAAACAGAGTCCCCTGACGACCTGTGTTGGATATGTACTATGAGCAAGAAATAAACCTTCCTTTATGCCACTAGAATTTGAAGATTAATTTGTTATTGCAGCATAACCTAGCCTCTCCTAAAACAGAAAGATTCAAAAAGGTGGGGAAATGTAGAAAAAGGTAGAGGTAGGTTATAAGTCCAGTGTGGCATGACCTTTCTCAATGACAAATCTATGTGCATACCATGAAATAGCGTGTTATGACATATCTTAACAGAATTGAAGATTTTAAAATAAAAACATAAAGAGGGACTGAAAGGTAGCAGTAGAATGAGCTACTGTTCTTGGGTGATTATTATGGATCTCAAGAGTAACAGAATTATTGATGCCTTAGCCAAGAGTATTCCTTTTCTTTCATTTTCTTTTTCTTTGAGATTACAAGCCATATATTTCTATTTGGAAAACAGTATTTAATAACCTCTAAACCTAACATGAGTCCTGTGAAACCCTAGTCTACAGTTGAATGGCCAAAAATAAAGACTTGGAATCCTTCAAAGCTCTCCCATTTTACACAACAATGCTTTCTCTCTCTACCAAGAAAGTGTTTCTGCGTGATGGATTCCCCTCTCTTGCTGTATATAACACTTACTGCTCCATGCCTGTCACTTCCTATTCTCTTCCTAGTTGTTTGTGCCTTATTAAACTCAACACTGAAACAACCAATAAGAAGCAGAGAGCCTCAAGACACCTGTTCTCTTACAATTAGAGCTCCCTTTTTTCTAAGAAGAAATGACATTTTCCAATCAATTCGTGGGTAAAATTCATTGACAATTTACTTTATAATGCATTGCTTCTTCATGAGTAGCAAATGGTCTTCAATAAGGATATGGTGATAAATTTTAGCTAAACTTTTTCATACAGACATTATCTCCCATGTTACTTCCTCAAATCAAGGTTCTTTAAAATTGATTTGCATATAGAATTTAAGAGTTTAAAAGTACAATCAAACAGCCTAGCCATTCCTGCCTATTATTCCCAAAGCAAAGCAATAGACCAGTCATCTAAGAACATGCATTACAACATCAAGTAGAAATTCAAAAGCCCATTTTAGCTTTGAATATCTTTGAATATTTGTGTGTTTGGGGGTGGAGATGGGTGGAGGAGCAAGGGAAGAAAAAAAGATACTTCTGAGAAAGTTATTTTAATTATGTACATTTTAGAGTGTCTCAGTCTTTGGTCTTTAAACAGTGTACTATAGTGCAGCTGTTGTCATTTTGAAGGGATTTCCCAGCTAGGCCAAGTCCCAAGGAACTTATCTCAGATTGGTCCTTTATCTAAGTAAAAGTTCTGGCAACTCAACAGGTAGGATTTGCAAAATGTTACTACAAATTCGAAAATACCCATAAAACACCAAATTTGAAGAAGACCTATTTCATCTAAACCCTACAACAGTCTTATAAAATAGCAATTCTTCTGATTTTTGAAGGGTATTATTCCTGTGCCATAGGTTTGCCATGGAGAGTGTATCAGAAAGTATTTTTGGTTTTATGTAACAGAAACCAAGTCAGGCTGGGATGAAATAGAAATGGGATTTATTAGCAGCAGAGTATCCCTAAGACTCAGAGGTAAAGATGTAGCCAGTTCCCCTAATGCCAGGAAGCAGAAGGCAGGCATAAACCCAGAGAATACTGTCTCCTCTCTCTGCTTTGCAATCCTCATAGAAAAATGTGACCGCCTTTGGATCTCAAGTTTACCTATCATAGTTCCAGTTACATAGAGAACTGACTGCCTATCTCTGAATGTCAAATTCCAGGAAAAGAGAACTACCTTGGAGGGCTAAGTTTGGATTAGGTATTCAACTCTAATTGAAGTAACTTCTGCCAGGAAGCCATGTGGTAACCAAATATGGTTGCTAAGGCCAAATGAACCACTCTCACAGACAGGGAATGGAGTCCTTTGAAAAAAAAGAGATGTTTGTAGACTCCACAGGCACAACAGAAATGCCAGTGGAGCCAAATGGGAGCCAGAGTTTAAACAAGGACCACATGACTACAAGTTGTCCTATCTACTTTCTCCTACTACAGGAACTGATATGACTTTAAGTACTCATAGTTGACACTAACAAAGAAGAATGGACCTTTTTGATATCTTTTCCTTGGCTCCCAAGGGGCCCCAGTTCCTTGTCCTACTATTCAGTATAGGCTCTGACAAGAGAATAAATGAAGGAACTTTGATTTTATTCTTTTTTTTTTTTTCTTATTAAGATTTACAGTAGACATCATGAGCACCTCAAATAATCCACCACGGTACTCACATTCTCGACTGACTTAACTCAGTTCCCATTTTTCTCTTTGGTCTGATATTTAAATTCACCTGGTTCATCAACTCTGTCACTTGCTGTTTTCAGAATATGTGAGCAATAGTAAACTATTGCCCACAAACTCTTAGAAATAAGAACATTGATATTGCTCTGTTATATACATAATGGATAAATACAGAGATATTTAATCACCTGGAAGAAAGCAAGTCAGCAGAACTTGACTTTCAACTGGTAGAGATATTAACATATTTAAAGAGGGGAGAAGTGGTCATTGAGAATAGTTAGAGACAGATATTAGCAGTGGCTGTTTAAGATTCCTTTTAAGGGAAAAGAAGTCTTTAGATAATGGTCTTTTGGTATTCTCATGTAGGGAGATGGGCATCCCTAACTTGGAGAGAGATGCAGGAGGCTGTAGGCAGCTGAGGCCTTGGAGTTTCAGTTCCATGGAAAAAGCCACTGAAAGGTAGTAGAATATACCAGCCCCAATATGCCGCTTTGGCATATTGATTATTTAGAGCTGTGGGCACTCGAAAAATAGCAAATGCAGGGAAAGGCTTTCTCTAAACTCTCCTTATCTGCCTAAAGCAAATCCTCTAAAAGGAACTAAATTGTCATAGATCCCCATCTAGGAGCTTCACCAGCCAGGGAGGATTGACTACTGACACAGGAGAGGAGACTAGAAGTCCTGAAAGTCAACACCACAACCAGACTAACTTTGTTACAAACTCTCATACCTCTCGACTCTTCTAAGGACCCATTCATCTTTCCTAAAAGTCATTTACTCTCCCATAAAAGATCAACGTCCCTTTCTTCCCTTCTCCAATGAGACAGTATTTACGTCTCAATTCAAAGCCACCTCAGGGAATTACTAATTTTTCCTTGTGTATCTCCCCTGTATACATGAGGTATACATATTAATAAAGTTCTGTTTGTTTTTCTCTTGTTAATCTGTCTTTTATTACAGGGGTCTCAGCTACGAACTCAGATGGGTAGAGGGAAAATTATTTTTCTTCTCCTACACCATCCTCAATGTGAGACTCTGGTATAAGGATATGCCTTTCTAGGTTATTCCAGCTGGTTTAAGAATTAATTTGACATAAGACAGATTAATAGGAGAAAATGAAATTTAATTTCATATGTATGAGGGCTCCATAAAAATATGAGGCCTGCAGACAGTCAGACAGTTGGGACTACATGCCATCCGGAGCTTAAGAGAAAGGAGTCAAGCATCTGAGACTTCAACGTGGAGGACAGCAATTCACAGGAAGATGGGAAAAGCAGATGTTTGATACGCAAATGTCTGTTGGCCATACAGAAGCAATGTGACACAGAGAGGAATTTTAACAAACAGACTTTGCTAGGTTCCTCCCTGTCTACCAAACCTAGTTCATATTATGCTGTCCTTGTCTATGGTAATAGCTCCGTTCCTGTATTAGGCAGTTAGGGGTAAGGTCAAAGTTTCTTCCTAGTCTTTTAGGTCTTGATAGTTTTTGGCTCGAAATAATCCTCAGTCTCATAAGCTTGAGTAATGTGAGTCCATCTTAAAAAGAAGACTCTTCCATGGGCCAGACTGCAGACCATGGGACATGAGTGTGCCCAAGAGAGCCACCAGGGAAAGGGTCTGCTGTCAGGATGATACTCTGGACTTGTCAACATGGCCTCACTAAAGCATTTTCATATTAATTTATCCATGTGCCAGATTGCTCCTATATAATTTTCCAAAAAGATGGCATAACAGCAACATTAATGACATGTCTTTTTTAAAAGAAATAGAGTCCCATGTAAACTCCTTTCCATTTGTGATTTTTGCCTTTCTATCCCTGTCCATATGCCTGTATATTTTGCATATCTGCAAATCTTGCCACTTTGCATCTTCTTTCTCCATATTATATCAGAACCATTTAAATAAATTATATCAGAACGATTTTTGCTCCTTCTAACATGACTACCCAACCTCAAGAGAAGACATAATCTTAAGTATTCTGTAATCTGATTCCAGCCTTGCTTTTTCCCACCTTATTGTAACCTTCCTTACATTCCTCCTTAATCTCAAATGCATCAAAGAAATTGCGAAGTGTTATTCTCTAAAGCATTTTTCTCAGTCTGGTGACTTTGGATGTTCTTACATGGACAGGATCATCTTTCCTAATCAGGTTCTATGCTATCAAACTGTTCAGCAAAAGGAATTCACCTACCCATGATGCCCCCAGCAGTGTAACAGCATAATTGTTTCACCACAACATTCTCAGCTCTAAATATTATCATTTTTTTAAAACAGTGAAATGTTTAGATCACAGTGATACTTTCAAAATGCCATTCCGTTTTTAAAGGGTTCTATATAAATTAAGAAGGTGTCCAGGAATGGTGACATATTTAATTTGTAACTCGGGAACCTATATATCTTTGTGTGTGTGTGTGTGTGTGTGTGTGTGTGTGTGTGTGTGTGTGTGTGTGTGTGTGTAAATAAGAATGCTGCTGCAAAAAAAAAAAAGGCATTTGTAGGAGGTAAGCAACTCCATACATATTAAAAACTTATATAAGAAAGTCAGGAAGCTAATATTCTAATATGAATTGTCTGGCTCAAGGGTCTATAATCCTGAATTCAGTGTAATATCACTTCACTTTGACTCCCAAAATACATACTTTCTGTAAGACATTTTGGGAAAAGGGCAATCGGATATTTCACATTGGTGATGAAGGGAACCAAAATTTTACCACTCTGAAGATGCCTTTTGGGGTATTGATTTTAAGCTGTTTATTAAAAAACAAAAGCCTCGGAAAGAACCTTTGACCCTCCCCCCTTTCCTGCCCAAATGATTCAGAGGGAAAACACTGCTTTGGAAAGGGATTTTTAAAGATGTTCCCAAATAACCTAATTTGAATTAAGTATAGTAAATAAGAGGGCTTCAGGCAGGGGCCTGTTAGCTAGATACACCCTGTGTCCCATTGTTTCTGAGTTGCTTTGCAAGAATTTGCCTGGCGTGTGTGTTCCACTCTTCCTCAGCTAACTGTAAATTGCCCATTCTCACTTCCGAAATATAATACGCTGTCCTCCACCCTTTTCCCCTTTGTCCAAAATGTCTTATATGCCCAATGTTGCTTCACTGTCTTTGGAATTTTCATGCTTATATGAATTCCCCATGTGTATATATTAAAATTTTGATTTTCTCTTAATCTGTCTCTGCTAATTTTATTATTAAACTAGCCAGAAGAACTTAGAAAGTGGGAGGAGAAGTATTAATTTATCTTAGTCCCCACTGTGAGATATTTTTTCTCCTTTTGCCCCCCTACCTTCTTTCCTTCTCTCTTTTTCTCTTTCATTCTTCTCTTTCTTCCAGGAAAAAAATCTCAAGAAGGAAAAATATATACCTCTCTGCATTTTTTACAAGCTGGTCAGTTTAGTTTCCAGGTCTCTGAGGTTACAAGGTTACTATGCCTTACAAATACTCCTATGTTATTCTCAGAAACCATTTCCTCAGTCATTAGCCCATAACACCAATTTTTCTTTTGAAAACTAACAAAAGATAATGATCATTTTTGGAGACAAACCCTCATTCAAAATGATTCAAAGAGAATACAAATTTAATGATCATCCTGAGAGACCAAGTAGTACATCCCAGGAAATAATAATAAAATTTATGATGGCCTTAAAATTGTTAAACTCCTTTCAGGAATCTCTGAATTATAGGGCAGTAATATAACCAAGGACTGGCAACAACTCACAAAAGTCCAGAAGAGTTTTACCTTCAAGTTTGTAGGCAAAGATGCTTAAACTGTTCCTTTTCAAAAAATAAAGATTATTTATTATTTACCTTCCTATGCATTGGACACTCTTATAACATACCTATAACTCTTGTGTTCTTCAGTTTGATCTTCAAGGTCTCTAAACACACGGGAAAACTAGTAGGCTGGCAAGCAATCAACTTGTATTTTGTTTGTTTTTTGTTTTGTTTTGTTTTCGAGGGAGAGGAAAAGAGAGAGAGAGATAGAGAGACTACTTAACAGCTTCATAAAGAAATTTGCAAATAAGAACAAAGTCGATGAATCAGAATGCAGAAGATTAATTTTTTCCCCTCTACATGATTATACTAGGAGGAAGAAAGATTCGAAAACACTGAAGGCTTTTTCCGATAACCACCTATGGTTCTCTCCAAAGAGACACAGGTAAAGTTGGGCAAGTTGTTTCCTGTCCTGCGAAGAAAATACTTAGTAAACAGCCTTGTAAAGGTAAGTACTCACAGCTGCCTTGGGGAGCTGTGGATTTGCTTTGTTCTGTTGCCTCTTTCCACAAGTTCCTTTGTTGCTTTGTGTGTACTCCCACAAAGACCCAGACTTCTACCATTCTCTCTGCTGAAGACTGTCTGGAAGTACATAAACTACCCAAGTTGGCTCTATCTGAGGGTCCTATTATATGCAGGGTCTTAATAGTGACCTGCAGGACCCAAATGAAAAATTCAAATCAACCCCTTAAGAGTGTGGTGAAACTTAGTTGGTTAGTAACTGTAAAGTCCATTGAAGGAAAACAAAACAAAACAAAACAAAACATTGTTTAAAATGCTAAGCATTAATTTTACTTTGCTAATAAAAAGAAATATTATGTGGCCAATAAGAACTTATCATTTCACAAAGTATTTTTCACCAGCAAACCCTTTGCAAAATTTAAATAAGCTTCTACAATGTATAGGAAGTTCAACAAAAAGCTAAGCAGCAGGATTGCTGCTATGGAATTTTAAAATTATGGTGGGTGACATCTGTCACCCTCAAGCAAGTACCTACAATAAAAACCTAACATCATTGTTTATTTATATGGTATATGTTAAATGATGTCCCCACTTCTCAGCTACACCAGATTTAAAAACTTACAGGTTTAAGTTATGAAATTATTGGATTTATTAAGCACATCACTTACTAGCTCTGTAACCTTGTGCATGTTATCGAGCTCTCTGAGTCATTTACTCATCTATATAAACAAGGCTAATATCCACCTTGTAAGGTTGTTGTAAGACTTAAAAAAGAATTAAGTAAAGCGGAGGCTGGTATTTATTAAGCTCTAAATAAATGTTTGTTGCCATCAGCAGTGCAGCAACATCATCTTGCAACAATGCCAACACTCCTCTAAGGAAACACTTCTGAAAGGCTCTGCATCTTTGGTCTAAAGATTTTCTTAGTCTAAAGTTCTCTGGAGCTTGTAACCAAATCCTTGATTAGCTTCAAGAGCTCTGTGAACCCTCTGAAACTGAATGTAGAATGGTATGACTGTAGGGCAATGTACATCTTTCTAGGAAACCTCTTCATACATTTCATCACATTGAGAGGTTAAGAATCACTATCATAAGTCAACTAGTTTAACTTTCTATTGCTTCCATTTTAATGGAGAACTAGAGTCCCATTTAAGGGTGAGTGACCAGGGCAAGGACACAGCAAGGCACCTCTTCTTAGGTTGTTGCTTAGCCCTCATTCCATACCAGCTTCTGCAGGTGACCTATCCCAATAGCTGTGATACTAGTCCTAGCTCCCTTCTGCATCTTAACCCATCCTCACATCAGAACTAATGATGACGTGGAGGAGAGATTTAAGAGTATCTAGGCCAATGCTCTGGGTCAACATCAAGTCACCTCTGTGGCAGTGCACTTCATGGAAAGAGCATGACCTTTGAAATAAGAAGGCTTGTGTTTAATTCTGTCCCACCACTTACTGGATGTGTGACCTTAGAAATGCTTACTTAGTCATTCCTTCTGTCATCTATAAAATACATGCAATATGATTTAAAGTCCATCAGGAGAGAAATGAGATAATGTAGAGAATATAGACAAATTGGAGCATATATCAGGCAACGCAACAGTAGGTGATCAACAATATTCCTAACTTATCTGTGGGCTTCCACCTGGCTCCTTTGGTCACCTGCCTATGACTCATATCCCTCCAGTATGAGGTCTAGCCCTCACTGGCCCCTTTATTCTTCCTCCTATCTACACATTCAAACCTACTGAGAGCCATAGACCCTATTATCTTGGGAACCTTTCCTGATGCTTCCTACTTGACCGAAATTCATCTTTCTGCACCACATTTGTGGTTGTAAGCTTCCTGCCAAGCATGTGAAGTGTTTACAAAGAAAATAAAAGTGCTAAATTTGTAAATATACTTTAAAATATTGATGGGAAATTTGAACGAAGTAACTGCAAAATATTAAGAAGAGTTTACTCTTTTATGACATTCATAAATTGTACAAAAAGATTTTGAATTTAAATACTCAAAAATCTTGTTTAAAATATATAACTTAAATAAATTAAACAATTAAAACCCCAAAGTATAGTAAATAGACCCTTATGCATACAAACGTGCTCCGTTATCCACTAAAAAACTCACATTAACAGACCCATAAGCAAGAGAAAGTGTTCTGAAATATAAATCTGATCATGTCACGCCTTGGCCTAAAATCTCCCTTTGGTCATCCATTATACTTAGGAGAAATTATAAACTCCTAACCAAGGTCTATGAGGCCTTCCAAAATTGACCCCTGCCTACTTTCCTACCTCATCTTCAATTGTCTTTCCCCTTTCCCAACACTCTCAACAATGTCCAGCCCTATGGCCTTTTTTTCTCTCCTTGGTACATTACAAGTTCATTACTGCAGCAAGGCTCTTATCTTTTCTGTTCTCTCCACCTGCAATACTTTTACCAAAATCTTTTGCATGGCTGGCCTGCTTAATATTTAATTCTCTGCTCAAATGTCACCTCCTCCAAAGGCCTTCTCTAATTTAGTACCTTCCTCTAATGATCTCTGACATGTTAATATAGTTTAAAGCTATAGAAGAAACCTTGATGTCTGCAGTATCTTATTCATTTATTGGTTCATATATTTATTTTTCCTCTCCTCCAAATAAACTAAAGTTCAATAAGAGTAACACCTTGTCTTTTCTAAAACTTTACCTGAGACATATTAGGTGCTCAATAGGTATCTGTTACATGAGTGAATAAGTTCAAATAAAAAAAAAAACCTACCTTTGCCATAATACAAGGTCATTTTGAAAACATATCTCTATGTAACACTGGGTCCATAAGACCCAATTATCTAGGGTTTATTTGACAAATTTGATTATGTTATTTTGGGGTTACTGACCATGACTTCTGAAAGTAGGCCAAATGTCAACCAGAGCCTAAAAGTAAATATAATCCCTTCACAGGACACTTGCTATCCAAATTATAACAATTCAAAAGTCTCAGAAAGGTGCCTATGCTTATAAGAAGGTGACCCAATATTCATGAGAATTTGAAAAGCCATTATTTTTGCATGAAATCATCTTGGCTTTTCCATAATTAATATGTCTTTATCATCAGAAGACTAAGAGATCAAGGATAGTAAAAGCATTGTTTCATATAACAAATCTCACAGGGACAATTGTGTTTAGCAAAATATCACAGTGACTTTTGATGAAAGAAAACAATCCAAAATCTGAGGCTACCGAAAGCTAGAAACCTACTAAATAAAGAAGACAGAGCAGTTGGCATTAAGAAAGAAGGTATGGTATTTTAGCTAATCTACAAATGGAAAACTGGTTCTAGAGATGCTCAGGAAGAGACAAACTCCAAGTACTTATGGGCCATGGAAAATAATATGATCGGTGTCTAGCTTCTTCAGTGTACTTTTTTTTTTTTAATAGTTCTTACTTGTTTAGATCAGGAAGAAATTGGTCTTGAATGCCTAATAATCCATACCTCCATTTTCTCAACATTCTGTTTCTATTATCAAATTAGCTCACAAGAAAGGCAGATAGCATCTCTACCACAATACATTTAGTCTAGGTTGTCTAGACCAACTTTCTCTCTCTTCTCCAACTTTCTCCTTTGACCTCGATGTAGAGTTATGTTTAGCTTTTTCTACTGTTGTGTTTTGCCTGTGTCTTCTTACGAGTTGATTAACATTTGCTTTGGGTGTTTGTGATAAAAACAATGAATAATTTAGTAAAAATTTAAAATTCTCTTTTACCCAAAAGTTATATACCAGGTTTTCACAAGATTGCAGTAAATGCCCAGAAAGAACTCAGACCTGAAGTATCACCAGAGAATTAGAGGACAGGAAGGCAAAGAATATTTAAAAGCAAGAACTTTTAGCCTACCTATATATACTGTTTTGTTTTCTCTGGAAACATAAAAGGAAAATTTCCATATAAAGACTGGTTTATGTAAGTGGAAGTCTATATGGAAATTAAATGAATATATGAAATAAAAGGAATCAGCGATATCTAATCCAATCTCCTCGATGTGAACTAGGGAAACTCTAAATCCATGAAATTCATTTAATCCACAAAGATTAAATGACTCACCCAAAAACAGGAAGTTGGTAACAACGGGATCATGCCTGGAATCTAGGTTTCATACTTTTCAGGCTATGAGTTTGCTAATACGGGAGGAACTATGATTTTAGAGGGAAGGTTTTAGTTTCACTTTTAATTCCTAAGGACATGATCTATGCTCCAAAGAGCCCAGGAAGATTGCACATTACCAGTTAAAACACATTGAAACACCTTATTTTTATTCCAACTCCATTAAATAAATAAATGTTACTGTTTATTTATTTAAAATAAACTACATTTATTGAATGTTTCAAATGAAAGCAAGGAGGTCAGGGTACATGGGAAAGCTGATTTACATTCAATATAGGAATACAACGATTGTAATTGAATTTCCTATCGAATTCCAATTCCACTGAATTTCTCCTAGGATCAGCATCAACATCTCCCAGATCCTCCTGCAGACACCCTGAACTTCAGATCTCTTTTAAATATTTTCAAGAAAAAAAAAAAGTATAGGTTTATTTATTTACAAAGTTCTGAAGGTAGTTTGTTAAGAACAATTGATAACTGAAACAATGAACAAAACTGATAATCTGTAAACTCATTTTGTAAGCCTGCAAGTTTAGATGTATGCATCTAGGAGTTGACAGTGATCCTCCCCGAAACCCAAGGGAGCCAAGGGCCGCGTCCCCCACTCTGCTCCCTCCAGCTCACTCAAAGATGAAACCAGGTTGTCAGTATCTCTCTGGAAGGATCTTATACACAAGTTTGGTGTCTAAAGCTTTTGTAGCTGCCACCAAGGGCCAAGTTCCTGAATTACACAGCTCTGATGTCCAAACGGGCTTGCATTCACAAGTCCCACCAGACTATAGCAAACAAAGAAGCCGTTTTTAAACAGATGAAGGTGCAACCATTCCTCCCCATGGCTGTACACCTGAGCTTAAGACAGGGAAAGCAGGTAAAACTGTTCATCTCCCAGTTTCACCCTGAAAGGGGTTTAACTTCATACTTTCTCAGCTGCTATCTGAAGGTCTGGCTTCTAATTAGCCTGCATGTAGGCACTGACTGTGATCTTCCCTTTAAGACACTGATGGGTTGTGGCACATTCTCAAGTACTGGGAGCCACTAAGAACAAAGACAAGGGCTTGGACAACCACAAAGGTTTGAGCGGCAACCAGGAGCTTGGCCTGGACCAGGAGATGTGGCTGCTTTATCTAATGCACAGAAACCCACAAGAGTTAATAAAAATGAGTAAACGAGAGAATGTGTTCCAAACAGAAGAACAAATAAATTTCAAGAAACCAATCTTAATGAAACACAAGTGGTTTATGGAACAGAAAGTTCAAAATTACAGTCATAAAAATGCTTCCCAAGGTCAGGAAAGCAATGCATGACAAAATGAGAATTTTAACAGAAATAAAATACTAAAAAGTACCAAACAGAAATCATAGAGTAAAAGAATACAATAACGACTGAAAAAATTCAATACAGGAGCTCAAGAGCAGACTAGATCAAGCAAGAGAAAGGATCAGCAACCTTTAACACAGGACAGTGGAATTCACCCAATCAGAGGAACAGAAAGAATTTTTAAAAAGTAAAGATATCTTAAAGGACTATGGGACACCATTAAGCAGACAAATGTATACATTATAGGGTTATAGGGATCTTTGGGAGAGAAAGAGGCAGAAAGCTAGTCAAAGAAATAATGGCTGAAAACTTCCTTAACTCAGGGAAAGAAACAGACACTGAGATCCAAGAAGCTAAAAATGGTCCAAGAAAGATGAATCTAAAGAGATCTATAAATTGATTAAAGAAAACAAACTGCCAAACAAGAATACCCTGCAAAGTTTCTTAAAGAAACCAACTTCAGAATTGAAGGAGAGTTTTCCAGACAAACTAAAGCTAAAAGAATTCATCATCATTGGACTCTCCTTAGAAGAAATGCTAAAGGGAATTCTTCATGCTAAAACAAAAGGGTGCTAGTTATATGAAAACACATGAAAGTATAAAACTCACTGATAAAGGTAAATATATAGTTAATTTCAGAATACTCTAATATTGTCATAGTGGTTTGTAAATCACTTATAACTAGTATGAAGGTTAAAAGACAAAAGTATTAAAAATATAACCATAAAAACTTGTTAATGGATACACAATACAAAAAGATGTAAACTGACATCAAAAATATAAATGTAGAAAAAAATGTAAAACTGTATAGATTTGGTATGCATTTGAAGTTGTTATCTTCTTAAAGTATACAGTTATAAGATGTTTTATGTAAGCTTCACAATAATCACAAAGCAAATACTTGTAATAGATACTAGAAAGATAAAGAGAAAGGAATCAAAGCATACTACTAAAGAAAATCATCAAGTCACAAAGGAATAGAGCAAGAGAAGAGGACAGGAACAAAGGAATTGCAAAATAGCTAAAAATCAATTTAAATTATAGTAATATAAATCCATACTATCAACAATTATTTTAAATGAAAATGGAATAAATTCCCCAATCAAAAAAAAAAGAGTGGACGAATGAATAAAAAACAAAACTCAGCTATAGCCTGCTAACAAGAGACTCAGTTCAGCTTTAAGGACACACATAGACTGAAGGTGAAGAGATGGTAAAAGATATTTTATACAAATGGAAATAAAAGGAAAGCAGAGGTAGCTACACATCTAAGAGACAAAACAGACTTTAAGACAAAGACTATAACAAGGGACAGGGTTCAATTCATGAAAAGGATATAACAATTCTAAATATTTATGCGCTGAACACTGAAGCAAGTAAATATATAAAGCAAATATTAAAAGATCTGAAAAGGGATACAAACAGATATACAGTGACAGCAGAGGATTTTAATATCCCACTTACAGTGGATAGATCATCCAGTCGGAAAATCAATAAGAAAACATTAGACTTAAACTACCATGCAGGATCAGATAGAACTAAGAACTACATAAAAAACATTCCCTCAAACTAACAGCTACATAAAGAATATTCCTTTATACAGCAGCAGAATATACATCCTTCTCAAGCACACATGGAACTTTCTCCAAGGTAGATCTTATATTAGGCCACAAAACAAGTCAGTAAATTTACAAAGATTAAAATCATACCAAGTATCTTTTCTAACCACCACAATGGTGTGAAATAGAAATCAATTACAAGAAGAAAATTGGAAAATTTACAATATGTGCAGGTTAACCAACATGCTCCTGAAACAACCAATGGGTCAGAAGAAAAGTGAAAAGGAAAAAAAAAAGTCTTGAGACAAATAAAAATGGAAATATAAGATACCCAAATGTACAAAATACAGCAAAAGCCATTTTAACACACATTTATTATAATAATACCTAAAAATAACACAAAAGCCATTTTAATAATAATAATTTTAATAATACCTAAAAATACAGCAAAAGCCATTTTAAAACACATTTATTATAATAATACCTAAAAATAAATAGAAGAAAAGTCTCAAATAAGCAACCTAATATCATACTTCAAGGAACTAGAAAAAGAACAAACTAAGCCCAACGTTAACAGAAGGAAATAACAAAGATAAAGATAGAAATAAATGAATTAGAAACTAAAAGACAATAGAAAACATTAATGAAAATAAGACATGCTTTTTTGAAAAGATAAAATTGACAAACCTTTGGCTAGACTAACAAAAAAGACAGAGGAAACAAATAAAATCACAAATAAAAGAGGAGATATTGCAACTCTTAACACAGAAATACTAAGCATCATAAAAAACTACTATGAACAATTCTATTTCAACAAAGTAGACAACCTAGAAGAAATAAATTCTTAGAAGCGTGCAACCTACCTCTTAAGACTGAGTCATGAAGAAAAAGAAATCTGAGCAGAGAATTTACTAATATGAAAATTGAATTAATATTAAAAAAAACATCCCAACAAAGAAAAGTCCAGGACCAGATAGCTTCACCGTAAAATTCCACCCAACATGTAAACAATAATTAATACCAATTCTTCTTAAACTCTTCTAAAAGTTAAAGAGGAGGAAACACTGTCCAACTAATTTTACGAGGCCAGTATTATCTTGATACCAAAAGCCAGACAAGAAGAACACTACCAGAAAAGAAAATTACAGGTCTATATCCCTAATGCAAATATCCTTAAAACTATTAGCAAACCAAATTTAACAGTACATTAAGGACCATACACTATGATCAAGTGGATTTTATTCTTGGGATACAAGGGTGGTTTAACATATGCAAATTAATTGGTGATATATCACATTAACGAAATTAAGGGTAAATCATACGATCTTCTCAATAGATGCAGGAAAAGTATCTTACAAAACTGAACGTCTTTTCATGATAAAAGCTCTCAACAAACTGAGTATGGAAGGAATGTACCTCAACATAATAAAGGCCATATATGATAAGGTCACAGGTAACACCATACTTAATGGTGAAAGATTGAAAGCTTTTCCTTTAAGATCAGGAAAAAGACAAGAAAACCCACTTTCACCACTTTAATTCAACAAAGTTCTGGAAGTTCTAGCCAGAGCAATTAGGCTAAACAATTTAGGCAAAAAAATAAAAATGAAAGGCACCCATCAGAAAGGAAAAAGTAAGATCGTCTCTATTTGCAGATGACATCATACATAGGAAACCCTAAAGATTCCACCAAAAAATGTTAAAAGTAATATGCAAATTCAGTAAAGTTGTAGGACACAAAATCAGTATACGAAAATCAGTTGTTTTAGTACACTAACAAAGAACTATCAGAAAAAGAAATTAAGGAAACAATTCAATTTACAAAATCATCAGAAATTAAGAAAACAATCTCACGTACAAAAACATCAGATATTAAGAAAACCATCCCATTTATAAAAGCATCAGAAAGCATCTAAATACTTAGAAATAAATTTAATCAAAGATGTGAAAGATCTGTACACTAAAAACTATAAAAATAATAGAAGAAATTGAAGAAGATACAAATAAATAGATATTCCATGTTCATGAATTTGAAGAATTAATATTGTTAAAATGTCCATACTATCCAAAGTGATCTACAGATTCAATGCAATCCCCTTTCAAAATTTCTATGGCATTTTTAACAGAAATAGGGTAAAAAGCTTAAAACATATATGGAACCACAAAAGACCCTGAATAGCCAAAGCTATCTTAAGAAGGAGGCATCACAATTTCCAATTTCAAACTATATTACAAAGCTACAGTAATCAAAACAGTATAGTATTGGCATAGAAACAGACACATAAATCAATGGAACAGAATAGAAGGTCCAGAATTAATCCCACATATAGATTGCCACTTGATTTTTGACAAAGATGCCAAAAATATACAATGGGGAAAGGATAGCCTCTTCAATAAATGGTGCTGGTAAATTTGGAAAGCCACAGGCAAAAGAATAAAAATAAGCCCTTACCTTATGGTATACAGAAAAATCCATTCAAAATAGATTAAAGACTTGAAGGTAAGACTCAATAATATAAAATTCCTAGAAGGAAACAAGGAGTAAGCTCCTTGACGTTGATCATGGCAATGCCTTTATTATTTTGGCAACGAAAGCAAAAATAAATAATTGCGACTATATCAAACTAAAAAGCTTCTACACAGCAAACTATGAACAAAATGAAAAGGCAAACCTATGACATTGAAGAAATTATCTGCAAACCACATATCTGATAAGGAATTAATATCTAAAATATATAAGGAACTCAGATACCTCAATAGCAAAAAAGCAAATAACCCAATTTAAAAATGAGCAAAGAACCTGAATAGACATTTTTTTTCTAAGGAAGACATACAAATAGCCAACAGGTACATGAAAAGATGTTCAACATCATTAACCGTCAAGGAAATACAAATTAAAACCACAACAAAATACCACCTCACACTTGTTAGGATGCCTATTATAAAAGAGGTAACAAATGGTGGCAAAAGTGTCGAGAAAAGAGAACCCTTGTGCACTGTTGATGGGAATGTAAAATGGTACTGCTGCTATGAACAACAGTGTGGAGGCTCCTCAAGAAATTAATAATAGAAGTACTGTATCATCCAGCAATCCCATTTCTGAGTTCATATCCAAAGGAAATGAAATCATCATCTTGAAGATATATCTGCTCTCCGTATTCATTGCAGTATTATTCATAATAGCCAAGGTATGGAAACAATTTAAGTGTCCATTGATGGATGAATAAAGAAAATTATATATATTATATGAAAATTATATGTATGTAATATTATTTAGTCTTAAAAAGAAGGAATCCTACCATTTGTGACAACATGGATGAAACTGAAGGGCATTAAGCCAAGTGAAATAAGCCAGACAGAAACAAATACTGCATGATATCACTTATAAGTAGAACCTTTTTTAAAAATAAAAATCAAACTTATAGAAACAGATAGTAGAATGATGGTTGCCAAGGTGAGGGATAGGGGGATACTGAGAGGCTGGTAAAAGAGAACAAACTTGCAGTTATAAAATGAATAAAGTCTGAGGATCCGATGCATAACATGGAAACTTGTCAATATATTTGATAATATTGTATAATTGAAGCTTGCTAAGAGAGTAGAACTGTGTTCTCACCAAAAAAAAAAAAAAAAAAGGAAATATGCAAGGTGATAGATATGCTAAATTGATGGTGGGAATCCTTTCACAATGCATACATATATCAAATCATCACATTGTAGACTTTAAATATATTACAATAAAGCTGAAAGAAATACATTTGTTAGTCCAAAAAATAAACGTTTTCCAAACAAGTAATCCTTCTTATAACTAGAATGTGTGGAATGCCTAGAAGCAGCCTTTCCAAATGAATTCATCAATAAACATAAAACATAAAATGAACTGCTCCAGTTTTTCCCTTAGACCCTATCTAGGACGGTCTGCCCTAGGACAGATGATTAAGTTAGTTTGGGTCCAATTCAGAACTACATAATATGGGAGTTATGTCTTAGGCTATGTCCCCTCAGGCAACTTGGAGCATTCCAGGGTCAAAGAATCCCTGCCAAAATCCAAAATCAATAGGGTCATTTAAATGATGACATCCTCAGAGGGTAAAGATATTTGACTCCACACATCAATGGCATGCGCTACTATCCTGGGCATTCATCAATAGGTCCAAGATCCCATTAAAGCTTTTTAATTTCTGCTTAGTGGTATTAGGATTTAATTGTTGCTAAAGACACTGCCTGCCACTAACAATGATGTTGTGGCAGTCAGTAGAAAACGTCTTATATATAGGCCTTCCTAAATTTGCCAGGCAATTCTACTGGCTGCATTTACCGGCTTAGCAAGCTACTTCTACTTTATAGTAGGTCTTTGTTGTTTGTACTGCCTATCATCCATTTCACCATTTTCTTTTACCAGCAAACCAATTTTCCCTTAGGAAACTCCTCTACCCCTATTCTTGGTCCATGTTCAGGCAAGAATTGATTTCCGTCCATACATTCAGGGACAGGTATGTAACCCAGATCTGATCAATCACACTGGGAAAGTGCCAATGAGATCCAAACTCTGAACATTAACTGGAACTATCAGAAAGGTGAAACTACTGTTTCCTACTAGAATTGCTAAGATAGTAGGATGGGATGGGCATACATTACTGGAAGCCTTCTTGCCATTAAGGTGAGATACTACCTTAGGACAAACAATGGATAGATCATTGTCTTCTGGATCAAGCAGTTGTAGGAGTAATGTGCCCATATTTTTTCACTATATAAGCCAATAAAATATCTTTTTTTCATTTAGTCCATTTTGCATTGTATTTTTTCATCTCTTACAATAATTCCCAGAAACTGCAAAAAAATGGGCTACTGCACAAACTATGGGTTGATAAAACGCCATTTTCTGGGACTATACAATTTATTACACTCCTTTTTTGAGCCTTAGTCATTTAGACAACAGCTCTTCTACAAAAAATATTATACTTGATCACCATAAAGTAAATTTGGCCAATAAGAAAACAGATATTCATGGGCCATATAGCTCAAAAGTCATCCATCAAGTCAAACATGGCACTAACATTGAAACTCAACTCTTTACTAAATACACTGGTCTTACACCCCCCAAGTGGCAGTCTACAGACTGGGGTCTGTTGCCAGTGTGGCCCATCATCAATACTCCACAGAGTAATGAAAAAAAAAAAAAAAAAAGACTTTCTAATAGGTCTTAATGGAGTTTTTTCACTTCATTTTTGAATTCTAAGATTTCATTCTTCCAATTTTTTGGTGTTAACATGTTATTTTTGTGTGTGCGTGAAATGACAGCAATAGTAGATATAATCTTTTTGGCGAAATATAAAGTAGGCAACACCACCCTACTCCCCAGTCACCCCAGTTTGCCCTCGGTACTCTCAGCTTTAATGCTGCAAGCTGCACTTGTTTTCTTCCTCACTTATATTCCTTCTCCCCGTAACTCTTTCTGGAGCTTCTCCTCTGGGCAACTCTTTCTGGAGCTTTTCCTCTGGGCATTTCCTTCGTAACATAGGTTAGAGTCGCCTTTCTCCAGCTTCCCTAAGTCTGAATCTCTTCCTATTACTCTGCTCAGCACCTCTTTAGGTCAGATGCCAAAAGAAGCTACTCTGATTCTTGAGAAGATGGGAAAGGGGAAAATTATAAAAACTTATAAATAAATATTCGTTGATCTCAAACAAGCAAATTTATAAATATTGATACCAACATTATTTAAGGCATCAAAGCATCAGAAAGACCCTAGTGTCCCACAATAAAGATAATTAAATTCCTCCAATTGGAAGAATTACATAGTCATTAAAATTATGGTTATGAAGACTTTGTAATAATATGGGGAAAAGCTTATAATATAAGGTTAAGTAAAAAAGATACATAACTATGAAAATAAAACTATGTTAAAACACCCGTGCATGGATAAACTATAACATGGTCTCCACAGATTTAACTGTATAATGGGGTCTGGGTAATATCTCTTTTGCTTTTAGAGAAGTCTCTGTTACCCAATTTTCCATGATAAGAATATCTAACTTTTAAATGTAGAAAAACATTCATTAAGTTTAGTCCCACTTATTTATGCAGCCAGTATTTACTGATTACTCATTCAGTGGAGGCTAAGAAAGACATTTCTTCCTCATAGTTTCCTTTGTAAGACAAGATTTGCCAAGGATTTAGGCAACACTGCCATTATTTTTTCCTTGCCGGCAAGAATAACTTGTACTAAGCCAGGCAGCCACCTTCTCAAAGCCATCCTTAATGTCAAATGACCAACACTGCACCTGAATTATCCCTTCCCAAACATGGCTGACACCTCCCTGTTTGGACTCAGGACACGCCCATCTGAGGTGCCATGCTGAACAGCTATTTTTTAACCAAACTGAGTTCAAGGATCCCATTCACAATTGCTAGACTAGCAAACACCAAGACAGAGAGATCAAGGAGCCACAAGAAATCAAAGCCAGGTAGAAATCCCAGCAGGGAAGTATACAAATTCTATTTCCCTAGCGAGGCCCATTCTACAATAATGGGAAAGCTTTACTATTGTCAAAATGTCAAAATTGAATTCTCTGAATACCATGCTTCCCTGAAACAGACACTTAGGTTCTGACAGCTTCCCAATTCATCCTCATCAACTGCATCAAAAAATCAGCATGCTCTTTGGGGGGTAGTTTTATCTGGTATCTGAAAATCAAGATGACAAAGGGTGGTATCACTTCTTAACCCCTGTGTAATTAACCAAGTCAGAAAAGGCTATAGTTAGATGCAATGAAACATTAATATACATTAGTTCCCAAGGGTTTTATTTCAGATGGACATTATCAGACACTTTCCCCCCATGTGCCAAAACTGTACACATGGTTTATTTTAGCAGAAACCCCATTTTTTCCAAAGCACAGAGAGGTACTCAATTCAGCCTCAGGGCCACAAACAATTATGGTTTCTATAGGACAGAAGAAGCACATGACTTCTGTTACTTGCTGACCCCTAGCACCCAATTTTGCAGGAATGGGTGAAACAATTTTGTTAAGCAAGAGATAATATGAGATCCATGGATACCTCTGATAGTCATTTGGGTGAGAGAGTTAAAGAGAATGAAATGGGTAGTTTCTGAACGATCTTGAAATGGAGACAAAAATGCAGTCACTGAATCTGGAAAGTCAGAATCCCTGATACTCAAAGCTCTGTAGCCTGGTGAAAATTTCAAAAACTAAAGCCTTTGGGACATTTGGTATTTTTTAAAACTTTTTATTTTGAAAAACATATTCAAAACTATAGAAATCTTGTTTCTATAGTTTGAATGATATCATGAGCTTCCATATACCATTCCTTAGATTCATAAATTGCTACAACTATGTCATACTTATTTTATCTCTTCATCCCCATCTACTCCTTCTCTCTCAAACAAAAAGGGCAAAAGAAAAGATTTTTGCTAATCCATTTGCGTGTAAGCACCGAAAGGTACCAGAACATTGTCCCAGAATATCACTCCAAAATAATATATCTGGCACCCAATTTAACAGAAGGATTCTTTTGAACAAAAGGCAGTTGAGAACCAGCAGTCACAGAAAAAGCTCTTTACCTTCCCCTGTTAAAAAATAAAGTGTAAATTTCCTCTTTCATAAAGAAAATTTTCACTTATAATGGGCATTTCCATTGTAAAGATGTCACCTTACCGGGAAGAGAATGACTCCTGGAGACCACTCATCACCTGAGACGTTTTGTGCAAAACAAGACAGCTCTCATTTATCATACATTTCCTTCCCTCACTTTCCCACAACTTGCCCCTACGTCCTTGCCCAGAAGCCTCAAATTCACTCTTCCCTTGTTTAGTCTAAGAGGATGTATCAACCTCAATCATTTGGTCACCTCCGGGAGCCACGTTTTTCTTTGTGAACTCCAATGTATGCATGCATAAGTAATTAAAACTGTTTTTTCTCTTGTTAATCTGTGTTTTATCAGTTTGACTTGTGGGCCCCGCAAGCCTAGGAAGGTAAAGAGGGAAACATGTTTTTCCTCTATAGCATGATATTAAAATCTTCTAAGAATAAGGCTCTCTCTCACATAACCACAGTACAATGATCAAATTCAGGGACTGTAACATTTTTAAAATACTATCTTAAATATCGTCCATATTTACATTCCCAAGAATGTCCTGTAGCCATTTTTCTCCAATCCAGGATCTTGCTTTTGGTTGCCGTTTCTCTTTAGTCTTTTTGCATCTGGAATAGTTTCTCAGTCTTTCTTTGCGTATCACATCCTGAATATTTCTGAAGAGATCAGAGCTGTCGTTTTGGAGGATATTTATGCTGGTCTGAATGTTTCCTTAAGATTACACATTTTTGAAAGGCATACCACTTAAGTGATTTTATGTCCTTCTTATTGCGTTATTCCCATTATTGGTAATGTTAACCTTGACTCTTTAGATAAGGTGGTATCCGCTGATTACTCCCATCTCTGTGTGTGTGTGTGTGTGTGTGTGTGTGTGTGTTTGTGTGTGTGTGTGTAGCTAGGCATGATGAAACTGGAGGATACACTAACAAAAATAATCTTAGCATATTGAATATTTTAAGTTGAAGGAGTTTGAGAAAATAACAGAAGCAGAAATCCACTTTGACCTTTCCCCTGCCTTTCTCTCCTGAAACAACTCATAAATCCCTTACTTGAGAAGTGCCCTCCTTATACCCAGAGGAAAGAAGCATCCCTATCTCTGAAAACAAAAGGACGCTAAGAACAATCTTAAAAAACAGGCCTTGCTGTGTTTCCTCAGTTGACTACACTTACTTCGTATCTTTTAACCTATCATATTTCTACATGGCTGCCATTCTTCATTGAAGCCATAAAAATACTCAGGTCTAACAGTCTTCGGATCTTCATTTCCTTATGAAGTCTCTCAGGTCATATAAAGCTTATATTAAATACATTTGTATGCTTTCCTCCTGTTAATCCATCTTTTAATTTTCAGACCCAGCCAGGGACTCTTAGTGAGTCAAGGAAAAATTTTTCTCTCCTACAGCATAAATAGATATAATAAATAATGTCTATTTTGAAATATTTTGAGACTATGCAAATATCCTGTTCCCCCAAAACCTCACTCAATTGTTTTGTCACCTGTTGATGATTCTGGTCTGAATTAACTATAATTATAGTAGTTACAAAATAGTGATTTTCTAATTACATCATTTCTTCCACAATTATTAGTTGGTATTCTGTAAGAGGAGCTTCCCTTTCTCCATTTCTTCTTTATTTATTTTTGGTGTAAGTATACCTTATTCTTTTGCTCCGTAAGTGTCCTATTTGAACTTGATTCCTGTATCATTCAGATATGTCCTTATAAATTTTTTTGAGCATTTTCTTATTTGCTGGCATAACAAAATGTTCTAGGCTCTTCTTGTACTTCCCCTGCTCTGAACCTGGAGTCAGTCATTTCTCCATGAGACACTGGTTCCTCTTAGGCGGAAATGGTGTTTACAAACTAAGAGCTGGGAACTAAGTGAGTTCACTGCTGCTATGAGTGTCACTGCTTGTAGGCCCTTTCAGAGGGCAGAACTAGAAATCACAAAGAAAAGAAAAAGGAAGGAAGGAAGGAAGGAAGGAAGGAAGGAAGGGCTGAAGGAAGAAGGAAGGAAGGAAGGGGAAGGAAGGAAGGAAGGAAGGAAGGAAGGAAGGAAGGAAGGAAGGAGAGAGAAAGAGGAGGGAGGGAGGAAGGGAAGGAGAGAGGAAGAATAAATAAATAAATTTATATAAATCATGTATTCATATTGATACTCCTAATCACAATCTAATAGTTCAGTGTTCTTTTTTTACTTTCTATCATTCTATATTTGTATTACTCTTCTTCCACAATGATATCCCTGGTTTCCTCCCCACCAAAATATATTTACTCAATTCTACAATACATAAAAAATAATTTAAAAATTATTCCATTAATACAACTATAACAGAAAATGTATAAAGTTCAAGATTTCTTTCCAATTCTTTTGTCTTTAGACTGAAGATACACAGCCAAGGGACTATGTTCAAAATAACTTGAACTGGTATTTTTCCCTTATGTGTCATCATTTAATCCTCTTGATATACAGTTAGGTTCATTTACCTCTGTTTTTATTTAATCTCCCCTCCCCAATCTTGTAATTTAATTTTATTTTTGAGTATACAAAACATTAACATGGTTTCAATGTCTATTAAAATATATATATATATTTTCAGAGTGGTATCACTCCCTTCCCTAACTTCTCTAATCCCACTCACACCCTATATGTTATCAATTTCATTTCTTCAAGTTTATCCTTCCTGTGTTTCCTTTTACAAAAAATAATCGGAGATTAGATAGATAGACAGACCTTCTTTTTCCCTTTCTTACATAGAAAAAAATATATATATATATTTTATATATAAAATATATATATTTTATATATATTTTGAAATATTTTGAGACTATGCAAATATCCTGTTCCCCCAAAACCTCACTCAATTGTTTTGTCACCTGTTGATGATTCTGGTCTGAATTAACTATAATTATAGTAGTTACAAAATAGTGATTTTCTAATTACATCATTTCTTCCACAATTATTAGTGATTTTCTAATTACATCATTTCTTCCACAAATATATATATATATTTTTTTTCTATGTAAGAAAGGGAAAAAGAAGGTCTGTCTATCTATATATATATATTCCTTTGTACTTTGCTTCTTGCATTAACAATATCTCTGGGAATTACTCCATATCAATTCATAAGGGTCTTCCTCATTCTGTTTTACATCACAGCACTGTATAGGTTGTACCATGACTATTCAAATATATACATTCTATGTATAAGCATTTAGGGTGTTTCTAATATTTCATAGGTACAAATAATGATGCATTTGGCTCTCATTGTGAGTAAAGCTGAACATACTTTCATATGCTTAAGAACCATTTTTACATCTTTTTTTGTTAATTGTCTAGGTCTTTGCCACTTTTCTATTGGATTTTTGGCCTTTTTTTTTCTCCTCTATTTGTAACAACTCTTTATATGTTAGGAATGTTAGCTCTTTATCAGTAACATATCTTGCAAATATTTTCTCTCAGCTTCTTACTTGTGGTTTGACTTTATGTTTTTGCCATGTAAAAGGAATTTTTTTCATTTTTAATTTTATAGAATCAAGATTTATTATATCTGGATTTTGAATCAGAGAAGGCCTTCCTTGTATCCAGGATATAAAGAAATTCCCCTTACTGGTTAAATTTAAGTGTCTCTCACTATACTATATATGGACAAGTATGTAGGAACAAAATACTATTTGCCTACAGATCTCTGGGCAATTTAAAAGATGCATGAAATTTATTTCTGCAGGCCCTCCATCTCCTAACAGCGTAACATTCATTTTCCCCAGCCCCAGGTATCCGCAGCAGGCCAGACCTAAATTACTAAATAAGACACTGCTCACTCATAACCACAGGAATCTTTCTAGAAAGTAAATAATAATTTATAGAGTAAATCTGTTTTATAATCACATACTTTTATAAAGCATCTATATTACATTTTATTGTCTCATTGGTGAATTTTCTTGTATTATTTTTATTATCAAGTAATCCATGTTTACTTTAGAAAAAACTAAAACTATAGTTAAGTAAAAACAAAGTTTTGGAACTGTTAACATTTTAGGACATCAATATATTCATATAGACCTATTAAAAAATTCTTTCAATGAGACTATTCTTACTATGCTTCCTGTTTTGTAATCTGTTTCTATTTTCACTTAATATAAATATCTTTCCATATTATTGTTATCTACAAAAGCATTTTTAAAAGCTACATGGTATTCCACTGTATAAAGACAGAAAATATTTAAGCAAGTATTGTGTACTTAGGATATTTGGTTTTTCTTTTTAAAATCACAAACAGCTCTGTGATAAAATTACTTTAAGACATACACTTTTGAGAACTAGTCCAAATATTTCTTTAGGATAAACATATAGTCACAGAACTGTTGGATCAAATAGTATACAGTATTTTTTATACAGACAACTAAGTTGCAACCAGCAATGTCTGAAAACAACTGTTCCCTTCACCTACATCCCACCCAATTGGTGCTATCATTTTTCCTAATCCTTTTTTATTTCTTGATTTCTTAATACAAGACTACTCAGTAGGATAAAGCTTTGCAAAAGCACGAAAAGCAAGCAAATTTAGAACAAAACGTTACTGACTTGCATCTATAAACATTATGCAACACTCCTCCCAGGCTTTAAACAATCTATTGAAAACACCTGAGAAACCATTTCATTGAACGATGAAGGTTTTTTTCACTCTGCTTGCACAGCTCAGTCTTTAAGATCTTAAAATCTGGTGCAACTTCTTCCATCTAGTAGGAGCCCAAGTTTGGTTTTGATTATAAAAAAAGAGAAAGGTTTCTAGACAAGAAGCATAGAACTAAGAAAGTTGTGGGAAGAAACTTATGTGAAAGCTTCTCTCATCAGAGCTGTTCTAATTAAAACTCCATAATAATTCTCCCTTGTCAGTTACTGACTGAATGTATTTGCCTTAGAAATTTTTACTTCAGGTTTTAGTCTAACGGCCCACACTTCTAAATTACACTTTTAATTGAAAAACAACATGGATATATATATATATATATATATATATATATATATATATATATATATATATATATTTTTTTTCAGAACCATCTGTGCTTTCCCAAGAACATGTGACTCCTACTGATATATCCACTACTTTGTACACCTGAAGCTTCCTGTTTAGGGTTCGAAAAGCTTAGGAAAATAATGCTGCTCCACGAAAACTGTACGTGATCATGAACACTTCCTTTAAAATTCGATGTTTGGTGTGTGAAGCTTCTTAACAAGTGTTTATTAAACTGCATAATTCCAAAGCCTGGAGTGGTATATTGCAATGTTTTCCTGGGAGTTGATCACATTTGCATATCCTTTTTACACTTCCTGTGAAATTAATGTTGCCTTTTGTATCTTGAACTTAGCTAATATAACTTGCCATTTTTACTTCTCATTGCTAGGAATAATATAGAATGAACCCCCAAAGGGACTCCTGCAATGCCTACATAAGCTTTATTCTCCAGCTGCTACATTTTTTCATATGAATACATTAAATCAAGATTAGTAAACTTTTGCAAAATCTACTGGTCTTGAAAATAGGCAAGATTCACAATGGTAAAGATTGCCCAGCAAATAAAGCAAGTTTGCTCCTAAAACTAGAGCCAAAGGCCAGGGTTCACAGAGCCCTTGTCACGTCTAACAGCCAGAGGTCCTTCACTAAGTAGGAAACATTTCAACAATTGCTTAATGTCTATGCAAGAGTGCCTTAACCACCAGGATACCAAAACCCAGCTGATAATAATTTGACTGCTTTCTCTCAAGGATATGTCTTTGTCAGAAGTTAAAATCTGACCATGACTCCAGGATTTTAAAAATTCCAGCTGGGGCACACGCAGGTGGGAACTGGATAACAATCAAAGAAAGAGGAGGGCAGAGGGCAAGAAGAGAGCAAGACCAGGAGTAGCTAAGCTCCTAAAATGAAATCAAATGTGAAAAAGGGAAATCTCTGGAAATACCACATACTACACTAGGAAAAGGTTGCTGAAGGCCTCAGACCATCATCCTCCACCCATCTGCCCTGTAGGGGAGGAAAAAAAATGATCTCTCTACACTTCTGAGTTATTGGATGAAATGCTCCTGTAATTAAAAGAGATTAAAAGGAGAAGGAAAAAAAAAGTTATGTACCTATGTGTGGGAACCCCACAGAAATATGAGACTCAAAAGGCAGCCAAAGCCTGAGGTTGATGTACCATCTTGAGCTAAGGAAAGAGGTAAGGGTCTGGGGCTTCAAAGTGGGGAAGGCAATTTAGAGGAAAGTGAGAAGAGTAGACATCTGGTAAACAAACGTTGCTCTGCCATGTAGGTAAGTCTCTTCGGTAAAAAAGTTCTCTCTGGTAATAGCTGTCTATCAGGTACAGCTAATGTAAATTTCTAATGTAAATTTCCATGGCAAATGTAGATTCTTAATTTCTACTCTGTTTTCAGACCTTTTCCTGTGTTGCAATTTCTTAAAAATAATCAGCTCAAAATAATCCTTACTCCCAAAAGGCATATTTTGGGGTGGCCCATTCTGTTCCTCTTCAGCCCTCAGCAGCTGTTCTGCCTGACAATCGGGTCAAGGGCCAGAAACCTATGTGGCAATCCAAAGGAAAAGTAGGGGCAAGACCTGACTACTAGGATAAAAACTCCATACCCTGTCGGGAAGGGTTCTCTACCAAGCCTTAAATTGCTCTCGGTTATTCTCCTACTTCAAGTTCATCTGCAATTTGGTCAATAGGCAGGGTAATGGGGTTCAGGGCCAGGATTAGGATGAATAGAGTGAAGAACTGGACTTAGGTGCAAATTTTAAGGAGTTCCGAAAAAAAAAAAAAAGCCTTCAATAATCAAGATAATACTTTAATGAAATATTTTTAAAAATCAAAATTAATGCAAAAACATTCATGGTCAATACCAAAATTTTAAATAAAGATTAATGCCATGCAAAACCACATTTGAGCTTGCATAGCTACACTTTTATCTACATGTTTTATGTATTTTTTAAAGGGTTAATTTTTTTGGAAGACATTAAAGTAGTTGAAAATATATTGGAAAATTGAAAAGCAGGTATATTAAAAAGTATTTTTAAGTACAAATATTTTACTAATACCGAAACTAGAATTTATTACAATTTCAATATTCTAGCTTTAGTGAGTAAAAGGTCAGTGATATTTTCAACATTTACTTCTTTCTTTATCTTCTTTTCAGCGGGAGAATTGACATGTTCGACATTTTCTCATCAGCAAGTGACAATCTTAAAGAAATTTAAATTAACTTACATAACTTCATGAATTTAATTAACTTCATTTCTCTTTTATGTCAAGGTCCTATATGGCTCAGCTGGTCTTTATTTAAAATTTTTATAGCTTGTTCATCATGAATTTGTTTGCATTTATTTTACTTTTTAAAAAAATATTGAATTAAAATATTTTTTCTTGATTAAAATATTTTTCTTGATTTTGTCACTATCTTAAATTGTGCTTACTTGTCCCATACAAGTCAAAGTTGCAGCTATAGCCATTTCAGACACATAATAATAAAAATGAGTCTAAATATGGAAAGGAGCACAAGATATGTTAAGTGAAAAAGTATGTTGCAGAATAATATGTAAGTGTAGGCTCATTTGTGCTTAAGTTTTTTTTTTTAAATAAGTCTTAGTCATTATACATCCAATATACATGAATGGTAAAAGATAAAAAATGAATCTTTTGAGACAAGAGATTCTCAATCATGACGCTGGAAAATAATACACTGAGTACCTAAGTAACATGTCACTAATTACAAATAAAGAATTATTCTTTGCTAATCTTTGATATCTTTGAAAGATTATCCCTATAATAATGTGATTCTCACTCACTTGTAGCTAGGTACTTTTTTTTTTCAATTTGAGAGCAAGCAGTGGGGTTATGGCATGGGTACTGTGTACCAGGAATTATAAGCAACCACTGCAGTTTCAAGGAAGCTCATGGGCATCTCAACAATATGTGTCATGGTGAAAAATAAACTTAGAGTGACTTATCTAGGCAGTAATAAGTTACATAAGCTAGGGATATGTAGTAAGCACTGTTTCTTGTTTTGTTTTCGTTTTTGTTTTAGATATCTGCTCAACAGCCCCTCTTTTAAATAATAGCAATTTTTTTGTTTGTTTTAGCCAAGCTTATGAAGGTATAATTTAAAAACAGTAAATTGTATTTTTTAGTATATATTTCTATGAATTTTGAAAAATGCATATAGTCATATAACCAACACTATAATCAGGATAAAGAACATTTCCGTCATCTCAAAAGGTTCCTGAACATTGCTGTAGTCAACCTTCACCCTCTTCTTTGGCCCCCAGCAAGCAGTGATTTGTTTTCTGTCCCTATAATTTTGCCTGTCTTAAAACATCATATAGATAACATCACAAGCCTTTTGGGTCTGGCTTCTTTCACTTAATGTAAAGCATTTGGAATTCATCCATTTGCTGCATGTATCAGCAATCAGCAATTTATTCCTTTTTATTGCTATCATTCTATTGTATGGATGTTCCACAGTTTATATACATCAATGGTAATAGGATTTTTTTTATTTGGCAAATCATCCATACCCAACTCTCAGGTCATGTGATTTATAAAAGACTGACCCAACCCTACTTCCAGAGGTATCCATACCAAGACCTGATCGACCAGCATATAACATCATCCTGACCACAGAGATGAGTTCAGAGGTGGTCACATGGCCCAATTTGATCTAATGATATTCAGTGCAAGACAACTGAGGGAACTGTTGTTGGTAATAAGACAATACTGATCTGATATAATGAAAAGAAATATTGAGCTGGTATTTCTGGTAGCTATACAGCCACCACAAGGGAGTTCCCAGCTTGAGGATAAGGCCAACAAGAAGCAAAGTACAACCAGTGGGTAAGATGAATTCCTAACCTAGTCTGAGAAGGAGAACCCAGCCATCCCTAAACTTGTCAACTGAACAAGCCAGTAAAATTCTTCCTAGCTTAAGGCAATTTAAATTCTAATCCTGACTCTTAGAACTAAAATCTCTTAACACTTAACAGATAGTCCAATTATTTCAATCAATGACAGACCCCTTATACGAAGGCAGACCCATAAGATTATAATGGAATTGAAAAATTCTTATTACCTAGTGAAGTCGTAGCCATCATAAACTCGTAGTGCAACACATTACTCACATATCTGTCATAATGTTGGTGTAAACAAACCTACTGCACTGTCAGTCATAAAAAAAATATAGCACATACAATTATGTACAGTACATGATCATTGATAATTATAATAAGCGACTATTTACTATTTATGTACGTACTATACTATGCTTTCTATCATTATTTTAGAGTATACTTTTTCTACTTATAAAAAAAGTTTGCTGTAAAACAGTATACTGTCTTGCTCCGGCAGCAGTCTCGTACGTCTCATTCATCGTGTTTACTATGTCTCTTGACTGCATTGTTTTCTCTTGTGCTTGATTTAATCTTGTATTCTTTTGCACAGTAACATGCTGTACAGACTTGTAGCCTAGGAGTAATAGTCTATATCCTATAGCCTAGGTGTGTAGTAGGCTATACCATCTAGATTTGTGTAAGTACATGATGGAGTTCACATGTGACCAAATTGCCTAACAACACATTTCTGAGAATGTATCACTGACATTAAGCAGCACATGACTACAGTGACTAATGATAGTAATTACCATCACTAAGAGAGAGAATTAAAAGACATTATAAGGATCAGTGAACAATAACCATACTAGTGACATTTACTGAGTACATGCTTTGTGTTAGGTGTTGTGTTAAGAACTTTATATACATTATCTCATTTAACATTCTCAATAACACTAAAGGAACTTTAAAACTCCATTTTTAGATGAGACTTAGAGAACACAAAATACTTTTCAGTTAAAATAGCAATTAGTAGAGGCAAAATAAAATCCCTTATCTGGGCCACCAAAGCCAAAGCACATTTCTAAGTGAGATAGAAGGCATGAAGCAAACACTCAACAGAGTACAATTCAGTTATAAAAACCGTCATATCATACAATTAATTCAGCAATTCCATCGCTTTACACGTAACTGTGCACAGTGTATCTAACGCATTAAGACAGAAAGTTGTCATATAAAATTATCACATGTTAATAAAGTTGCACTATATTTCTAAACATCTGGATTAATAAACCAATTTTACACATTTAGTTCAGCTATTTGGTGTGAAAAACACATAGAAAAATCCAAAGGGAAAAAAAGATTATACATCTGGCACCAAGATGGCTCTAAGAATTGGACTGACTTTGAGGATGTCAGGTTTTTCTATCCTATAACTGCTACAGGATAAAACCCCTAAGTAGAACTGTTTCCTAAGTAACTACGATCAAGAAAGGCGACTCCACAGAGGAAACAAGAATGCATAAGACATGTCCAGCCCTTTTCAGGAGCTAAGACTTCCACTCAGTATACAAGCAATCTGTAGTTTCTTATACCTGACAACTTGGCCTAGAAACCAGAAGGAGTGTTGCCTGTTTGTTCTTTCATATCTTGTTTTCTAGCTTTGGTGCTCATCAGATTCTTCAGAGAAAGCCTAATTTTTAAGTCACTCGTTATTCCTATCTAGAATTTCATTTACTCATTCATTCTTTCAGTTATTCGATGATGACTTCTATTTGCAGAGCCCTAAGCTGGGAATCCAAAGTCCTAAACTTCTCTGCCTTAGAGACTAGGAGAAGTTAGGAGTCTGGCTTCTCCATCTTCTGCCTTTCCTCCAGCCATTAGTTTTTGCTGGAATAAATACTTTGAGTTATGGTAGACTTTAAGAGTCAACATGATTAGCTTTAAAATCAAAGGCAAGTCTTAAAGTAAAAAAATGAAACAGGTATTAGAAAGAAACATGGGTGAATTCCTTTCCAACTTGCATGTGAAGAAAACCTTTGTAACTATGACTCAAATCCAAATGTTAAAAAAAAGGAAAATATTGAAAATTCGACTGCATGAAAAAATTTTTTAAAAATTTACACTAGAAGAAATACATTAGCAAAGTCAAGAATATACATGCTAGAAAAAATTACAAATATATAGCACAGAATAGAGTATGAATCACCCTAATATATTTGGATATATAGATTTTTTTTAATTCTTAAAAGTTGAAGGGAAAAAAATGAGTTCAAAAACTTCAGTTTTAGAATGAGCAAAATAAAGGAAAAAGCAGGTCACAGAAAGGATACAGAAATTGCCTTTAATCTTATAAACATATGCTTAACTTCACTTATAATAAGAGAAAAGCTAATTAAAACTATAGTGGGAATTATAAGTGCACTACACTAATGAAAGGGGTTAACAATAGTAGGCACTGGGTGTGGAGTACATGGGAACTCTTTGTATTATCTTCGCAACTTTTCTATAAATCTAAAACTATTATAAAATAAAAGGTTTATTTAAAAACAACTACACTGAGATACTATTTCTTGCCTACCAGACTGGGAAAAGTGAAAGTTTGATGATATATACTCTATTGACAAGGGTACAGAGAAAAAGTCTTTCTCATGCTAGTGAGAGTGCAAAAGAATGTAACCTACATGCAGGGAGATCTTGAATTAGTTAAGAAAACTATATATCTATTAACCTTTATACTGATCTACCTACCAGTTATATGTTTACATATAGCAATTTCAGTTATAGCAATTCATACTAAGCCTATCTTCGAACATACCAAAAAACATGGACACAGAGTTATTCACCGTGGCATTACTTTTAGTAACAAAATATTTGAAACAACCTGAACCATCCACAGGAACAGGCTTGGTACATCAGTAAAGGAGTACTAGTCAGCTGCAATAAGGAATGAGGAGAATCTTATAAAATGACACAGAATATCTGCCAGAATAAAAAAGCAAGGTAAAAAAAGAGTATGTGTAGTATGCTAACTTCTCCATAAGAACAGAAAGTAAGCATATGCGTATATTGGATGTATTTGCTAGTTTTTTGTACTAAACACATGAAAGATAAACCAGAAATTACTGAAAATGTTTACTATAGAGGGTGGGTAAGAATGGAGTGGAAGAGTGGGGATGGAGTGGGACTTCCTTGAACAACTTTTTCTCGAGTATTGCCTTTTGAACCATGTCAAATTTTACAGATTCAAACTAGAAAATAGAAAAAGATTTAAAAACAAAATCTAAGCCTGCATACAAACAGGAAAATAAATGAAATGGATTATATATTATATTGATAAAAATAACCACAGAAGACAAAAAAAAAAAAGAATTCAAATAACCCTTGAATCCACACTCTGAATATATGTCCATAGTGAAATATTAACACAAAAAGAAATGCAAATAAATCTTGAAATATACTTAGTAGAATGGTTGTTGAGAGTATTGATGTAGTAATTCTGAAACTATTTTCTATGTGTTATAGGATAGAGCAAATTTGGCTCTCACTGTAGAATAAAGGACATACAAATACGTAATGAGGAAAACTGAAAGAATCCTATAATGTTGGATTTGAATTGTAGATTATTACATATATACTAAATACATATATACATACACATACATACATGCATATCTCTTAGAAGCAATGATACCCAAGTAACAATGAGCACACCTAGTACCCAAATCTTTCTTTCTAAATTCCATTCCCCACTAAAGGGAGGGAGGACTCTGAAGAAATGACTTATTCTTGATCAGACATAGGTAAAATACAAGATAAGCTTTAAAAATCTTACTTTGCTAAAGGAACACTCACAGACTGATGGAGACATGTCAAAAGGACAGAGGAACCAGCTTAAAGGGGATCCTACTGGCTAAACTGGGGACAATTTGAGTCTCACTAAATAAGAAGCTGTTTATATAGTTATATTAATTTTGTGAAACTTCCTTGAGCTATATATCTATGATTTATGCATTCTTTTCTGTAGGTTTGCTATACTTCAATACAAAGTTTATACGTAGTAACATTTTTTCTTAAAAAAAAAAAGAAGCTCTGATATAAGCAGCAAAGGAAACATAACATACTCTATAAATAAATTCTTCTAGCTATCATAATTATCCATTCCTACTATGGATATGATAAAGGGGAGCTTTTTTGATAGCAAAGAATATCAGCTAATAAATGTACAAGGATAACACAATCAGAAAAACACCATTAGGCAAGATTTATCAATGAACGCTAAAACCAACAGAGGAAAGGTTCTTGGGAAAGAGGAAATTCACCCAGTCTCAGAGTATTACCCTACATATCCTTACTAATTACAAAGCAAAAAATAAATTTCAAAAAACCCATGACCTCCAAAAATGGAGGATATTACCTTAATTAAGTGATCTGAAGAATATTACCTTAATTAAGTGATCAAACACCAAGACTGGTAATGACACAAATTATGTGCCTTTGGTATGATGCAATGTGACATATACAATATCACCTAGGTAGTATTTTGGCCAAAAATGTTCAGAATGAATCTAATCATGAAGAAACAATTAGACAAATCTACATTGCATGGCATTACTCAATCTTTAACAGATATCAACTCATGAAAGACAAATAAAAGGCCTGGGACTGTTCTAGATTAAAAGACCACAGGGATGCAACAACTAAATGGAATGTATAATCCCTGATTGGATTTAAAAATTAGAAATAAGAAAAAAGAGACATTACAAGGGATTTTAATGAACACATTTAAATAAATTTGATAATGTATCAATGTTAAATTTCTTGGGTATGATAATGGTATTATGGTTACATATTGATCTTAAAAGATACAAGGTTAAAGGTCAGAAGGAAATACGATATCTACAGCTGAACTGCAAATGGTTTTTAAAAGTATATAAATGAGAAAAAGCAAATAAAGAATTGTGATAAAATGTTCATAGCTAAATTCTTGTGAATGGTATTCGGATCGTCCCCTTCTCTCAACTTTTCTTACGTTTCAATGTTTTCAAAATAAAATATTGGGGGAAAATAATTGGGATAGCCTGTAAAAAAAATCATGAACAACTAGCATTTTTAAAATTCTCACTTTGTGTCAGGCCCTAGTCAGAGGAGTTTTCAATAATAACTTATTTAATCCTCATAATTCTATGTGATTGATACTAATAATATCTCCCTTGCACAATAGGAAATTGAGTCCTAGAGAGGTAAAATAACTTGTCCAAGCTACTAATCAGAGTAGTTAGCATTTGAACCTAAGAAATGTAGATTCAAAATTCATAGTCACAAAATTTTCCTGCCGATGAAATAAATAATAAATCAGATTACTGAAACACACTTGTCAAATAATACGAAATAATCTGATTAGCAGAACCAACATTAATAACATGGGCTTAATGATTATATGCATTTTATATCTTCTAACTGACCAACACAGAATTCTGAAGGGTTTGACTGGTTCTGATTAGTTCTCTTCCTTATGCTAGAAAATAAGATCAGCAATAACTAGAGGCCAAAGGACAGCCTGAGGTGGGGATGGGATTTGATTTTATAAACATAGCATCTAAAAACAGTATGTTCAGTTATGAGTATTATTCTTAAAATAGAGAATATAGGGAAAATCAAAAGATCTACATTTATATCTAGTAAGTTAAATAAATCAAAGAAAAAGGAACAAAAGTTCAGGTGCTTTGAGGTTTACACTATGTTAAAAACACCATTAAAAAGTGCTCCATTTCCTCAGTTGGTAGCTGCAAAAGACCCTGACACAGTAGAAATTACATCATTAGTCAAGTAATCAGTTTTCTCTCACGATGACACAATGGGATGCCCCTTTTAACTCAATAGAGTAACCAGCTCACCAACAGTATCTAAAAAAGAGGAAACTCACAGAATGAAAAATAGACACAAAAAGCTTTGAAGAGAGATTGAAACAGACAAAAGCAGTTGTACTAAAAAGGAGAGAAATGGGAAGGAGAATGTCAAGAATCAATGGTTACAAGAGAAAATATCAGTATTTTTTTAAAAAAGGAAAAGATAAGAAGGCTCTTATGGAAGAAAAGGAACTCGTGAGGTTACAGAAACCATGACCAGAGGTAAAGCCTGAAAACACAAAGCAACAGACAAAGTGAAGCAGTAAGAGCAAAGCTGTTCACTCACTCATTTACTCATTCATTTATCATCCAGGAAGTAGAAGGCACTGCGGAGCTTTCCAAAAGGAGAAAGCCGGAACCCTTGCTCTCAAAAAACCCAGCTGCTGAAAATATTCTCTTTTGCATGTTCCTATTTTTTAAATGTAATTGTAATTATTGCTCCTACACCTTAGTTAATTGTGATAGTTAATTTTATGTGTCAACTTGAATGAGATACAGGGTGCCCAGATTAAACATTATTACTGGCTGTGTCTATGAAGGTGTTTCCAGATGAGATTAGCATTTGAATGGTGGATTCCATCAAGCAGATTGTCCTCCCCAATGTGGAATATACTGTTGGCATATCAGAAATATCATACAATCCCTTAAGGGCCTGAATGGAACAAAAAGTCTGAGACGGGGCAGGTGGAGTGGGGGGGAATCAAGCTCCCTGACTATTTGAGCTGGGAAACCAGTCTTCTCTTGCCCTTAACTGTGACTTACACCATGGTTCTGGTTCTGATAACTAAACCACTGGCTCTCTGGGTCTCTGGCTTGCAGATAGTAGTTCATTTAACTTCTCAGCCTCTATAGTCATGTGAACCAATTCCTTATAATAAATAAATAAAATTATATATAATAAATCATGCATGTGATTTATTAGAAGCAGAACCAATAGAACATATATAATTATTAGATTATTAGTCAGGGTTCTCCATAGAAATAGAGACAATAGAATATATATGCCAACAGGATATATATATAATAATTGATATATTATATAAAAATTAGAGTAGTTACATCCTCTATAAAAGAGGGTATATTTTAATTTTTAATTTTATTTTTTAATTACAGTTGACATTTAATATTATATTAGTTTTCGGTGTGCAGCATAGTGGTTAGACATTTATATAACTTACAAAGTGATCTCCCCAATAAGTCTAGTACTCACGTGGCACCACACATAGTTATTACGATATTATGCACTATATTCCCTATGCTGTGCTTTACATCTCTATGACTATCTTGTAACTGCCAATTTGTACTTCTTAATCCTGTCACCTTTTTCACCAGCCCCCTAACCACCAACCCCTCCCCCAATCTGGCAACCATCAGTTTGTTCTCTGTATCTATGAGTCTATTTCTAGTTTTGTTGGTTCATTTATTTGTTTTTAGTTTCCATATATAAGTGAAATCATATGGTATTTATCTTTTTCTGACTTATTCCACTTAGTACCCTCGAGGCCATGTATGTTATCACAAATGATAAGATTTCATATTGTTTTATGGCCAAGTAATATTCTATTGCATATATGTATCACATTTTCTTTATCCAGTCACTTAGCTTGCTTCCATGTCTTGGCTATTGTAAATAATGCTGCAGTGAACATAGGGATGCATATATCTTTTTGAATTAATGTTTTGGATTAAAAAGAGTACTTTTTAAGGGTATCTGCTATACTAAGTTCATTAAGAAGATGTATTTGTATTTCTGATATGCTGACAGTATACAAAGAAGCATCGTTAAGTGGTACCTTATATATATGTAGAGGCCAATTTATCATGAAGCTATTACAGGTCCTTAAGCTTACAGGTCCTTTTACATCAATGTGTCCATTTGTAATCTTTTTTATAAAGAAGGCTCTCCAAACTATATAAAAGTCAGGCCACACACACCCTAGGTACACCCCTGGAAGAGACAGTTTTGAATATACAGTGATATAGCCACAGTCATCCATGACAAAAGCCAGTTTCACCTCAATGGACCCTGCAATTATGTGAGCAGATATTCACTCTTTCTTTTCTCTTGGGATAATCTCAATTTGGTTTTACCCACTTGCAACTGAAGGGTAGCAGAATATGCCACCACCAAATACGGCTCTTTGTCATAAGAATTATTTTGAGCTAATTATTAAGAAACTGCAAACATAGAAGAGGCATTGAAAACAGAGTAGGGGGTATTATACATTTATAAAAAGAAACTCTATTTGAGTCTCCCTCTGTGTACCAGAAAGAAAAGCATGACTCTAAGTCACAAGAGAATATTATTGATGGCGATAGCATAGTATCTACAGAATAAACCTTACCCCTATTTACTTTGCTTTTCCTAGGAGGCTCTCAAAACCAGAGCCTATGCCACTCACTCACTCCCTCCCTACTTCTCTCCTTTCCTTCCTTCCTTCCTTCCTTCTGTCTTTTTTTTTTTTTTTTTTTTTTTTGTCTTTAGCTGAAGATGGTATTTAAGGAGGTAACTCGGGCCATCTCTGAGATTTTTACTGTTTCCCTGGGTTATCTCCCACGTATACACGAAGTATACATGTTAATAAATGTCTTTGTTTTTCTATTGTTAATCTGTCTTTTATTACAGGGAGTCTCTGCCAAAAACACAGAAGAATAGAAGGTAAATTATTTTTTCTCCCCTACATAACCAAAAGAATCTGAAGGTATTAAGACAAAAATAAAATAATGCATCTGAACTTTCTGGCAGGAAAAAAATGGGAATTCACTACTATTTTTGACTTTCAGAATATCTATTATAAACTACTATCATATTTTTGTTCACATTTTGAGTTGTGGTTTACAGGAAGTTTCAACATCAGACTGATAACCAATTTTAATGAAACAAATCATGGGACAAACTTCATAAATTCTTCAAAGATATTTTTCCTTTAATTGGCGATAAATGAGGAAAAAGAATTGAGTTGACACTACAAAAAGTCTCCATTAATGATATCTTTTTGTGTGCTATTCATTTACAAAAGATGTATTTTTATTCTCCATTGCAAAGTGTACTTACTTATTTTCTATGGAGAGTTCCATTTAAAATTCTCCTCTGTCTGCCAGTCCACATGATTGCTAAGGAATCCATCCCCAATGCTATGATCTGTGTCAAACCTGCAGTAGCAGCCTATTGACACCCATTGTCTTCTCTGGACAAATTACATTAGACATCTAATATTCTTGGAAATCTGCAAGAAAAGCATCTTTGGAAATGTTTGATTTAAGCAAGCCTCTGCTTTCTTGGGATTTCTCATTGAAGAAGGTAATTTAGAAAGTGATAAAAGTTAGTAGAGGATATTCCATGCTTTTCTGATTAGAAACATGCAAACTAATAAGAGTCCAGAGATTTTCTTCCATGTGGTTTCACATATGTATGTTTCAAGAATACAAGGAAAAAGAAATTTGTTCTTACTAAATATTTCTCAAAAGCTATTTACAATATTATATTTGTAAAAAAATAGTCAAATATTTATCCCAAAAGAAACACAAAATATTTTACTGGGGAAGATAAGGAAATCAATAAAAAAGGAAAAGTTGTCTTGCAAACAATTCATTCAGAATGACAGGATATCACTGTTTTACCAGGAAGTGACCAGCTCTTGTTTTGAAGAATAGCAAGTAGTGGGAAGAAAATGGATTTTGTGATTTTGAAAAATCACTGTGAGTTCTATGCAATGATTCAAGTCCTAATCAAGTCCTATTACCAGTCCTATACACCTTGCTCCCTCACTCAAACAATAAAATTTGTATTGACCTCATCAAAAAGTGTGCAGCCAAATGGTCCTTCCTTAAAGAACTCTACACACATACACACACCCACACACACCTCCACTACCACCATTATCACAATATTAGAGAACAGTCACTTCTGCTGTAAAGGAATTTGAGAGCTAAGTAAAGCCTCCTGGCCAGAGGTCCTAGTGTCTTCATTTAAACCCAGGTCGCTCACGGGGTGCGCGCCCTGCAGGGCTCTGGCTTTGGCGCCACAGAGCACGGCCATTTCCAACACTGTCGGTTTCTTTAACCTTCAAAAGAACATAGAAGTAGCATTCAAACTGACAAGTGAAGAGATGTCCTGGAGGACTAATTTCAAAGGAGGTTCCACATCAGAGTCTTTTTATGGTTTTTAAAAGTATTTTATGCTACTCTGATGGAAACCTTCAACAGTAGCTTCTGTCTGATAAACGCCATAGAGACTGAAACAATAAGTCTCAAACAAAGGGAAAGGGGCAAAATCATTTCGTTTCAAGAGCAATACACAGTGAAAACAAGAGACTATTAAAGTATAAGGAATAATCTATATTTATTCTGGTAAAGACTATCCTCATGTCAGCACTTTAAATACCACTGAAAATGCTGACAATAATTATGTGAATGTTGCTATAAAAATTAAATCCCCCAACTAATGGATTTCATAGAAGTTTCCACTTATGCCTTAAACATACACACACACACAAGCATACACAGGAACATGCAAAACGATTTCAGGTACACTGTCAGGATCTTCCAAAGTCTTCAGAGAGGAAAAATATCTATAGTACTATTACAAAAAAGCAAGTAAAAAAAGGAAAAAAAAAAAAAAGAGCCATAGTACACTTAACCTGAGGCATGACGCTCATGTGTGCTGGGTTTCTAGTTGGGCAGCAGTGCAGCAGACAAGTTACCAGCCTGGATTGTGGAGTCAGATCACACTTGGAATTGAATCCTGGCTTATTCACTGAGAGACCAAGGCTAATAACTAACCCTCCCTGAACTCCAGTTTCCTCATCTGTAAAATGGTGACAGTCATGTATATTATAGGTTTTAAATGAGGAAATGTATACAAAGCACTTAGTATAAACCCTGGCTCACAAGAAAGCACTCAGTAAGTAGAAGTGATTGCTATTGTTATTAGCATTATTAATTATTGTCACAGAGAATCCATTTTGTATAAACAGATATCAGCCTGATGGCATAAAGTTACTCTGAGGGAAGTTAGACTTGAAGAAAATTCAACCAAGACGGTATCTGGAGTTTCAACAGAAAGGCAAATATAATTTCCCTGGATGTAATAAGCAGCTCGTTAATCTTTGAATGGATAGTATTTCCTGCTTTGACCTTTGCCGCTCAAAATGTGGCCCATAGATCAGAACATCAGCATCACCTGGGAACTTCTTAGAAATGCAGACTCTCAGGCCCCACCTCTGACCTACTAAACCAGAATTTTAACAAGATCCCCAGATGATTTGTACACACATTAATGTTTGAAAAGTGCTGATGTAGACTACAAAATTTAATATACAGCATTTCCTATTTGGGGTCTGTTTCTGTTTCTGTGATCTTGCAGCATAATAAACCATTCCAAAACTTAGTGACTTAAAACCACAAGAACAACCACCATGTATTTGCCCTCGTTCATCAATCTGGGCAGGACTCAGTGGGGCTCATCTCTGTTCCACATGGAATTTATTGGGGCAATTCAACTGGGACGCAAGATCCATGTTGACTTCTCTTCGCCCACATGCCCCTAGGCTGGGGCTGAGACAGCTAAGGGCTGAGTCTTAGTAGTCCTCCAGGACCTCTTGCCTAGTGGCCTCTCTCTTGCAGCATAATCAGACTTCTTTAGGTAATGGCACAGGGCTCCAAGAGAGTGATATCTCCAGCCATTTTAAAGTCGAGACCCAGAACTGGCAGTGTCATTTCTACCATTTTCCATTGGCCAAAGCAAATCAAAAAGACAATGAAAATTCAAGGTGAGAGAAAGAGGAATTTCTCTCTTGATGGGAGAAGAGCTATGCACAGACAGGAATGGAAGAATGTTCAGTAACAGCCTTCACAGACCAGCCACTTTTCCATTTCCATTTCCTTTTCCATTTCACAGACCTGTTACTTTTCCATTTTCTTCCTCTCCCTGTTCTCGTGATTGGTAAAACATCATTCACTCTATTTCAATTATACAATTATATACAAGCCCCCATTGGGAGCATAAGGAATTTTAGGGCATGATATCTTCCCTCAAGGAGCTCGCTATAATAGAATTGGTGAAACAAGGCATATATACCTTGAAATTTTAATAACAATAGAACATTGTAAAAATAAAATACTTAAATAGTGCAAGATAGTAATAGAAATGACATCCTAAGCCTATGAACCATCCATTTAATTAATTTTGCACACAATAACCACATTGAGTATTCAGAGAACAGAAGTGGAGGAAAGGCACATGGAAGAGGAGGGATGTGCAGCCTGAGTAAGATTCTCACAAGAAGAGTAAGATGAGTAAAAGAAAGTCCAATGAAATAGCCTTGAAGGAAACAGAACCACAGAGCCAAGGGAACAGGGTCATGGGGATACAACCATGAATGAGTGTCTCTGCATGTTCTTTGGTGGTGATTATAAATTCAGTGTTCCAGAAAGAATTTCCTGCCTCATAATGTCCACCTTCACTTCTCCCCTTAGATATGTTCACAAGTCATTTGTATAATCCCCACCAGCAATATAACTTTGCATTAATAATGGAGAGTTTTTACTAACCTTGTAAATTTTACTATACCTTGTGGGAGAGGGAAGGACAAACAAACAGAAATGTAGCCATCGTCAAATAGCAACTTGTAAATTTCACTACTCATTGTATAGGAACTACCACTTTTGGTATTTTGATAAGCAGCAACTTGTAACATTCACCCTCCCTTAGAAAATAAAATCGGAATGAAAAGTGCTGCTTAGAAGAAACATAAATTTCAATCTCCACTGCAGGAAAATAAGCTCTGATTACACAACATAGTTCATACACCTCAATGTGCCAAAGACTTGTTTTATTATACATTCATGTATAATGAGTTGATTTTCTAGCAACAGAGAATGGAATTTACAAGTTGTTATTTAACTTTTTTAGGAATGTATTTTTCTTCCTTTTCTTTTTCCCTCCTCCCACCCCACAAAACATAATACGAGCAATGGGGATTTCTGAATAGTATCACCTACCCATTAATTCATTCTATAACAATCATTAAAACAATTTTAAACATTATTCTCAGGGCTTCATTGTACCACATGAAATAGTAGAAAATGACACAGTTTTTGGTCATAATACATTTCAAACAAATGCTCTTTAACTTGTTGGGAGTAAAGAGGGCTTTTAAAAGTCAGTAATAAGCATCATTACTAGTTTTTAATTTCTATTTGTTGTTGAAAAAGACCAGGCCTATGATTCCTGAGGCTCCCTACCATTTTCATAAACGTACCCATTAGAAATTCAGAGCCAATGGCTTTGAATGATTTTGCCATTTATTCAAACAAGTTTCTAAACAGTTATGCTGGACAGGAAGGGTGGGAATATCGGAAGAAAGTGGTAGAGCTATATTCTACAGAGTCGTGGCAAGAAATAAGAAAGTAGGGAAGTTGCCACCTCAATACTAAAAATGTCAGTGCAATAATGTCCTAATAAAAATGTTCTAATAGAGTTATAAAATCCCATACTGAGAAACACTCTCAAAACAGAAGTCAGGTATAATACAGCCCAAAATCAACCAAAGACATACTTATGTCATGGAGTAAAAATGCACCAATATATCCTCTCTAAAATTTTCTTAATTTTAATTTTGAATAGATGATATAGACACAAAGTAAAAATTGAGACAATACCAAAGAACAGTCAAAAATAAATCTTCCCATCCATGCTTTGACATTTTCTTGTGCAGTCTTCAACATATGCATATATAAATATGTATACATAGATTTTAAATTTCTATGAACACCATAGCATACCCTAACCACTTTTTCTTCACTTACCAATATCATAGGGATGGTTCTATATAGATACATTCTTTGAAATACCTTCATTGTGTTACAAAGTATAGATATTTCCTAATCTATATACCTAATCCCCTGTTGCTGGGATAAGCCATTCTGAATCATTGTTATTAAACAAAATTCCACAATGAATATTTTTGTACATAGATTTTCAAGCACCTACATAAACTTATTTCTAAGACAAGTTACTAGAAATGGAACTGTTAAGTCAGAGAGTTGTGTGCATTTTATTTTTAAATAGTTATGGACAAATAGCTTTCCAAAGACAATGTATCAATTTATACTTCCGTTCATACTGAGGGAATTCCAAAATGACCAAAAGTTCATCATCATTTTCCTTCTTAAATGGGTTGTGGGGATAACTATCATCTATTTCTGCTTATAAGTATAGGCAGCTTATAATTATTATTGCCCAAGATTCAAAGCCATTTCTTTACCCACTGTATCACTCTGTCCTCACTGTGCTATAATTCTAACTGGTCAGATAGATCTTTAATTTGCAGACCTCCTCAGAATACAAATTATCTGCATTCTGCAGACATCTGCAAAAAGCCATCCGCAAGTGCATATTTCATGGCTGAATATTTTTACATAATATCAGCTGGAGCCCATCGTTCCAGTGTTCTTGCCAAGTGTCACAACCTGCTCTATTATATCAATAAGCAGCTTCAATTAGTCATTTTCTCCCCATGGTGAGGACAACTATAATAGCATGCAGTTGTCTGATGAAGTTGTAATACAAAGTAGAGACGGGGCTATTAAAAGGAAGATACAAAATTAAAAGAGCATAACAAAAAAATTCCACCTCCCAAATGGGGAAAATGATAACATTTCTGAAACAGTATTCAAGAATGAATACAAAATTGCAATTACTTTTGAAAAAGATAGATAAATAAATTCACCATGGGAACACATTCTTGCCCCAGATACAACTCTTATTTTTAGGGACTAATTAGTCATTAAGTGTCATCTCAAAAACAACTATAAATAAAAGAATATTTGGTAAATAGGAAAAAAAAGTTTGTCTTAAATAGAATTGTAAGATGAAAATAAATCCCAACAGAGAATGCTGCTTCGAAAGCATTGTAGTATAGTAAATAAATTAGAAGGCATGACATGGTCGGCTCCACCCTCAGAATTTATTCCTAATTCTACCACTTCTCAATTCATCTGCTGAGAACAAGGGCTCCAAGCCAGGCTAACCTCCCCTGGCACACAGCCATAGCTTCCTAACTGACTTCCTGCCTCTCTTTTTGTCCATTTCTGCCCCTTTAATCTATAGCAGCTGAAATTATTTTTAAAAAGATATAAATCAGATCATGTCATTTCCTCTCTTTCAGCCTTCCAGTGGTTTCTCTCACAATAAAAATCTAAAATCTTTACCATGGCTGAAAAGATCCTTTGTAATCCAGTCCTGCCACCTCCCCAGTGACATGTCCCACTGCTCCCTTCTCCTTCGCACACTGGCCTCCACCAAACACAGTTCAAACTCAGATCCTCAGGTCTTGCTGTTGCTTCTAGCTGGGATGCTTGTCCCTCAAATATTCACAGACATCCCCCATTCACTTTATTCACCTTTTTCCTCAATGTCACCTCATCAGACCGGGATTCTTTGACCACTCAATCTTAAAAGCAACCCAAAGCTCTACCAGTGTATGCTGGCTGACTTTCTTTATACCACTTACTCTACTTTACATTATAGTATGTACTTATATGTGTATCAATTTATTATCTATATCCCCTGCTAGAATGTAATTTTTATGAAGGCAAGAAGAAGCAAAAATGCAAATTACACATCCCAACCAGACACTAAATCATACTATGATTGTGAACTACACCTATATTTGAGAAAATATCATATAACTTACTTTGGGTAAAATTCATTCAACTCAGCAAATATTTAATAAACATAATTATATTTGGGGTTATTATATATTATGTATACGATATATTATATGTATTCATATTTTATAATAAACATTTAATTATATTCGGGGTTCCAGAAGAATAGGTCCCAATGTCTATCTCTGGAGACAGAAACTTACACATAGTTTAGGGGTCAAGACACAAAATATGAACTATTGAAATAATAAGTCAGAACATGAACAATCAGAAGCCAACATGAGTAAGGCATACAATAAATGTCAGAAAGTTCTGAGGAGAGATCTGTATAGGCTAACAGGGTGAAGGAAAGTTTCAAAAAGAAAGATGGAGAGGATCTGGAAAAGGAAACCAGGAGGAGAAAGGCATTCTGGGTGAGTATGCAGCATGAGCAAAAATGCTGATTATAACAGCGTTCTCTAAACTTCAGGTCATGGAACCCTGGTGCCATGTGCTCTACTGACAGGATAAAGCAAATATAAATTCATATCCCTTTCGATTCTATTGTAATCTTTCTAATTCATTCAAAGAAAAAGTATTCGTTAGAGCCAATATAATAAAAACACCTTTCTAACAATTGCAAATCTAAATAGCATTTCACTTTTGCTGTATTTCTCTTTAAAGTTGTATCTATCTATTTATGGTAAGGGACTTTATTTTCTAGTTTTGAAATAATATGAGATTCTTTACATATAAACTTTTTAATGTAAATAAAGTGAGTTGTCTTAAAGCCAGACACTAAGTCAGACACAGGCCAGGTGGCTGGCACAGTACCTGTCCGGATACGGAGCAGAACCCATCTTTAAAAGTAAGCAAGATGGACTCAGCAGAAGAAAGTGGAAAGAAAAACTCTTGTCAAAATGCAAGAGGATTCATGGCAGGCTAAGGATCTTGAAAAATGTTCTGTAGGACTATAGTTTTTCAACTTTTTACAAAGTCAAATTCCTTGGAAACATGTCCTTTGTATGTAAGTGTGGTATGCCTCTTATTTTCAAGACAGTATGAACGAAATATGACAATTTTCATTTCAATACACAAGCTAAAAGACAAAGTTGAAAAAGCAATACAACTTCATACTACATGCGAAGTGCAAAAGCACAACCCCAACTACTGTTTTAATAATAAAGGGAAAAAAACCTGCCTATCTCAATTAGGATTTGGACAAGAAACAGATGACACACTCAGCAGGGGTAATCTCTATAGAACTATTTACAAAGGTGTGGTAAAGGTGTAGGGAAACCAAAGTCTAACGCAATATCAGGGGATAGGGGAGGAGCCCACTTATTAAGGAGAACCTCTCAGACACTGAGCAAAGTGGAAAGTGGGTATACAGGGATAAATGGAAGAGATCCAGCTCATGAACAAGGCTGCTTTCAAATATTTTCAAATACTTGCTGGATTTTTATTGACAACTGTCTAATCACTAGCTGTACATTGGACTTTGGGCTATAGAGAATAAGAGTGTAGATGGCCTGGACTTAAACCTTAGCTTGCCATTTACTAGCTGAGTGAGTTTCTTGTGCTCACTGAATTTATTTATTTTTATTATTTTTTTAAATAAAATTGGGGATGATAGCAGAATTCACTATAAGGCCAGTGTCAGAAGCAAAAGAGTAAATGAATGTTAAGCACTTAGCATAGTATTTGGCTACAATAAAAGTGTGTGCTGTGGGGGAAAGGGAAGGAGGATAGGGAGAGGGTCATGTTAGTCACCAAAATATTCAAGAGAAGTTTATGCAAGAAAGGCTTACAATTGTAGAAATTCTCAATTTAAATTGCATTAACGATACTTCATATAAATTGGCCTAAAATCTACATTATCCTATTTTATCGATAAAAAAAAATCTCAAAGGCACGCAAAGAAGGAAAATTATCTAGATGAGCAGAGGTGTATGGGGGTGACAGTTATGGTAATTGGTGGTAGTGGCACGGAATGAGCAATAAAGACCTTCTGGAAAAGGTGATTTTTAAAATAAGACCAACCTGAAGCATAATAAGAGTTAGCAAAAAAAAAAGAGGTAGGTGAAAAGTACTCCCAGCAGAGAGAATCCAACGTGCCAAAGCCCTGAGGAAGACAAGACTTGAAAGAGTACAGGGAACTTGGGAAGAACTGGGGCTGGAGAGGTAGAACTCTCAGCCAATTTTAAAGAATCTGAACTGCATTTTTCCTGAGGATAATGAGAAGCCCTTGAAGGATTTTAAGCAGAGAAAAGGCATGATCCCATGATCAGACTGTCATAATTAAAAAACCACTGCTCAAGGTAATGGGAGCCATTGAAGAGTTTTGATTAAAGGACTAAACAAGAAAAAAAAAATGTTTCAAACTTAATTTTTATCATTTACTGAATGCCTAAAACTAGAGTTTTTATAAAAATGGCTTACAAAACGTCATACAATTTTTCCTTGGATTAACTTCATATGTGTGTGTTCAGCCAATAAGACATTCATTCATTAAGGTGTTTGTTAAACACCTAATATACACTGGGAACTGTGCTTAGATAGGGATAGGAGAAGAAAACTCACAAACAAGCAGTGTAAAAAGTGCTAAGACTTGAAAGGCAAAGAACATCTCTGAGAAGTGAGTAGAACTCTAGAAGTGGGAGCCAGTAAAGCATACATGATAAAACATATTCCAGTATGCCTAGACCATAAAATACACAGGAAGTGCTGAACAATCCATCAGCAAGAATTTACCGGGCACCTACGATGTGCTAGCATTGTGCAGGCATTGTGCAGGTACAGTGATAAATGAGAAAACACTTAAAATATGACAACAGTAACTGTTATCATTGCAGATAATGCTACAGGAATGTGTGAGGAAAAAACAAAACAAAGCAAAAACAAAGAGCAGTGCCTTAATTTAAGGAGGACTGGAGGGGCTATAAAATATTTTAAATTAAAACTTCTCTGCTGAGTATAGCCAATCTTTGAAAGCTTGTGTAAACTGTAAATGAATTATATGTAAATATATCATTGACATTATAGCTTTTAAAATGTCAAATAATTCTGAACGTCAAATACTGCCCACTCACCCCCCTAAAATTAATAATCATGAATTGTCTATCTGATCCCAAATCAAAGCAACCTATTAAAAAAGTGAAATGTCCATTCCTTACACTGAGTTGGAGAAATGCTTCAGATAGGGTCAGATCTTCCCTTTGTCTTCATACAATCTTGGTGCTGGTACAGACCCAACCAGTTAGCTAAGGTCTATCTGGGGCAACTCGAGAAAGGGAGAAAAACATGTCCCCGCCCAACATAACTTTTCCAACTCAGCCCCTGATCATGCCAAGACATCACAGTGTAATAATGATAATTTAATAAGGTAGTTGGCTGGGCTCTTCCCACATTAAAAAGCTCAGGAAAATAAATGAGGCTCACCAGCCAAACAGAGGAAAACTTCTCCGGGCAGCGCCTGCAGCAGGGAGATACTTGGTAATGAAACACCAGATGTCTCCATTCGTTATGCAGGACGGAAACTTTCAGAAGGAGTCCGGAAAGGTGAAGCTCTCAAAATGGTAATAAATACGAAGCTCACCGGCCATGGCCGTGGTAAGAGCTATGAAAATGTCTCAGAAGGACTGCCCAGAGATTTTCCACGGGGATAGAGTAAGGTTTCTTCAGATGGCAAGGGAGGTAATTATGTGCCTGGGCACATTTGCTGGATATATTGGCCTCCTTACCTTCATCCTCACATGTGGGCACCAGATACAGAAACTGTGTTTAAACTCCACAGTGTTCTCTTTGGCTTTTACCATGAAAAGAAATAAAAATGTGTCCTGGGTGTTTGGCAAATCAGTCCAGTGTTAGATGGGGACGCATTATCTTTGACCTTCACATTTTTGCCTCTTCTGACTCAGAAAATCCTCAGAAACTCTTTCAGGTAAAGATATATGATGTCTGGGAGGTGCTCGCTTTTAGGAAAAACATACTGTTCCTGTGACATAAAAATCACAGTTGAAATAAGTGATTTCATTATTTTTTATCAATTGGTCTTTTACTTGATCAAATTTTTAAAATACAACTAAAATGATAGAAGCTTTGTTTACAAATCCATGCTATTAACATGTTAACGGCCGTTTTCCTCCTTTCTCTGCTTTTCCTCTCCAATTACCAAGACAACACTAACATTTCTCCATCTTATCTTCTTTATAGAAAAATTCTGACATGTAATCTCTGCCATCCTCTATTACTTCTAAAACCAGTAATGAAATATCAGAGGAGGAGCAGTTAATTAAAATTGTGAATCCTGTGCCCGCTTCTGTATAGCACATATACTGAAATTGTGAAATCCACTTTGCATCCTTTCACAGTCAATAAAAGTACAATTAAGGATACCTTTCAATATATACTGTAACTAGTATAAGTCACATTTTTAAATAACATTTAGCTGCTAAAAAATCAAAAATCATTAATGTGAACCAAATATTTAATAAACATCTTGCTTCATTGGCCATAGAACCCCTTTAGCTCAACTAGTACAACAGATTTGAGAGCCATTAAGGTGTTTTCTAATAATAGGCGAAGGATCATGTCTATAATCTGCAAGTAATTTACAGGAAAACAAACCTACTTGAATTTCTCACACAGGCTTACCTGAGTTGCCATCTTTAACAAAACTTCCTCACACTCTCTAGTTACTCAATAAACAGTTTAAAAAGAAGGGGCGCAGAACAGCAGTTGAGAGCTAAGACTGTGGAGTCAAGTGCTGTGTGTTTCAACCCTGCCTCTGCTATTTACTAAACTGTAATCGCTTGGCTTCATTTCTTAGAGCCTCAGTTTCCTTATCCGCAAAAAAGAAGAAAACACTATCTACTCATAGGGCTGCTCTAAGAATTAAATGAGATAATATACATAAAGCATTTAAAATAGTGGCTAGGACTTGTAACAAGTTGAATAAATATAAGCTGTTCCTCTTAACTGATACTTTATTCATTTAATCATTATATTCCCCAAAACTGTCTGGTAATGTAAGCACATTCATATAGTGGAAATATAGTCATTTATTTCACACTACTGCACTATTCATTCTTCTAGGTAAGAATTGGGGAGATGATATTTCAGGGTCCTTTAGCTCAGAATGCTGGCCTTCATTTTCAGTACAGATCACCATTAAGCAAAGGAGAATAAAGGGGTAAAATCGCCTCAGAAACTGCCAGCTTCCACCCTGGCTGTAAACTAACTCCATATGAGTAAAACTACACTCCCTAGGGAGCACTTGTGAAAGTCCCCGATTTACAGAAGTATTTACTTTGGGGTTTGGGGGTTGTTTTTTCAGGTTTATCTCTGGGAGAGCTTGCTAAAGCTAACAGTCCAACAATTTTATTAAACTCTGTTCAATTTCAGCATTTTTTTAAAGAGCATATAGAAACCACACTGGCAGTGGCTATTTAAACTTCCCAGTGGATGCCAAAAATAATAAAAAGACACTTAAATGACCATTTTTGAGCACAGCCAACAGCATGTGGCCTAATTATCCAAGTACATGAAAAATTCTATGTATTTTTACAAGAGTATAAGGGTTTGATATGCACAATTCAGAATGCAAATGGCCACTTCGCTGGGACATGCAGCGCTTCTCAAATTTAAACATAAGGTCCAGGTCTACAGAGTAAGTTTCTCCTCTGTTTTCCCTTCTGATTAATGTATATGATAAATACACAAGACGATGAAAAATTGATACAGCTAAGACAGTGATGACTCCAAGTAAAGAAACACTATTGTGCTAAGTGCTCTCCTTCACTTACCTCCATTACAATTTTCCGAGGTAGGTATTATTATGCACATTTTATAGATGAGGAAACCAAAGCTCAGAAAGAGTAAGTGCCTCACCCCAGAGAGGAGTTTGAGAGCTGGTACCCAGGTTTTCCTCCATTTGCCCTTTTGGATCCTTTCTCTGCCCTGCTAGAGGCTTTTTCACTGCAGGCCTCTGCAGACTCAGGTCCTATGCCCTCTGACTTCTGTTGGGCTAAGACAATGGTAGGCAGCAACAGAGTTTGGATATTTTATTCCCTACCTACTCCCCCTACCACCCCTACTACACAGCTGTGAGTTTTGAAAAGTGCCCACGACCTCTACCTATGGCTCCACTTCCTATAGGAAGCGCATCTTCCCTAGCTAAGTAAACTCTCGTTGGATTCTGGTAACTCTGCTCTCTCTTTTTGCCCCTTCAGACTTTGCACAGATGCTTCACCATCTTTTTCAGTACCCTTAACTCTACCCACACTTCTGTCAACAGTTCCTTCATTAAACTTTCCTCCAATCTCTGGGTTTGAGTATGTCATCTATTTTCTGCTAGAGAAAAGAGGGTAGCCCCTAGCAGTCGTTACATCTCTTTCTCTAGCTTCTCCCTCTATCACCCATCCAAAATCAGCCACTCAACCCTTCAATGTAGCCAATCTCACCACCTGATATTTCACCAGACACCTTTAGCCCCCCACTTCCATACACATACACACACAAGCAGAGCCAGGCCAGACCAGGCGACCATTCCTCCTCTAGGTTCTCTCACTCCCCACATCCATACATTTTACTCTAACAATGACAATATTTATGAATATGTTCAGGCTTATCTACCCTTCTATTCTGCTATCTTCATTACTGCCTACAGGTGTCATTTAAGGCTGCCCTATGACAAAAAAGTCTTCCTAATTTTCCCTGTCTTAGAATCATCACTCCTTTATTTTGTTTCTTCATCATTTATTATTATTCCCTTATTTATGAATTCATTCAAGAATATTCACTGAGAGTCTACTGTATACCAGGCCGTCTCTTTAGGTGCTGGGAATATTGTACTAAGTGTGATTCAGATGGCCCATGCCCTACTTACTTTCTCTTCTTTTTCAACTTAAATATTGAATATAAGGCATTTCCAGAAGTCAAATACCAAGTCTTCTACAAATCTTTGGGCAGTGCCAGACATAGTATGGATGCTAAATAGTTGAAGGATAAAAGAATAATTGACGGATAAAAAAAAGTCATTTGAAGTATTTTCAGGACCACTTTAAAACTACCAAGCCTAAGACTTTTTCAATAATTTGCTGAGCAAATCCATATGCTGCTGCTCATTAAAATGAGAAATAAGAACAATGATGTTAGCTGGTGTTGCTAAAGATGGGGTGAAATAAGCATTCTCATAAACTGCTGGAGTAAGTGTGAATCAGTGCCATTTTTCTGTATGGCAATTTGCTTAAACACCAAAAGCACGTTTGTGACTGAACTGCCTTCCAGAAATAAATCCTAGGAGCATAATTAAGGACAAGCCCAAAGATATAGTTACAAGTACATTTGTGGATAATATGTAATTTTTGAAAAATGGTAATAACCTAAGTATTCAACAACAAGGGATTGGATTAATCAATAAAGACATACCACATAATGAAATATTGCAAATGATTAAAGATAATGCCATATCATATATTTCATGACATGAATATATTCATGATATATTATTAAGTGAAAAAAGAGGATACAAAGTTGTATGTAGAATAACCCAGTTTTTCTTTTTCAAATCTTTCAGTGTATGCAAAGAAAAAGGTATGAAACAGACTGTCCCATGGAAATATAATACAAGGCACATATGCAATTTTAATGTGTCTAGTAGTCACATTAAAAAGTAAAAAGAAATAGGTAAAATTTACTTAATATTTTAATTAACCAAAAATACAAAAAATAGTTTAAATTATTTTTTTCTACACTAAGCCTTTGAAATCTAGTGTGTAGTTTACACACATAGTATGTGTCAATTCAGTCTTGGCACATTTTAAATGTTCACAAGCCACATGTGGCCAGTGACTACCATATTAGATGGCTCTGGTAAAACTTAAAAGCAGGTGTGGACAGTGGCCAGGACATGGAAGCAACAGAAGTGTCCTACAATAGATGATTGGATAAAGAAGCTGTGGTACATATATATAATGGAATATTACTCATCTATAAGAAGAGATGAAATATTGCCAATTGCAACAACATGGATGGACCTTGAGATAATATGCTAAGCAAAATAAGCCAGACAGAAAAAGTGGAAAATCACATGATATCATTTATATGTAGGATATAAACCTAAAAGCAACAAATGAACAGGACAAACAGAGACTCATGGATGTGGACAATAAACTAGTAGTTACCAGAGGGGAGCAGGGAGGTAAATGGGGTAAAAGAGGTCAAATATGTGGTGACAGAAAGAAATCTAACTATGGAAGGTTAACCAACAGTGTAAATATATATATGCCTTACTGTTAAAGTATGCAGATGAAACTTACTGGATTTTGTTAACCAATGTCACCATATTTAAAATTTAAAAATAAATAAATAATTTTTTAAAAAGTAGGTGTGGAGAATAGGAACTTGTATGATGATTTTTACTTCTTTTTTTCTCCTTTTTTTGAAATCACCATTAATAATTTTACTACTGACATATACTACTTCTATAATGTGAAAAATAAAGTTGTTTTTAAATATTTAAAAGAGAAGGTGTTTTTTTCCTGTCTCTGGAATGCTTTTTGGCTATCGTCTCTGTAGTTCACAGACTACATGCTTCCCAGAACTAGAAAAATGCCCTCCTTTCTTCCCCTCCTTTTAAATATATTTTGAATAGCTACTTAGCTTCAGCCTCAAGCACGTAAGTGAGGATCCAATTTGCTGTTCTTCAGAGTCTTTGCTAAGCCAGCCCGGAATCTATCAGGACTCCAGGCCACTGTTTTAGTAGCTCTCCTGGGCTTGTGGAAGGCCATGGAATGGAACCAGAAATTACTTAATTTGAAGTTAATTAAATAGTGACGACAAGCCTTAATCCTCAACTTGTCATCAGATTGTAAACACTGATTGCAGCTGCAGCAATCTGCAATAAACCTATTGAGGAAAATCTTGACCAGAATGAAATGAGTGTATTTGTTATCCAGACGAAGCTGAGAGGCGAGATCGAAGAAATCCAGGCCCTTGCGATACCAGGAGAAATGGAGACCCGAAAGAGAAATTAAAGGAGGTGAATGTGTTGAACCTGAATCTAAAGGGGGATAAGTATAATAGTTATAGTATGTTAGGTACCTACTATGGGTCAGACACTTTGCATGTTATTTATTTAATAATTCTCACAATGATTCTATAAGGTGAATATGATTATTTTCTCTGTTTTAAAGAAGAAAATGCTAAATCTCAAAGGAGTATCCTACCTTGCTGAAGGTCATGCAAAATATGAGCTGAACCCAGATCTGAAAACATTAACTCTCTAATGTAAGCTCTAACGTCAGGCTGCTCTGCATCAAGCTTTCAGGCAACGGCGAGGAAATGACAGAGGTGAAAGAATACTGAAATTTATGAGGAAGATGGACGTAGAAAGAGGAAAAAAATCCCTCAGAGGATCTAACTAGGAAGTTAGAGATGGCCTAGTAAAAAATCCGCAAGGTGGGCAAACATTTCGATACTGCTGTTCTAAGTGAACCTCTGAAAGTGCCTTTCCTGGCCCCACTGACATGGAGAGCACTTTCTTATTCTTTAAGAACTAGCACAGGGTCCATTTGTACCTCTCCTGTGGAGCCTTCCCCAAACCTCCTGGTGAGACTGGAGCTTTTTTTATATATATTAACAAAATGGAATGCATTGAGAGGGAGATGTGAGGGTCTAGACACCATACCGTATATGAAGAAAATTAAAAGAAGTTGAGAATCTTAACCTGAGGATGAGAAAAAATGGAGTAGGGAAAGAACCATGACAACTGTTGTCAAATAGTTAATGGATCAATATGTAAGGTTTAATCCATGTATTTTTCCCTAAAGTCTTTTTAGAATAAGACAAAACATTCGTTCATTCGTTCCCTCATGCTATGATAGTGCTAGTGGAATAATGGTGAATAAAACCAGACACAATTCTGCTGTCAGGGTACATCCATCTAATGGGACAACAGAGTCATAATAAAAGATGACATAAATGAATGGAAAATTAAGATAAGTGCTTCAAATAATGGGCGAGATTTTGTGATTTTTGTCCAAGACACAAAACTAGAACCATTAAAGAGAACACAGACAGTTATAAGCATCAGTTCATTATCTGGAAGAAGCTTCAAACAATCCGCCCTCTCCAGAAATGACCCCACGAATAAGCACACGTTCCTCCAGGTGTTGAATGTGCCTAGGCCGAGGCCCGGAACACAAGGGTGCAGCCCCTGAACGACTTATCCGGTCTTTTCCAGCTCTAAACAAAATATTTTCTCAGACGGCAATTAGAATTTGCTAGATTGAATTTCCAGGAAACGGGAAATTTGTGCAGAGACTAATCATTTTCCGTGTATAGTGGAGTCAAGCAAAACTGAGTCTCCTAAACTGTTCCATAAGTGTATCAAAACCCTGATACGCTTCTGTTTTACTCACTGCTCTGGAAGCTTCATGGGGATAGGGGTTGATAGCCCTGTTCATCACTGAATTATCTGTGCATGGCACATAGCACGTGTTAAATATTTGTTAAAAGAACAAATGAATATGATACTAAACTGTGCAAATATGTATATAAGTGTAGATCAATTTAAAAAACCTTTCTTCTACTGTTAACGAACCTTATAATTGAAATTTCTTAAATAATTAATGAACATGAAAGTCAGTCAATCACTTGCCTCCTGATGAATAGCTAGGGTCCCTTGTCCAAACAGCCACTTAGTTCCATTAAAAATTAATAATGTTCTACAGAATAAATATACACTATACATAGTACATCGAGGGTTCCACTTTTAATAAGCAATTAAGAAATGCAGAAAGACTAAGAATCTATTAACTAAGTGAGAACTGCATGAACTTGCCCTCCAAATCATCATTCATGTATTAACCATTACTCTTCTAAAGTTTTAAATTATTTAGCCAGGAAAAAAAGTGGTTCTGAAAACAGAGTAAATAACATTAATAGGTTGTCATATTTTGGTTAACATTTACAAGCCAACACAACGTGTTTTGTTAAAGATTTGAGATATGCTATTCCTTCTGTGAAATGAAGAATACATTAGAGAAGATCAATACAAAATTGAGGTACTGTATGTAAAATGTTAAGGGTCTATTCATTGAAAAATTATGAACCATGCTATAGAGAACTGAGCTAGGTCAGAGCTAAATTAAATTATTGATCTACATTCATTTTTCCCCTTTCTGTGTGACAATCTCCTGATTTTTTATAATGTACATTATTGCTCTACAGTAAATGAATCAACTTATTCTAGACCCAGCATGTCTGCTGACTGATAATTTTCTAAAATTAATTGTCATTTTGGTAGCATTCAGATTAATAAATTTAGCTCCCCTCACATAAACATCTAAATGTTTAACATAAAATTTATAAGCTTTCATAGCATGAATTCAAAGAGAAAGAGGGTAATTTTCATTTTTTCCAATGCAAAGAAAAATGGAATGTTATTTTTCTTAACATCAATTCACTACTTGATACATTTCATTGATGAGGCCAAAATGTATTCACTTGACTTAAAAAAAAATGACTGAACTGTATTGCTAAGCAAAGTGATGCAGTCGACACTATGTGAATTGAAGTCTTTTAAATTTACGGACCTCAATATTCTTCAAGATGTGTAACCTCAAATTCTGCAAGCAGTTTTACCAATCACTTTGGGGATTTATTTTTTAAATACAAAGAACTCTCATGCCCAATCAGCCTCCAAAGTGACAGAAGAATGTGTCTTGAATTAGGATTGTCTTTCACCTGCTACAAATGGAAAATAGGTAAATATTTTGTAAGAAATGTAAATTCCACAGACCCACATTAATTCATGAAAAAGGAAGCTGACATAAGTGTTCTTGGTAGAAATGATCTATAATTTGGGACTGTATTTAGCCAGTAACTTTTGCCTACTGGGAAAATATTTTCTCTATAACGAAGTAGTATCGGACACTGAGGCCTCTTCATTTCCTCTAATGGAGATACAATCATTCTGACTTGTGCTCCAAATGAAGCAGAAATTATCCCTAATGTGTAGTTTGAACATTTGTATCAAAATACAGTAAAATGCGATTTTAGAGTGATGAGAAAAATATATGAGCTCACAAAATGTCTGCCTCTCTCAGGTGAAGAAATGGTCCGCTGATTTTTCTTCACGCTGTCACTGGGAGAAGCTCCAGGCATTAAGGGGCATGTCCCACAGTGTCACACAAATGCTGATCCCTGTCGCTGGGACAGGGGGATTCCAGCCTCACAGTAAGCCTGAGGGACTCTCTTTCTCTACGTCAGCTTCAAAGCAGAGCGCCTTTTGCACAGAAATCAATGTCATCCAACAAAAACTCCACGAGAAAGTTAAATACCAGCATCAAAAATGTCTCCTGTGTACCAGTCTCTTCCCACTGTGTTTCTGCCAAGTGACAAGAAGCAATGAGGAAAACAGAACAAACGAGTAGGGCTTAAAAGAGAAAAATAAAAGAATTGCAGAACTCAAGTGTTAGAAAAGGGCACATTCTCAAACAGGAAAAGAATCAGGCATCCTACTGTGCAGAGATGTAGAATGCTGTCTGGGGAAGGATAGTAGGCTCCCTACACAGAGGCCCAACTAAAGGTCACCAATACCTCAGGAAGTTCCTTCACCAGTGTGTTGGTATTCTGGGCCCTAGTGTTCTCAACACAGTATGGAATCCATTTCTCAGGAGGTGAACTTCATTAAACAAGCTCACAAGGCCAACCCATAAAACCAGAATGTCAAAGTAGAAGTCTACAATTTGCAATATAACTGTCACAAAGACGTCAGAATGACCAGTACATTCTTTTCCTGAAGATGTACTCCATACAAAGCCAAATCCTAATTAGACGGCAATTTGATTTTAAGGAATCTGAATAAGAGGAGTTCATTTGACAAAACGATGTTAAACAACATGGGGATGGTGGGGGGTGGCGGGGACAGAGCCCCCACTGGAAGAGAATACACAGTGTTCAAGGGCTGCAGCTCTCTGGATCCACTGCCATAACAGGAATGGTCTTGCCAATAGAAAAGAAATGCTCCAAGTTCCTCACAGCAAGCCCATATCCCCCAAACAGTTACCTGTGCCTGCCTTCATTTGCATTTCCACTGCTGAGTAACCACAATTTGTAAGGTAAAGTCTTTCCTTTGTTCTAAAAAAACCTGCATTATTTTTCTCATTGCGGAATTAAAATATGTTCATTGTAAGAAATGAACACATGAAAAAGAGTAGAAAAAAAGTTATTTTATTTCTTTTGCACAGAAAATCTTTCAGTCTCTATGTATACATCTTAGCTTCACCTATAAAATTTCCACTTTGCAGATAAATAGTTGATTATCAGTAATTCCACATGTGCCAGCCAACCTAATACACAAATACACATTATATCAAAGTAGGATCACACTTTAATTCTGTTTTGTTGCCTTTCTTTTAATTAACCAAGGCTCATAGCAGCTTTCTATGTCATGAAGTGATACTATAAGGGATATTCTTGTACTCGCTTCTTTGCCAAAGCCTCTGATTATTTTCCTTAGGGAACATTCTTAAATATGGAATTGTTTGGTCAAAAGGAATACACACACCTATTCCTTTATATATTGCCTAAGGCTGCTTTCACCCAATAACAGCAGAGTTGAATAGTTGAAACAAAGACCTACCGAAAGCCTACAATATTTAGTCTCTGATCCCCTACGGAAAAAGTTTGCCAACCTAGAGTCTACAGTTAGCTAGAGACAGAACATTTGCAATAGTATGCCAACCACAATAGAATATCTATTCCACTATAAGACACAGACTCCGCTTTATAAAATTCACCATGCCTACAAGCAGATCTCTATCATTTCAAATATTGTCTACCCTTCAGCATTTTTTTAATCAGCCCAAAGGTTCTATGTGATATAACTTCACTTATCATTAGAATAGTATTAAAGAAAACCATTAGAGAAATGTAGCTCCAAAAATTTTAGCTATAGAAATTATTATAATCTAAGACATTAATGGAAACCAAATCAAACAAAATAAGATGTTGCAAATTCTTTTCTTGCATAATATCCTACAATAAACATATATATACATGTTCTTAAACATTTAATATGAAAATTGATTGTTAAATAAAAAAGACTAAAAGAGATTTTATTTCTTGGGTCTTTGATTTAAAACAGCAAAGTATTTTAGATTGGATTCCCTTTACTCATGAGCAAGACTCAGAAAATTGGCTAAGAAACAAACACATTGAACTTTAAGAATCATGCAAGCCACATCTGAAATTTTATAAATTCTTTGTTAATTAGATTTTAATCTACATGACTATACCATATGCTAGAAAACCATCCAAATACAAACCCTATGAGACGGTTTTACTGCCATTACTTTAAGAGCCATTTAAAAGATTTTCTATGGGATAAAGATTGGGTAATTTATCATGGTTTTATGCTCCTTTAATCTGTTCCATCTTCCCACTGTAAAATAAATATTGGTTTTAAAATAGATGGTTCTGCCCAGATTTTGATGAGGAAAATTGCCCTGTAAATCACAAGCTCACTTGTGTCAAACTCTAAGCCCCATGTTAAGTCTAGCCCATTCTAACAAAAAATAAGTCAATTTTATAGAGCAAAACCTAAGACAATTACTGAAGTATATTAACAATGATGAAATGTAACTAATTTGAACTATGAGCTTCTCCACCCTGTTTTTTAATTCCCAAAATAACCACTAGTTGGTGCCAAACTCACCCTTCAATTAAACTCTTTCAAAATGTATTCTCTACCATAGTTTTTATTATATTCTCTCCAACTCCAATACACAAGTTACGTAACTGAAAATAAATACAAGCAAATCTGAGGGTTATGTAATAACATATTTATCAATCACTTTTCTCATATTCAGAGGGTCAGATCAATTTAACATTAACTTTCTTACAATATTTAACAGAGTTCTGAGAAATCAACAATATATGTATTTTCCTGTAATAACCACAGTGGCTAAACCATTTTGGAAGAATAAATGGCTTAAAGCGGTGCTTTGCAAACTATTTGTGATGGAATAGTAGACAACTACATTTTTATCTCCAGTGTGTATGGGTAGATGATACATTTACAAAATACAATAAAAAATGAACTTGGAGTCTACAGCCATGCCACCCTGAACAAGCCCGATCCCATCTGATCTCAGAAGCTAAGCAGAGTTGAGCCTGGTTAGTACTTGGATGGGAGACCACCTAGGAAGATTAGATGCTATAGGCGTAAAAAAAAAAAAAGTAAGAGATTGTAAAATGAAAAGGTCCTTGCAATCTGTGAGGTCAACCAAGGGTTGCCTCGCCTTAAAAAAAAAATGAACTTGGTTATTGTGGCAATGCCAAATTGCTATAAAGTTTCTAAATAACAATTGTCTAATAGAAATATATTGTGGGCCACATGTTGAATTTTAAACTTTCTAGTAGCCACATACTTTAAAAAGAAACGATAAGATTAATTCTAATAATATTTTATATAACACAATATATCCACGATCTTATCATTTCAACATGTACTCAATATAAAAATATTATTGAGGTATCTTATATTCTTTTTTAATAGTCCTTGAAATCTGGCATGTATTTTAAACTTACAGCACATTTTAATTCAAATACTCAATAGCCACCTGTAGCTACTGACTACTGTGTTGGACAGTGCAGTTCTAAACCCTTACTCTCAATTTTGGCAACTTCCTCTCCACATTTGAGTAATACTGTCTAAACTACTACTCCCTTCAGAACGGTATTTTTAAGTTTCTCTTCCATAATTTTCTGCCTGATGTTTTATAATTGAGGGCCCCATTCCAGATAAGGCCAACACTTAAGTAAGGAAATTAGCAAACTCACAATTGTGGCTAACTGTATACTTCCTTTCAGGAAGGGAATCGTCATTTACAAGGGATGAATGCAAAAGCCCCCTCTGTTCTCCCTTTTCTGGAAATAATCAGTATTCTGAATGAAGTTGGTTTATTTACTCTTCATCCATGTTTTTACACTTTGTCTACAGATTACATTTATAAACATTTACATAATGCTATTAATGAGGTAAAATACGTTTGCACTTTACAGAGATCTGTGAATTTAATGTATTTGGCTTATACAAATCGTTACCTTATTCCAACGGCAATTGCAGAAACTGAATCTCACACCTTTCTACTTTCCTATTCTATGATCTATGTCTTTGGACCCAATACCACTTCCTAGCCTTGAAAATTCCTACTCACCATTTAGATCATGACTTAAATGTCACTTCTTCAGGAAACCTTTGCTAATCTGCCCTTTTTCCTAATAAGATTAGGTTCCCTGTTAAATGTTCTAACCTTTCCTATACTACACTTACCACAATTGTAAATATCTATTTTTGTAATGAGTTGTTTAATATCCACCTCCCTCATGAAAATATAAGCTAACACCAGCACAATTTCAGATGTACATAAGTATCTGTTATATGAATGATTAATTTTCTATTCCAGGAAACCAGACTCTTACTCAACTCAGCTAGACATCATATTTCATAGTCTCTTGTAACATAAGCTTAGAATGTATATATTATAAGCATATTGGGCATTCTTATTTATTAGAATGCATATATTCAAGTATACTACCATAAAGTTATTCATTGTATATTTTTGACCTTTTATATTCTATAGTATAATTATATTTAGTCCTCATTTCATTTCTAATATTATTTATGTCCTATCCCCGACCCCTGACCTTGTGTCACTGATTAATTTTGCAGATGTTTATGTGTTTAGTCTTTCAAAAAAATCTTTTACTCTGTTAATCTTCTCTACTATTCCTATATATTCCATTTCATTTGTTTTCATAATATCTCTTCCCTTTATTTTGATTTACTCTGCTCTTCTATTTATACCTTTTCAGTTGAATGTTTAATTCACTAAAAATCAGTCTTCTTTCATTTCTAATATATGCATTTGTAAATCTATAAATATCTTTCTGTGTACCTCTTTAATTGTATCCCACAAGGTTTAAAATAAAGTATCTATTTCTATCGTCACTTCTTTTTGACTCAAGAATTATTCAGAAATATGATCTTGAGTTTCCAAATGCATGGAGTTTTTGATGTCTATCGGTTTGGGGTCTCCAAATTCTTTTTCTCAGTGGTAGGGCTTTCTATGTATATATATCTTCTGTTAGTGGAGTTCAAGTTCTATATATGTCCATTTGATCAAGCTAATCAGTTATGTTATTTAAATCTCCTTTATCCTTTCTAATTTTTTTAGTTTACTTGATTTATTAGTGTCTGAGAGAGATACTTTAAAACTCCTTGATTATTATTACCCATGTTCTCAATACCTCAAGGTGATTCTGCCAATTTTTACTTCATATATTTTTAAATTATTCTACTAGGTAATGTAAATTCAAGTTTAACATATCTGCCTGGTGAATTGTTATTGATCATGAAATAATAACTGTATTTGTAATACTTTTTAAAGCACATTTTGTCTGATATTAATATAGTGTCACCAGCTTTCTTTCGAAAGGTATTTGCATGGTATATTATATCAATTTCCATCCATTTTTTTCAATCTTCCCATGGCGTCATCCTCAATAAGTGTGTCCCTTGTAAACAGTTCGTAAAGAGAATATAGCTGTTTTCCCTTCCCCATTCAACTTAAGAATCTTTGTCTATTCACAGATAAAATGAATCGTTTTTATATTTAATATGATTCCTGGTATATTTAGCCTATTTCAAACATCATATTTATCTACGATTTCCCAAAAGTCATGAATCATCTAAATTTACCAATACTGCACAACACAGCAAGCATTGCTGTACCTAGCTTAGACTCATAATCTAACTATTCTCAATAAGTCATTTAAACACATTAACAAACTATATTCTTTTAAAGATATAAGGTAATAAATCTTTAAATAAATGACATGCACACATACACACACACAAAATCCCAAATGGGGTGGCTAATCCATGATTCTATTTCTTTATCTACAGCATGGACCTAAAAGATGCCATTTGTCATTTACCTCTGTTGTTTCTGTTCTTCCTTCTCTCCATTATTTCTTTATTCATTTCTACTTGACGCAGCTCTCATTCTGCCTCTTCCTTTCATACATATCTCTTCTCTGTCCCAGACTCTCATCGTATTTTGCCTAGATAATTGCATTAATATTTTTTCTCTTCATGATTTCATTTTATTACTTTCTACTCTAATTCACCTTCCAGTTAAATGAGAGCCTACAAATTTGAACTTTACCCTGCAGGTCACTGTCTCTCAAACTGAAATCCAAAGACATAGTCTCATAGCTCCAAACATTCTGTGAGAATTTTTTTTTAATTTGTGGCTTTATCCAATTAACAGTCTAGAGAATCTAAATGACAACCTGATAATTGAGCTGTGTTTTCCAATAGCAGTGCCTGAGTTTGTCTTTCTTTCCCCCATCAATTCTGTTCTGTTCTCAGTGTAACTGGCACCAAACGATCACCTAAAGTGACAGCTTTTAACTTTCAATGTGTCAGTAAGCACATCTGGCTGTTAGGTTGGCATGTACTAACGCTAAAATTGTCCCACATCTGCCATTATGCTCTTCAGTGATGATGATTTGCAATTGAAAGATACTGTCATCTAATAAAGCTTTAATTTATTAAGATATTTAATTAATGGAGACTTTGATATGACATCATAAAAACTCATAGTGTGGTAGAGTAATGGTCTATTTTAATTGCTATGAGCTAATGAGAAAAGAACAAAGGCAAAATTAATATGTAAATTATGTGTTTACATCAAATGAAAGCCAAATGATATTATGGGACAATGTACAAAAACAGGTTTCCCAATCTTTCAAATAGAGAACAATGGTGGGAGAAATGAGTTATCATATGGCTCAGGGTGGTAAAGGCATGCCAAATTAAAAGAGCCTTTGTTGCGGTAGTCAGTATACTTTATTTATTCATTACTCATTTGTGAAAAATGTGCTAAATGCTTAATCAATAAGTCGTAAGTATTAAACACTTTTCTAGGCACTGAGTATATGACAGCAAACAAGACAAGCAAAATCCTAACCTTCATGGAAGTTATAGTCAGGCAATAAACATATGAACACAAATTTATAATATGATGTCAGATAGTGATTAGTCCTGTGAAGAAAAATAAAGCAGGGAAAGAAGATAATGATATGGAAGAGGAAAGCTATTATAGGAAGGGTGGTCAAGGAAGGATTCTTTGAGATGACATTTGAGGAGACACCTGAGCATGATGAAGAGGTAAGGCATAGAAGTATCTAAGGGAAAAGACTTCCAGACAGTCACAACAGCAAATACACAGAGATGTTGAGGTGGGAATAAGCCTGACACATATAAATAACAACAAGAAAATCAGTGAGACCACACCACAGGGAGAAAGCAGGAGAGTGGTTTGAGATGAGGTGAGAAAGAAAAGCATAAGCCAAATCTTGAAGGGCTTTGAGGATATAGCAAAGATTGGATTTAATTCTGAGGAAGATGGGGAGCTGCTGTGGGGTTTTATATAGTCCATGCAGAATACCAGAAAGGGAGATGAGAATGGTGGATATGGAAACAGGTAGGACTGGTAGATTTGCTGGAGGAGATGAGGTAGTTTGCTCTTATTGTTTCTATTTCCCCAATGAAATATGAAGTGAGGGAATCAGATGAGTGAGAGAACTGGGAATGAGAGTTGAAGATGTGAGGTAAAGGGGAAGGTGTAAAATAGTTGTCTCAGAGAGTAGAAATATTAGGTAAATGAAGTAGGATTGCCAAAAAGAGCAGAGAATCCACTTGAAACTTGAGGACAAAAATTTAAAGTAAGGCAGTTAAACATAGTTTTGTGTTCTCCATTCATCCATATTCTGGCCCAAGGTAGACAGAAAGCTCAGGGAGGGTCAGAGTTTTGCCAGATGAGGATGGTAGGGAGAGGATGAGCAAAGGAGAGACTAACTATAGCAACTAAACTGAGTAAAGAGAGAAGTGAGGGCATGAGAGGGATGATACATAGTGCAAAAAAAAGCAGTAAGTCAATAGACAGGAGGCCCCAAGGAATCAAAGAACTGTTGGAGTAGGAATGCTAGCATCACATGAGATGGCATCCCTGGAAAGGCAAGAGGTACTGGTCAGAGAGAAATGCTCTGAAACACAACTTGAAGGTTAGTGCAGTGTTTTCTAACAAGGTCACTATGGCATTTGGGATGAAATGACTCTTCATCGTGTAGAACTGTCTCATGTACTGAAAGACATTTAGAATCCTTAACTCCTGCCCTCTAAACACCAGCAGCATTCCTTATATTTGCAGATAACCCCTAAGAGAGTGGTACTTTCTAGGTTGCGTGCCACTGGTCTGAGGTATGGCTCTGGGGTGTGACCATGAGGTAGAGAAAGACACGTTTCTAAGTGAGAAACTCGAAGAACTGAGAGGACAGGTATAAGTATTCTATGTGGGTGTTTTTACCAAGAATGATGGCAGCTGAGTGATGGGCATTAGAGAATGTGCTAGGAGGTAAAAATCTTCAATACATGCACAGGAGTAGGCAGCGGCATAGTTTGATGGTATGTGCTTTAAAAGTGCTTCGGTGGATGATGAGAAAAGAATTTGTTGTAAAGTGACGATGAGGATGAAAGACGATACTGACTCCACTCCAGACACTGAGAAAAAACAGTTACCGCCTGAGAGGGTGACAAGGAGGCAATAACAGAGCCAGGAATATCAGAGCAGCACTGTCCAACAGAACTTTCTATGATAATGGAATATTGTACATCTACACTGTCCACTAAGATAGCCAGTAGCCACATGGGCCTATCGAGACTTTGAAATGAGGAACTGAATTTTCACTTTGTTTAATTTTAATTAAGTGTAAACAGTCATATGTGGCTAGTAGTTACCATATTGTATGGTGCAGAAGAGTAAACAGAGCATTCTGAAATGAGTGTGAAGACACAGAAAATCCTTCTTAATCTTTGAATCTTAAGGAAAAGGGGTAAGCGTAGGTGCATGTCTCAGTAAGTTTGTGGATCTGGAACAGGAAGGTGAGAGAAGTTACGCTCACATTTTCAATAAAGATTCCAAAAATTCATCCTAATTTATTTCCGCCTCTTCCCACACCAACTTCTATGCCATATTGTTATGGAAGATACTTAAAAAACTTCCTTCAAAAGTATAAAATGTCACCATGTAAGAATTATTCCTTCTCATAAGAAGCAACTTGTGTTAACATATTATGACTATTGCCTGTTTTTCTGAGACCTAAGTGTCCCTTCCCCAAAGATTGGCTTTCTATCTCTATCAAAGGAAGGAAAATTGTTAACTCCTGTACATTCCTCTTTAAAAGATGCTGTTGTTTAGAAATCATGTTTCTTGTTTATTTGTGTGTGTTTCTATAAAGGAATATAAACAAATTTGTTCTTTGTTATGAAAAATGAGGTAAAAGTATTTTGATTGGCTGCCTATCATTTGTGCCTTAACAAAAATTTTAAAAAGGATCACTTCCCCTCAGGTCCATCCACACCACCACTCACACAGACTTCCAGAACCACCTCATGGCCTTAGAAGCTTGGCTGCAAACTTACCAGCAACATCTCTGTCAATCTGACCTCATCAACCAAATGAGCAATGCCAGCGTGGGGCCTAGTATCACTCACCCAGTGGAAGATTTCCGGGTTCAGGCAAGGGACAGGCAGACTGCTGGTAATATCTGGATATTGCTTGACACTATATTTGGGAATAAAGGAACAGTGAAACACTTTTGATTAGTTTCTGTTTCTTAAGTGTCCCCAATTTCCATTTAATTGCAATCAAAATATCCAAATATTCTTTGTCCCCAGAGAGGGGACACAGTCCCTAGTTTAACAGACCATAAAATACATAATTAAGAAACAACCCCTGTGGGGCTAATCAGTATAGCACTATAACTGGCCTAGTGGACAAAGGTCAGTTTCTCCTGGTCCTAAGGCAGGATGTTTCTCTTAAATGTTGAGGGAAAATGGACTTTTCCATCCCAAAATTTGCCCTTGCGGGGATATTGATTATTTTAAGCTGGTTATTTTTAAGAAAATTCAAGAAGATCCTTTTACTTTCCTCTCCCTACCTAAAGAAATTTAGATATGAAAACCTGCTTAAAGGGACTATCACTTTAGCATAATATGAACTAAGAGTGGCAGACAGGGAGTAACTAGCAAAATCAGTTTGTTAGACTCCCTTCTGTGTCCCACTGTTTCTGGGTAGCCTGGCAAGAATTTGTTTATCAAATGTTTGCTCCTTCTCATCTACCTGTGAATAGCCTACTATCCCTTTGAAGTCCAAACCACAGCCCCCACTCCTTCCTCCTTAGCTCAAGATGGCATATAAGCTTCATCTACCCAATTTGTCTTTGGGCAACATAATTTTATGGTACCTCCATCCATACATATGTGACAAATTTGGTCATTTTCTTCTGTTAATCTGTCTCATGTTAATTTGATTATTAGACCAGACAAAACTTAGGAGGGTAAAAGAAAATTATTTTCCTGCCCTATGGTGTCCTCACCTAGATCAGATGCTAGGACATGTCTATTCTGGCCTCCATATCTGGTAGGCTGATTTAGCCCTAAGGGGGCCTTCTATATTAACCATGCTTCTGAACTCTAGGAAATAGCCAGTCAGGCAGAGAGATCAAGAACTGAAGAGCTTGTAGATATTCACTATGTTGGTGAGGTGAATTCTATCAGATGCCCAGCCATGGACCCACTTTAGGTCCAAGATACAGATATAGCTTCCACTATAATGCATTCCACAGTTTCTAGTTTTAGACCCAGGGTTGAACTAAGAGGCTACTATTGCCTTCTCCTTTGGGTTCTCCATGATGGGACTCTGATCAACATGAAAGCCAAAAAGTATCCTAGTGCTAGACTACTAATACCAATTAACTATTCTATTCTACGGCCACTGCCAAAAACAGTCATCGTGTAACTTAATTTCATTGGGAGCAAGAAGACTCAAAGGAGACTAGATGAATGGAATGCTTAAAGTTCATCTCAGCTACTGAGGAGGAAACTTATAAGTCACAATAATGAGAAGCAAAACATAACTGAATTGTGAATCTCCACTGGCTCTCTCTGTCCACAAGCCCCCTCTGGTGGAGGAACTAATAGGTAATGAAATAGCTATACTAACAAAAAAAAAAAATTAAAAAAGAAAGAAAAGAAAGGAAGAAAGAAGGGAGGGAGGGAAAGAGGGAAGAGAGAATGAGAAAGAAGGAAGGAAGGGAAGGAAGGAAGGAAGGAAGGAATGAAGAAGGAAGGAAGGAAGGAAGGAAGGAAGGAAGGAAGGAAGGAAGGAAATGGAAAGGAGGGAGGAGGAGGGAGGGAGGGAATGGGAGAAAGAAAAAGGCAATCCACAAGAAAACAATAAGCCCCTGTAGATTGAGAGTCAAATGTAGTGATTAGCAAATATGAGCTGCAACCATAAAACCACTTACAGATGAAGCAGTATGATGAATGATTTACCAAAAGGTCAACAGTGCTCTTTTATCTTCACCACCCATCAGTTTCCATTGCCCTCAATTTGTCTGGCACATAACAGAAAGCAGATTATAAAATATCCACCATAAAAATTAACCTTATTTTGCAACATTAAAAAAAAAAGAAACACATAGTGGGATATAGTTTAAGCATATGGGCCAGCTGCTCAATTAGAATTCCTCATATATATATTTGAAAAAGCATTGACATTTAAAACCCTATTATAAGAGGTAATGTACTCAGCAAGTATCAGAACTCTGTGTCCTATGCTTGCCTTTGCTATTCCACTGTTAGTTCTCAAACAAGGGAAGGCCCCATTAATCCCCTCCCGAAGACTACAGTAATGATGGCAGGCATGGGGCCGGTGTCAGCATTTTCCCTTTTACTTCCCTAGAAGCCAAACCTCTGCAACCTCTGCTTTTAGCTGGTGTGGATGCTAGGCTTTAAGCCTCAACATGCCTGCGATACATTCTGACAGATGAGCTGTGAGATGAACTATCTTCACACTTTCATTTGACAACCTTTGTGTAAAAAGAAACACAATGCCAGATGAAAATATATTTTCAGGCAGAAGGAATTCTGAAAATTAACATATCTGCGAACTGCCAGATCACCTTAACCAGACCTATAAAAGACATGAAGTCATTTCAAACTGATTAAATTGATTCCATCAGAAAATAACTCCTCCCTATCCTGTTTCTGAATTTATCAATTGCTTCTCTGATTTTGCAAAATCAATAAGCTATTTTGCATCTTTTATGTATAATCTAAGTTATCTGAAATATGATAGAATTCCTTTCTCAAGACTCTGTTTAAAGAGAGTACCTAAATATCTGGTTATCTATTTATTTCATTGTTACCAGCAGAATTTTTTTAAAGGGAGTCAAAAAAAAAAGAAAGAAAAAGGGTCGAGGTAGTTCTGAAAAAGATATAGCTACAAGGATGTACACAAGTGCACTAGTTATGAGAATAAAATTTTAAAATCCTAAATTTCAAACAAAAGAAATTTTGTTTGAAATTTTGTTTTTAAAAAAAAGTTGTTCAAATTAATTACATATAGCTGTAAAGTGGAATACTATGTAGACATTAAAAATTATGTAGCGGAATATTTAACAACATGAAAAAAATCATGGTATTATTTAGAGGTAAAAACACATTGCAAAAACAGTAGGTATAGGATTATCACATTTATCGACAATGGTTATATTTGGATAATAAAATTGAAAGTTTAGAAAACATCGATTGGTCAATCCAGCCTCCATTCACAACCCCGTCTCTCCAGCACTCTTACAACTAGGGATAAATTCTATACAACGAAACATAAGCAGAAGTCTTCTGGGTGGCAAAGTTTTGTCTTGATTAAAAGGGGCAAATTGGTCTAACAGGCCCCGTTTTGTGCTATCTATACCACAATGAATCAACTCATTGATCCATGACCACAGACTATAATCTCAGCCAACCACGATAGTGGGGAAAAGAAGACAAGACCTTGCAATCGAATGGTAGATACCACAAGGAACAATTACAACTTGACCTATTTATTCACCTTTTAGCCATATGTTTTGGTGTTCATGTGGACATAATCAAAGGATAGTCCCTGGGAGCCTATGGAGTTTTACCAAAATGAAGTAAGGCTTTGGGTTGTGTACAAAATAATAAGTATCATTCCAAGAACAAGGCATTTGCCTCTAAATCACCAAAACACAAGGTGGTCATCTTGAAAGGTGAAAGTCCATTCTCAATACACCTTGATAATAATAAATATAGGCATGTTTCTCAGCTATCTAGGGCCCAAATAAGTAAAAGATAATATAAATAAGTGCCAAAAATCAATACTGCCTGAATTTACACACATCTCACATATCTCTATTAGAACAGCTATCATTTTATACTGTGGTAATAATTTGCATATCTGTCTTTCTGTTAGACTATAAACTCCCTAAAGACAAGGACTGTTTCCTTTCATTAATGCTAAGGATACCGAAGCCTTCTTCCTTCGAAGGATTCTGAACCAACTTAGATTCCAACTATAAATGCCTATAAAACAGGACAGCAATTTCGACTCTAAGTCCCTCTTGATTCTAAGCCATCCTACTTAAAAAAAAAAAAAAAGTCAATAACTTTTTACCATTTCCAAAATATTCTGAAGGGAGGGAAAAATCACACATTAAATTCTGTCAAGTAACATTTACTTCCTCAAGCCCTGACTAATCAGAAATGACTGAACTTGGCAGCTCCTTTTATCACTTGGTCTATAAGCTAAATTCAGCTCCTATTGGAAAATGCCAACATCCCTTCCCATCTTCTACAACAGCTCATCTTGTCAGTCACTCTAGCGGATGGCAATCTGGTGTGACCACTCCCCATCAGATCAAGTAGAAATCATAAGCCAAACTTACAGGATCCAAGTAGCCATATTCCAGAGGAGCAGTGGTAAAGTTAAAAGAGATTAGAAGAGTGCTAGATTTATTAGTATTGATTCCCTGCTGACAATTTCATGGAAAGATATCCACTGCAGTTATATAAAGAGCATCTGGCTCATTTTCAAATTTTTTGCATTCAAGTTCTTTAAAATATCAACTAAGAAGGATAAGAAAAGAGAAATTGGTGGATGAGGCCCAAAGGTTTTCTACAGAATAAGAAGCCTTCATCACTATACACTAATTATGAAATCAGCTCCCATAGAGTTTAATATATTTATTTATTATATATTATAATAAATAAATATATTATGGGGTTACCACTGCCATTCTGGTAACCCAGAGAAGAAACCAACATATAACGACTAAAGCCACATTTCACAATAGACTCTAAAGGACATATGATGTCATTTGCTAAAATGACTCAATCCAAATGGAAAGCATCCTGACATATGCATAATTGATTGACCTTTGCTATGTTTTTCAGGTTATTTATATACTATCACATGCATGAATGTATATCAGTGGTATTTACACTTGGCAGCTACTTTTGAGAACACATTATTCAATTGGGATTTGAAGCTTTTTATGACCATTTCCTGACCAAATATTCATAGATGAAGGACAAGAAAAGATATTATCTTAAAATAACATTTAATAGGCCCTGGAAAGTCAACAGAAGCTTTGTTACTCTAATTGTAGTGGACGAGATGTATCTATAGAAACCTGAGTTCAAAACCCTGAAACTGAGGCTACTAAAGGCATTTTATCTATTTTCCAGTTTGGGGCTCAATAATGATGTTAAAATATGCCTTACCAAAGGAGTGGAATATTTTGGGTATTTGTAAGAGAAGCATCTTGTGGTGAAGGTAATTAGAGACCAAAATTAATGGCCAGAGAGAAGAGCACAACTATGTGATGCTGTTTGACTTTTCAATGTAATTATGAATTTGGTTTTCCAAAAGGGGTAAGCTACAAATTCAAACACATTGAGATGATCAAGATGGTTTCAAGATAATCATAGAAGGAGAGGCAGAATGGAGACACTAGTTTATGAAGGCAAATATGTAGTATATATGTCCTTATTCCCATTATGCAGACCCAGGGCAAACATCAATAACTGATCACTGAAGTTTTACCTAGAGAACCGTGACATGGACTCAAAACCCTTTTCCAGTAGTACCCCATGCAAACGCTACCAATGAAATGGACTTGGAACATGAAGTGAAATATATTTGCCATTGCTGAACTAGATTGTATAGTTCATTTCAGATCCCAATACATATTAAATATCAAAAATATTGATGCCAGTGTAAAATCTTCATAATTCAGTACTCCTTAGTTTACTCGCCTAAGTAAATTTCCACTGATCTGAAGGTAGATTTCACTGGCACATATTGCTATTTTGTCTTAATAATGTAAGTAAAGAAAATTGTGTCTTATATAATTATCGAATTAACTCTCTCTCTTGTTGCCATATACTCTGAGAGCTAATCTAAAACTAAACAGATTTTTAAAACCAAAATTTAAAAGCACCTCTTTGAATCCTGAAACAACACTAAATCAAATTCAGCAGTTTTTCTTTAGTCATGGTAGGCTGGTTTAATCACAACTGTAAATGAAAAGCAAAGAAGAAATCTAAATAGAATAAGAGAGAAATGCTCATATGTTCACATAAGAATATTATTCACCAGTAAAAAGGAATGACCACATGGATCTACAGGAATAAAGCTTAGACACAATAAAATCAAAGGGAAACAGAATGTGTAGAAGACTATGTACAGTAGTGCTTTCCAAGTAGTATACTCCAATGACTAGGTTATACACATCCTAACACACTGATCCCCTTAGTTCTGAAGGTGAATAGTAGCTGGAGTGGCCAGAGTCCTATGGTGAGACATAGATATTATTTATCCAAAGGCACTGTACAATATTTTCAAGTTCAGTGTAAGCCATGATGTGAAGTTGGGAAGCAATGACATATCATATAAAGCCATTTATATAACACTCAAAAACTAAAATGTCTTGTTTAGGGATCTATAATATGTGACAAAATGATTTTATAGAGAAAAGCAAAGCAAAGGGAGCATGAGTGAAAAATTCATCTACTACATCAATTCTTTTGGCATAATGGTTACTGCAAGAATGGAAAGTCAGGGAAGGAACACATGATAGATGGCAGTGTTATAGTTCCTAAATTAGATTGTAGATTCAGTGTTTAATTTATTATACTCCAAATATATCATTTCGTAAATATAAAACATTATATTATAATTTTTTTTTAAACATCGAGATTAAGAAGCCAGCTAGGCAACCTTCCAGATTATTCATAATCACTATAAAATCTCATTATGTCGATTTAAGTCTTGAACCCAGAAGTTTCTAATGATCAAAATGCTACTCAATGACGCCAAGATCTTGTTCTGCTAATTCAGCAGAGTAGTCCAGAGGTTTCTAAAGGTCACTCGAATATCCTACTCAATGATTATAAGATTTTGTTTTAATCCAACTAGAGCATTCATGATGAATTACTGGAAACCTAAATTCCATTTCTCTATTCAAGCAAATATAAAATCCATGAGAAAGCCTCTTAATTAAGATTCATTTAGTTACAAAAAAACAAAAGTCCACTAGAGGAGCTCAAGTCAAATGGGTTCCTGGGTGAGGAATTAGAGGTAGGAGAGGTATTTCATAGCACATAGGACAGGAAGTATAGCCAACCTCATGAGGAAACAGACCAGGAAGTGGGAAATCATTCAGAACCAATATCAATGCACTCACTTTCTCTGGGACAACAGTTTCTTGTGTCTCTACTTTCTGAAATATTCACCCTATTGCCTCTGTCGTTACATGTGCTTTCTCTGCTTTCGCATTGACAAGACCAAATATTTGTATCTCTTTGCAGCTTAAATGAAAACCAAGTAAGTCCTGAGCACTGCTTCAAAATGACCAGAGAAAAAAATCTGATTAACCCAGCTGATGCCAAGATCAGTCCACACCTGGTCTAATCCCAACTATAGGGCAGGTAGTACCAATTTAAACACCTACAGGGGCCAGGCAGGTAATTAAAGGTGTGAAGCTGACCAGGTGTGAAACAAGAAGTTAGAAGAAAAGGGCTTGCAACAGAGCTCATGCTGCTTCTCAACTTTAGCTGTGTAATAACAGAAATCCAGATTTTCACCGAAATTTGCCGGCAATATTAGGCCACGGGCCTCTGCTGTCAGTATCCAACAAAGAGTGAATTCTAGATATTCCAGATTCAGAGAGTCATATTGTGCGGGCACGGCTGTAGGTGCCAGCCCATTGGGTGGGAAAACAGTTCACGGAGACAGAGTCATAGGCAGTCACTCCTACAAAGCTGGGATTCTGCATGACTCTTAAATACACTCCATCATACACAAAACACATTTCAGCTAATCTTCTAAAAATATCTCTTCAAGATCAGATACAGGCATACCTCACATATATGGTTCAGACCACCGCAATAAAGCGAGTCGTAATCATTTTGCTGGTGGCAGGTCCTGTCTTCAATTTGTACAAAGCACAACATCTGTGAGGCACGATAAAGTGAGGCACAATAAACTACGGTATGCTCATACTAAATTGAGTGGAGATAATTCTCATGTGGCTCTGCAAGGGTTCATAGATAAAAGCAGTAAAACACAAAGAAATCAGACAAAGCAAACAAGAGCCAGAAAAAGCATCATCTTTTCCACCCATAGCCATATAAAGACTACTCACTACAAAGCAATTACAGATCCTTTATTCAATTAACTAAAGGTGACACAGGTGCTCCTGCCTCGATTTCTTCACCGTACCAGAACTGCTAGATACAGAAATCTCAGCCTAGACGTACTTCCTGTAGGAAACCCGGACTGAGTTATTGAGACTGATGTTTAGATCACTAACATTTAGCCTTTCTTATTTCCTAATGTAAAAATTTAAAGCTATAAATTTTTCTATAAGGACTGCTTTAGCTACAACCCACAAGGTTTGATACGTTACATTTTCATTATCAGTTAAAAATATTTCTAATTTTCATTGCGATTATTTATTTTGACACATGAAAGAATAGTATTACTTAATTTCCAAATATTGGAATTCTCTCATCATTCTGTTACTGATTTTCAGGTTAATACAACCGTGATCAGAAAATAAACTCTATAGATTCAATCCTTTGAGATTTGGTAAGAAATGCCTATGTCTAGGAATATGGACTACTGCTAAATCTTCCTTGTGCAATTAAAAAATATATATTCTTCAGTTGATGGGTACAATGTTCTATACATTACAATTAGGTCATATTTGTTAAGTGAGGTATCTAAATCTTCTATGTTTATTGTTTTTTTCCTGCATGTTCTATCAATTATTGAAAGAAATATGGTAAAATTCTAAATTGGAAGATTTGTATATTTCTCCTTTTAGTAATATTATTTGCTTACTTTTTAATATTATAGGGTTGTGCCATTTGTATGCATACATATAGCTACACTAAATCTTTCCGTGAAGTGTTTGCATGGTATTTTTTTATATACTTTTAAACTTAATATGGCTTTATATTTTAAGTATGCCTCATGTATTCAGCATATAATTGTCCTGTTTTTATAATACAGTCTGATAATCTTTGTTTTTAAATTGAATAATTTAGTCTTTTCATATAAATGTAATTACTGTAATATATGTGTTCATTCGCCACCTTAATATGTTCTTCATTTGTCCCACACTTCTTGGTTCTTTTTTTTTGTCTTCAATTAAAGAATATGGTTTTTATTATTCTACTTTCTCTCTCTCTCAGCTTACTAGTTATGCATTCTTTAAATAGTTACCCTAGAAACTAAAATGTTTCTTATTTGAAACTATCATAATTAATCTTTTGACCACTCACTGGATATGGACTAGATAAGGACTTTATATCATTTCAACCTCATTTACCCAACGCTCCATTGCCACCTTCTGTGTTTTTGGTGCTTTTTACTCTAATTTTATATATATTTTATTTGTCATGGTTTATGGTATGAAGAATTCCAACATATACAAAAATAGACTTAATAATGTAATTAAATCTCACCCCCAAATATTAAAATGGAGCCTGATGGGCTTAAACCTACTGGTGAATCCTAGATCTCTAGCCAAGTAATTGGTTGAGGAAAGGACACAGAATCTAAAGAAAGCCAGTGAAGCAGAGGAAAAGTTTGCTGGGGCTTCTGAGAATGAACAGTGACTCTCTTCCATGGAGACTACCAAAGAATCTTTCTTTTCCTTACTAATGAAGTAAGACTATTTAAGGTCTAAAGCTTCTGGATCTATTACTTTGGTTATTTTTATCTCTTAATTTTTGGTCATTTCCTCCTATTTCTTGGTATGCCTATTAATATTTTAGTAAATGACAGATACATTGTTTATGGAAAATTGTACAAATTTGAACCATGTTCTCTTTCTCCAAAATTGTTTTGATTTTCTTTTGGCACGAATATAGAATAAAGACAGATCATCTTGATTCAACTGAGGCTGATATATTTCCAGTTTGCTCTTATCCTAAGATGTAGCTATTCAGGGCCTCAATTAAAAGCCTTGAGTGTATACCAGGATCCTACCTTCTCAGAAGCTCTGAACTCTGTGAGATTCTATTAGACCGCCAAAATCTTTTTTTCTTTTTTTTTTTTTCTTTTGACTTTGAGTTTCTTATCAGGTATTTACAACTTCCTTTTTTATTGTATCACCCTAGGAGTATGCGGCAAGATCTCAGGGAAAATCTTGGTTCCTCAAGCACTGAACTCCACTGATAAGAAAAGAAATTAAGCTATTTCCATTTTAGAAAACAAAGGTTTAAATTATGTTTCTTAATGATGTGTTCATGCTTTTATTTTCCCTGATTTTTAACATTTTTAAAAACTTATCACATTCTCATTACTCGAATATGAACACAATGAAATATGTGATGTAAGGCAAAAAAGTATTGACCTTCATTAACCAATCGACCCTCAGATAACGTCAGGAAATCTGGATCTTTCTCAAGCAAGAATATGGAAGAGAAGACAAAGGAGATGTGTTATTTATCACAGACAATACTCAGCACAATTTTATTGCTCTGTGGAGAATCCAAAGCTTTTAAAGATGCTATTATTATTTGGAAGCCCTCAAGAGTGCACTAAGAATTAAAAATAGCACTTGTATTCTGCTAAGTCAAATCACCTGTTTATTACCCAGAATGATGAAAATCATTTAATAAAATATTGCAGACACTTGGTCAAAATCATGGACACAATTCATATTCTCTGAGAAGTGAAAGCGATTATCTATGCCTGGGTCAATATATGTTTTTTAAATGAATAACTCATTTAATGGAGAGAAAGAGATAATTTCCCTATTTTTAAAAAATAAATGCATTAAAGTTTTTTAAAGTCAAACTAAGAGTTCTGTTGTATCATCTTCTATGTTTTCTTGCTCGGCATTTACATAAAATCTTGCCTTTGGGATAGCAGCCCATTTTTTTTCCTTTGTAGAACCTGTTCCTCCTCTTATACTTAAAGAGAAAAATATCCAGAAAATAAGCTCAAAGACAGAGAAATATGCAGCTTAAATTCAGGATGGTACTTCTGAAAAAACTCAGGGAGTTCCAAAACAGGTCATATCAACAATTTCAGGAATTGAAAAAACAACTAGATGAGCAGAGCAGGGAGATTGAAACTCTCAAAAAGAACCAAATAGAACTTCTGGAGATTAAAAAAAAAAACACTGCAAGAGCTGAAAAATGAAATAACAAGCTTAGGAAATAGAGTCAAACAAATGGAGGAAAGGATCAGAGATACTGAAGACAGAAACCTAGAAATAAATCAGAGGAAGAAGAGGGAAACCAAAGAATGAAAAATAATGAAAGAGAAATTCAAGAACTAGCTGATACCATCAGGAGAGGAAACATAAGAATAATGGGCATTACTGAAGGCAAGGAAAAGGAGCAGAGACTAGAAAGCATTTTCAGACAAATAGTGGATGAGAATTTCCCAAATCTAAGGAATGAACTGGAGCTTGGAATTCAAGAAGTCAACAGAACACTCAATTATCTCAACCTAAAAAGGCCTTCACCAAGACACATTGTATTAAACTTGTCAAAAATCAACAACAAAGATAGAATTCTCAGGGGAGCCAGGGAGAAGAAAAAGGTAACTTATAAAGGAAAACCCATTAGATTATCCTCGGACTTCTCAGCACAAACCTTGCAAGCCAGAAAGGAATGGAATCAAATATTTAAACTATTAAGAGAAAGGAACTACCATCCAAGAATAATGTATCCAGCAATGCTCTCCTTTAGATATAAAGGAGAAATTAAGACCTTTCCAGACACACAAAAATTAAGGAAATTCTCCACCACAAGGCCTGTACTACAGGAAATACTGAAAGGGGTCAGCTCACCTAAAACAAAATGACCGAAAATAAATAAATAAATAATAGGAGTGAAGTGACTATTAGGCAAATAGAAGCAGAGGAATGCAACCCTTACTAAGAACGGGGCATTAGAAGCTTGAGTAATGAGAAAAGAATTGCTATAGCAAGATAGTAATGAACGTTCAGCATGCATAGGGACAGATTGAGATAACGATGACTGAGAAGGGGAGGATTCAAAGATCCAAATTTGCAAAGGGGAATAGAGATAAGGCATGTGCAGAAGAAAATGGATGACTATATATATATAACTATCCTTTTCATATTCATAATGGTAACCACACACAGAAGATTCAGAACTGAAGTATATAACGTCAAACAAAAAGAACCAGAGGCAAAACCCACAAAAGCCAAACAAATAAAGAGAATAGAAACACAAGGACAAGGAAGCAATGAAAACACCGAGCTACCAGAAAGCAAAAGATAAAAAAGCTATAAGAAGACCTCACATTTCAATAATCGCCCTAAATGTAAACAGACTGAACTCACCAAAAAAAGGCACAGAGGGGCAGAAGGTATCAAAAAACAAAACCCAACCATATGCTGCCTCCAGCAGACACATCTCAGCTCCAAAGACAAATATAGACTCAGAGTGAAAGGATGGAAAACGATATTTCAAGCAAATAGCATTCTGAGAAAAGCAAGAGTAATGGTACTAATATCAGATGAAATAGACTTCAAAATAAAAAAGGTAAAGAAAGATACTAAGGGACACTTCATAATGATAAAGGGAATCATACACCAAGAAGACATAACACTTATTAATATCTATGTTCCCAATCAGGGAGACCCAAAATATGTAAAGCAATTACTAACAGAACTAAAGGAAGAAAAAGACCAAAACACTATCATAGTAGGAACCTAAATACCCCACTGTCGGATATGAACAGATCATCGCAACAGAAAATCAATAAGGAAATAATATCCTTAAATGACACATTAGACCAACTGGACATAATTAACATATACGGAGCCTTCCGTCCCAAAACAGTTGCATATACATTTTTCTCTAGTGCACATGGAACATTCTCAAGAATCGACCACATACTGGGACATAGAAATAGCCTCAACAAATATAAGAGGGTTGAAATCATACCAACCATATTCTCTGATCATAAAGCTTTGAAACTAGCGATCAACTGCAAAAAGAAAGCAGAAAGAACCACAATTACATGGAGATTAAACAACATAACTGGGTCAGGGAAGAAATAAAAAGAGAGATCAAGAGATAAGGAGAAACGAATAATAATGATAGTACAACATATCAAACTTTTGGGACACAGCAAAAGGAGTTATAAGAGGAAAGTTCATATCATTACAGGCTTATCTCCAAAAATAAGAACGAGTGCAAATAAATAACCTAATACTTCATCTTAAAAAACTAGAAAAGGAAGAATAAATGAAGCCTAAAGTCAGCAGAAGGAAAGAAATAATCAAAATTAGAGCAGAAATAAATGAAATTGAAAATAACAGCAACAACAAAAAAACAATAGAAAAAATAAATACAACGAAGAGCTGGTTCTTTGAGAAGGTTAATAAAATTAACAAATCCCTGTCTAGACTCACTAAAGAAAAAAGAGAAAGGGCACAAATAAATAAAATCAGGGATGAAAGACGGAAAATTACAACTGACATCATAGAAATACAAAGGATCATGCAAGAATACTATGAAAAATTATATAATACCAAATTTAATAACATAGAAGGAATGAACCAGTACTTAGAAAAATACAATCTTCCTAGACTAAATCAAGAAGATCTGGAAAATCTAAACAGACTGATCAGCAGTAATGAAATTAAAACAATCATCAAACACCTACCAAAAAGTAAAAGGAACAAGGCAAGGCTGTCTACTATCGCCACTGTTATTCAATATAACATTGAAAGTCCTAGCAAGTGCAAACAAATAAGAGAAAGATATAAAAGGCATTCAAATAGGAATCGAAGAAGTCAAGCTGTCACTATTTGTGGTTGACACGATTCTCTATATAGAAAACCCTAAAGACTCCACAAGAATGCCACTAGAAAAAATAACCAAATACAGTAAAGTCTCTGGATACAAAATCGATGTTCAAAAATCCATAACATTCTATACTCTAATAATGAAGTGTCAGAAAAAGAAGTAGAAAAAATAATTCCTTTTGCAATTGCAACAAAAAGAATAAAATACCTAGGAATAAATTTAACAAAACATGTGAAGGACCTATATAATAAAAACTACAAGAACCTATTCAAAGAAATCGAAGAAGATACAAAGAAATGGAAAGATATTCCATGTTCTTGGATTGGAAGAACCAACAGTTAAAAAGACCATATTACCTAAAGCATTATACGGAGTTAATGCAATCCCCATCAAAATCCCATTGGCACTTTTTAAAGAAATAGAACAAAAAAATCATCAGATTTATATGGAAGCACAAAAGACCCCGAATTGCCAAAGCCATCCTGCGAAAAAAGAATGATGCTGGAGGCATCACTCTGCCCAACTTCAAATTATACTACAAAGCAACAGTAAACAAAACAGCATGGTATTGGCAGAAAAACAGACACACGGACCAGTGGAACAGAATTGAGAGTCCAGAAGTAAATGCCTATTTACATGGGCAAATAATTTTTGACAAAAAAAAAAAACAAAAACAAAACCATACAGTGGAGAAAGGGAAACCTTTTCAATAAATGGTGCTGGGAAACCTGGAAAGCCACCTGCAAAAGAATGAAACTAGACTGTTGTCTATCACCATACACCAAAATTAACTCAAAATGAATTAAAGACCTGAATATAAGACTTGAAACAATAAAATGCATAGAAGAAAACCTAGGAACTAAACTCAGGGAACTTGAACTTAAAGAGGATTTTATGAATTCAACCTCAAAGGCAAGGGAAGTAAAAGCTAAAATAAATGAATAGGACTACATCAAACTAAAAAGCTTCTGCTCAGCAAAAGAAACCGTCAACAAGATAAAGAGACAACCATCCGAATGGGAAAATATATTTGCAAGCAATGCCTCCGATAAGGGCCTAATATCCAAAATGTACAAAGAACTCATGCGACTCAATAGCAATGAAAAAACAAATGTTCCAATCAAAAAATGGACAGAGGACCTGCACAGACACTCCTCCCTAGCAGACATACAAATGGCCAACAAATATTTGAAAAGATGCCAAACATCACTAGCTATTAGGGAAATGCAAATCAAAACCACAACGAGATACCATCTCTCAACTGTTAGAATAGCTATAATCAATAGGATAAGGAATAACAAATGTTGGAGAGGATGCGGAGAAAAAGAAACCCTCATACACTGCTGGCGGGACTGCAAATTGGTATATTCACTATGGAAAACAGTATGAAGGTATCTCAGAAAACTAAGAGTTAACCTACTATATGATCCAGCAATCTTTCTACTGAGTATTTACCCCGAAGACTTGAAAACCCATATCCGCAAAGATATTTGCACACCTATGTTCATAGTAGCATTATTCATGGTGGCCAGGACATGGAGGCACCCAAAGTGTCCTACGATAGATGAATAGCTAAAGAAGCTGTGGTACATCTATACAATGGAATATTATACTCAGCCATAAGAAGAGATGAAACACTACCATTTGCGACAACATGGATGGACCTCGAGACAATCATGCTAAGCAAAATAAGCCAGACAGAAAAAGTTGAAAATCACATGATATCATTTATATGGGAGATATAAACCTAAAAGCAACAAATTAACAAAACAAACAGAGACTCATGGACACCAACTACAGTACTAGTGGTTACCAGAGGGTAGGGGGTGGGGGAAGATGGGAGAGGTAGACGGGGTGAAGGAGGTCAAATATAGGGTGGTAGAGGGAGGGTGAAGTGGGTAAAGGGCATTAAATATATGGTAGGTGAAGGAAACTGGACTTTGGGTGGTAAACACACAATAGAATATACAGATGTCAAATTATAATGTACACCTGAAAATTATATAATTGTATTAACCAATGTTACCACAATAAACAATTAAAAAAAAAAAAAACTACTGGAAAACGATACTTTGCTGGGATTGCTATACTGGAAGAATGGAAGGCCCAGTGTGGTGACCACCACATATAAAGAAGGCCTGCCTAAGAGTGAAGCCAAAACTACCTAAAACTTCCCAGTTACAGGAGTCAGTAAATGCCGTTTATTGCATAAGCCAGATTAGTAAGACTAGGTTTCAGATCTGCAACCAAGAGTCCTTACTAATACAGCTACAACAAAAAACATATAACGGCAAACGAGGTTGTCAACAAGAGTGATTAACCCTCAGGTTTAAGACAAAACTCTAATTGAAATAACAGTGGCATTAGGGATACTTCTCATGTACATGGTAAAATTTATTCTAGTCCACTGTTGATGTTTTCATTTCCCACCTCCATTTACATTATACCTAAGACATGAGGCATAAAATTTATCAATAATATCAAATAACTATATAGCTCTATTCTTGAAGTTCCAAGGATATATTACTATTGGCATTTTACCCTGTTCCTCACAGATGCTTAGTTATTTGAGGACTAGAGCAAGTTATAAAATTTTCTAAAAAATGAGGAAATCTTTTATGCTTTTAAAATTCTGTCCTTATCTTTGGCTTGATATTATAGTTGTTGATGATAGCCATGAGTAATATTCCTGGAAGAAAGGCTAAAATGAAATAAGAATTTCTCAGTATCATTTTTTTCTTTAAATGGACACAGGTTCAAGCTTGTCCATGTGTGGGATCACAAATTTCTACTTGTGGCATTTACTTATGAGTAAAGTAAAATGTGCAAGACCAGAATTTTAAATATTAGTTTAATAACCTTTATGTGCCTAATTTCTGAATGATTCTCTTCCTCTGTGCTGTGTCATCTAATGTCAAACAGTGGTATTAAGATGAGTCATGATAACTGAAAAGGCATGAGAAAGGCACATGTCAGAATTATTAATTTTTTAAAAAAGGAAGTACTACCTTTTCTAAAATTATGCATGCCAATATATGCTGAACTTTGAAGTGTGGCTTTATTTCTCTTTTTCGTAACTAATCACTGTCTCCAGGAGAAAGAGGTTAAAGAGAGAAAATAAGAGTAGTATAGCTATTTCAAAACCTTCAAATAAATGAGAAGTCAAAAAAAGTGACATTTGTTCATTACTAAAGGTAAAATTTTCAATGGGCCAATCGCGGGTGATACTATATCATGACCATGCCAAAATTCACCAAGGCAGTGGTTTTCAAACTTTATTGTAGGTTACATTAAAAAAAAAAAAAGTTTGAAAATCATTGCCTTATTGAATTGAATGTATTTATATAACATATATATATATATATATGCAGATATTTATAGGCATATACAAAGTGACCAAGTATACACGTACATAATAAATCTCTTACCATATTAAATGAATCTGATATTTTCTATTCTATCCAATTTTTTCTATTCTGTTTTACTCTACTCCATTCCCTTCCATTCTATTTCATTTCACTAAAAACAACTGCTGATCACAAAACACTAAAATGTTTTCACAACCCACCATCAACTCACAACTAGACATAGAACATACGATTTGTCCTAACAGAAATATATAACAAATCATAGGGCACGAGAATTAAATATATTCAAATTATTACCAACACTAATTTCACATTAAGACTTTTCTTAAAAGAAATCAAATCAACTCCACACAGTGGAATTTCTTATACTGTTCATTAACTTCATCTAATATGTCCATTAACACTTAAACTGAGATATTTCATTGAGAATGATATTCCACTGAACATATTTTGAAATAAGCACATGGAATCTTACCATTTCAAATTGAATCCAAAGACACTAACCTTCCCACTTTTTTTTTTTTATTGCATGTCTCTATAAAAGTCAATGAAACACAATGCCACAGGGTAATATTCTAATGTAAGACAGAGGTAGTCCCATTATCTGTTCTGTTTTACCTTTTGTATCAACTACTGTTTGATTACTGTTTCTGTGTAGAAAATGTTTTCTTAATGACCCTAGAGGAAGACAATAATTTGATGACTGAAAAATGTGACATGTAGAACAAAATACCCTATGTTCCACACTAGTGTGTATTACATTCTTTGGCTCCCTGGATTGTCTTAAATCTCAAATCTCACAATGAACTTCCCTCCCCAATATTTCCTTTTCTCCTGGAGGCCAGTGCTGAGAAGAAACATTTCCTTGCAAGATCTACTACTAACTAAAAATCCCAGTGCCTTGAATGTCTATTTTTTTTTCCATTTTTAAAAAAGCAATCTGAATTTCTATTAAAAAGATTTCCTTTATTAACTCTTTCCTAAGAATGTATGTGTTGGCATGTTTGAAAGTATGCCCTGCAGAAACTGGACATGGTGTTCCTTATCAACGTGACAGACTGATGATAGGTAGATGGGCTTCCTGTTGATGACCATGTCACATTTGCTAAACTTCTGTTGAGACCACAGGATAGACCCAGCTTATGAAATTTTTTTGTCTTATTTCTGCTTCACATAGCATTCATAATCACACATGGGGGGGAGGAATATGAGAGAGACAAAATCATGGAAGCATAGTTCTACTGATGCCGAAAGCAGAAGCAAATGGCATAATCCTCAGAGCTAAAAGCAAACCTGTGTGGTAAAAGGCAGCCAATGTTACAGTGTAGCTGGTTCAGCATTATGACCAAAATGGGCCACTCTAAACCCTGGGGTTCAGCCAATAGCAGTTTTCTCAAATTTGTCTTTAAAGGTTAAAATTTATCATACTTATGCTCAGCCACCCTTACAATGCTTGAGTATATGGGTATGTGTGAAATAGAAGTAAAACCTACAGAGCTGTTTTTGGGATTGAGTGAGAAACCAAATCTGCACAGCCTCCAAATAATTGTAAGTGCTGTAATAATTCTAACAGATGTGCTTGCTGGTCAGATGCTGGCGTCCTCCATTAAGGGAGACATTGTTAGCCGTATTGTTTAGCACAATTTGAGGCATGAGGCTGGCACACACAAAAAAACTGTCAGAAATTCCTATTCCTTAATCGTATCAGTTTCTTTCTCTACTTACTTCACTGCCATATAGACAGTAAAAAAGACTGGAAAGAGACTAGGGGGTATTAAGGAAAAGAAAAAAAAAAACAAAACATGTGACCCCTGTTGTTTGTAAATGTGCCTTGTCAGCTAATATCATGTACCTTCCTTGAGTCGGATCCTTGAAGGACCCAAGATGGAGCAAGTAGAGAAAGGCAGCTTGGGGGTGGTTAGGACACTTTAATGTGCCTACAAATCACCCTACGATCTTGTTAAAATGCCAATACTGATTTGCAGTGGGATCTCAGATTCTGCATTTCTTCTTTTAGGGGAAACTCAAGCTGGCATCCCATTTAATGCCCTTTGCCACTCTTCAAGTCTGGGGCAGTAGCTACCGTTAGCCTTTTTCTTTACAGAGATTTCACCTGTCTCCTTTTCCTTTCTAAAGACATCTCCAGTAGAGAGAAGAAAAGCAAGGCACAGTACAAAAGCACTGGCTCTGGAATCAGACAATCTTGAGTTCGAATCCCCTCTCTGCGACTAATAGGAAATCTGTATAATTTTAGGTAAGTTTTTTTCTTAACTCTTCTGTGCTTCATTTTCTCCATCTTTATAAACTGGTATACCGTCTTTCTAACTATCAGGGCTGTTATAAGAAACATATCATATACACAGTCTGGTAGGTTCATTTCTAGAATGAATGAAAGAGTCTACAGCACAACAGTTCTCTCGATAGGTAATAACGAGGGGGATGGGTTGCACAGTGTTTGAATATACTTTAATTTTTTTCCTAATACTATGGTTTTGGCTCCTTTTTAGAGTCATAGCTGTGAGTAACATAGAGTTCTCGACACATTAAATCAAGTATTTCTCCTCATTTCCAGTACTTCTCTGACTCCAGAAAGCTACCTTCTAATCATGCTTTTAGTAATGATAGAATCCAGGGCAGACTGGGTTTCAAAAATATTTCTTGCTCTAATGGTGAAAACATACTTGATAATTTTCTTTTCTCCAATTAATTCAGTTTCTAGACTTGTTCTCCTGGACTTCTTTGGCTCCTATTTCCAATGACAGATCTTCCTTGCCCTCAATTGCCCCTGCCAGTCTCTCTTCTCTGACCTGAAGTCAGGCCCCGCTTTGTCTTCATAGTAAGTAAGGCAAAGGAACCCCCCTCCTACCCAGGCTGACCAGCTGGTAAATATGAGGAATCTAGGGAAATCTAGAATATATCCCTGAGTTAACCAGAGGAATTAAGAGGGAAACAGCTAATACAAGCCTTTTCTAACCCTCCCATATCCACAGGGTTTAATAAAGAAGGAATCAAAACCCAGGGTTTAATAAAGAAGGAATCAAAACCCAGAGTTTAATTAAGAAGGAAAAGAAAGTGGGGCAATTTTATTGAATATAATAGAAACAAGGAAGGACATAGAAGAAAACTGAAAAAGTGACATTAGCTGCCATATCCTGCCTTCCCTGACTTACCTCTGGCAGTCCCCAAGATGTCTGGGTGGGACAGTGAATGGGACTTAGGAATCATGCCTTTACCCTTCTGAGCCCCATCATGATTTTTGCTGAGGTGACACTAAATGGCCTTGGGCACCATCAGAATAGAGAGGACATGCCGGCCATAGAAGTCCCACCTTATGACAAGAATCAATGATTGTTCCAGGATGCTTGCAGTGCCATCACTTCCCTTGCCTCGTCATCTTCTCTCCCATAAGCTGTTACAGCAGAAGTGGTGTCTGCTTCCCATCAGTTCATTTCCATCTCAGACTGAATAAGAATAAATTATTATTGGCTCACATGTTTTATTAGATTGATCCACATGATATTTCCATATTTATAGCTCAAATATTGACAGTTTCACGTGACTTGACCATATCCTGTTTAGAAAAGCAAAGTTTCATTGTCACAAAAAAAAAGAAAGAAACTAAACCATTTCTGTGGCAGAGACAAAATTATCTCAAATTCATTTACTAAGAGGCTACAATATTTTATGTGGCTTTTACCCTTACTTTCTATTTTTCTAAGGCAGAATAAATTCAGCAAACTTCTTTAGGAATCATCCCATCTGAAGCAGCAACTATCAAACACTGCGCAGTCATTATGCATTTACTCTGTGTAAGGCATGAGAAGGATAGAACAATAAACAAGACACTACTTCTGCCTCTAAGGAGTAACTGATCTAGCTGGAGAAAGCAGAGAGAATAACGCAAAAAGGTAAAGAATGCAGCAACAATGTGAGAAACGTCATAGGACAGACCATAATCATTTGCTGAATGAGTGGAATAGAAAATAAGTGCAGTGAGTCGAGAGGCAGGAACAATCACCTAGAATCTGATTTGAGCCACTTTCCATCTAATTTACCTCATCAATCACCACACCCTCCCACCTACTTACTGTGGGAAGTTATCACAGAAAATGAAAATCGCCTTTCTGCTTACTCAGAACTCGCAGATGATGGTCCCAGAGATGTATACCCAGTAGGTCTCAGACCACTCCCTCTCATTTATTAGATCCATCTCAGGAAAAAACAGAAGAATGGGGACATTAATGCTGGACACTGTTCTCTCTTCCAGATTATATCAGTATATTGGGGCGGAGGAGGATAAAAGCTAATGCATATGCCTCAATATAAACTGCAGCCACCTGGTAGCTTAGCACTTAAACAAACTTTATGACACCTCTTAATTCTGAATTTCAACCATTCTGAGCACTTGCCAATAGTCAAAAGTGGCCATAGCTGTAAGTATATTATAAATATTGATTTGGGTACAAATGAGGTCACATTAACACTGCACAACCACTGGCTATCTGAGCTATTCCCATACTATCACTGTAGTACCCTGCTGTGCCCCTCTGCTAAGGTCTTCTACTTGAGGACAGTACCTAACCATGAACCTCGTCTCCACATCCTCCAGAATTAGGCTGTTTTCTTAACCAAGGAGCCAAGACCAAGTACTTTGCAAGTGGCAAACTCTCAAGGCAGCAGCAGCTGTGCCTGACTCAGTGCTCTCCACACTTAAGGCACATTGGTAAGTTCATGCAAAAATGCAGATAACGCCCTTTGGGAGAACAACATTGTCACCTGGGCCTGATTTGCTCACACCCCGAGGAAATATCTCTGATTAGGTTCTTTCTCTCCCCTCCCACATCTAATCCATGAGAAAGATCTGTCAATTTTATCTACAAAATATCCCTTGAGTCCTCTCCTTTCTTCACTTCAGGAGGAATCCTGTTGGTTGAATATTAATCACCATTACTACCTACATAGGCCTCTACCCAAGCCTTCTAATTCCTGCTTTTTATTCTCGCTCTTCCAACCTATTCCAAACATAGCAGCAAGAGGTACCTTCTAGCTATATTCAATGAATCATATATTCCAGGGTAAAACCTTTCATTGCCTTCCTCAGTTACACTCAGAATAAAATCTAAATTCTGCCCAGGTCTACATGACTTTCTGGGACCTGGTCCAAGCTTCTCTCTACAGGAAGCCATCTAGCAAGGGTAACATGAGTGACCTGGCTGAAGTTTCTAGTGACCTAGGCTGGAATCCAAGGTTCACTTCTCCCCAGGAGAAGCCTGGGTCAGAATCTCAGGTCCTGCTCACCATGTACACTGTGTAGTTTTGAGCCAGCCACATAACTTCCCAGTATTTCGGCTTCCTCTCATGTAAAGCTACACATCTCATTGAATCCTTAGGAGCAGTAAAGTGAAATACCACATGTAAAATGCTAAGAACAGTGTCAGTCATTAGTTAGGGCTTCATAAATATAATCAGCCTGGTGTGCTTTCACTTCCTCAAACATATCTTTCCGACCTCAGGGCCTTCCATCCAACTTAGAAGGCTCTCGGCCCTCCCCTCCAACTCTGTACATGGTCATCTCCACTCTTTTAGATCATCTCTGCACAAGTCTTCCCTAACATGTCCAAACGGGGACTTTCCCCACCCCCTCTATTATTTTTTATTGCAACTCGTATTTTCTTCATAGCACTTGTAATAATTTTCAATTATTTCCTTTCTTTGGGTATTCACTTATTTATCGTCTTTCTTCTCCATGAGACTTTAATATTTATAAGGACTTGGACCACATTTATATTGTTTACCATTGAATCTCCAGCACCCAGAATATCTCCTTGACTCAGTCACTATTTACCTTTTTTATATTTCTTATAGATTTTAAACATATTTCAATATTATTAATTTGTATATATACCTGTTTCAAATGAAATCTTTTATCAATAAAAAAGAACGACTTGTCGTAAAAAAAAAAAAAAGTTACTATTTAAATTGTTAATAGCAAGTGAGCCGATGAGTTTTGCTAAGTCCTTCACTTACATTCCCCTTTCTCCCTGGAGCTCAGACCAACTGTGTGGGGCTGGGCTGGACAACAGACACCCTGACTGGCCCCTTCGTGGCCCATCTTCCCCTACTCCCTTTAATGTATACACAGGCCTTTCTTCAATGCATCCCTTCCCCTCAGGCAGATGCTTAGCAAACCAAATTCTGAATTCTCCTTTTGGCTTAACCCAATTCACTTTCTCTCTCCTTCTCTCTATATGTATAGGGGTGGGTGTGTGTGTGTGTGTGTGTGTGTGTGTGTAGCACATACACTGTTTTGTATATTTAGATGTCATGTTAGCCCAGATTCCACAGAAAACCCAGCCTGAGGTAAAAGCTTACGTGCTCCTAATTTATTAGAGCATGCCATCCCAGGAAAGCAAGAGGGGAGAAGAAGGAAATGTTGCAGGGATGGAGCAAAAACAGATACAAGGTACATTTCTAAGCTGGCCACCACTGTTCTCAAGCACAACTGACTGTCGTATCTCCCTGGCCCATCAGTGGAATGGGGCCACGAAATGACAGCTTCTCAGAACAGTCAGTCAGGAAGAAGGAAGACAAATGTTATCCACCTCATGGCCATCTGAGGGGGCTGAGCCAGTCTAGTGCATCTCAGGTCTCAATGGCAACAGGGGAGTCTCTGGGGAGGTGAAGGCTGATGTGAGGAACTGGGAGTCATTGTAATAGCCTTTAGCCATTAGAGGCAGCAGTAACGACCTGGTTTGATAACCATGACAGCAGCACGTCACCAAGTATCTAAATCTGAAGTTGGACCTACCTTGAGTCTGGTACAAATGGATAAGACGGTGATAACCAACCAAATGTATTGCTCGAGAATGATAAGTGTGTGACATGTAAGATCATCACTATCAAAGCTTGCATTCATGACAGACATTTCCAGATTTTTAACAGTATTTTTTCTAGATGAGCCCAGGTTCAGTTTCTGAATACCTGACACAAGGCTGTAAACAGCCACTACATCCAATAAAACACAGTACATAATCGCAAAGAGAGGACATTGCAATAAAAATGTTCTTCTCTATACATTAACTAATTTGGTCTCTACAAATTTGCAGCATTTAGTGGGAAAGGTATAATTCATCTCTATTCTCAGATGGACAACTGAGACTTGGAGAGAGTGTATGGTATAAAGACAGTTACACTGTCAATAGCAGGAATGAGAACCAAGATTTTCTGTCTTCTAACTATGTGTAAAACCCTATTATACACACGCTGTAACACAGCGATTTAGAATCATATTCACCCGTCCCTCGATTTACATAGTACTTTTTATATGAGTTTTTTAATACACAGTAAACATTCCCCCTATTTGTGTGGACTTTTTATACACAGTTTCCATTTACACGATCTCATTTTACATGGTTCTTTATTTTTTTTTTTTTAATTTCCATTATTGGCGATTACTCTTTCCAAAAAAACAATAGCTCAATCCAGCCACGTACAAAGAACTGATATTTACTAACACAATAATTATTGATCTTTTGTTTATTGGATGGCAAATTAAAAAAAAAAAAATGGGTGACTACTGATGTTTCCTGGAACTGGTTTTTCAAATGTTTTACTGTAGAAGCTAAAAATTATATGAACAAAAAATATCTTTCTTTAAAATACTTTCACTTTTAGATAATGCACCTGGTCATCCACACAATTTAGAACCTCCAAATATAAAAGTTGTATATTTGCCACCAAATACAACTGTCTTGATCCAACCTTTGGATCAAGGCATTATTTCCACCTTTAAGATTAATTATTTTAAAAGAGTTTTAACAATATTTTTAATAAACTTGAAGATAATGAATGACTTAGAGTTACAGAAGCCTGGAATAAATACACAATTTTAAGGTGTATAAAGAGTATTGCTTTAGCTTTGAGTGCTATAAAGCCGTCAACTTTAAATGCTTGCTGGAAAGCAATATGGCCAGAAGTGGTTGTACCAGGGAATATGGTTCCAACAACTGAAGAGGGATTAACTGGCATTAATTTATTAAATAAATTTCATGAGGAAGGCTCTGACAATTCAAATGTAGATGATATTAATGAATTACTGGTTGATCATGAATTAACTGATAATGAATTAATTCACTTAATAGCTGAAGCCCATCCTGCTGATGAATATGGCAGTGACCTTGAACTGGTTTCATTCACTGCAGAAAATATTTACAAAGCTCTCCAATTGGCCACAAAGCTGGAAACTGCAACTCTAGGTATCGATCTAAACATCCAATGGGCCTAAAATTTTGAAAAGATTTTTTTAAACGTTGCAGTGAATATCTAAGAATTTATGAAAACTTAGCAAAAAATGGGGTTGGAAAAAGATTATCCAAAAACATAAACATAAATAATGAAACCCAAGAAGTAATTCCAAATATTTCGAGTGATGAAGATAGTGACTTTGTGCCAATTAAAAAGAGAAGGCTGATTGCTTTAGATTACAGTACAGACATCGGCAGTGAATAAAATTTATTTTGGTTTTTCTAAATTTTTATTAGCATTTTTTTGAGAAAATATGCAAAACAAATATTTTTATGACTTATATTGGCCTATTTCTTTAGCATTTTTTACACACTGGTGGACTCTTTTTAAACGGTCTTCTTCCACATTAAAAAAAAAAAAAGACGTATGGAATGGATAATTAGCATAAATTGAGGGATGGGTGTAATTATTTCGTTAACTATGAGATGATAAAAAATGTGTTTCTTAAGGCCTGGTCTCTTCTGTTGTTTTATTTTTTTAACATGCATTGGAAGACAGGAATGTGATCCTAAAAAGAGTCACAACAGCATTGCAGACTTGGAATTACGGAGATAAAAATATCTCATCAAGCTAATGAAAATGATCAATTGTAGAATGTGAGAAATGCCATAAAAAAGAAATCCTTCCCCAGCATCTTCCATCTATAGCTCAGGAGCCAGTGTCCGTGGCTGTCTTTGACATTTTGGGAAAAGAGAATATTATTCAAATGATACCCTTTCCAGAATCAAGCTCTCTGTACACCTTAACACAATAGCTCTCATCATTCTGCATTTGACACCAGTCTTACAGATTTAGCATCTCACAGTCACACATATCTAAGTTATGGGGCAAAGTTTACTTAATATAAAGCAGTTCTGACCTTCATCATGGAGTGATTAGAAGTCAATCTGCCAATGTTCTTTTTCTTAAGTTTTGACATTTATTATAGGGAAGATGTGTCAATATTTCTACTGACTCTTCATTCCTCCCCATCCACCATATATACCCAACCAAATGTTTGAAGCTTTATATATGCATCTTAATAATCTGTCATGCAATACTTGGAAAGGAAAATATACTCTCATATAACATCAGGAATATATGGAGCTCTGGCTAAAACTTCATGCATCTGATATTTAAGCCTTATTGTAAGTCTACTATATGCAGAGAACTGTGCTAAGAACTGATAGTCCACCAGATGCATTATTGGCCCCCATTTTCCCTCCTAACTCCATTCTCGACCAGGCACTTTAAAGCTTTAACTCCTCACTTTTCATCAGTAAAGTTCCTCCCCCACTCCACTTTATCTTTCCCACACTAAAGTCAACCAGATTGTTCTTCCCTTCAGTAGTTGTTTCTGCTTTGAGGAGCCTGGCTGGACCCTTGGCCTGTAGAGCTCAGCCCTGAGCTCCCCAGCACTGCTCTAAAGACCAGTATTGGCCTGGTATGCAGAACCTGCTCTCCCAGCATGGATCTTGCTCATTTTTATATCTCCCATAGTGCCTTGCACATAGCATACCATACCCTCAGTAAGTCTACATTGCCTGGTTCATTGAATAGGTGATAAGCTCCTCAAGGGTAGGGGCTGGGTCTTATTCATCATTTTGTTGTCAGCACGAAATTAAGTGACTACTACCTCACATGGGTTTTATAGTAAAATGAGAGAGACCAGACCATATGTGAGTAGTAAGAAATAAGTTAGCCAACTTGGGGTAGGGTCTGATGTCAAATTGCCTTGAATTTAAACATGATATAGCAGGCTCATAGCCATTGCAAAATCCTAAACAAGGGCATAAAAGTAAAATCATTTTATAGAGCCATATTAATAAGTCTTCTGTTTAACTCAGAAGCAATTAGAGAAAGACCAAAGGTTTTCCAGGAGGTCTGATTCTTCAAGAGACAAGGGGATTGAAACTGGGTCCTTCAAGTTCACTGCTCATCTCCTGATTCTAGATACTGAAGTATCTCTCTTTTGTTCTTGGTGATTTACTATATCTGACTGTAACTCTTAGAATTCAAACATTAGCCTCTGCCTTCTTTTCCATCAAGATTTTAAAATCAATATCTTTACCATTTATGAAATTGTGTGATGTGCTTTGAAGACTTAAGGCATCTTAGAGAGGGAATGTCACCTTGTACTATCATACCAATGTATTAAATAATGACTTCTTGAAAAATCAAAAGCTCGTTGGTTGAAATGCTACTAAATCATAACCTATAAGAGCAGCACATGATCATTTCAACAGTGCAAAAGGCAAACTTTAAATATAGTGGATGAGAACTGTTTAAATATAAAGGAAGAATCTAATTTAATTTTTAACCATTTAGTTAGGTGCGACATGAAAGAGAATAAGTTTTACTCACTATATTTGTCAGATAGAGCATCCAACTGTGCAGAGCACCAAGGACTGGTAGACACAGTGTGGACCAAAAGAATCCCTAACCCTGATGGGGCCTAGAGTCTAGTAGGGAAGGTAGACATAAAATAAACAATTATGATAATTAAGTGCAAGAGGACAAAATAAAATAAAGGCATTTAGGGAGCAGCAGGAACATAGAACCAAGCATGGAACAAATCTAGAAGAACAAGAGGCTCTCTAGGAGTTGATATTCCATCTGATATCCTAAGGGTGAGTGAGAGTTGACTGGCAACACAGAAGAGGAAAGAATTTTCCAACAAATAATCAACATATATGAAGTGGGAGTGTCTGGGGATGTGTTGGGAGTACTGAGACCTGTTCAAGAATGTTCGACTTTGACGAGGTGGATGGGGACGAGCTTACACATTTGTTTGAGCTGAGTCTCTCAGCATTTTGCATATTAAATCTCCTAGTTCAATATAACTTTCTAGAGAGGAGACTATTCTTTATGAAACAGTGTACTGAAGGGGATTTCAAGAATCTTACATTCAATGTATTGTTTAGAGTATAATCATGATTCTAAGTGATACCTCATAAAAGTTTTTTTTTCAAATGGGCATAACTTTCTGAAAGGAATTTCAGATAACTTGATGACTAGGTAGAGATGTGACATAGGTTTATTTACTGAAGTGTTTGGTTAACATATGCACAAGTAGTGTCGGAAGGAAACATCTGTACTTTAAGGTGTCTTTACTGGGTTTGTTGCATACTGCATGGACAGCACATCACATGCAGATGACAACACAGTTCTTAGTAAGAGATCTTACTATGAAGACCTTCAATCAAGTTCTTACTACATATGAGACACTGGGCTGAGGGCTCTACATATATCTCTCATTTAACTTTCACAACAATTCTAGAAGGTGTGTACAACTATAATTCTCAGTTTACAGATATGTCACCTGAAGTTTAAAGAGGTTATGTAACTCTTCAAAGATCGCACAGCAAGTTGGCAGTGGAGGCTCTTAACCATGTCCCCACCTTTATCCAGGAAAGCTCTCTTTTTGTTCAATTCTGACCATTTTTGCTGAAGGGGACGGGGTGCTTTTCGACCTTTTTTCCCCTTTAAATTACCATCTAATGGTTATTGCTACAGTGTTTAATAAGCAATGTGTTATCCCTGGGCATTGGAATTAATATTGTTACTCAGAAACAGTAAACAGAAGTTTACATTTGTGCACTGTCTGGAGGTGGAAGCATCAATAAAAGCCAGAGGTGGGAGGAAGAGATGAATGTGCAGACTTGAAAGAGAGGAAAAGGATGCAATTTTTAGTGGGGTAATATGAAATTCTGCCTAGGTTAGCAGAGGCAATCCTTTACCATTTCTTGTCCAAACTGTGTAGCTGCATTTCTCCTAACATGGCTTTCCTTTCCTCCTCAGGGCACAAAAGTCCTAGCCTTGCCCATCTCTCTCTCTCACACACACACACTTCTAAGGCACACCCTAGGGTGCCTGACATGTAATATTCTAAGAGCAACGGGCTTCAAGTCCCTTTGACAAAGTTTGCTTGGGGCCCAGGAATTTTAATCTATAATCATGAACTGAAGACATTTAAATTAAAAACTTCCTACTGATTCAGCAACATCTAGGAGAGTGGTGCCCGTGAATTTACAGAGATTGGCCTGCAGCCTTCCAAATAGCAAAGCACTAGCTGAGGATCAGGAGCAGCTTGTGACTAAAAGGTATTCATGTTAATTCCATGCACTGAGCATAATAAAGGATCATTGATTCCAAGGCTTGTCATATTAGAATGGGTGGCAGTGATTAGAAAGCATCGAGATATGCTTTTCTGTGACATTCCTTGTTTTTAAACCCCAGCATTAAAAATATGTTTATTTTTATGATTTGTATCTCATGCTATGCTCTGGGTGAATACATGAGAGTTTCCGCATTCTAGCATTTCACAATGAGCAATAAACAAAAAATAAACAATGGCAACAAAAAGGAACCACTTTCCAGGATTGTATAGTTAGTTCTGGTATCCGGGAAACTGCTTTCTTGCTAGAAGTCAATGATTCTGCGATTACGAGCATGCTTCCATACATAAAATAAGTGTCTATCTCCCCTCCCCCTTCATTTTCTCCCATGCAGATTAGACCCCCCAGCCTGTAAAGTCACATTTTTGAAATAAAATTTTCTTTATTTATAAAATATATAAGGACCTGGCCTATAGACCCCCCCCAAATCTTGGAAACACACATTTACTCATTCCTTTGTTCATTCAGCCGGTAATTATTGAGTACCTACAAAGTGCCAGGCACTTTACTATGAGCTGAGGACATTTTAGTGAACATGACAGTTTGGTAAAATAAATAACTAATCTATTAAATGAACAAAATAAGGAGCAATTAGTGATAGAGAGGTAGGTCTTTCCTAATAGGTAGACAGAGAAGGACTCTGAGAAGGTGACATTTAAGCTGAGAGTTGAATGACAAGAAGCCAGTGATGCAAAAGTCTGAAGTGTTCTGGGTAGAAGGAATGGCAAAGCACAAAGGCCGAAGGACAGGAACAAATTCAGCTTGCTCAAAAATAGAGGAAGTTCCATGTGACCAGAGGGTGTTGAGGGAGGGACAGGGCGTGGGAGGGATGCACCAGGGTGGGAGGCAGGAGCTGATCAGGTCTGGCCCTGCACTGATGACTTTACATTGATGACAAGCATTGCCACTGAGGGGATAAGAGATTCTGAAATTTTTTAAATTATGGCTGTGTTGCGGTCATGGGGAAAGGAAATGGATAAAACTGTGTTCCATTCAAAGATGTCAGTTCCTCACAGTTCATAAGGCCCCGTCTTTATCATTATGTGTAGTGATTTAGAGGACATTGTGATATTTGTCCTTCTCTGACTTATTTCACTTAGCATAATACCCTCTAGGTCCACCTATGTTATCACAAATGGTAAGATTTCATTCTTTTTTATGGTGAGGTGTACCACCTCTTCTTTATCCAGTCATCTGCTGGGCATTGAGGTTGTTTCCATTATCTTGGCTATTGTAAATAATGCTGCAATGCCATAGGGATGCACATTCGAATTAGTGTTTTGGATTTCTTCAGATAAATATCCAAAAGTGGAATTCCTGGGTCATAAGATAGTTCTATTTTTAAATTTTTGAGGAATCTCCACTGTGACTGTACCAATTTGCAAACCCACCAATAGTGCATGAGGGTTCCCTTTTTTCCACATCCTCACAACACTTATGGTTTGTTGATAAACTGATGATAGCCATCCTGACAGGTGCGAGGTGATATCTCATTGTGGTTTTAATTTCCGATTCTCTGATAATTAGTGATGTTGAGCATCTTTTCATATGCCTATTGGCCATCTGTATGTCCTCTTTGGAAAAATGTCTATTCATGTTCTCTACACTTTTGTTTGGGGAGCTGGGTGAAAAAGGTAAAAGGATCCAGAAGTACAAATTGGTAGTTACAAAATAGTCATGGAGATGTAAAGCAGAACATAGGGAAGATACTCAATAATACTGTAATAACTATGTATGGTGCCAGGTGGGTACTAGACTTATTGCGAGAGGGTCAATTCATAACTTATATAAATATCTAACCACTATGAGGTATACCTGAAACTAGTATAAAGTAATATTGAATGTCAACTGTAATTGACAAATAAAAAAATAATAAAAATATAACAAAATATGTTGTGAGTCAAAAAAATCTAGGTTTGAATCTTTGCCATTAATATGCTATGTGATTTTAGGACTCCATTTAATTACTAAAGTCTCAGTTTCTGTACGTAAAAGCTGTGATAATAATTCCTCACAGGGTCTTGGTGAGAACTAAATGAGACATTACACATAATACAGAAGAGCACTAGTGCCTGGCCCATGGCATATGTTCTGGAAATAATATGTTATTAATTAGTGTTATTAATATTAGGAAGAAGAGAGAGAATGAGGAGGTGAATAACTAAACAATTATCCAGATCATATAGGGTAAAAAACAAACCTATTAAAGATGAGATAGAAGTTTCTAAGAGCACAGAGTATCTCTGTGCTCCAGGTCCCTTTAGTGTCCCGAGCATGATAGAATCTGGACCAAATAGAATTTTAGAAAAACTAGAAACACTTGAAATACTCAGGAACGGGAGATAGATCAATAAAATGTGGTATATTCATGCAATGAAATACTCCATGGAAATGAAAAAGCATGCACTACTGGCACTGCCAACAACATGGATGAATCTTACAGATATGTTCATTGAAAGAAGCTAGGAAAGAGAGACTACATGCTGTGTGATTCTATTTATGTGAAGTTCAAGAACAGCAAAAAAGAATTGATCTTGATTCAAAATAGTAGTTACCTCTTGAGGGTGTATATTTGGAAAACATTTGAAAAGGGCACAAAGTAGCCTCTGGGGTGCTTAAAAATGTTCTGTAACTTGATCTAGAATGTGGGTACATGGAGAAAAAAATATGTAAAAATAGTGTCAATTTAAGCTATAAACTTAAGATTAGCATATTTCATAAACTTTTACAATATGTATGTATACGCTAATAATTAATTTTAAATATATCACTTCAGAAGATCACAGGTAGTTAAATAAAGAAAGTTCTCCTCTGGTGAACATTAACCCCAGAATCATTAGGGAGCCTGTTAATTTCTAAGGCTGCTTCTCTTTTTCTATATTAAAGTTTGTCCATACTGCCAGCCACAGGGAAGGCAACTAACGATGAGAACAGATGAACTCAGCTTAGTAGCAGGACAACTGGGAAGCATGTCAAACTGCAGCTATGACTAACTTCTCAAAACCCATTCCAGCAGTTGCCAGTGCCTGCTTAGAGCCTTACTTTTCATTTGTGCTGAATTTTGTCTGCATTAGAGAAAAGCTCAAGGGGTCAGGACACTTCTTTTCTATATTAGAAATATACCTCAGGCACCTGGGTGTTTTATAAAGAATAAAAATAATAACAGGAGGCTGCAGAACAACTGATGTGAAGGGCATATGTTCAAACAGCACTTCTTGGTATTTTAATATGGGAAACTCAAAGGGCTTTGAGCACAGGAAAAGAACCCAATGGAATTATTGCATTTTCCTGATAGAGCATCCCAATCCACAATGCGAAAGTCATTAAATCTCATTGTGTGACATTTAAAAATGCTTTTCAGCTAAGATCATCCAAAAATGTGCCCAGGGCAAGTTTTTATGACCATATCATCACGACCTAAAATTCAGATCGGTAGACTAGCTAGAAATTACATGCTCACTAGAACAGTTCAGAGTTTTTCTGCATCTATCTCAGTGAAAAATGGTAGCAAAAGAAACCTTATTTTCCTGGAAAAACACTATCAAATAATAAAACAATTCAGGACCAGTTTTCACAAAGTAATAACAGGCCATGCATAATTGATTGCCTTTAGTCTGTGTCTCTGGGTATTACAAATCATAGTTACTAGCGCTTCCACCAAACAAACTTTCATTCTGGATTCAGGCCATCCATTTTGGCACTGCCTGAAACTACTTTAGAGCCTTTATTGCACACTTAACTGCATTGTTCTTTACTTGCTTCTTCAGTGAAGTTTTCATATTCCCAACAATGTTACATGTCCTTCTTTCTGTGTGTTCACTAACTATCCTTGATGGTAGGCAAAAGGTAAACACTTCTAGAAGTGAATTGATTTGGACTTATAATCTCACCTCAGGCTGGCAAGGGAATACAAACTACCCTGGGAGATAAAACACTTTTCTGTGAAATCATATCCTAACTCCCTCCATTAAAACCCTAGACTTGCACTAAAAGCAGGAGAGAAATACTAAAATTATACCAACTCTTTGGTCTACCGAACACTGAGCAGCTGTCTCCATAAAAAAAAGGAATTAATAATTCATTCCAAAACTCTCTTTCTTTGAACATCCCAAGGCTCATAGCATCAGTTGCAGGAAGAGATTTGAACCAGGACTTAGGAATTCTAAGTTCTGCCTAGGCCACCACAGGAACCATACATACTCCTTTGCCTCACTCTCCCCCTGGATGTAAGGCTAATGACACAAACCTGGGAAGTCCATTATGGTAGCCATAAGCCACCTGTGTCTATTTGGCAACTGCAATGTGATGAGTCAGAACTGAGATATGTTGTATTAAATATACACAGGATTAATGCTTAAAATATCATTGGGCACTAGGGAAATAGAAAAGATTTTGGAATTGACATATTGAGCCTAGAGCTGGAAGGACAGAGGGACAGTGAGATAGAAATGTCTGTCAAGCAATTGAAATTCTAAGCCTGGTGGATATTGGTCTCTACTGGTCAAAATTGAAATTAATAGATAAAATGTGATGAGTCAGAACTGAGATATGTTGTATTAAATATACACAGGATTATAATGCAATAACCCAGAAAAAAAATGTAAAATATATCTCAATAATTTTAGAATACTGATTACATGTTGAAATGACAATTTTGGATATATCAAGTTACATAAAATATATTGTTGAAATTAATCTACCTCTTTGTTTTTACTTTTTTAATGTAGCTATTAATTTCTTTTCATTACATATGGGGTTCACAATATATTTCATTTGAACAGCACAGATCTAGATCATTCTGAATTGCTATAAAGGCTAAGATTCCCTCCTTGTGGAAATGGGGAATTACAATCCTTATAATGCATATTGACATTTTTGCATGTCTTCAAGGACACAGAACATAGAAGAGGTGGCAGTATAATCACCAAATATATTACATGTTTCATTATACTTATACTTTCCTAATCACATTGCCAAAAAGAAAAGAAAAAGAAAAAGCATGGCATAGTTCCTTATCTTCCATAAACACTAATGAGACAGAACATGAACTTCGAAATGAAAACATCTTACATTTGAATTCTGCCTCTAGCCTCAGTTTCTCTGTTTGTAAAAAAAGAAGTACATATACTCATATTTTAGAAAATTAAACAAGATAATGTAGATTAATGCTTAAAATATCATTGGGCACTAGGGAAATAGAAAAGATTTTGGAATTGACATAGTGAGCCTAGAGCTGGAAGGACAGAGGGACAGTGAGATAGAAATGTCTGTCAAGCAATTGAAATTCTAAGCCTGGTCGATATTGGTCTCTACTGGTCAAAATTGAAATTAATAGATAAAATCACTCCAGAAAGCAATAGGAATTCAAACTCAGAAGTACTCTGGAACCAGAGAGGTGAGAAAATGCATGAAACCAGGTCTGTGGGGTATGCGTATGTGTATATGTACGGTCAGTGGGGAGCACAAACCCCATCTAAACCACACAGCTTCAGCTCAGCTCCAGCCACTTAATACGATGAAAGAGGATAATAATGGTACAATGTTGCCAGATTTTTCAATTTTTAAAGAGAATCTAGAAATTCGGAATGTTTAAAAATTTTTTTAAAAGTACTCACTCTACAAAGAACCCATGGGAAAATAATTTAATACATCTGCTCCCTAGAAGGCCAAGAAGATAACTGCTTAGGCTCCTACCACATGAAAGTTAACGAAACCTTCAAACGAAATTCCCACTAGCCCCCAAACATTTGAGCTACCAAAGCTGGAGAGGGAGATTTACCTCTCCCTCCTTTCAGCTCCTCAAGCAGCAACAACCCAGTTGCCTTAGCTACAGACTTCCCAGTAGTGCCTTCTTCCCGCCCTCCTCCCTCTCCCTCCCTCCCGTTCTCTCTACCTCTCTCTCTCTTTGTCAGACCCTGACCTGGATGTTATGTAGAATATTTCAAAGAGAGCTGCAAAAGCTCTTAGACTCTTCAAGAGATAGGTAACATAATCCAAAATGCTATTCTGGCTATTATTCGTTGCCTACTTTAGGTGTTTCATTGGAATATTGTCTGTTTCAGTTTCAGGCACTCTCTGCTATGCATTTCAGTAAATAAATTACTGTATAGTATAAATGTGTACAATTTGTAAATATGAAAGAACTGACTTGCAGGATAATTTTTTAAAATATCATATTTAAGAAAAATACTAGTGGCCTCTCTATATCTATTGTAGGAGTAAAGAGAATTACAACTGAAAAATTAAAATTACAGTAGCTACTCCTTCCTCAAGTAAGTGGTTCTTAGGAAATGCATTTTAACGAGGATGACTTTCCACTGAACATTTTAATTTTAATTTAACCTTCTCAGAAAATGAAGTGCTTTGTGTAGATTCTTTTGGTTTTACTTAAGGCATAAAAATTAGTTCTGAGCTGTGATAATTGTGAGCTTAGGAATGTAATCATTCTAAGCACCACTTCTGACTTGCTTATAAACTCTACAGATCTTGAGTTGCTGTTTATTGCTAATTCGAAGTTGGCAAGTTATTTATTGTGAAGCTGAACTTGAAGTCAGAGTGTGATGGGACAGTTGGAGGTAAATTGTTCTGTTTTGCTTTCAACAGGTTACCCAGAGACTGGATGTGGTGCAAGGTATGTGCTTCTCTAACCGTTAATCTTCTTAATTAAAAATGGGAACAATGACATATTGTAAGGGTGAAATAAAATATTACTTAAACTAGGTCTCTGTCTTTTGAAACCAATCATAGATATGACAAACAATCACAGTTCCTATCAATCCACATTTTTGATTTTGGTCTTAATCGTGACTTTTTATTATTGCTATGAGGATCCAACCTAAATATCATTACTTATATTTTATTATTTAAAGAAAAATAAGGACTAAGGCTTTGGCCATGAAAAATTTTAATGTCCATAATATAAATACGTAAATTATTTCTAAACATTTTAGAATTATATGTTTGAATCCATGACAACACATCTACACATATATCATCAACATCAACCAAAATGCCATGACAATTTTTTTCTTCTTTCATAAAAAATAGAGGTCCCTTGAAATGCTTTAAGAAAAATGAATTCATACTTAAGTATGGGCACATTTGAAATAAGACTCCTTTGAGTAGTTATTATTTTCAAATACCACTACGCCTGAAAGTGATGAGCATTCAGATACCGAAATCATGAAAGTTAACTTAATTAAAATGTTTAGCATATACCTGTATTTAATGTGCTTAATATTTTCCAGTAATTCAAGAAACATAAAAATTTCACCCTAATTTTACTTCTAAAATTTCCATTTGAGGAATAATAGAAATTATTACCTGCCTGAATATCTATAAAGTGCTTCTCGGAATTCTGGAGTCGAAGAGATGACACACTGCTGATTTGTGTGCAGACTTGAGTCCCAAGAAGTATTTTGTGGGAACACTCTGATTTGTGGTTGCTGTTCTTTATTTGTCCATTAAAAACATGTACTAGCACACTGTGTAATATCAGGAATCTTGTTACACTATGGGGATGCAACAGTAAATGTGGCATAATCCCTGCCCCCAAAGCACCTTACAGTCTCCTTCACTCCACAGCTAATGGATCCAAAACCAGGGAGTAGAACACGTCATAGCCACAGACTGCAAAAGAGAAAAATAAAATGCCGGTACTACCTAGTGTTCACTAGTATATCTATCTTTTTGTTTGCTTCTCTATAGTATATGTCAATATTTTTACACAAAAATCTGAATTTCTGACTTATCTTTAAAAGAAAAAAAAATAGATCTTAACACGCTGGACCAGAAGGCCCTCTTGGCAACAGCTAATCGGAATCGAGTGGTTGTGCTGCATTTCCCAGATCATTACATGTGCTTTCTCTAGATCACAAAATGCTTACATTTTTACCAAGATTGTGCCCATAATTTTAATACCCAGGAAGAGACCATGAACAACTGATGCCGAACAATGAAACACTAAACAATAAGGTTGAGCCATCATTTTCCAAAGTCATATTCTGGATAAAGAGTACAGACATTTTTTGAAGAGGAACACTTTTTAAAGGGTATTACATATTGTAACATCGGAGAAATATTTTGAATAAATATTTATAATAAATATTCATAATAAATATTCATATGAGTTTTTTAAATTTTATTTTTCAATTATACCAGACATACAATATTATATGAGTTTCAGGTTTACAACGTAGTGATTAGACATTTTTATACCTTACAAAGTGATCACCCCAATAAATCTAGTACCCATCTGACACCAAATATAATTATTTCAGTCTTGTTAACTATACCTCCTATGCAGTACTTTACATCCCCATGACTGTTTTTATAACTGGCAATTTATGTTTTTAACCTCTTTCACCTTTTTTCCCATACCCCAATCTCCCTCCCATCTGGCAACCATCAGTTTGTTCTTTGTATTTAAGACTTTGTTTCTGTTTTTTTGTTCATTTATTTTGGGTTTTTTAGATGCCACATATAAGTGAAATCATATAGTATTTGTCTTTCTCGGTCTCACTTATTTTACTTCTCATAATGTCCTCTATAATTCATCTATGTTTTTGAAAATGGTAAGATCTCATTCTATTTTATAACTAATTAATATTCCATTGTATATCTGTACCACTTCCTCTTTATCCATTCATCTAATTCATCTATCAGTGGACACTTAGGTTGCTTCCATATCATGGCTATTACAAACAGTGCTGCAATGAACATAGAGGTACATATATTATTTTAATGTTTTGGGCTTCTTCAGAAAAAAATATCCAGAAGTGGAATTCCTAGATCATAAGTTAGTTCTATTTTTAACTTTTCGATTCCACATGTACATGAAATCATGTGGTATTTGTTTTTCTCTGTCTGACTTACTTCATTCAACTCAGAATCCTCTAGGTCCATCAAGCTAACATCTTTTTCCATCTCCTTCCTTTTAATCTGTGTGTGTCTTTTAATCCGAAGTGAGTCTCTTATAGGCAGCATATGTAGAGGTCTTGTTTTCTTATACAGTCAGCCACCCTATCTTTTGGTTGGAGCATTTAATTCTTTTACATTTGAGGTACTTGCTGATTGATATGTAGTTATGGCCATTCTTTATTCCTGTTTTTTGATACCTGTTTTTTCTTCTTAAAGAAGTCCCTCCATTACATTGTCCTCCAGATCGCTGATTTGATCCTTTGTTTCCGCAAATCTGCTGTTGATTCACTCTAGAGTATTGCTCATTTTAGTTATTGTAGTCTTCAGTTCTTATTCCTTTTTATGTTTTCTATTCCTTTGCTGAAGGCCTCACTAAGTTCATATTTTCTTTTCCCAAGTTCATTGAGCATCCTTATATCCAGTGTTTTGAACTCTTTATCTGAGAGATTGTTTGTCTCTGTTTCATTTTGTTCTTTTTCTTGAATTTTGTTCTGTTCTTTGAGACAAGTTTCGTTTTCTCCTCATTTTGGCTGATTCTCTGTGTTTGTGTCTATGTATCAGGTAGATCTGCTTCATCTCCTGGGCTTGAAAGAGTTGCCTCATATAGAATGTGTCCTTTGGGGCCTAGTAGTGCAATCTCCCTGATCACCTGAGCCAGATGATTCATGAATGTTCCCTGTGGGGGTTGATGTGCCTGCCTTTATTACTTGGCCTTCAATCGATGCTGGTGCAGTACTGGGTGGGGTTGTCCCTTAAGCTGTCTATGACTACAGGGGCTGAGCCGTTGTGTAGAAGCTGACCCCACAGAGCAGGCCACCTCTGAAGTTTGTCAGTTGTAGATATGGTTAGGTGAGTCTCTGGTGCTATCTGAACCTGGCTGCTGGGTTTCTTGAGTCTGGAGCCTCTTGGGAAGGCTCTGATGCGGGCCAAGTCAGCCACTACCTTGCCTGGCTTGGGGCTGGTCTATAGGAGCTACAAAATGATCTGGAGTCACTTTCTGCTTGTGCTGGGTTCTGAGGCACTTGGGAGGGGCTACTATGCAAGCTGAGACTGGCTGCTGCTGGTGCCAGGCTTTGGACCCTTTAGTGCGTACTACAATGCAAGCTTAGGCTAGCTGCCACTTGTTCTAGGCTTCTGGCCACACAGTGAAGCGACATTGCAGTCCAAGACTGGCTGCCACTTATGCCAGGCTTGGAACCACCTGGTCTGAGTTACAATGCAAAATGAGTCCGGTTGCCAATTGTGCTGGGCTTGGGGCTGCTTGGTAGGAGCGACAATGTATACTAAGGCCAGCCACTGCTAGCATGGTGTTTGTGGACCTTTGAGAGAGTGTCCAGCATGAGCAGAGGGTGGCTTCCACTCATGCAGAGTTTGTGGATCTTTGAGAGATTCTGCAGCATGAGTCCTAGGTTGGTTACACTTGTGTGAGTTTTGTGGACTTCTGGGAGAGTCTGCAGCATGAGCCAAGGCTGGCCACTCTTGCAGAGGAGCAGCTGAAAGAGGCTCAGGCCTGGATAGTGAGTTGAAACCTGGGTTGGAGGGAGGATGAATGGAGATACTAGGGAGGGGCAAACAGTGTTAGCCAGGTTAATGGAGGCTGACAGTGTGTGGCACCTGCCTGAATCAGGCTAGCTGACTGGAAGGAGAACTCAACAAAGGAACAGTAGTGCCTGCAAGTGCTTCTATCCCAGAGACAATTCCTTTCACCTCTGCCACTGCAGCCCTCACCCTAAAGTTAGCCAATTTAGTTCCTCCTCATATATCCCTGGTGCTTCTTGACCTGCTTTCCCTGTGTTGAAGCTCAGAGCAAGTTTGTGAGCGAGCTTTTAAAAACAGTGTCTAGGTTTCCCACAGCCCTTCCTCTCTCATTTGTAATCTCCACTGGTTTTCAAAGCCAGATGTTATGGAGACTCTTCCTCCTGGAACAGGTGCCCCAGGTTGGGGAGTCCTTTGTGGAGCTGAGATCCATCATTCCTCAGTGGGGACCATCGCAGCCAAACTATCCCTCCTGGTTATTAATCACCACACTCCATGCATGTGAACTACCCAATCCGTGTCTCCACTTCTCCTACCTGTCACAATATGGCTTTTAAAAACATCCTTAGTTATAGGCATTCTGTTCAGCTAGTCTTCAGCTGAGTCTCAGCGATGGTTGTTCTATAATTTAGTTGTAATTTTGATGTGATCATGGAAGGTGGCAAGTTCAGAGTTTATCTATTCTGCCATCTTGACTCTGCCCACCTTCAACACTCACAGAGACTTTTAATAAGCTGGTAAGTGTTAAAGATTTTAAGAATGTACTTTCCATGAAATGTTTCTCAATGTTACATTATTTTCTTAGAGACTGTTACCAGAAGTAGATATTCAGTAACCTCTGTGAGAAACCAATGTCCTTAATTTTATTAAAGTCTACTTTTATTAATACCTACCCTCTATTTTAGCCCATTTGAACCATATTGCAGTTCAGAAAGAAATATGAGAATGCACCTGGCTCGCTTGCATATAAATTTTTTCAAGAAGACCCTGATATAGTAAAAAGACTGACTTAAACAGGAATTAGAGATTTATCACTTACCTCTAAGAAAAGATCCTCCATAGGAATAGTAAGCTTTTCTAATGCATTTACATTTTTATTAGGCTTACAGAAATTCAATTTACTGGTGTCTTAGGTACACATTACTGAATAAAGTCAAATATGTAATATCTTTATAATAACTTTTTAAAAAACATGCAATGGACTTAAGTTTCTTCCATGGTTCACCATAATTCAGGTAGAGAAAATTCTAAATGAACAAGCAGAGGAGTGACTTCGGAGCACATAGGAGATCTCCATATAGTTAATTTAGAGGCACTATGGGAAATAAATCAAGAGATATGTGAAAGAGTAACCAGTTCTTGGTAGGAGGTGTATATGACTAAGTACTGTGCAAACTACTGTTTACACACTGTAATCAGCTAGTGGCTAAGAAAAAAGCTTAAAGATAATGGCACTGCCACTACCATGTTTTTGTTCTACACCTACAAATTAAGCAATGAAACTCAGACTAGAGTGCCATGTAGAGAACAGAGTGCCAGGAACCATACACTTAGCATGCAGAAACTAAATATTAACAGCAACTGCAGATGAGATTGCAGTAGTGAGTAAACTTTCTGAAACAATAATCTACAAAACTGGCTATGTTTGGTGATGTTCTTCATAAAAAATAGATAGTCCCAAGTCATCTAAAAGGATTCTAAGCCATGAATCTCAGGATATGAATTTCAAAACTTGGGGAGAAATGCATAGCATCCCAGCTTTTCATTCTCCTAAGTGAAGGTTTAAAAGCCAAATAGGATCGCCATGAAGTAGAGCCATCATTTCATTTAAAAAATAAAACAAAAACACTATAGTTCTAGAAGAATTAGATCTCTTTACAATGTACAATTCAATTTAGAAAAATACAGGAGAAAACCTGCAAAAGACTTTCGAGGCAGATTGGGTTCCCTAAGAAACTAACTCTTCACACATTTAATGAGAGAGATTTTAAAGGAGTTCTTTTGGGATCAACATATGTGGAAGGAAAAAGAGGGAGAAAAAGGAAACAGAATTGGTAGAAGGAGAAATCCAAATGGTAGTTTGTGACTAAAAATGGAAAATGGAGAGTCTTGTTTTCGGTCATGAGTCATTGGAAACAAGCCACCATTACATGAAAGAGGTAAGCCTTTGGGAGCAGGCTATCTGTGGGCAGCATCCCCAGCAGGTGGGGTAATGAGTCCTTAGTTCCCAAAGACAGTTCTGGGCAATGCACCAAGGAGTCCACAGAACACTTTTTCTCACAGACTAGTAAAAATATTTATAAGTATTGGCATTAAGGGCAATCACTTTCAAGCTTTTAAATGGTCATCATAATGCAAAGGCCACGTAAGACATAATGGTAAAACCATTAAGAGGTAAAAAGCTTACAATGCTCTCATGTTGTCAGACAACAGTTCTGGGAAAATTAGCCATAGCCATGTTGTTGTTTGATACAAAATAGCTTATTATTAGATATCAAACCTACCTGAAATTCTAGAAAAAGATGGTGTTGATTCATTTTTCCTCCAATTACAACTAAAAACCCTAAAAATTATTCAACAGAAAATGATAAAAGAACTCTAAAACCTGGAAAAAAGAAGGTAGACTGGCTAGGGACCTCAGAACTTGAGGGATGAGTCCTTTGGGTTTTCTGTTTATCTCCCAGATGCCCTGGACTGGGCTCCAGAGAGGCCTGCAACCCACACAAAAGGAAAAGTCTGCTCCCTCTGGCTAAAGAACCAGAAAAGGGAAGCTCAGTAGAGACCTGTGAGGAACACCAGCCTCAGTTCTACCACCAGAGAGCCAATGGGCAGTCTGATCTGTAGGCAGCATCAATGAAGTTCTGGGCTGACCTCGCTAAATAGCTGACAAAGAATTAATATCTAGAACATATTTTTAAAATTCTCAAGACTCAACAGCAAATAAAAACTAATAAAACAAAACAAAAACAAAGACAAAAATCTAAAAAATTCAATTAGAAAATGAGCAAAAGACAAGAAGTGACATTTTACCAAAGAGCATATGCATATGGCAAACATGTAAAAGGACATTCAGTATCATTAGCTATTAGAGAATTGCAATTTAAAACCATAATAAGATATCACTATGCTGAAGCCCCGAGAAGGCCACCCCAAAATATCCCACAATGGCATATTGATTACTTTCAATTAAAGTTACTTGACAAACAGCTGGAGCAAGAAGGGCACATCGACCCTTCCTTGTCTTCCTGAATGCAAGAAAGGTGCCCTCCTGGCTCCAGTGTGGTCAGCTAAGAGAGACGACCTTATCGCTAGAGTTAAGGAATCCAGAGTCAAAAAGCTTACATAAACAAAACTTGTTACTCCTTTACAAATTTACTACCCAAGCCTAAACTTTGTTTAGATTCTGGTCAAATTTTGTCCAGTCAAATCTTCACAAATTTATTGTTTTTTTTGTCTAAAAAAGATAAAAAGCTAGCTAGTTCATCATTTCTGGATGGATCTCCACTGTGCACATATTAAATTGGTTTTTTATCCTGTTAATCTGGTCTTTTTCTATTTTATTATTAATCCAGCCATAAGAATTTAAGAAGGGAAGAGTGGGGGGTATTCTCCCCTTTTCCACTACATACCTTACAGAATGACTAAAATAAAAAAAAGAATGATAACATCAAAGGCCGTAGAGGATGCAGAGAAACTAAATCACACATTGCTGGTGAAAATGTAAAATGGTACTATTATTCTAGAAAAAATTTTGGTGGTTCCTTTTAAAATTAGAAATGGGCTTACCAAGTGACCCAGCAATTATACTCTTAGGCATTTACTCCAGAAAAATGAGGACTTATTTTCATGCAGAAACTTGTACATGAATATTCATAGAAGCTTATTTGTAATAGCCCCAAACTGGAAATTATCCAAATGTACTTCAGTAGGTGAATGGTTGAACAAACCACAGTACAGCCATAAAATGGAATATTACTCAGCAGTTTTTAAAAAGCCAATCTCAAGTAGATATATACTACACAGTTACTTTTACATAACATTCACGAAATAGGACAATTATAGAGATTCAGAACAGATTAGTGGTTGCAAAAGGTGTGACTATAAAGGAATAGAATAAGGGAGACTTATGATGGGACAGGTAGGTATCATGATTGTATTCATGACTTCATGAAGCTACACATATGATAAAATTGCACAGAGCTACACACACACGCGCACACACAGAAGTGCCTGTATAACTGCTAAAATCTGAATAAATTATCTGGATTATATCAGTTTCAATCTCCTGTTTTTCATATTGTACTATAGTTAGACAAGATATTAACATTGGGGAAAGGTGAGTTAAGGGTACACAGGACCTCCCTGTATATTTCTTTGCTAGTTTCTATGAATCTAAAATTATTTTGAATTTAAAATGTGTTGTGTTTTTTTTTTATCAGACCTACCCATCATTCAGTGTAAAAATTCCTTATCTACGTATTGTTTCCTTTGTTGTTTTTCCAGCATCTGCACCTATCACTGGAAGCAGATCTTAAGCCCATCTCAAATGCCCATACCTCCAATAACCTCTCCTACCCCCATGCTCAATTCCTCCTTTATAACCCTTCTTATTGTTTGAAGAAGGAAACTGGAGAGGCTGGAATTTTAATGGCTTAGCAAAACTCTATGCCAGTTCCCAGGTTGTCCTTCAGCTCTGTCTTGGCCCTATTCCACCTCTGTTGTCATTGCTTTCTCCAAGTCTAACACATCAGGGATGCTGCTGAAAGGGGATTTTTATTGTCATCCTCCCCCATCAGACATAGTCCAATTTTGATTGCTTGTGGCATTTTGCAGTGATACATTAAAAAGAAAAACAACCTAAAGCATGGCAGATGGCTCTTAAGTTTCTATATAAATAATTTATTGTATATAAATTCTCCCAAGAGGAAATCCATGTCAGTCTAGAGAAAGTGTCTTTCTTAAGGGACTCATACCAGTTGTCTGTATATTCAGCATATTTGCTGATAGCCATTTGCAATCTGCAAAGATAAAAATACATACCTGAAGGGGAACACCAGTGTTCTTCCTTTGTAATACTGAGAAACATATTCTAATTTAAAAGTCAGCTGAATTCTTACTCTTTTTCAACTAGACTTTAAAACACAGCCATTGACCAAGCACTACCAGTTTTTATCCTTCTGAAACTTAAGCTTATCAAAGCATTTGTGATAAAAGCCTTCATTTTAAAAATCCTGATAATTCTACTGTTTAATTATAATGTGCATTTCACTAACACACTGTATTTATGCCCGTTAAAAGCCAAAGCTGAGACTGCTCTAATACTGATTTCTCCAATGCTTATCGTTAATTAAAAGGTAAAAAACTACCAGGGTTTCTGCAATCAAGCTTTCAAAGTAAGAAACATCAATATCCAGTAATTGAGAACATTTAGGAACAAATTTTAATAAGCAAATAGTCAAAATAGAAAAGAATTTTTCTGTGTTATTTCAAATTATAACCAGATCAGTATATGTACTGAAATGTTACAAATGCCATGCCTTCCAGGCATCTATCCAATTTTTCTCCTCTAACAGATGCTAAAGAAAAGAAATAAAGTCATATATGTCCATTTATATAATGTTTACAAATATAATACATCAATGATATATCGTTTGGGGTTTTTACGGAAGCCGACATCAAGAAGCAAAATGTGTTCTGCCAGTGTACTTGTGTCATTCCGTTCATGCTCATCTTTTGAGCATGGACCATTAAATTATAGCTGGAGTGCCTACTAAAGCATAGTGGTGTACCTGTGTTGAGGGCACAAAGATAAAAAAAAAAAAAATAGTCCATACACTAAAGAACTGCAAAATCTAGTACTGCAGTCACATGAGTAGTCTGCAAATAAAGAACTCAGAAACAGAGCATGTCCATGGTGGAAGGGAAGTCATAGAAAAGTAAAGTCTCTATATGAAATGGTTCATCCACAGTGTTAACAAGTTTGAATTATAACTTAGTCAATGAAAGGTTATTGTTCTTATTTTATTGCTTTTGTTATTTTTTATTTTTTTAGTAATTATCTTTGCAGTCTGTCTAAACAATTCTCTGTGCACTAACATTTGCAATACTATGTTTACATCGCAGTTAGGCTCTGTCATTTGATGTAACAGGAGGCTATATTTTGTAGCACCCAGACACTTTGCATACTTCACTTCCTCTTTGGCATGAGATTATAATCGTTTTTTCATCTGTCATCTTTAATTACTTTCACAAGTATTAACATATTACTAAAAATATATGGTGGGTTGAGAGATTAATTAGGTTCAGTAGGGTAAAGAAGTGTCATTTTCTCAGGTGAAGATCTACTGGAGAACTAAAACTTCATTTTCCATGAAGGTAAAAAAAATGTGCTAGTCAAAGTCAATAAAATTGTGTCCGGTAGCCCCTTCCTCCCCATGGGTGTCGCTGCCAATCTTCTCCAAAGGACTGCCCTTGGGCAACTAGAACTCCCTCACCCAGAGCTTCCTGGGAGATATACCACCACATTCAACCCCCACCGAGCACCCATAGCTAATGACTGATTTGATGTGAAGGGGAAGTACAAACGCCCACTCCTCACTTAATATGGGTCTGATTCTGTGGTATGATTCATGCTCCAGAGCTCCCCATGTGATCAGGCTGGTTTCATCTGAAACTACATCCTTGGTAGCTTCTTCCCCTGCCCTCTCCTAATTTCCTCACTCCCTTCCTGGTTCTTCCCAAGACCTTCCTTTAATAAATCACTGGCACACCAGCCCCATTTCAAACTCTGCTTCTAGGGAACCCAACTTAAGACTACATGGAAGCAAACACGGAAGAAAAGACAGGTGCATAAATGGTCGTCCAGTGTTTGCATGTAATCAACAATATCTCATTCATTTTCAAAGTCCCTATCTACAGTGCTTGATAAGCACTAGTTGGTGGTGGGGGTCACATGCCAGTTACATGATCTTGTAAAGACAAGTTTCTAAGATCTACAAACTCATCTCACTGACAGAAGTCACTAACTGATTCCTACTGTGGAAAAGGCTGCAGTTGAAAAGGATAGCCCTGCACTGCAATTTTCCATGCATTGCGAAAACAAAAGGAATCTGGGGCTCGGGGGAAAATATGGCAAGCTAAGCATCAAACTAGAAACAGCTCTTTAAAACCTCCCTGATAGAGGTAGTGGTGTTTGCGCCACGGCTATTGGGTTGAGTCTAATAATGAAAGAACAGATCACCACTTACTCAGTGCTGTCAGTAATGAAAGCTATCAAAACTAAGCCTGAATGGGCCTCACCGTCACCCTGTAAATCTTACATGGACAGCTTAATGAGGGAGGGACATTATTTTTTCTCACATTCTAATTTTACTCACGTAAGAAATGTGGCCCATATTGGCAATTAACTTGAGAGATTAATTAAATCCAATAGCAAGTTCAATTCCTTCCTGGGTACATTCTGATATCATGTGAAGGGACCAACATGCTGTGGGCACTTAACGCATGTTAAATAATAATTACTAAAATAATAGAACTAATTTGGAAGGTTTATATTTTTTTATTTTATTTAGTTTTCAGAAAACTGGCAGCTAGCCTCAGTAAATGAATTCCACTATCTGACAGAGCTACTCAAAATTTCACATAGTCATATTCTAAACTCTGCCTTATTACTACTGAAATTCCCAACACTGCACAATAATTTCAGCAATTTTACTCGCCAATTGTATTTACTGTATTTTATCGGGCCCTCTGAAGAGTGAGGAGGCAGCCAATCAGACAAAACACAAACTCTAACCCAGCTTCAGAAGTGACAGACAAGGATCCCACTGGGTCTCCTTCAAAACAATGACTGATAGTGACATGGGAAGGAAAGAGCAACACAAGATGCAAGCCTGGCCTTCACTGAGAGTCAAAAGGCCGTATGACATGTGCTCTGGTTCTCTTTCTTATGTGTTCTCAGAGACATCTTCCATATTTTTGTACTTTTTATCCCTAAAATGCTAACGTGCTTTCCTCTGCTATCATATGTAAAAAATGGTTTAGGAATCTTACAAATTTGACCAGTTGGCAAAGTGGCAATTAAATTCTTGTTTGAGTCACGTCAATAAAATTGTGTTTTAACTGATTGCTGTGGAAACATGTGCCTTTAATATAGATCAAATTAATATAATGCAGTCATTATATAGAACCTGTATATGAAAAATGGTAGTGCCTACTGTCCCAACCCCAGCTGCCAAATCCACCACCCAAAGCAGTAGTTCCTAACAACATCAATATCAAGGACTCCTTTTATTATCATTTGAAAATGGAGTAAATATTTTAAATTTTTTCATCTATCAAAGATAAATAATTAATAAACTTCCTTTTGGGGGTTATTAAGAGAGATATATACCTTGTCTGAAAGAACTTTGAAGCAACAAATCACCAATATTAATATACAGAATTAACTTATTCTTTGGCAAAAACAGGAAACTGTGACATTTGGGTAGCCCTGTCATAGTTAATGTTCTTACTAATAATATCTAGGAAATAATCAAAAGAGCTTGAAGATCTCCTTTCTATTTGGGGGGGAGGGGTACTCTATAACCAGGCAATATCCTAGACCTATCCTAAAATCATTAGTGAAGAAAATCTGTATTGACATCTTTTATATTGCAAGAAGCTTCATTAAGTGACATCATGAAATTCCTAAGAGATGGTAATTAACATCAAGTCATAATCTTCCAAGAATAATCATGTCACTTGAAGCATGGTATCTCCAGACATATCTTCAATTATTATAAAAAATGTCTACACTATTAATATATTTGATCATTGTTATATATTGAATATTTCTGTCCTGCTAAAATTCATACATTGAGATCTTAAAATCAAATGTGAACTTATTAGGAGGTGAGGGCTTTCGGTCCATATGCTGAGGTAATATAATAAAATTAATCTCCTTATAAAAAAGACCCCAGAGAGTTCCCTCACCCCTTCTGCCATGTGAGGACACAGCAAGAAGATGATGCTCTATGAACCAGGAAGCAGGCTCACAAGGAACAACAAATCCGAAACTGTGAGAAATAAATTTCTATAGTTTAAGTCATCCAGTCTATGGTACTTTTGCTATAGTTGCCTAAATGGACTAAGACAATGACCAAGCATTCTTACACTTGATAACAACAACAACTAAACAGGTAATTGAATTTACCAGATGTGAGGTGGTCTTAAATTTGCGTCTAACTGAAGCAAAAAATTTAATTCAATGGATCCAATATTAGTCTATATTTTTTACTTGGGTTATTATTTCAGACCCACTAATAATTATAATGGTTAATATTAGTAAGCTCGTAAAATGTGTTTTATATGTATTCGATCATTATTTGACTCAATCTTATGCAATAAGTACTATTATTATCCTATTTTACATATGAAGAAACTAAAGTTTAGTGAAGTTAAGTAGGATGCATAGCCACTCAGTATCTGGGTTTACCTGCTGCTTGGTCACTCTGGATCAAACAAACAAAGGGCAGGGGAGTCAAGCATCATATTTTGTTTTATCTTATGGCCAAGGACTGCAATGACTGCACAATAACTTAATCTAAGACCACAAGCTTAACTTTAGTAATGTCATTACCAACTCTGTTAATATTGTAAGAGATATACCTCAAGTTCTTTCTGATATTTCTTATAGCACTACTTTCATTGCACACAAAATAAGTAAACTGGTTCTCATGTCTATTTGAATATTTTTCGTTGTAGCAGAATGTGTAGGAAGGAATAGATAATATAGGGAGCTGATTGTCCTGTGTTTTACAGAAAGTAAAAGTATAAAAATATAATCTATATAATTGCCTTGAACTCTCAGTATAGGTAGGAATAATGGCATAATAATACTTTATTGGAAAGATTAAAATAGTTTAAATTCACATTCTCTAATACGAACAATTTGTTTCCTTTAGGAGACCTTCTAATGCTTCCTTTCTCTCCACCAGGTAGAAATCTATTTATCAGTTCTTAGATTTAGATTATAAAAGGATTTTTGTATTTGAGATTTTTCCAAATCCTTTACAAACATGGGTATGGAATCCCAGAAAACGGATCCTGAAGCAGTTCCTATTTGCGACAAATTTTTAAAATATTGCATCATGAGATAGGTGCAAAAGACATGAATTCCAAGGATTTCTCACTTTCAATATCTAAAAGTTTACCTTTTATTTTAACTTTACTCATATTTCATGGAAATAGATCTGAAATGCCTTTTTAGGCAGAAATCTGTCCTCATAATTAAATTGGTCTCGACAAACTGAACCCAGATCACAGTTGTGAACATTAATTATTGAAATCCTCAGAAAATATTAAAAATATTAATCATGAATATACCTAATGCCCCTATGCTATTATGTATCTTCATTCTTCTGATTTTTACGGGCTATATAATATTTGTTTTCTAACTGGAGTTCACAGAATCAGATATTTATAAAAGAAACAATTTCCAGATACTCAAATTTTTTTCCTAAAATTGATCTCTCTGAGAATGCACCTGTAGTTGAGGAATCATGGGGATGATAATTCCTTTTTAAAGACCTTGTCTTTTCATTTACAAGCCATTGTCAAAGAAACATTGCTCCTGAGAAAAAAAGTCCAATTAGGGAAAAGCAAAAAGCGAATTGATAAGAAATACCAACAGTGGGGGTGCCTTATTTCTCCCAGGCACAGACTCATTGCAAGCCCCCTCACCATACCTAGCAATCCATTTTAGACTAAGAATTCAGAAATGGAAAGACAAGTCATTTGGAGACCCAAGAGAAAGTTTATGTGAATATAAAAATTCAACCTGAAAGAAAGTAAACCTGATCTAGTTGATTGACTCAGCAAATACGTTTTTCAAAATAGGTTAGATGGTAGACATTTTCAATAACTTGAGCTAAATCTGCAGCTTCAAGGTTTTGATGAAATAGATTTAAAGCATATGATAAGATAAAGCATTTTGTCCAAACAAAATTATATTTGCAGAGGTGTTCTGCACTTTGGAATATTTCTATTTTCCCAACTTTGAGTGTATCAAGTTCAAAACAGTGCATCTAAGAGAAAGAGTAACAAGTGCAATTAATGGGTATTTGAGAAGTTGGGGTAAACATTTTCTGTACTTCCTAGAAATAGAGAAAACGAATGTCTTAAGTGACTGATCAATAAATCCTTTTGCAAGTCAGTTTTTCCTTTCAACAAAATTGGAGAAATAATTGAGCTGACAGAGGATGAATCATGAAAAATAATTTGATAAGATATCATTACATGATTTTTGGCATTAAAAAATTGGAAGAAGTTTAAAAATATCAATGACATAAAAATCTCTCCAATCTCATCCACCTATTTATGTGAGAAAAGTTTCTCAATGTTCACATCTAAAAAATGAAAAATTGGAATTATGCTAAATCCCGTCTCATTACTAAAATAAAAATTTGACTTGATTTTTTAAAACTATTTTTTTAAAAAAAAACCTTGTCCATTTTATTAATAAAGCTCCAGTAAACTTAACTTTTATATTTAATGATAATTTGTCAATATTTGTTATATATTTGTTGTTTTGATCGATCTGTACTAATGAAAATAATAACAAAAATTAATCATGTAATTTTGGAACAGATGATTATAGATTCTGGAATTTATTTTAATTTAAGGATCTAAGACTGTAAGATGATCAATTTTACATTATTAGAATTCTGTGAGATAAGTAAATGAAAATATAAATTAAAACAGAAAAAGGAATGGTATAAAATTTTCAACCAATAAAGAATTTATTTTTATACCTTTAAATAGACAATGGTAAGAATCAAATTATTATAGTATTAAGATTCTAAATGAATGATTTAAACATTTAATTTTAAAATGTCTATATTTATAGTATGCCAGAAATTATGTTATTTGATGAAAACTTTGGAGCCTATAGTTTTTCCAAAAGTCTTTCAAGGTTTGGAGAGCAAAGAAATTGGAGCTTTCTGCTGTGCTCTCCTGCTTTCTTCTTATTTCTGGAATTAGAAGGTATGTTTTCCTGGCCCCACTTTCACATTTGCCCTTTGATCCACTATCCCCTTAGAAATTAGGTGTCTGAATAGCTGAGGCCTCCAAATCACTGACTAATGAACTGTGCAAACAAAAAGGATACAAATTATTTGCTTTACCATGAGTCTCATCAGGAGGTTCTTTCAAATAACAATCTCCTCTAATACTTCTGAAACACTGCTCTATGATAACAAAATTCATCATTACATTCTATTTACAGGCTTCTCATTTTTTAAGTCTAAAATACAAAGGTGTTTTGATTCTGTTGCAGATTTTCAGAAACAATCCCTTTGTAAAAAAAGTATTTCACAAATATGTTATCAAGTTCAGAATGGCAAAAGAAAAAAGGAATGGAAGAAGAAAATACAGGAGGAGATGAAATGGTATGAAGATATCAGAGGAGAAGGTGGGCAATCTTCACATAGCATGGCTAAATTTTATCACTAATTCACAACAGGATTAAAACTTAAATTGTTTTTCAGTTGAGAATAAATATACTTATTGTTTAATTGAGTTCTTGACTCAACAACAATATCAGCCTGATTTCTCTCATGGTTTTCTTTCTCAGGCAAGAAATGCCTAATAAAACAAAGGGCAGGGGAGTATTTCTTAAGGTCTAATGATGTTTATAAGACCCCCGACCTCTTTGTGGAACTCCATTTTCTTACATGTGAAAGGATAAGTTTGCTCTAAACTAATGGTTTGAAGAGGGGCAGGAAAGGGGGCAAGGAGGGCAGATGAGAAGGGCTATGTCCCAAGGGACACATTTTTTTCAACAGAATAACCACACCTGGCAAGATCGTTCAAGGTTCTGACTCAAGCTGCATTGCTACCCTAAACCCCTCTATTTACTCCTTGTTGCTTAGAAGAGGATGAGGTGTGTGCCCGGGGGATGGGGAAGGAGAGAGTGATAAAAGATGTAAGAAGGGTCATATTTTCAACAACTATGAAGCTCAAGAGCTACATTAATTTGTAGTTCTAAACTTCATGACTTTACAACTCTACCAGCTTAAAAAAAATTATGAGGAATTTTAAAAGATCTACTTGTTTCTCATCTTGATGCCTGTTAAAGGATATTTGTAAGAAGGACTTACAAAAGATGAAGTTGCCAGATAAGGTATTTTTTCTAAATCAAAGAAGCTCCCAGACAAAATGGGGCCTAACCTGGTGGTCAGCTATCAGAGTGAAATTTAATTTCATAGTAACAATAGACAAAGTATGTCAGACTAAGTGCTTGATCAAGAATCTGAAATTTTTTCAATAAAATGGCCTTGATGTCAGCTAAAGCAGACAACCTCAAGTGGAGAAAGACTAGACCATGCTGGAAATAAATTAGAAAACATCCTGCAGACTCTAGGAAAAAATTCTTTTTTTATCTTTCCAGCTTGCCTTCCTCTATATAACTTTTATAGGTTCTTGACTTCAAGAGGTTTTCCAGACATAATAATGGGCTGGTGACAATCTGGTGACTTCTTGTCATGGCTCTGAAGCTCACAGTCACTCTCACTTAGAAAACTCCTATATCCTTTTGGATTATGCTTGATCTCTTTTTATCTAATTAATTACATTTCAGGAACCAAGAGGTAATTACATTAAGTACTTGGAGGCATGCCTTCAGGAATGTCACTATGGCTTTCTGTTTTGTCTACTTTAAAGCAAACCAGCACTCTGGAACTTGGTTCAGATTAGCAGTTTGTGCTTTCAGCTGGACACAATGCAATAGTTCTCCTCCACGTTGTTAGAATAAGAAAGCAAGGACATAAAGGAATGTGGTTCAATCTCTCTCTCCCTCCTTCCCTTTCCCTCCTCTTCTCCCTATCCCACTCCCCTTTCCTTTCTATTCCACTTTAGGTCTCATTAGTATAGTGACTTTAGGCCTCTAGGTTTTAGTTTGGAGCATAGTGACTATTGGGAAGTGTTTACTTATTTACTTGAGGGTCAAGTGGAATGAAAAGCAGGAAAAGACAGATTTTTCCAAGGACTGGCACTGGTTAAAGCACAGAGAAACAATAAAGATATTCGAAGGGACTTTGTCTTTGTCTTTCTTTTTTTAAAAAATGTCGTCAGTCAAGTAAGTGTTGAAGACTGTGCTTTAAACTGTTTAAAGACATAACTATCCTGAGATTTCTCCTTCACCTGCCTACTCTCATACGCCTCCGCGACCATCTGTGCCACATGTACAGGCCTCTTCCAAACAAAAGGAAGAAGGTCCAAAGAGGATGTGCTCTCTAGAAGGTTGTAAATGCATTTAAGAAATTCTCTGAAAGCTCATGAGCCACCTGACTACCTAGGCAAGGCCTCTTATCACATTAATCACAATTTAAGTAAAGAGCAGGTGGAGTAGATTAAAGACAAAAGGACAAGAATGGAAGGGAAGGGAAGGTGATAAATGATTAATGGAAATCTAGTGATTAATGGAACATAGATTTTTTAAAAAATAATAAAGAGTTTATCCCTAGAGTGGAAAACAGGAAACAAAAATAAGAACCAAACTGCCAAAACAATAAAATAAAAAAGTAGAGAAAAGAAACAATAGGACAAAGAAATGCTCATTTCAGTATCAGCATTGTGGAAAAGACACAAGTATTTGGGAACTTAACACTTAAGAGCTATTTTGTTTAAACAAAAACAAATTTATGTTGCTTGATTTCCTAAAAAAGTTATTTACTGATAATGGGCCATTTACGGATAAGAGCAACAGCTATGCAGGTATAAGAAAGCAGATTTTGTGTCTGTTCAACACTTCTTTCTCTAAGAAATCTAAGTTACAGCATCGCCATGCAAGAGAACCCTCAGAAGCATGGCTCAGTCACTAATGGAATGAGCACCTGGATTTTCATAGCAACCACAGAGTGTAAACTTGGCTCCCCAGAGGAGTACTCTATGTGTGAATTATCTATGTGGGTGCACAAACTAAAGGCAAATTCATATGAGACACAGAAGGAATAGATAAACACGATCTGTTCCAAAAATTTGTACACTGATAGAAATACAAAAACAAATCACAAATGGGTATAGATGTCCAGCTGTTTCCACGAAGCTGACCTATACACATGCAAGGGCAAAATATCACAAAAACAACCCTACTGCAATACAGGCAAAGAGAACTGAAAATAACAATGTGTGTGCATGTTAATTATTTTGAACGTTAGTTGAAAGAAAAAAGTTTAATCAGAAGAGGAGCTGATAAAAACAGTTATGGACATTCTAAGAGAACTTCTTTACACATTCGAGAACTGATTAAGTCTATAGTATCAGAATCACAAGAAATAACCAGCTGATACTGAAAAGAAACACCTGTCTTATGCAGAAGTGACTGAAGAAAAAAGAATTGCCACAAAATATTGGGAAAGATGGTAACAAAGCAAATTTCAAAGGTGGGCAGTCTACGAAAAGGGAGCAAGAAGATATGAGAACAATAGGACTTGAGTTCTAAGATAAATTAGTAATAACAATAAAAATAACAGGAATTAGTTATTGAACATTTACTATGTGCCAGGCAGTATAGATGCATTATCTAATTTAATCTTCATAACAATCCTTTAGGTAAGTATTTTTATCATCTTCATGTTACAGACCATGAAACTGAGGCTGAGAAAATTTTCCCAAAGTCACCCAGCTAATAAGTGGTGGTAACATAAGTTAAATAAAAACCTGTCTGACACCAGAAGAGGCCCCAATCAATATAGCAGTAGGACACATGAGACTAATCATGAAAAAAAAAAAAAGGAGAGAATTTAGAAAATTCTCTCCCAATTTAGAAAAGGTGCAGGAAAATACTAGAACCTTTATTTGTGAGCAAATGGCAAACCATCTTGATGTTAAGGAATTGAAATGCTATGTACATTTACCACTTACATTGCTTTGAAAGAGAAGTAAATGTTCGATTCTTAGTTTCTCTAAATAGTTATTTAATTCTTATTTTCCTAAGTTTAACCACAGAGGATAGGTGACTGTGAAGCAAACCACTTCAAAAGCGAGCAAGATTTTTTGTCCAGTCAAGTATCCATAAGAAATAGTCCATCAATTTGATATGTCATTCCTGCAATGAAAATTCAAAGCAAAAACTTTTAAGGCTACTGAAATAAGGTTAAATGGAATCCTGCCAATATTCTTCCCTTTGCTAGGAAACCAAAATAGCAAAAAAATAAATTATAAATCACAGTGTGTCTAATTTAATCACCCATCTGTACTTTTCCCTTCTCTCACACCTGGAACAAATGCGTATTCTCATTGCCATTGTCCTCCAGGTCCTCGTTCTCTTTCAATGTGTCCATCTTTGGTAAAACACAAATAGTTCTGCTCAATTGCACAGCTGATAAACCCTAAAGATAATAAACTGGACAGAGTAGCACTGAGATTCTAAATTAGACAGACTAGCAGTCATCCTCATAGTAAATGGAACAAATAAAGCATGAAAAATTAAATTAAATGACAATTTCTGATTTGAAGTTTGGTTTTCCTGTTTTTACGTAGTAGAAAAATTAGACTGAACTGGCCTTCCTTAGAGGGAATTTCCCCTAAGGAACCTACATGCTTATTTTTCAATCTATAATAATATCTGACATATCAGCTACAATGCACCCATGTCTTCCTCATAATTAACTATATGTATGTACTGTCTATATATTATATGCAATATGTTAGAAGATATATTGGAGATTAGTTCATACAGTCAAGATTGGTTATAAAGAAATTTTATTTATTAGTTCGCTTTAAAACCATTTTGGCAAGTCCCCATTATAAAATGGTTCAATTGCGGGTTGTTTTTTGTTGTTGTTGTTGCTGTTGTTAATTCCTTTAAATCTTATAAGGTACCATTCTGTGTCTGGTAGGGGCATGACAGAGAGGTGAGAGGAAAGAATGAGCAAGCCAATAGAACATTTTGAAAATAAGACCAGTCAGTAAGTATATTTTGAGTCTCTTCAACATATTGACTGGGAAATTTAATAGATTATTGTATGTGAGAACAGAAACTGCTGTTTTAGCAGCATCTAATGAGATTCCAACTGTTTAGTGACTTGTAGGTTCTTTCACACTCATACTCTGTGCAGTGTGATGCTATGCAGCACATTTAACTCTCTTTATAGCTTGGTGTTTTGATGCAAAAGGAGATTCTTTTCTTTGTAGCTTTAAACATTATCCAGGAACTGGCTCCAATGAATCTCTTCCACATTCCTATTCAGAACTCTCCGAGAAAAGCTATCATTTCTTGTTCTATTCAAGTCAGACTACCTGGTCTCCAGGCACCAGAGTAAAGGAAATGTCTAAGATAATATCTTCATTTATTCGTATGATTTCATCTTGGACAGTATTATAAAAGCCAATCATAAATTGGGAAAATAATAGGATAATATGACATATTTTATACAATAAAATTTATGATGCAAACAGAATAGAAGAGATACTGCTGCACATGAGGGTTATATTCTTGTCATTTATAAGCATCTTTGAACATGACCTATACAGCGTAAGTCTTATAAATCAGTTTCTAAGGAGGAAAAAGGAAGAAGGCTAAACTCTAAAGGACTCATTTTTATAAAAATATATAATACTAAGTATTTTTATATGTAATTCAACCCTGATCTCCTTAGAAGAAAACCTAATCAAACATTAGAGAAGCAAACTCTAAATACTTTCTTCTACTCAACACTAGAAACTGGATGCACTTAGGTCTTTGAAGAGGCCCAGCTAAGACTTCTTCTAAGTTTTAAATTCTCTGGTAAGGCTGAGTTTCATCTGGAAGAAAGAGCTTCTATCTGGTTTTTCTTTGTCTTTTAAAAGACAAAAAAAAACAAAAAACAAAAACAAAAAAACTGTAATTAGGGGTTTATGGTTATATATGTGAAACAAAGTATGGATAAAGAAACAGATAAAGAAACTAGTTATGACTAAATATATAAAACTGAAATATTCTACCAATGCCAACTGAATATATACCATAACAAAACTAATTTAAATCAACCTTCAAAATATTTCAAAAGAAAACAAATTTTATGATTTTTAAAACATCTTTAAAATGAAGTATGATCACTGCTATTTACAATATGCTATAAAATAAATATAGTACACATTACTTCTATTAATAATCACTACAGTTTCTCGAGAAACCATCTTTACAGAGTAACTCTGGTTACTGTACAAGAGACAGCTTTTCTTCTTTGAGCCCTAACCATTCTGTATGCCACTGTTTTCAAGATAGTGTTTATAAAAGCTGTAAAGATTACATTTTAAACATCACCTTGCCTACATTTAGCAACTGTCAATAGAAAATATCCCTTCTTCACCTTCTCTCCACCCTCTATGTCTCAGACATTATTTCTCTGTATAACTTGGTCACCTTAAACAGAAAGATAACCAATAAACACTTACATGCAAAATCTGAAAATGTTTCTTTTAGAGTAATACGACCCATTAGAGATCTGAAGATCAAGGCAGGAATAAAGATTTATTAGGCCAAACCACACAGGACTTGTATATCATGAGCTGCAGGACAGAGCTTTTAAATGATTTCACTGGTCACATAACTGAATGTAAAAGGGGAAACATTTCACTGACTGTGGTCAAATATGATTGTTGCCACAGTAGATTAAAGGCCCCAGAAGTACCCTTAGTTAGGTCAGTGACCAAATGTCACTCTATATAATTTTGTTCTTCATGGGCAATGTCTCCAAAGGACTAGATGTGTGAAAATCTAGCCTGAACCTATGTATGAAATTTGGTTTGCTTTCCCATTCTAGATGGATAAGCTCTTCTGATATAAAAATCTTATTTTTCTTCCTTATCAAAAAGGTACTAACAAACAGAATTCAAATTAATTCAGATTTACAGACCATGCATAAAATTATGGTAAGTATTCTCAATATTTGATCAAAACTGAAATTATCCAGGAAGTAAATACCTAAATTTATGGGTCATACAAACACAGTGACTCTCCTACTTGCCATCTATCCAAGGACAGAGATAAGTAAGAAATGAAAGTTAACCTCAAATTACTCACAATGTACTACTTAATATATCTGGTGACTATCTTCTATGGGAAAAGATTGCAGTGAATAGAAAAAGATGCGGTGATTATATGTAGCTTCTGTTTTTATAGTTCCAGTCCCTAAGTTTTACTTTCCAAATAGCCAAGATCTGCAGCTTTCAAAAAAATTACGAAGAAATAACTGTTCAATAAATAAAAGTATATGTTTTTTTTTACTATACTAAATATTATTTACATTTTTCATGTTAACATACACCAAATTTTGAAATATATTCTGAAAAGTTAAAATTTTGGTTACCTCTGGGTGATGAAATCAGAAGTAATTGTTATTTTTACCTCTACATTTTTATGCGTTTTCTGTTGTTTGCAAAAAGCATGCAATGATTTTCTACTCAAGGGAAAGAAAGGGACATTCTCCCACCACCACATACGTATACCTCAAGAAGAGTGAAGGAGAAAAGAGAAATATGATAAAAAAGCCTACTTCTCACTCTTCATCTACAATTTACCTCTTCCTCTTACATCTGCTTTCCTCAGCAGAAGTCATGAACGTTTCTGGGTTATGGGTCTGAGTTCCACCTCCAGCAATGATCAATGTGTCTCTGATTCTCTCTAAGCCTTGTCCTTCCCTTCTACACAATGAAGGTAATGACAGTATTTATCTTCTAAGAAGTCCAGGCAGGATAATGCAAGTAAAGCTTTTAGCCCAGGGCCTGGCTCAAAAAGAGGATCCAACAATGTTAATTGTACTTTTTTTCACCAGTCTTGCCTGATCTGGGAACTCTTAGGACTTATAAGACACTTTATAACTCACGATATACTTTATCAAACGGTAATTTAATCTATAAACCGAAAGTGAAAAGCAGAGCTGGAATTCAAGCCTCATTCTCCCCACTGAACTCTTGGTTTCCCTCATGACGCCCGCTTGTTTACTCCATCTGAGTCAACCATTGTGGGGAAACTTGCAGCCTTTCTACCAATAAACTGAGACTTGCCTCGTCCAATGAGAACTGCACAATTTGGATACCTCATTTACATAAAACTGGCAGAACTGGAAACGTGGGCAGGAATTTTCACTATAAAAGGCAGCCTCCCCTTTGTCTCAGAACACAATTTAAGTTGATACCTGAATCTGTGTCTCCTGAGATGCATCTCTTTTTGCTCAAATACATGCTTTTTATTCTTTATTACAGTCTAAGATTAATTTTGGTTTACAATGGTACCAAGGTCAGTTGCCTCAAAGCAAACAAGAGAAAGGAGGAAAGTTCCAGGGAGAAGAAGAAATCTGGGCAGTATGGCCTAATTGTTAGAAGGAAGGATTCTAGAATCAGACAACCTATGCTCAAACCCAGGCTCCCCCACTCACTAACTGTGAACTTGGGCAAGTTATCTGGCCCTCTGTTTCTTTATCTGTAAAAGGAGGATAGTGACTCCTCACTCAGAGCATTGTAGTGAGATTCAAATGAGACAACATACATAAATTGCTTAACACAGTGCCTGGTACACAAATGTGGTGAACAAATGTTACCTATTACTGTGATTATTGTTGTTAGCCTTGAGAGTTGAAAAGATTGCCTCTAGGTGGTGGTGGAAGGGAGGAGGGGGTCAGGAATTAGGTAGATGAAAGAGAACAAGCAAAAAACACTGAGGTCATGTTGGGGGCCAGTTAGTATCCCTGAGGTACCAAAATATTTGTGCAGGCTCAAGCCAGGCACAGCCACAGCAGATAAGGCTGGAAGACTAGGTCAAGGCTCTGCCAGAAGAGTTCACCCATCCCTTATCCTCTTCCCTCATCTTCTTCCAAGAAAAAAAAAAAAAAAAGTCAAGTTTTCAAGATAATGTTATCCTTTTTCTCCTGACAAGTACTGTAATTGTGCCTCTGATATATTTGTAAAGACCTTATAAAGGAATGATAAACAGGCAATATCACATATATACATCAGTACCTTAATTGCTGTTAAATGCTAACAACACCTAAAATTGATCTGCACTAGGATTTACCACTCTGACAAAAGACCCACCTGGAAAAAAAATACATGCTAATTAAGAACAACAACCACAGAATCGTGGCAATGTAAGGCATATGAACAAAATTTAAACTCCTCCCTGAGAAAATAACTGGGTGATGTTTATTCTGTAGATGAACAATGTCATTATAACAATAGAAGAGATCGATGAGATTTCTTTCTTTCTTTCTCTTTTTTTTTTTACTTATAGGAGTTTTAGTTTGCCAGCTGGCTTAGATAATAGGATGCAGAACTGAATAGTCCAGAGCAAGTCCAGCACCACTTGAAAATTGTTTGCGAAGGGTAACTAGCATACATCTTCAATGACCTGGAAAAACAGATTACAAGTCAAGCGAGTGCATTAGGCAAGTACAAACTGGCATAGAAGTGACCAGACTGAAGAAAAATTTTCTAAATTAACCACAACCGAATTCAACTAAATTAGAGAAAAAAGGGACAAGGAAAATCATATTCTTATCACAAATAAGGAAATAAATTGTTCTCTTTTTATAATCTTTTGGGCCTATTAGCTACTAGTTGGGTCTAACGGGTAATTTTTAGTAATCTCTCTTGTGTAGAAAATGAAAAATCACCCAGCCTACCTCAGTAAACACACAAATTAAAAGCAAAGCAGTATTACTCTTTTAGAATCTTGCCACTTAAAGTATAAAAATATATCACCTGGGACCTTGTTATATACACAAAATCTTGGGCTCCACCCTAGATCACCTGAAACAGAATCTGCATTTTTACAACATCCCCCAGGAATCCAGGTGATTCCTTTGCAATTTAAGTTTAAGAGACATTGATTTAGAGAGCTAGACATTCATTCATTCTATAAACTTTTAAAATCTATACTGTCTAATATGATAGATAGCCACTTGCCCCACGTAGCTATTTAAATTTCTATTAATTAGAATTAAATCAAATTAAAATTCAGAGGTTCATTTGCACATTTTAAGAGGTTACTTAGTACATGGGGCTAGTGTCTACCATATAAATATCCATCATCACAGAAACTTCTATTGTATAGAGCTGATTCAGTCACTTGAGATATATCACTGAAGAAAGAAGACTAAGATCCTTATACTCACAAAGCTTGGATTCTATTGGCAGAGAGGCAGATAATAAACAATAAACAAAGTACATGACTAAATTTGAGAGTATGTTAGACAGTTAAACGCTAAAGACCAAAATTAGAAATACAGCCTTAGAGGAGTCAGGAAGGTGTAGGGGCAGTTGAAATTTTGAATAAGGTGGGCCTAGTGTGCTTCATTAAAAAGGTTACATTAAAATAGAGGTAGACTGTTAGCCAGTGGGAAGAGTATTCCAGACAAAAAGAAAAGCATATGCAAAGGCCCTATGGCAGAAGTATCTGAGGAACAGCAAGGGAGCCCATGTGTCTGGAGGAGAATGAGAAGGGAGGGCAAATAAAAGGGCAGCAGAGCAGAAAGGTAAGGATCCAGGATAGGGAGAAGGGCCTGTTTGTCCAGGGATAACAGGCTTTTACTTGGAGTGAAGTGAGGAGCCCTTGCAAGATTTTGAGCAGAGGAATGATATGCTTCAAAACCATCTTGTTTTGAAACAAATTAGAAAAATTGTTCTAATTCAGCAGAAGAGGACTAAAAGCAAAGTTATTTAATTCTAGATCATATTTAGGTATAGAAAGATACTATCTGCACTGACAAATTGACTGTTTACAAGTTTTGGTAACCAACAGAAGCTTGTTAATGATACACAAACAGAAGTCATTAAAACTGATCACTGTAAAATTCAGACACCTTTTCAGAGTCTCCATTAATATATAGTCGCAAGGTCCTTCAGGTTCTCACCCAGAACCTGGAGCCACACTTGTTATAAACACTTTCAGCAAATCCTGAGGACTGCAAATCAGAGGCATTGACCAATTGCCTGCAAGCTGTCGCTCCACCAACATGTCTCGTCTTCAAAACTTGTTGATCATTTTGTAACTTTTTTATATTTCTTTACAACATTAAAATCTGTTCAATGGTTCCAAACATTTTTTTAGCCTATCCTCATCCCAGATAAGTGCCAAAGCTTTGGAAATCAAGGTGTGGGGTTTTAAGTTGGTTTTTCCAGAGTTCCCAAAAACAATGACACATTCTACCCACAACTGAGAATGTTGCTATCTTACAGGTAATACAACCATAGTTCTGAGAACTGGAGGTCCCTGTAGCCTGTCTATAAAATGCCATCATCAGCCTTAAAGCCTACGTTTACTACATAAAAGTTATATTGAAGAGACAGCCCTAATATGACTGAGAGGCACCACCTGCAATTTATTTCCTGGGGACCACCACCAACCACAGTCCAGCCAGAGTTCTGTCAGAAAAATAGAGTAAGGTCACCTTCAGTAAATTAAATCAAATGAACAATAAATCAAGGCACGCCAGGTCATTGAGAACTAACTGCTCAATTGTCATGGCAAGTGAGTGAATCAAGGAACATCATTTTTATGCATATAACATTTTAAGCTACAGAACATAAGAGGAGATTTTAGCAACCAAATCTTTACCAACTGGAGATATAGGAGTCCAGAACTGAAGCTGCTTTATTATTTCATTCATTTATTCATTAAATAGATATACGTTGAAGCCCTCCAATGGGCAAGGATATGTTAACTGCTGAAAATATAGATGTTCACATACTATAGAACCTTGTCCACATGAAGGTTACAGTTTCCATTTTAAACTGCTTAATGGCTCCCTCTCAGAGCCTGGAACTTTCTAACATAAGGAGACCTGAAGAAATGGGAAGGATTTGGAGACCACTTTAGAGAAACAGGAACAGGAGACATGCTGCAGAAGGTGAATCTTCACAGGCATATGTATACAATAACTTTTATATTCTCCACTCTGAGGCCAGACCACTTAAGAGTCTCTGTTGCGCCCCAAGATTTGAAGCACCCCTCCTCAGTTCACCCCTTTTCTGGTCCAGGAAAACCAGAAAGAGCAAAGAAAAACCATTTCTGGAGGCTGGATACATTAAGACACTAGAAGTGAGCAAAGGGGCTAACTGGCCTAAGGAATTAACTGCGGAGGAGAGAATATCTCTTTTGAAGACAGGGCTAAAAGGGACAACCTAGAATAGAGGTCAGGAAACCATAGCCTGCAAGCCAAATGTAGCCTGCCACCTATTTTAGGAAACAGAGTTTTCTCCAAACACAGTCACACTTCCTTGTTTACATATTGCCTATGGCTGCTTTTGATACAAAAGTAGGGTTGGGTAATTGCTACAGAGATTACATGGCCTATAAAGCCAAAAATATTTACTCTCGGCCCTTAACAGTAAAAGTATGCCTATCCCTAGTCTAAAACTGTACTAATGCAGTGGCCGGCAGTCACGTGAAATGTAGCTAGTCTAAATTGAGATATTCTATAAGTGTAAAATACACATCATATTTGAAAGACTTAGTGTGAAAAAAATAGTGAAATATTTCATCAGTAGTTTCTATGTTTGATTACTGGGTGAAAAAGCAATATTTTGGTATATTAGGCTAAATAAAATATATTATTAAAATTCATTTCATCTGTTTCTTTTTACTCTTTTTAGTGTGGCTACTAGAAAATGTAAAATTACAATGGACCTCACATTATAATTGTATGGGATAGCCAGGTATAGAAAGAAAGCTTAGAGCATATATACAGAATGTGGAGGTAAGCTAAGTAGTAAAACTCTTATTTCTACTCTATCTTCCACTTTATCTTTGTTTTCCATATACCAGCCTCATATCTTTCGATAATTACCCCAAATTCATAAACTCACAAACCTGAAATTCTTGCAGGTCACTAATGATGAATTTCATCAGAAGAAAATCTGTGTACTTCAGAACTTCACACTAACAAGGGTTAGTGCCTGGGCTGTGCAGTGGGCTGTATTTTCTGCCCCATTCTTTCTGCTAGAGCAGGGCTCTAAGCAAACTCCACAAGGGAGACACTCTTTGAAGGTTCATGTTCTACATTAAAAATTCATGTATATCCATTGATTTTCAACAAGAATACCAACTCCATTTAATGGGGAGAAAATAGTTCCTTCAACAAATGGTACTATGATAATTGGATAACTACAAGCAGAAAATGAAGTTAGATCCCTATCTCGTACCATATACAAAAATTAATTTTAAATGAATCAATAATCAAAAAATGATGGCTAAAACCATACAACTCTTTGAAGAAAATATAGGGATAAATCATTACCCTTGAATTTGGTAATGGATTCTTATATATGACACCAACAGCACAAGCAACAAAAGAAAAAATATATATAAATTAGACTTCATCAAAATTAAAAATTGTTTTGCATCAAAGGATATTAACAAAAAGTGAAAGGACAGCCTATAAAGAAAGCAGACATATTTACAATTCCTAATTTGATAGGTTTCTAGTATGCAGAGTATATAAAGATCTCTTACGACTCAACAAAGACACACACACACACACACACAAATTTTCATGGTCAAAGAACTTGAACAGACATTTCTGCGAGAAGATATACAAATGACCAACAAACAAAAGGAAAAATGCTCAACATCATTAGTCATTAGGAAAATGACTTGGAGAAATTAGAACCCTCACGCTTTGCTGGTGGGAATATAAATAGTTTAACCGTGTGGAACATGGTTTGGTGGTTTCTCAAAAAGTTAAACACGGAATTATCATATGACCCAGAAATTCCACTCCTAGATGTATACCCAAGAGAACTGAAAGCAGGGACTCAAACAGATATGTGTACATGCATGTTCACAACAGTACTATTCACATAGCCAAAGGTAGAAATGGCCTAAATGTCTATCAACAGATAAAGGTAAGCACAGATTCTGATATATACACATGCTGTAATATTATTCAGCACTAAAAGGAAAGAAGTATTAATATATGCTACGACATGGATGAAACTTGAAAACATCATGCACAGTGAAAGAAGCCAGGCAAATAAAGTCATATATTATATGATTTCATTTATATAAAATATCTAGAATAGGTAATTCCATTGATACAGACCATAGATTGATAACTGACTGGGATCAGAGGAGGCAAGGGGCATGAAGAGAAAATGATTAATAGGGTATGGAGGTTTTTTTTGGAATGACGAAAACGTTTTAGAACTAGATAGAGGTGGTAGTCGCACAGCATTGTCAATGTACTAAATGCTACTGAGTTATTCACTTTAACATGGTTAATTTTATGTTACATGAATTTCACCTCAATACATTTTTTTAAAACTGTATTTTTTTGCATTCTATACATAATTGTAATTTTTAAAATTTAAAATACACTCTTCATTATTTAACCATTTCTATTCATCACCTTCTCACCAAAATGGATGGATGGATGGATAGATGGGTGGAAGATGGAAGGGATGGATGGAGGATGGATGTAGATGAATGGATGGATGGATGGATGGATGGATGGATGGATAGATGGATAGACAGACAGACAGATGATAGATAGATAATAGTAAAATTGACATTAAGACTTTATAAGCTACCCAAAATCTACCCTATATATAGTACTTTTCTGGTCAAGTTAGAATCAGTTTTTGTCGCTTGCAATCACATAACTTTAATTGATACAGTACCTTAGTATGTCAGTCAGGAAACCTGAGCTCTAATTATAGGTCTGCAACTAATCGGCTGTAATACCAACACAAATTACTTAAAACTAGCTGCCCTTCAGTTTCTTCATGTGCAAATTAAAGAGATTAAACTAAATTATTCCTAAAAGTTTAAAATTCTACGAATGACATAATGACATAAAGTAACTAACATGTTTTTTTCTCCATATTATCCAAGAAGAAGTCAGTGTCAGACAATGATGGTTTGATATTTTCCCAGTAACAATTAAATTTGCATGGTAGGTTCTGCTTTTGCTCCAGCTAGTTTCTCCACCTCACTCCTTGGCTTCTCCAAAATGTTTAACATGTACCTTTCAATAGAGGAAATTTCTCTAAGGACTTCAGTGTGACTTTGAATCTCACTACTATGGAAAGGCAAATCAAATGAAATGGTAAGAGACAATGCTCAAAGGTTTTGCATCTAAGTTTCACAAGTAAATGTTTGGATTGTGGTACAGGGACTCTAAAGGCACATTAAAAGTTCTTGTGATTCAAGGGGCTGGGCAATAATTTGCCTGAAGAAAGCTTTCTGCCTTGACTAGGCTGGTTTGTACAATAGCATTTTCTTCATATAAACAACAATAATGGTGTCCATCTGTTGTCTTATAGAGATATGTTTTAAATTATTCAGAATAATAAAGAAAAGACCAAAAAAAATTTAATTTGTATTTATCCAAAAACTACAAAAACATTATGTTGGAGAAGTCTGAGAAGTTTGTTTGGTCAATCTAGGCTCTAATATTCTCAGGTTACTGATTTTAACCTGTAAGTTCAATAAATCACACCAGTCATAGAGGAGGCATCAGCTAAAAGTAAGAACACAGATAAATTATTTGAGAATTTTGGGGCGTCTCACCGGCTTACCATTTATAAAATCATTTTCTTTGTTCTATCTCAGGAACCAGCCTGCCTTCTTCATATACAAAACTTTGGCCACCCAGAAAAGTGCTGTGAGACTGGGGTAGTAATAGCTTGGCTTTGATGTCAGAGCACTTGGATTCTAGTTGAAGGTTCAACGCAGGAATGTTGATTGGCCCCTCAATGCCTTGGTTTCCTCATCTGTAAAGCAGGGAAAATTATAATGCTTCCCAAAACCTGGTGCATATACGACTGGGAGTATAACAGATGATATGAGATTACATATGAGTGGTTTTCTTTTTATTTTAATTATTATGTGTTTAATTCCAAGCACATTGATTTATAGATATGTATATATACATATGTGTATGTAATATATGCACATATGTGTATGTATATATATGAATATATATAAAACTAGCACATCAAGATAACTCTTACAGTCTCTCTAAAATTTTTGAGAAATTTTTGACTGTGGACTACTGCAACGCTTAGAAGAGAATATTATTACCAAATTAAAGATTATTCCAAAAGCTAGGCCCTTCTTCAGAGGCCAAGCGGCATTACTCATGGAACAAGGAAGGAGTTAAAGTCTTTGTGAACGATACTTTAGGTTTTCCTGGATGGGAAAAACCATTTGCAAACTTCAAAGGGGTACACTGGAACCTCACTCTCCCCTTTGAATGTCCATATTAAGCCCTTCTTTTGATGGTAGTACTTCATCTAGGTTTATGCAAAATATCAGTGCAAGAAGGTCATAAAAGTATGTTGGAATGGAAAAGGCTGTTTTCTGCTTTGGATTAAAACTATCTCAAAAGAAATAAAATGTGAAAGTTAGATTATTGCGTATGACCTAAAATGTTTGCTGAGTCACAATAAAAACATGCAGCAACTCACAAAACTCAGAGACACACTGTTTTACCAGTGTCTACCATAACCCATACCTAAATCAAGTTTCACAGACCCAGAGAATTTCTTAGCCCGTTTTGTTTTTTAAATGTTGAACTAGAAGTACTCTTGAGATCAGTAGGGTCTGTGAAAACCTTATTTTGCACAGCAGATCAATTTAGGAAAAATGTATAAATTTATAGACCACCAATTTATGTGTCCATCCAAAATAACAATAGCTTTGTTAAGTCTCATTGGGAAAGAAATGTTCTATCCACTTTGTTAAAAAGTACATCCATGAGAAAATGGTCACTGCTTTTTTCTAACACCATAATATTTATATTTTGGCATGTTTGAGATGAAGCAACACAGAGGCAGTTTTCTAATTGTTAATCCTGCAGTAGATTAAGGGGCTTACACAGAATTAAGTAGACTGTACATGGCCCAAGGGCCAGGGGTTGTAGAGATGTGTGTGGTACTTGTTGCATCTATTAAATATTTATACGTGAAACATGGATATCTGCTGTCAAACAGACTGTTTCACAACAGTCATCCCTATTCAGCCATCTTCCCTCAAATCAGATGGCGACATAATAAGGGCTACTTATACTTGATTACCCCTAGAAGAAAAGTCTTTGTTTCTCCAAAGAGCCCATTATCAGCTGTAGCCTGGCCCAGACTGGTAACCCAGCAGGGACGGAGCACACACATAAATCAGTGATATAATGCAGAGAGAGCCTTTCCCTGCCTTCCGTTCTCCTCTGGGGGTATTTCCTTCTGCCCTGTGTGCAATCTGGATACTGGAAGTCACAGGTTAGTTTAGAATTTACTAAAACAAGGTTCAATACTCTTAAATTAAAATTGAAGGGACTATCCAGAATCTTCACCTCCCAAGAGATGGACATCAAGTCTGTACAGTCACCATTCCTCTTGGGGCTCCACTTATCTATCAACTAATAGTACTGTTGGACCTTCTTCTACCTCTGTGATCATGAATATTAATCATCCTGTTTATTCTTGATATAATTCCTAATTTCTTAGACATTTAACAAACTCAAATTATGGGTATCTATCTTACCCTCCTTACAAAGATAGAAACACCCATCTATTACTTATAGATAGGTATGATCCCATAATAAAAAAAAAAAAAAAAAAAAAACAGAGAGAAGAAAAAGAAACTACTCAATTAAATGGTCATTCATCACTTTTTTCCTTCAGTGCCCTTGTTTGGGCCAGTAAAATTCATTTACTGTACTAGAACAATACCTTAGAGACATAACAAAGGTAATTATGATGATGATGACAAAAGTGAAAATTTCAGAATTATTTGTGGATCTTGAATGTATAGTGCAATGTAAGAGAAACTGAAAGCTATTCACCAAGAATTCATATATTCTTCTTTCCAGACATTTATTCTCACTGACCAGATCTGCTTGTGGGCTCATGTGACTGAGTTCTACCTGATGGAACATGCATCAATTCTGGGTTAAGGCTTTCAAGAAATGGGTGTAACTTCTAGCCCTTTCCTCTCCTTCCACTGACTAGATGTAGATAGCATCATGGACCTCAAGGAAGGCAGAAACACAAGACAGGAGAAACCTGGATTCCTGAATCATCTCAATAGGAAAACTCTTTCACCGGGAGCACGAATACCAGATTATAATGTGAGCAAAAAATAAACTCCCATTTTAAGTCACATTACAGATTGAAGTTTATGTGCTAAAGCAGCTGGTGTCACTCTAATTAATCAATGCAGTAAGTTAATGATTAAAAGTATATGTTCTACCTGGGACATCTTGTTGTGGTATAAAGATAGATGTTAAAGACTAAGGGGATTGAAACTTAAATATTCAAAGATGAAGGCATAAGAAATATAGTAGGAAGGAGATGAGTTGCAGTATAAGAAGAACTGAAACTGGCCATGAGCTGCTCACTTTTGAAGCAGGATATGGGTACATGGGGATTAATGACACTATTCTGTCTAGTCTTGTATACATTTGACATTTTATATAATAGTAATTTAAACGATTAAAAAACCAATATGAATTAAAAATAAAACAATAAGACAATATGAAAAGAAAGAAGGGATATTTGAAGGAGACCCTACTGGCCTCAGATAAAAAAATTTGAGCATCAAAAAATTAATGATTGAAATGAATTGAAACATATAAAATATCTTTTTTAAAAGTTCATAAGATACTTTAAAAAATACATTAAATACTAATTAAAGGTTACTAGGCCTTTACTCATTAATCTGAAAGTTGAAATATGGTAAAGAAACGAGTATTGTTCTGCCAGTATAAACTGTACTTCTGGGTAGCCAAGTGGTTGATGAGAAAAAGTTCTATACAGAAGAATTACATGTAATAAATGCAGAGAGAATGACAGAATTAGAAAACTGCCATTTGCAACCCCTAATGAAAAAAAGGCCCATATCCAGATATAGGCAACTATCACCAATGGACACTAAAATCAGGTGAAAGCACAATGAGGAACTTAGTAACAAAAGAACAAGCTGACAACACCTGAACTTACTGATTAATCTTGGCTTCAAAAAGGAAGGACAATCCATCATGATATGCTTCATGCTGTGATGCAAAAGGACATACCGGGCACCACCTATGAAGTATTCTTGCCTAAAAACAATTCATACAATCTAATCAAGGCTGGACTAAATACCGAGCTATTGAGGGATAAATTAAACACTACCACAAGGACACAAATAGCCAAGTTCATAATACAGAGCAAATAACCCAGTTTCTCCCCTAAATCAGGGCATTGAAGGGAGGGGTTAAGAAAACTGATATCGAATAAAGGAGATTTAAGTAACACAACAACTCAATATAGTGTGTGGGTCCCGTTTGGATTCTGACTTAAGAACAAAACCAACTACAAAAGGACATCTTAAGAAATTATTGCTAATTTTATTAAGTGTGATGATGGCATGGTATTTAATTAAAGGGGAGTGGGGATGTCCTTAGTTAGAGACACACACTGAAGAATTCTCAGGTGAAATAATGTGATATCCAGGACATACTTGAAAATACTTAAGAAAAAACAAAACAAAACAAAAACCAAGAAAATGAAATAGATGAAGTAAGACTGGTAAAATGTTGATAGCTATTAAAGCCGGGTAATGAATACCTGGGTGTTAATTATGCTATTCATTCTACTTTGGTGTATATTTGAAATTATCTCTAATAAAATTTTTAAGGCACAAGCTCGAAGTCAGACAACATTGGCTGACCAACTATTCCACTTCCAGTGGTAGGAAATTGGGGAGATCACCACAGCCTGCACATTGCCATCCTCTGTGTCATCTAGTGGACAGCAGTCAAAGACTGCTCCAGTATTATTTCTGGGATTTTCTTCCAAGCCACCAAAATCCATTCTGTGAGTTTTGAGGCTGATTCTTTCAATGTTCACATATGTGCAGGCAAAAATTATATACCAATGGCTACCTACCCAGAATGATTATAAGTAAGCATCATTTATGAGATATATCCCAATTTCAGAGGTTAAAAATATGAAAATAATGCATTTAAAAGTCTATTAAGAAAGAGACTCCAGAGAGGTTATGATAGTAAAAATGTTAAATACGATGAGATCATCTAAATACCTACAAGGCATATCGTACTTTATAAATAAAAGTATTTCCTTTATTTCCTATAATTCCTGGGTCATTTTTAGCTTACACATCTGACTGGCTTAAGTACCTCCATTTTTGTACAAGCTACAGCAGCTTCCTCTGGGTTGGCAAATGACGGGCCCTCAAAAGGATGTTTGTTGCACGAATAATAAACATGCAAATTTTAAGCCAGAAAAGAAATACAGCACAGGCAAAAAGGAGGAGGGTGGGGGAGCCTAAAGCTCTTCTGTACAAAGTTCTAGAATTTAATTTGAGAAAATCTGTCAAGGAGTTGTGTGTGACCATTTTTTCCAAGTCGAGTCAAAATTCTTGAGACAGAATAAAAGTTATACTCATCTAATGATATCTAAGAATGCAAATCAGCTCTATGGAGATGCTGTCTATACACAAGTTCTAGTCATTTCCATACACCATCAGAAGCTACAAGACTGAGAAAACTAATAAGGATATAATCTTTGAGAAAAGACTTTTGTTGAAACCTAAGTACAAAGCTTTCCATGTCCTGAAAGAACTTTATAAATATATGACTTAAATAAAAGCATTATTATATTTTGTTTCCTACAATCCTTCAGATAAGGATACAAGGCATACATAAGTTTTACTTAATAACAAATCATGATAAACATTTATTGAGTTTTATTACACACCAAGCACCTCACTCAAGTTCTTTCCAGGGCTGTGTAATTTAGCTGAATCGTGCCTTGTATCCTTCCCTATAACATCTATCCTAACCACAAACCTGCAAGGTAAGTACAAGATCATCTTACTTACATTTTCAGGATAGAATACGAGATTTAGAGAAACTTGATAACTGGCCCAAGTCAGCCAGTAAACAGCATATCCAGGACTCACACCCAAGGGGCTATGCTTGGGCTCCTGCTTTTAACCTAAACTCAGTAATGTTTTGCAAATGAACTGTGATGAAGGATTGCGGGGAGGGGAGGCAATCTACCACAGATAAGTACTTGTACAAAAACCATAAAAAATAATTACTAAAAATAAAATAAAAATACAAGCCATCATATTAAAACCCCAAATTTGTTGTTATTAGATTCAACAGACAAATTTACTCTTAGTTGTGCATGAGTTTCTAAATCCTTACTCTCAATTTCTATGAATGTTTTGTTGCACACTGCCTGCCACTAGACAAGGACCACCCTTTGAGCAGTGCTACACTATACTGTCATGTCCAAACTGTTATACTGTTATAAACAAACACTGTTTATAACAAGGTTCCAAAATTCCTCCATCCATTGAAGTTGATAGATGCCAATTAATCTATTATTTTTAAATAGATTGTTTTATATGTGATTATTAGCTTTTTTCCTATCTAAAAATATTTGTCCAGACACCAGATATAGGTTGCAAAGTAAACAAAAATAGAGAATTTTTCAAATTTTATGCTGATTTATGATACAAACGCAATGGTATTTTGAAAATGGTTAAGGGAAAATGGGAAAATAAGAAATACATTTTCTTGCCAAGGGAACACTGAATAATAGTGAAGACAGACAGAGAAAAGAGGATCAGAAGTACCAAATGCCTCCTTCCCACCCTCTACAGAGAAAGACTCTTTCAAATCCATCCTGAGAAGTAAGTGGCTACCAGGAAACTAAAAAATAAGTACTTAAGAGATCTCGAATACAAGGTGACACATGGAATTCTTCAACTTGCCATAACTCTTGAGAAATTCTCAGTTAAATAAAAAAAATGACATGCACAATATGTTCACACACAAAAATATGTTCTAAGGTGGGGAGGGATTGGGAATGAGGGGAAGAAGCCAAAGCTTCTTGGATTTTTCTTTAATTTACTCTAAAGTTCCAAGGTAATAATAATAATAAAAAATAAAAATAAAAGTCACCACAGTTCTTGTGGCTCTCTCTGGTATGTGCTGATGGGTCAAATTCAAGGCTTCTGAGACTACTCAAGAAATTAGTGAGGAAGGGCACAGAAGGGACAACATGGAAGAGAGAAATTACTAGACAGGAGTCAGCAATCCAGAGCAAACCCAATCTGAAGGAGACAATTAGAAGCTGGCACAAGTCCCAAATCAATAAGCGGAGGTGGCTGTGGGCAGTGAGCATAATGGCTGGGTAATGAAAACTCAAATGCAGGTAGCTCAGTGCCGGGAGTGGAATGACTCTTCAGTGTCTCTTTGGCTGAGGAGAGGGTCATTTATCCGGAGGCTGAAAAAGACACATCTAAACAGGCTCTCAGAGCACAGCTAGTCCCTGATTTCACAGCCCATGTGAACAAATAGTACTAGTGTGGTTTTCCCAAATCCTGTGAGAAATAAAGTCCTTGCAGCTCGCCTTGTCAGGCCTGGAGTGCAGTCCCAACAGAAAAATACTTCTTACAGAATATTCAGTGGATTCAAAGAGCTTTGTAACTGTATTTCCCATTAGCTCTAATGGAGGCTGTGCTAATAAATTCCCCAGCTCTGGGCTGAACAGGTTTAATTCAGTAATGTAGCTGTAATTGAGTGATGTCAACTCAATATAATTTGTAATGTTTTTCTAACAAATTATCTCATTTTTTTCTGAAAAAAGGTATCTGTGATTCCATGTGATAAGTTACTTTAAAAGGCTGACATACAGTGCTAACGATAAAGATCTTTAATTGACGGAAATGTTAATAGAAGCATCAGCTAAGAATGATCTTGGTTAATTCTTTATACACTATTAACCTTTTAAACATAACGAGCTTTAATTTACAACCAGCAAATGTTTTGAATTGGTGACACATGGTCCACATATATTTCTGTATTTCATCACTATGATTGTTCTACTGAAGAGGTTCTTTATAAACAGCAATTTAGTCATTCCTTTCTCTGCACAAATTCTCAAGTCAGATCTCCAAGTTGCCACCTCTGTGCCTATTACAAGGCTGCTCTTCTTGTCTGGACCTCCTTCTCCTCCTTTTCCATGTACTTGACAGTGACCTTTGTTTCTCATGTCCCAGTTAAAACTCTCTTTCTCCATGAAGTTGTCCAGACCTATGGTCAGAATTACTTTCTCTCTCATCCCATACTCCTATCACCATGTTACAATTCAGATCCCCTTGCACATGCTATTCCCATTGCTGCCCCTAGTTAAGGCCCATTCATCCTTGGGGTGTCAGTTCAATATCTTCCCTGCCTCAGGTTAGGGCACATTACACATCCATTTTCATTCTACTAAATTCATTTCCTTTGTTTCATTAGTATCATCTTGTCTCTCTCTTCCCCTAGGATTAGGTTACAGCTGGGGTCGGTCTATCTTGGATTTTTCTTAAACCTAATAGCAAGCACATACAATATGATATCTGAAGAAAGAATAAATAAGAGAATGGATGAAGGAACAAACATTATCTCTCTTTCTGTCTCTCTCTCCATCAGTCTTCTCCACCAGATTGAGAAGTCAAAGGCAGCACACTCCTCATTGTAATGACCATAATGTCTAACTACGGTTTGGCACATAAGAGAAGAGAACAGTTAATTAAATTGAATTTCTTCTATTGTAATGTTAGCCATCAGGTTGGCCATAGAGAATTTAGTCCCCAGAGGTTATCCTATTTCACACCATCTGCTATCAATTGACCCTCATCACGCTTCTACCATGTGCCAATCACTCCAAGATATTGTGAAACGGAAGAGAATGCTATTTAGAGCCAAGTATTCTACAGTTTCAGGGTGATTCCCATTTATGACTATATTTCTACATTCATGCCAGATACTGGGGGAATTATAGAGGTTAATCAAACAGATGCTGTCCTTGAGAAGCTCAGAATCTAGTAAAGGAGATAAAAATGAAGAAAAAATATCGGGAGGTAAAACTCATGAGTAACATAAGAGGGGTCTCGATAAAGAATCTTGGAGTTCCAGGACAGAGGGGATGCAGGCTCGAGTGGGTGTGGTTTTTAAAATTAGTGATTTTTACCCAGGTGGAGATTGGAATTAGGAATGCAGCAAAAAGGAATGGAGGTGGAAAGCAAGGCCATTCATTCCTTGATTCGACAGATCTTTATCACCTTTTATATAAGGCATTGAGAATATAGTAGTTAGTAAACCTATGTCCATTCTCAATGGAGCTTAGATTCTAATGGTGGAGACAGATAAAAGCAAACAAGCAATGATGCCTGGTGATGATGAGTGCTCTGAAGAAAATCGGAGCAGAGTAAAGGGCCAAGCCAATGGGAATGCTACCCTAGACGGGTGGTGAGGGGAGGCTTTCCCATGACAGTAACCTGAATGAAGTGAGAGAGGGAGCCATGAGAAACTCCATGGGGAGAGCATTCCCAGCAAAGAGAACAGCAATCCTATCCACAGAGGAGGGAGTGCTGCCAACTTCTTTTTCAAATGGGGTCTTTGGGCATGTTCTTGGTCTGAATGTTCTTGATGAGATTCTTTTAAATTTTTGTTTGCATTTAGATAACACTCATTTAAAATGTTCCAGATGTACTATGGATCAGCTACATGGTGTCTAAAATATGAGTACCAGCACAAAACCTATGCGTCTAGGTTTGCATCTGTATCTGCATTTATAATTATGGTGGTGTCTGGTAGCGCTATTTTAATTATGACAAGCCAAAGACAAAAGAGGTAGAATTACCACTTAAATAATGTCTTTGTGACTCAAGACCTAAGAGTAGGGGGGAGGGTCCAAATAAATTGTCCACTGAGGGTGTTAGAGGAAATTGAGTCATCATATAGTTCCGGCTAATACAGGCTTGACAAGCTGTGTAGAACTTGTGACATAACAGATATCCATACTGATATTTCGAGAAATGATTCTGTTTAAATAAAACACATCATCCATCATGTTAAATTAATGTTGCTAATTTGAATTTGGTTTTGTCATTTTGATGTTTGGTTTCATATTTGTCTAAGAACTACATACATAGAAGCTTAGACCTAGTTTTATATTTTACAAGTTTAGTAATTAATAAAAAAAAATTAAGTCAATATTGGGGGTTCGTAAGAATTTTTCCCTTTAAATAGTACCCATACATTACTCAGGTTTGGCCACAGAAAACAATAGTTGCAGAAACAGTCTTTGTTTTCCAGAACTACCATCAAGTAATAGCTCTTGGTGATTTCCAATGAACCACACAGTAAGTACAGGAAAGAAAGGAGGGGACTATCTTTGATAGAAAAAAATATCACAGATCAGATATACCTAACAACTGTAACTTCTCTGTATACAAAGCCATAATTTATGTAACATAAAGAAGTCAAAGCTTCTTCAGAGCTTCTAGCCCATTGGACCCTTTAACAGTGGAAAGGTATACAGGGGAAAGAGAGAGGATAAAGAAGTTATAATTAAAGGTTCACTGCACTCCCCTGGCAGATTAATCACAGAGGCAGATGAAGAGGCAAGCATCACTAAAAATGCAAAATAAATCCAGCAAACAGATTTCACCTGCAAGAAAAAGTAGTTCTCACCACACAAGGCTTTTCTATGCCAAGAAAAGTGAATGAGAGCCAAGACAACTATCTGAAATGCTCAAGCAGTTGATGGAGAAGGATTCCTGGGTCATAGGACCTTATACATATAGTAGGTGAGAACTGGCATCTGGCATCAAACTTACTGGAGTTCAAGAATCACCTCCAACAGTGAGCAATTAGCTCTGACACCTGAGCCAGTTCTTTAATATCACATTAAAAATAAAAATAAAATAATACCTGTATTATAAGTTTGTTGAAAAGGTTCAATGAGATAATCCACGTAGACCATTTAGAGCACTGCCTATCATGTAGTAAGTGCTCCATCGATAATTGTGAGCCATGATTTTTCTGATGCTACAGCTGTATCATAATATAAGCACGAATCTCCACAGATGACCAAACAGACTATTTTACTCAACTTACAGCCCTGGAACAATATCTCCATATTTTACACATTCTATGACAGTTCTAGATGATTAATCATTCACAGGTAAATACATTAAAGATTACCCTTGAAATAGCATCATTCTCATTCACTCATTCATATAACCCAACAACCTTACTGGGTAGGTACCATTATTATCCGTATTTTCCAGATAAACAAGCAAGGTCCATAACAGAAGATGGACTTGCTCAAGCACATACAGCTCATAAATGATGCAGCCAGAATTTGAGCCCAGTTCAAGGTCCAGAAACCTACCTTCTGAATCACCACACAAGAGAAACACTGGGAACTGCAGGTCACACACACATATTTGTTTATTCCTCTAGCTTCTCCAACTTCTAGGCATAGAAAACTAGGGTGCTTCATTTCCCTAAATCACAACTTAGTGTTATGCTGTTAGCTAATATAGAGTCGATTTAAAAAATAAAACCACACATTTGAACAGTTACAGTAACTTTTAAACCTAATTTGAAAATACCGTCCAACATTTTACATAATGTCCCATCAACCACACTAACTCAATTAATCCACACTTGAATTTAGTTCCAAAAAAAAAAAAAAAAAAAGGATGCTTTGCTTTTGTCAGATATTGAAAGCCATTTATTTCATTTATTTCCCAGGAAACACTGAGAAAAACTGAATATCCACAAACAAAATAAAATCAGTTAATTTGGGGTGCCTTATTACACCTATTCCTGTGCTTTTTAAAAGAGAGTCTATGTCATTGTGTATCCTTTCCTCGAATTACCCTAGCTAAGTAATATTTTCATTTGTAAATACATTCTCTTTAAAGTACGAAGAAACAGATATTTGTTCCTTAAATATTTCAAGGAACCTCTGGGTCTCCCAAGTCTGCTTCAAATGAAATAGCTGACAACTGTCCCTTTGAAGCATCAAGACATGGCCATCAGGGAACTGAGCGCAGTGAGCAGCTCAGTACTTTACTACAGCTGGCTGCTGCTCAACCTCTTAATGAACTACAGTGGAGATAGTCAATCAGAAGCCAAATTTGTAGCTCAGGGAAGAAAGTCAGCAGCAGAGGGAAAGCTCCATTTAGCTGGAGCTGTTTCCTAGCAGTACCTTGCTGCTACAGTCCAGCCTTGTCATCTGTGTGTACTCCTCATTAGGAGCCACATTATGGAACATCATATCTTCTCCAGCTGCAAGCAAAGGCAGCACCCTGAAATTGCCCTGTGTCCTGGATGTGTGACTAATGACTAGATTTCCTGCTTCTTGCTTGATGCCTGGCCTTCGGAATTACACAAACCTGTTGTGAAAGACACACCACAGTCATGGGTGTATGGAGACAGATTAAGCTCCAGATGGAAGACTGTCAATGTCAATTGGTCACTGTTCTTACAGCCTGTTGGTTTTTCAACTAAGTAACACAGAGAATGATTTCAGCACTCAGTTCCTTAGCTCAATTAAGTCTTAAGATTGGAATTCAAGTTATCATGGCTTCTTAAGCATTATCCACCAAATGCTTATTTTTTACCTGCTGCTGCCTACTCATTTATCGTGGCTTCTTTTGATAACATTCATCCTTGAGCATGTCTTTCAATTTCCAAATAATTGTTTCACTATTCTGCAGACTGTTCCAGCTCTTCAACGAACTATACATTATTTTTGTATCAGCCGTCCCACAAAGAGATAAAATCTGGATCAAATACAGGACTTGTCGTTGGGGGAGAAAAGATAAGGTGAAGAATTAGAATAAGGAGAATAAGAGAGAGACCGACCATTGAAGTTTATGAGACATTTAGGAGGCTATGAACATCTTCCCCACCCCCTCTCCTTTGATTCTCTGGATCTGCCAGTTTCAGCTGGTTTGTTTTATGTTCCCATTGTGATGTTTAATTCAAGGCTGTTGACTTTGCTCCGTGGTTACAGGTAAGGGCCTCTGTGTTTCGAGGGCTTATATATCCAGTTACTTTTCACCTCTGATAGCTTCAATTTAAAGTAATACATATATGTTATTCCATATTGAGGATGACCAAAGTTTTGCCACCTCAAAATGTGCCTTTTGGGATACCGACTGATTTTAAGCTGGCTATTAAAAAACCAAAGACTCAAGAAAGAACATTTGACTCTTTCCCCTTTACCTGCCTAAAAAGATTCAGATAGAAAAACCCACTCAAAGGAAGGGAGCATCACCTTTGGCATCATTATAAACTAAATGTGTGAGACAGGGAGAAATCTAACAAAGCCTGTTTCCCTCTGTGTCCCATTGTTCCTGGGTGGCCCAGCAAGAATTTGTTTACCACCTATTTGCTCTTTCTCATCTACCTGTGAATTGCCTGCTTTCCCTTTGATATCCCAGACCCCTGCTTCCCTCTCCTTTGTCCAGAATGGGATATAAGCCTCAACTACCCAATGCGTCTGGGGTCTCATATTCTCAGGGCATCTCTGCATGTACACCCATAATAAATTTTGGACATTTTTCTCCTGTTTATATGTCTCATGTTAGTTTGATTATTAACCCAGCTAGAAGAACTTAGAAAGGTTCGACCCTTGTTATGTTAAAGGAATTTCATCGCATTTCATAACTTCTTAACATTAGACTCCAGGTGCCCATGGTAACTTTTGTTTCAGATATTTCTGCATTTTTTGGTATAAACCTGCAATAATAATAATGTTTTTCTAAATGATGTACATATAGCGATTTGTTTAATCTTTACAACAAACTTATAGGGGATCATTATTATCCTCTTTCACAGATGAACCAAGGCCTAGAGAAATCAATGGACTTGCTTGAGGACACTCAGCTCACCAAAGAAACAGCCAAGATTCCAGTTCTGGCAGCCCGGCTCTAGGACCTGTGTTCTTAGCCTCTACACAACACTGCTCCTCTGAAGGAGCATTACAACTCCCTAGGTTTTCATTCCAAATGCTCAAACGTAAACACTAATTATAAATAGAGTACACGTTATTAAAAAACATATAAAAGTACATAAATTAAAAATTAAACTTCACCTCCTCTCTTTCCGCTCATCCCCCTATCCTCATATCCTTACAATTTCATTCCTGAGGGAGCCAATATTAACGACTCGGTATATATCTGTGTTTTTGAATACAGATATACATTTTTACACGTTCATATAATACATACTGTTCTGCCTCATGCTTGGCATCTTTTTATGTCAATTCATAGAAATCCACTCCATGCTTTTTAATGGCTACAGAGTAATTTCAATATATAGACACATAATACTGTATTTAACAAGTCCTGCTTGATGGGCATTTAATTTACTTTCAGTTTCTCACTACCACTAACAATGCTGCAGTAAACTTCTTCATATAATTGGTCAAGTATATTTACAGAATATGTTGTTAGAATTTCAAATAACTTCTAGGTCAAAACATTTTAAACAATGGTTGATAGTTCCTAACTACCTGTTTCAAAGTTTATTATATTGATTTATACTTATAACAGGGTCCATGTGCCTATATCCCCGGATTTTTGCCTACAGTGATTATTATACCAACCGAATAATTTTTTATTTAATTATGAAAAAATGAAATTATAATGAGGTCCCTAAAGTTCCCTTTGGGATTCCTAATTTACTAGGACCTGCTCAACCAGGCTTGCGAATGTAATAAAGCGACTACTTGATCTCAAGACATCCTGCCTGCCTCTCCCAAATAACTCTTCTACTCTGACCTCATTTATACGGCGACCTCTAAGTCTTTCCAGATTGAGTTACAGATGGATGAATCTCATGAAACATAGACTGAAATCCAACAATAAAATAAAAATATATCTTGGTATGGAAAAATGACTCTCCAAGATCATTAGAGGTGTCCAGAATTGTCTCCCATGACTCCAGGCATAAACTAAAATATCCACTGTATTTTGACAGTATAAATGCAAAATGTGCCCCCAGTCTGAATATAAATGAGCAAATCTTGAGTACACAACTATGTTTCTGGAAGCTGTGTAGGTGACCTAGAGGCATGAATTAGGTAGATCTGATTCTATCTTGAAATGAGTAGAAAATATTATTCTAGGTGGTTATTGCACCTCAAGCATGGTCACTCAAAGGACTCTCTTCTAGCTCCAAAGAATGTACATAGTTGTCATTTATCAGCTCCACTCGCTGATGACCCTATGTTTTGCATTCCAAAATGGCAACTCAAAGAACTAACATATAATAAATACAAAGTAATAGAGACACATCATCTTCATCACCATCTTTGAAATTAGCATAATGTGAACCAAGAACTGGGCTAACTCTCTAATCCACAACATGAGGTAAATAACATTATTATCCAGTTTTACAGATGTGAACATGAGATCACAAGATAATAAGCAATATTGCCATGGCTCAAACCACTTCTGTATTATGTCAAAAGCCATGCTCTTGACCGTTACACTATACTCCCTTCCACGGGCATAAAATAAAGAAACATATACCAGAAGAGCAAAAGAATTCCAAACATAAGAAAGATGAAAAAGATTGGTGGTGATTGGTGTATTGGATCATGATGCAACAGCCTGATTGTAAGTCTGTTTCAAAATGTCTTCATGTAACTGAAAAAGCACATAGTTTAAGGTTCACAGGCACAAATGTCTATGGGGGTCAGGAAAGTAACATGCATGAGTAAAAGAGGGCCAAGTGTATGACCAAGGGAGTGGTACACACACCTCATCTGAAGAGGGCAATTGCAATGTTTCCAGATCACTGATTTTTTTTCAGAGAAGTAATGCAAAATGCAAAATGCTCCTACTTCTAAATTTTAATTTAAAAAAACAAAAAACAAAAACATTTTAAGGGTGAGTTTGCAACCTCTGACCTCCATATATAAGCAATAACATGGAAAGAGTCTTAGCAACACCATGAGATGCTTTCCTAACAGCCATCTGTCCTTCATCCTTGCTAACATAACTGATCTTTCTCAGGAATCTGGAAGATGGTCATTTACTCAGGGAAGACATACTCTGCCCCCCATCCCAAGAGGCTAAATCATATTTGGCCTAAGCCAGTGAAGGTAACTGAATGATCCTTTGCCAACAACTAGTCTGGGAGGGGTACACATGTGACACAATTCTGGCTAAAGAAAGATAAAAAAATGTAATTGCTAAGAGACTTTAAGGCTGTTTTTGGCCCCATGCCTCCCATCTTGTGTTGAATGCTAATCTGGAACACTGCAGTATTAAAAGCTCTGGCAGCCTTCTTGTGAGTATGAGGCAACCATCCTGAGAATAAAGGCCAACATACCACTGATGATGTAACGGAAGCAGAGAAGGTGTATGGGTCCTGTTGAGCAGCTAAAACAAAGTTGCTTATTCAAAAAACAGTAGATGTCCTTGTATTTTAGGACACTGTTAGTTGGGTTTTCTGCTACTTGGTACTGAATACATTCTAATGAAGGATGTCTCAACCTCACTTCAGAGTTCTAGCCCTTTGTTTACAACATCTCTAATGCAGAAAAACTTCAGCAACATCAAGCTTATGTAGTTAGAGTCTGCTGTTAGATGTGAGATAAGGCTCCACCACTTGAAAACACCCACACACTGCTTCGAAAATTTAAATTATGCTGTTAGCTTTTCAAGATGGATGAAATACTTTACAGCATCATATAGCAAGGACTTAACTGCTCTCATGGTTGCCAGGCAACTGCATAAATGCTGCCTAGAAACAAAATTCACGACCCTTGACTCCCCAAAGGAGGGTCTTTCTTCATAACTGATATGCATGTGCCCAAGTCTGACACTTTCTATCCAGCAAAGGTCACGGCGTACATCTGGGCTATCCAACAATCCTAAGCTCATTATACTGCCAACTTATATCATTCTCGATCACATCATAAATTGTGGTTCCTGCATGCAAAGCCAAACGACAGAATGAAGACTGTCCTGGGGCATAATTCCCTGTCCTTTGGCCTGTCTCATTATATAGACTGATTGGGTACCATCCAGGCAAAGGAAAAGAACATGTGAAGGTTCTTATCAGCCTGAACAATCACTGTCAGGTGAACAGTTTTGTAAACATCTTCCAAAATCCAAGGAAACTTTGAGTCTTCATAGTGAGTGATATGATGAACTTTAATAATGCCTCAAGAGGCTTCGAACTTTGAGTCATTTAAAAAAATACATGCACACGCAGGCTAAGATGTGCTCACCATTCTATCAGTAAGGAAATTTCAAAATGCAAATACAGATGACGCTCCACATTTACATTTCATAATGCTCTGAATGTATTGTATTTGCAAGTGAATTTTTTAATACTTTAAATTCATAGACTCACGGTATGTAAAAATCAAGAGAGACCCTAAGATCAAGCAGTCCAATCCAAGCAAATATAAGATGCACAGCTCCTTAGGTGTCAACACAGAATCCAAGTTTCTTGACTCCTGGATTAATGTCCTTTTCCAAAATAATGTGTCTGTCCCTCAAGCAACCCTTAATCATGTGGTTATGAAGGCCAAGGACAAATGAATTTCAACCTTATAACAACCCAAATCTCCATTTAGCCATTAGTTGCTATGTTAGTCACAATTAGGTTAAGCTGCGTGTGAGCCACCCTTCACCTCTCCACTTCTAAAATTAACAGTGGCTTAAACATACAAACTTTATTCTCTCATCTAACGAGTTTAAAGGACAGCAATCCACAGTTGGTACAGCAGTTCTAAAAATTCATTAATGACCCAGATGCCTTCTAACTTCCCAAGTCTCCATTCCTAGAGGATGGTCTTCCTTAACACAGTTAAATGTTATAGATGAGCCACACATGTGCATCCCAGTCAGCAGCAAGAGCACTTTGATATCCTGTCTCTTTAAGAATTCTCCTACTTTGGGTTCACCTGAAAGCAGAGCCTGAGACAAGGACTAAAGGCATAGGTTCAGACAGCTTATTTGGAAGGTGGAATGAAAGAAAGGGGGAAGTAATAACTAAAAAAAAAGGGAGAACAGCAATAAAGCATGAGTCACCAAACTGGTTATATCTATGGGCAACTGAGATTACATCTTGGGCTTCTGGGGACCATATGAAGAACTGTGTAGAATGTATCTCACAACTACCCATCTAACTGACAGAGGCTAGGGCAGTTATCTACCAACTTCTCCAGGTCCACCAGAGATCAAACTAATAGAGCATGGGTCAAGTGGACAAAAACACGAATTCACCATAAATCACATGGTTAGCACAAATTTTTTGGCATGGCCCAAGTTCTCAGGTATACAAAGTCACTCTAACTAATCACACAGGATATTTCAAGGACTCAGGGGTTGTCTCCAAGAATTGATCATAGCTAGTCTTTTTTTTTTTTGAAATGTGCAGTTTTAACACCCCAAGCCTGAATTAACTCTTGATTGTACAACCTGTTTGGTACGATCTTAATACATGGCCAAACCCATCTAAAATGGAAGTAGGAAATGCAGTCTTTGTTTTGGGCAATCATGTGTCTACTTAATGTTTGGGAATTCAGTTAATGTACAACAGTGGTTCTCAAACTTTAGCATATCCAAACCACATGGAGAACTTGTTAAACTCCACTGTAAGCACCCCACCAATTCCACCCCTCCAGTTTTTGATTCAGTAGGTCTGGGTTAAGGACCGAAATTTGGCATTTCAAGTTCTCAGGTACATTAGTTTTCTGTTGCGAGAACAAATTATCACAAACTTAAAGCTTAATACAACACAAATTCACTATCGTACTGTTCTGTAGGTCAAAATCCTGACACAGGTCTCACAGGCTAAGATCAAGGTGTAGGCAGGCTGTGTTCCTTTCCAGAGGCTCCAGGGGAGGCTCTGTTTCCTTGGTCATTCAGGTTGTTAGCAGAATTCAGTTCCGAGGTCCCTGTTTCCTTATTGGCTGTGAGCTGATGGCCATTCTCAACTTCTCCCACATTTCTTGGCATGTGGATCCCTCTCTCCATTATAAAGTCAAAAATGAGAGTCTTGGTTCTTTTAGTGCTTTGAATCTTTCCTGCCTCTCCTATCATCGAATCTCTCCAATTACGGCCTAGAAAGATTCTCTGATTTTAAGAGTTTATGTGACTAAATTGGACCCACCCAGATAATCCAGGATGACTTCCCCCCTCGTCTCATTACTCATAATCTAAATTACATATGCAAATTCCCTTTGGCCATGTGAGATAAAATATTCATGGGTTCTGGACATTAGGGTGTAGACATCTTTGGGGGAAGCCATAACTCTGCTGACCATACCAGTTCATTCTAATGCTGCTAATTCCAGGAGCACACTTTGAGAACCATCACTACAGAAAAAAGGAGACCCACCAGTCTCTTCTGCAGCAGTAATCTTTTTGATATTGTCTGAAAACATCAATAAGAGCTTGTAATAAACAGATTTACTGCAATTTTATCTTTTCACTAGGCTCCACACCTGCTCAAAAAGTACTGGGGAAAAAAGTACAAAAGGGGACTCAAGAAGAGAAAAAAAAAGAAACGAAAATCACCCCAGATTAGATAATCAGCTCTATGTATAATCTAGCCATTTCTCAGACTGTATTTGGAGAAATTCTAAATTGAGAGAGAAAGCAAGTGAGCCAAACTTGGATCAAAAATAATAGAGAATTTTACTAAAATTTAACATGTTTCTTTATAACAAAACTACTCATGGCTCTCAGAATACCAGTGTATGCTGTGAACCTCCATGAAGGAGGAGTTTTTCAAAACTATCTGGCCATGGACTATTTTCTTCATGGCACATATCATGGAATTGGGCTCCTTAGAAAATACAGTAGCAAAGTTTGCTCTGGGTTGAAAGGTGGTAACTCAATGAATCTTCACTTTCTAAGCTGATGCCTCTCAACTTCAGATGCATGAAATACTCCAAAATATTGCATACTAAAGTCACCTGAGCTTTAAAAAACTGATGCGTAAATTACACACCCCAGAGATTCTGATATGATTGGTCTGGGGCATGACATAAACTAGTGATTCTTTTCCACATTCCCCAGGTGATTCTAATAGGCAGCCATGAAGGACCACCACTATGGTGATGACCCTGTTCTCCTGACTCCGTTAGAGTGTTCAGTTACTAACCACATTGAGAAAATCTGGAATTGGTCTGTGTATTTTAATTCCTGCCCAACCAAAGTAAGGGAGTGATTTTGAGGATTAAAAGACAAAGCCTGGAGTAACAGAAAGTAACAAAACAACTCCACACTCAACAATATCATTCTTTTCTACCATCATTGCCAGCCCAGATGACTTTATTCTCATAGTATCGCCAAAATTTAGCACAAAGCCCCACACATGGTAGATGTTCAGTAAGTCATGTTGTTAAGTGTTGAAGTATGAACAAAGTCCCCTTCAAAAGAATCGACCTTCAATCAAACCTAAGTGTACGCTACTCTAAACAGATAAGGGGACCAGATACGCGAGATGAGGAACTGGCATTTTGATTGGCATGGCACCAGGCACACAGACCTTAACTGATAAATATTTGATGTGCAAGTGAATGAATGGATGAATTAATTAACAAATTTTGGCATAAATAGGCAGACATAAGTAAGTCAAAGCATGAAGTAACTAGGAGAAGGCCAGAGGGTAGAGCCCCCAGCAGTGGGTGAAGTTAAGAGAGGAGGTATATATTCAACATACTGTGTCTCTTCTTCCAGGTTTCTGTAGGTCACCGAAAACATTTGTCGTGCCAGTGGTAATTACTCAAAGACCTCTGTTTAAATGGAAAGACTAGTTTGGGAGAAAGAATTGTACACAAAATCCTCCTGTTTCCTGCACCTTCTCTTTGCTGACAACTTGGTGTTGCCCCGCTATTTTCAACTGCCCCTTTCCAGGGCACCTTTTGAGAGCTTCTCCATTAGACCACCCAGATTAAACAGTACCATTTTTTTGGGGTTATGTTGTAAGTCTATGGATACATGCATCCCCAACAATTGCCCAGTCCTAAGATGATACAGCCTGTCATCCAATGTTCTGTCATTTAATTCACGGTGCTGTTTATCTTGGCTGCAAAAGAATGAATTACTGCTATATTCAATAAGTCTCATACCACCTTTCCTCTTTTCCATTATCATAAAAGGTAGAATTATTTATTTATGAACTAATAATTTATCTGAACATTTTAAGAATGCACTAGAACTTATGGAGGTTTTTATTTCAATTTTGTTAGAGATACAAAGTCAAAAATCACTTCAGTACAAGTTGTTCTGGCTTTTATCAATATCTAATAATATATGGGGTTCCATTTGGCCCTGTACAATGAACACAAGAAGCATAATGGATCCTCCACAATCCCTTTGAGAAAATGACAAATGTGTATCATCAATAATTTATCTATGGGATGTAAGGACTTGATACAGAACTTTCAAAACTGTTCCAAAAGAAAAAGTAAGGAAAAGAACAACAACAAAAAAGCTCGAAGTCAAAAGCCATCAGGAGAAAGCCAGACACTCTCACAGACTGTTCTTGGGAAGACAGAGTGTATAACATTTCTGAATTGCAACCTGGCAATATGCATCAAATAGTCACAGCTTTAAAATGTTCATTTCTTGACCCATTATTTCAAGGACCAAAAGTAAAAGATGTGCCCAAAAATATATCATATGTTGTTGCTCATTTACAGTGTTACTTTCCACAAAGAGAAACTGAGAAAAATGTACAGGCCTACAAATAAGGGGCTTGTTGAATATATTTTGTTACCTACAAAATGGATCACTATGCAGTCATTAAAAGTGATGTTCCTGAAGAATTACGGTTATAAGAAAATGCACAAAAACATATATGTGACAAAGTTAAGTGGAACAGCAAGATGTAAAATAGTCTATACAGCCAATATTCAATGTTTATAATGTATATTTGCATGTACATTTATATATTCGTACATTCTACTTAGAAAGTGAGAAATACTTTTGAATGTATAAGCGGTATATAAGTATGTTTGTGTGTGTGTGTAGATAGACAAAGATGAAATACTCCAAATGTTAATTGTGATATTGGAATTCTAGGGGATGCTTATTTTCTTCCTTATATTCTTCTATTTTATAAATTGCCTCAATGCACATATTATTTTTATATTCCAAAATATTATTTTATTACTGATTTGTAGATTAGAAAAACTAATTGCCATTCTCCCTAGAGTATTCCAATGATGCAAGCACTCTGTTGTTAGATATTTCCCTCTTTGTTTAGTCTCTTCCAGGATCCATGGCTTTGGAGCCAGAATTATTTGGATTCAAATCCCAGCTCTCTACATCTCTTTGACCTTGGATAGGGTTATTTGCCTCTCTAGGTGTTCTGTACATCTGGTATACAGTTGTTGGAAGAAATAAATAAGAAGTGCTGAATGCCTATCCAACAGTCATTTGTCCCTCCCCTTTCTATTAATAGGACTTGACTCTGATTTTGTTTAGTTATTGGTGGTCCATATCCCACACCCAGAGATAAGAGGCTGGGCCCTACTCAGCCCTAGGCTTGAGGCTTGGCTAGACTAGGCCAATCATGGTAAATTTATTCTCCTTACAAACAACTGTTTTAGGGCATTGTTTGAAATTCTGGCCATTTGACAAGGAGAGTGAATTGTTGAAGGGCTTCTGGGAAAGTTTTCTTCATTCTTAAGAAAACGAAGGACACATGAAAAGATGAATCTTATCTATTTCTGGCCTGCAGACACTGCTATGTCAGGATGTCTGGGAGCACCCTAGCTAACCTGGACCATAAGGGGCTAAGCCTACGAAGAAAAATAATACCTGACAGAGGACAGAAACCAAAGATGGAAAGAATCCTTGTTCTTCATAATGTTATTGCTGAATTCTGGAAAGGCCTCATCTACATTTTTGTTTAAGTCAGTTAAACTGGGATTTCTAATATTTCCATCTGAAAGAATCCTAAGTGATACAGAAAACAAAAGTGCCAAGCCTAGGACAAAGAGCTGAGTTCAAAACATGTAAGCATCTCTCATCCTCTAACTATATATATACAATGTACAATATATATTTGTTTACAATTTGTACCCGTAGTTTATAGAAAAGGTAACAAGAGAAAAAGGAGTAAACAGGTCTTTCCGTCCCTCCCAAAACATGCACACAGGACCCAATTTCTCCAATTTTAACAAAGGCCCTAATGATGGACCTTGAGAAATAAAAGTTTCCCAAGGAAAGACTTGTGCTGCAACAGATGATATCTTGCTAAAAAGAAATTCTAGGTCTTTTCAAAAAATCTAGAATAAGAAGACCACTTCCAATCTCTCCCTCTCTGAGGTCTTAAAACCAGCCATGCTTTGGCAAGAGGTTCCCTAAATAGATCAGGAGGATTGAGTGTGTGCTATTAGATCGAAAGCAAGCATTTGCTATTTGAATATATATGGACTACGTTAAATGTAAGTCTTAATCAAGTCACGAAGACTGACAAGTTACTTGGCCTAAAAATGACATTGATAAGAGTCAAGCGACTGGACAGTCAACTCGGTTCCATATCACAGATTGAACAATCTCCTTTTCCCATATCCTTTTGCATCTGATCCTGATGGGGAAGAATAATCCAGCCCGAGTGAGATATGCTTAGATATTTTCTATTTTAGTGAAAAATGAAATATTGTTTAAAGCCTGGAACATTATCTGTGATTTGGGTCTAATCTCCAAAAAGTATTTTAAAATGAGAACTCAAAACATTCTACCAGCACTGGAAAGAATTCATGAGTGTTCATGCCTATGGGGGTTGGTTTATGTGTCTTCTCCCCATCCCAGAACGTGGCACTCAATAAGAAGGGCTAACAGTGTCCTGCTGGCCCTGTTTCTATGTGTCATCTTGCTGCATTTCCAGTTAATGGCATGACTGTAATGACTAGCAATTTAAATAATGGAGGCTGAAGCAGAGGCAGCTATGAGGACACAATGCAGAAATTACCACAGTTTATCAACATCACTGGCACCCAGCTCTTCATTATCTCCTTGAATAGGGTCAAAGTAGTTAAAGTGATGCTGTAAATACCAACTAAAACAAAGCAGCAGTTTATTCTTGATTTGGCATTAGGTATTTACAACAAACAAGTTGCTGTTTCCCAGGCATGGGTTATTAGACGTGAGAATGTAATTGATATTAACCAACTTTCAGGCTCCAGTAACTTTTTCTCACTGCATGTCGGTTTAAATTTTTTTAAGCATAAGTAGTGCATGCCAAATGGAAAACAAGAGGAAGAACACACAAAACCCCTTAAGCCTTTAGTACTAAGTGAAAAACAACTAACCCATTTATCTTATAAAATCCTTCAGAGGTTTGCTATAAACTCAGAAGAGTACACCACAGAGTCTTCTCTTTTTGAAAGGGCATTCAAGTGATTTTTGGAAATGAGACAACTCTAGCCATAATCTTGTTTTTGTTCAGAACTAGAACAGTATGAAAGAGTGTTTGAAACACTAATTGTGCATCTACTGTATCACAACAGAGGTTGAACACTGGTGACCCACAGGCCAAATCTTGTCTATCGCTTTGTTTCTTTTGGACCATACAGAAATGGCTGACTTAGTGTTTTAACATTTTAAAATTCTTCACAACATATGTAAATTGAGAGATTTCACAAAAAATATTGGAAGCTCTGATCCCACAGGCCCCAAACCTCTGGAGCCGAGTTGAGCCCAGTGGAGTAGGGATGCACACAGCAGCTTGCCTCAATTGTACCCTGCCACTGAGGCCAGATGTCAATTACCTCCCTTATTCTTAATTGTAGTGTTATTTTTCTTGCAGTAAAGGTCGAATACAAATATTTCGCATTGGTATGTCTCCATCGCAAGTGGGAAAACCAAAGATGGGTTAAGAGAACTGAACAATGAAGAGAATAAAGAGACTACAACTCTTTACAGAGGTACTGAATTTCATATCTAACCTCCTTTGCTCAGTGTCAAAATCTCCCTGGCTGGCCTCCACAGGCATTTGAATGAGTGGCCTTTTGTGAAAAGCATCGGGTAGAAGTTCTATAGGAGGAATGCCATACATGGAAAAGCTAGACAAAAGCTGTCGAGCCAAAGGGAAAAGAAAAAGCAAGTACTCTGCCCATAAGAAAAACCGAGTAAATAGCAATCATGGTATTGAGGACTAGGAAGGACAAAGCAGGTCCAAGTATTCTACCAGAAATGTCTTAGCCCCTGGCCAAGCTCCTTTCAGAGAACTGGTTAGGCTCTACAGAAAGCTGCTATCTCTCTCTGAAATCACCTAGACATTCTTGGTGTGAGCTGTTGCATCAGCCTCTGGTCTGGTCTGCAGCTGTGAACCCTCACTGCCCACTTGGTTTTATGATATCTCTCTCCTTCTGCAAGAGGCAGGGGAACTGCTATAAGGGATATTTGTTTTTAATAAAAGGAATAAACACACATGCACATAGATACTCCGAAAATATTATTCGATGGCATCCATACCCATAGGGGAGTTCACTTGGAAATTGTTTTCTAGTAACCAAAAGAACTAGTGTTAGGAACCAACAAATCTGAAATGGTAGCAAATTAGGAAGATCACTGCATAAAAACAAGCTGACAAAAAAATAATAAAACCCTTCGGAGAACCAAAAGAAGTGAGTTAGAACACACAGTCATTTTCACTAAATCTCATAGTAAAGAACCCAAGGTAAACTTTTCAATATCACTGGAGAAAGTTACACAAAAAGTCAGGTAAGGAACAACTGTATATTAATTTCCTACTATGTGCCAAGCACTGTATATACATTTTAACACACGTTGACAATAATATTTTTGTTCATTCACTTATTAAATTAGTATTTGTTCACTGCCTTCTATGTGTCAGGTATCTCCAAGGATATAGAAATTTAAAGACATGGTATTTCTATTGCCAAGTTTTGACACTCTGATGAAATAATGGTTATAAATATAATAGTAATGACACAGTGAGTTAAGAATAGTTGTCATTTATTGTATGCTTACTATGTGCTAAGAATTATGTGGAGCACTTCACTTTATTTTCATTTAATCCCTCGTAAGTGTCCTGGGATCAACATACTAATACCTTCATTTTACAGAGAAGATAAATGAGCCATAGAGAGACTAAGTAACTTGCCTGAAGTTATAGAGCTAACAAGTGGAAAATTTGAGATTTAGACACTGCCCGTTTTCCACACCAGATCAACAGTTATCTGCTACATCGACACTTTACCAGCCAAGGACAATGGAAGCAGAGCACAAGGCTCTTAAATACTTTTTAATTTACAAAGCACTTTCCCACATAGAGAGTAAGGTTCCAGAATTCATCAGCCCCAAGAAGTGGTATTGAGAGAAAATATAATAGGCTCTCAAAATGGCTTAGTCAAGGCATGAATGACAGAGTTACAAATGACTAGTAAACGAACTCGGGATGGACCAAACTTTCAGATCCAGAGGCAAAAAGAAAAGTGAGGTCCTCTCGTGACATGTTTCTTAGGTGCTCTTTTAGGACCAAAATGGTTGTTGTTAGATAGCCCATGCATGCCTCAGTTGGTCAATCCTTAGGTTTCTAAGGACAAATATACTACAAAACTTGCACCCCATTTTCATACCTAAAGTCTATTGAAAATAATATAATACATAAAATATACATCACTAATTTAGTGGTTAATATATCCTTGGCAAAATAATAGGTACCTCGTGGATATTGTTCCTAATCTCCATAACATCATGAGATAGAACACTACAGAAAAGAAAAACACTAGGCTCAGAGAGGTCGAGTGATTTATCAAGGCCACAGAGGTAGAGGCACGATTTGAACTTGGAACAATGTGACTGCAAAATCAATACTTACACCCTTACAACAAAGTGTAAAGTAGCAGGCCAAGTCTCTCTTCAAATATTCCCCATGCTTCTTTTGACTTCATTCGTTCATTCAAAACCAATGTATTCCGCACATACAAGGAACACAGTACCTATCCTCATGTACCTGACAAGTAACTCAAGGAGACAAATGTATAAATACCTAACCACACAGACAAGACAAAGAAGGCTAAATGTGTTTGTTTAAATGAACTCCATGAATGCAGGCACTTTGGTTTGTTGATTACTGTTACATACCTGGGACACAGTCTAGAACCAATACACATTTGTTTAATGGAAGAATAAACAAAGACAGCCACACTTAAGGTAGTACGAATTTAAGGCAAGATTAATTCTGACTGATTAAATCAAAAAAAGCATCCCAGAGAAGTGACACTGAATTGAACCCCCTAAAATGTATGAGTATAAGACAGGCGAGATATGAGGTAACAAGAGCTGGAGGTCAATGGCTCAAAGTGAACACAGGTACAGAACCACGGAACATTTGGGTAATGGAGTGCAAGCATGCCTAGAGCACAGGAAAGGTGAGAAAGGGGTTGAGGACTAAGGTCAGAAAGGTAATAAGGCACCACTTTGCACAGAGCCTGTAAGCCCATAAGAAAGATGGGCAGCCACTCTAGGTGGAATGCAGTAATATGTCAACTTTTGGTAAGAATGGGAAGATACCTCCCCCACTTAACTCATTTAATGTCTCTCTACTGCCCTTTTACCAATCCTATCTGCTTAACCCAGTTTCCAAGACCTTATGAAACTCTCCAGCCTCACCACTTTGACCACCTGTAAACCATCACGATTCGACTTTTCTCTTTCACTTACTGGCCTTTGCATGGGCTGTTCCTTTGGCCTAGAAGACTGTTTACCAGTCCCAGCTCCCTTCTTGCCAGCTAACTCCCACCACTCAGCCGAGAAGTCTCAAGCCAGAAGTTACAAGCCTCTGGGAATCCTACTTTGATGCCTCTAAATCTGTATTCTTTATATCCTACACTTAACCCAGTTAACAAGTTTCCTTATCTCTCTATGAGGGCGGGCACTATCTTTGTTAGATCCTCAGAACCTTGCAGAACAGCATGGCTTACAGCAGGTACTCAATAAATACCTTGGAGGTAATTGTTAGGTTGGTGAACTGAGTGATTGATGGACTGATTGGTTATTTTTGAGAATATTGAGTCAAAGAGAGCCATAGGAGGTCACTGTTCTAGTTCAAGAGGCAACATCTCTTCATAAAGGCGCAGAGCATTTATTAAAGTAGGCACTTTGCTACATGTAGATAGTGGAATCAGTTGTTGGTCTAGGGAGACAGCAAGTCAGAGAAAAGCAGAGCCAGCGGGTAGCTGCTAGAGAGACCACAATTCCACAGAATGATGGGCCATTAGCATGCAACACTTGGTAATCTGATTTTCATGACAGACAGATTTATTATGACTTCTAAATATATAAATCCCAGGTTATGCTTTACAGCTAACCTAACAACTTGATATATGTGTCTGACATCCCATCTTAAAATCAGATTCCAGCTTCTAATTAATTTTTATTCACCCATCGCTATAACCAGAGAGGCAGAAAATCTCAGTGGGATAAACAATAGACAGGGTATTAGTAGTTCCTATTTTGTGATGCATTTTTCATCAAAACACTTTGTTTTGTTTTTCTTTCCTACAAAAAAAGGGTCAGTGCCTAGACTTCTCCCTATGACCGCTATGAGGCATGAATGGAGAGCGTTAGACAGGAAGCTGTAGTCACTGTTTCTATTAAGTAACCAACCCCCCTCCTCTACTCCTACCCTCACCTTCTACCCACCCCCACACTCCATACACAAATTAGAATGATATCATTCTAGCCAGTTCAAAGACTGATCACTGCTTAGGTGTTCACACATCTCATTTTCTCCAGTAATATTTTTATTAAATAAGTCTTGAAGCTGAATAGCAAACTCCATGAACTGACTTTAAACCAATAATAATAATAACAGCTGAAAATACTATCAACAGTTTTTTAAATAATCTCAACAACATTCATAATTCACTCACACGCAGATCCATTGTTAAAGGTGTAAAGTGGTACGATAGTAGCTGGGAAAGTTTTGTAATCCACTGATTTCCTTAAAATGAGCATTCAATACGTGTGTATTTTTTAATATAATTTTTCTAACATTTTCCTCCACCTCCTTTGAAACCAACATGGGTACGACAGACCAGGTGCGTGTGGGAGGGGAGGAGGCTGGTCGCATTTGATTTTTAAAAATTTTAATATTGAGTTATCACTATGTGCCAGGCACTGTCCTCAATACTTTAAATGCATTAAATCCTTCCCAAAACTCTATGAGGTATCATAATTTTCCCTTGTGACATATGAGAAAACTAAGGCACACGGAAGTTTAAAAATTGCTTGCAGTCACAAAAGCTGGTAAGTAGTACAGCTGAGATTTCAATTGAGGCTGATAGCTGAGGCTCTATCACCTTGGTCTTAACCAATATATTGCCTCAGGGACTTACAGGAGACCTTACTAAATAAATAATAGTATAAACGGCCAATGTGTTTTCAAAACCATAAATCCAAACTATAAAATCAACCTCACATTGAAAACACTACAGTGTTTCTGATATTTTGTAAACCAAATTAAATAAATTTGGATGCCAGCCTGTTTACCTACCACTGTAATATGGACTATCAGGAAGAATACATTCAACAAAGAACTTTATCTGATGTGCATCATGAATTACAAACACTGACATTTTTTGGTTCACAATAAATAGCAAAAATGGGGAAAATTTTTTCAAATCTGGGAGGAAAAATATCTCATTTTGTTACAAGTATATAGTTTCAAAATTTCCTGTGCCTCTCTAATTTATTTGATGGTATGAACCACGCACTGTCAAACACACACACACTCTTCCTTTCTGTCTCTCTCTCTCTCACTCTAATAAATTCACACACCCCACATATACCAGAATTTCTCGATACTCACTTTGTCTTCAGCTGAGCCCTGAAAACATTTTAAAAAATAATGGATTCACATAACAGCAAAAAGAAGTTTATGCACTTACCCTTCAGGCTACATAATACTGCATTTACATTAACAAAACTGAATATTCTCCCTGGAAAATCAAATTTAAATATACAAAGAATTTTCATTTTTTCTCAAAAAAAGTTTTATTTGTGAGGATGGAACATTGTCCTATATACTAGTAAAAATAATCATTCGGAATAAATAAAATTTTTAATTAAAATTATTACTAAAACCTTAAAAGTATTTTTTCCTTGAATGAATTTATACTAGAGTAGAAATCAAACATTTGAAAGAACACATAAAGCATTCATATTACAACTAATCTATATATGGCTGATTTGTAAGTTTTAGAACCTTTTAATAAAACCATATTTTAACTCTAGCACTATTTAGTTAGGGCTTTATCAAAACATTTAATTACAAAATAAGATCAATGATGTTCAAATGTAACCATACACAATATAATCAAATGCTTAGCATGAAGCCCTTCAATTTGTCATTCTGAGGTTTTGTTTTCTGGGCTCACTCCAGTTTAAAATAGCTTCTCCGGTAACACCACACTGCCCTTCCTCCCCTTTGCCCTCAGAATTATCAGAGCATAATGTAATTCTTTTACAAGCCTTAGGAAAATATTATTGGAATGCATGGTAAAAATGCAGAGATAAAATGGAACTGGAGGAAAAAAACCCAAGTTTTTAAAGAATGGAAAATTAATTACTGTTTTTAATAACAGTAGTAATAGCTTTTGTGCTAAGAAAAGAAAAATTGCCCAGAGACAAAATAGATGTTCAATATTACAGTGCACTAATGAGTACATTTACATATAATTTTCTAAAATTTATGTCCAAGTCTAACTGCAAGTAGAATTCAGTATCAATAAGAGTTTACAAAATCATTCATTTTTCCTCTAAGCATAGTGGATATTTAAGGTACTTGCTTAGACTTAAGTATTTATCTTCTGGAGCCAACAAAGATTCCAGAATGCTTTGAAAGAGATGGATTAGTGGGGCATTGCCCACCAATGGGCAAACATTCCCACTGTCACAGCAGGAGGAAAAACAATGAGAAAGTTTATTTGACTTCATATGCAGGCCGCTGAATAAAATCTGCTGAAATCAGGGGGAAAGCCAGCCTTGTCAATGGCCCACTGCAAAAGAGAAAGAGGCAAAGACTCAAACTTAGTGTGACTCTGCAGCCTCTTCCTTTCATGGTGGCCTGGAGAGAAGTCTCTGACATAGAGCCATCTCCTTCGGCCCTTGAAAAGATTAAAAGAATACAGGTCTTAGCAAATCTCCTATTACTTGGAATTGAGAAACAGAAAGAGAAATGCGACAAATTTGTAGTAACCCTGCTATCTTGTTCAAATTTCCCGAAGCATAATAAAATAGAGAGGCTGTCTCTAGGGTTCCACTTCCAGCTGTGCCCCATAAGATGGAAAAAACAAGAAGGGACATGTTAACTACTCACACCAACCTGCCCTGCTGCTGCCATTCTTCCAAATAATTCTAAGGGATTGGTAAGCCCTTCTTTAAAATGCTTTAAGAAGAAGGAATGTTCCTGACTAGACTAAGAGATTTAGGTGAATTCCTCGCTGAACGCAGAATGAGAAACAAAATGCTCTCTTGAGGTGCTCGGTCCTTGATGCATTATGTTCTACTGCTGGCTAAAAGCATCATCATACCCATAATTAAATGTTTAAATTCCGCTCTGATGGCCACATAAAATTCAGTCAATTCAGTGAGCCATCCAACCAGATGTTGAAAACAAGTAGTCGCCCTTACCTATGTCCTTTCCTTCCTCTTGTATTAGTTTGCTTGGATCGATGCAACAAAATGCCACAAACTAGGTAGCTTGAAGGAAAGAAATGTACTGTCTCACAGTGAGAAATCCTAAATCAAGGTGTCTGCAGGGCATGCTCCCTCTGAGACTGAGTAGAATCCTTCCATGTCTCCTATTTTCTTCTGGTGGTGACCATCAATCCTTGGCATTTCTTGGCTTACGACTGCATCACTCCAACTTCCATCTTAATCATCACATTCTCTCTTTGTGTTTCTGTTTCTATGTCTCTTCTTATAATGATACCAGTCATATTGTATTAAGAGCCCAGCCTATTCCAGTATGACCTCATCTTAACTAATTACATGTGCAATGACCATATTCCCCAAAAGTCACATTGTGGGGAAATGAGGGTTAGGATTTCAAATATCTTATGAGAGGGACACCATTCAATCCATAACACTCCTGTACTGAAGATCACCAAGTCATGTCCAGACTACTCCCGGCCTCTCAAGTCTGTTCATTTCTTTCTCTCCCCACCACCACTCTGAATCCCACACCATCATCTCATCTGGATATTTATAAGAACTTCCTGAATCTTGCCCTCATTTTTGTACTGTTTCAATCTATTCCCCCAAAATTTTATTTATGAAAACATAACATATATACAAAAAGTATATAAATTATAAAGTATTTTCACAAAGTGCACATACCCATGTAATTAACACTCAAATCAAGAAAGAGAACATTACCAACACCCCATGTCTTATCCCCGCCCAATTAATTACCCCTGCTCCGTCCCAAAGGTAACCATTATCCTGACCTCTAAAAATATGAATTAGTTTTACATGGTTTGGACTTTATGTGATTGGTGTCATACAATACATACACTTTTGTGTCTAGCTTTTTCTTTTAGTGATACTCATCCTTGTTGTTACAAGTAAAAATAATCGATTCATTTTTGTTGCTTTTGAACATTACATTGTACAAATCTACCATTTATTTATTCATTGTACTGTCGGTGACCAGACTGAGTTCTACTTTGGGGGCTGTTAAAATAATGGATCTATGAACATTCTCACAGTTTTAAGCACATGTCTAGTAGACTAGCAAAGTCATAGGGAATATCACTATTCATCTTCAATAGACATCATCAGTTTCCTAAAGTTATTATATTAATTTTCAACAGCACAGCACTGTATGAGAATTCCAATTGCTTCAAATCCTTACCAACACTTAGCATTATCAGTCTTTTTTCATTTTAGCCATTTTGATGTGTGCGCAGTAATATCTCTTTCTCTTTATTTTACATTTCCATAATGACTAATTGTGATAAGAACTTATTCATATGCTTGTTAGAAATACAGACATCCTCTTTCGTGAAGAGGTAACTGATAGTTTAAGTCTTTCAACTTTGTCCTGATTCTTCTATCTTACCTATTCTTGGCCCTTTGCATCTGATATTTTAGTTGGAATTACATTGAATTTAGAGAGCAATATGAAGAGAACAGACCTCTTTACCATATCAGGCCACCCATTCCATGAATATAGCATGGCCTTCCATTTATTTCAGTCATTTCTTTAATTTCTCTCAATAATATTCTATATCTTTCTCTGCAAAGGTCTAACACATTTTTTGTTAGATTTATTCTTACTAGTAATATTTTAAGCTACTTTAAATGGTAACTCTTAAAAGAGTAAAAGGTAAATTTTATTAAGTTATAATTTACATACTATGAAATTTACCCATTTTAAGTGTACCGTTTGATGAATTTCAGTAAATTATACAGTTATACAACCATAATCACAATCCAGTTTTAGAATAATTCTTATCAACCCAAAATATAACCTTATATTCATTTGTAGTTAATCCTCCACTCCCACACCAGGTGACAACTCATTTGCTTTCCAGCTCCATAGTTTTGCCTTTCCTAGAAATTTCATAAAAATTGAATCACAGAGCATAGAATCTTTTGAATCTATATTCTTTCAATTAGCATAATGTTTTTTAAGTATAACCAGGTTGTTTCATGTATCAGTACTTTATTCATTTATATTTCTACATAGAACTCCTTTATATAAATATACCAATTTTTGTTTATCCATTTGCCAGTTGATAGATATTTGGATTACTTCTAGCTGGGGGCCAATATGAATAACATTGCAATGAATGTTCACACAGAAGTCTTTGTGAAGACACAGATTTTATTTCTCTCTGAGTTTTAACTTCAATACCTAAAACCAGAACTGCTGGACATTATATGCTGAACTTTTTCAAAAACTGCAAAACTGTTTTCTAAAGTGACTATACCATTTACTTTCTCACAAACAATATATAAAGGTTCCAATTTCTCCATAGCCTCATCAGCCCTTCTTATTGACTGTCTTTTTAATTTTGGCCATGCTAGTGGGTGTGAATTAATATCTCATTATGGTGTTAATTCAACTGATGATAAACATCTTTTCATGTTCTTATTTGCCACTAATATAAATGCTTCAGTTGGTTTTATTATTACTGACTTTTAAGAGTTCTTTAAACAACTGGATGTAAATGCTTTATCAGATATGATTTGCAAATATTTTATCCCATTGTGTAGTTTGTCTTTTCATTTTCTTAATATTATCTTTTAAAGAACTCAAGCTTTTACTTTTATAATGTCCAATTTATCTCTTTTTTTTCTTTTAGGGATCTTAGTTTTGATATTTCAAAAACCTTCAACTTAGGTCATAAAACTTTCTTCCAGGTTTCATCTAGCTATCTTAAAATTTTAGTGCTTATATTTTGCTTTGTAATACATTTCAAGTTAATTTTATATATAATATAGTGTAATTTTTGGATATAGAAATCTAATTGTTCTACCTCATATTCTATGAAAATACAACTTGGTCACAGTTTATAACCCTCTTTATATTGCTGGATCCATTTTAAGTGGTATCTTTTTAAAATTTCATTTTGTAATTCTTTGTTGATGGTATATGGAAATACAATTCATTTTTATATTGACTTTGTATCCAGCAACTTTGCTAAATTCAATTGTTAAATTTACATAATTATATCTTCTGCAAATAATACAATTTTATTGCTTCATTTCCAATCTTTATGTCATTTATTTCTTTTTCTAGCCTCACTGCATTCACCAAAACCTCCAGTACAACACTGAACAGTCTCCTTTTCTCACGCCTAAGTTGAATAAGGCTCTCAATTTTTCACTTAACTATGTTTGCTATAGAGATTTTTAATAGATATTTTTATTAAGAATGCTCACTTATATTCCTAGTTTGCTAAAGTTTTTGCCAGGATTAGATGTTGGATTTCATCAAGTGCCCTTCTATGTATAGTAAGATGATCAAGTAATTTTTCTCCATTTTCTGTTATTACTTCATTTGATTTTTTTAAGTTATCTAACCTCTCATTCATAACCTATTACTTTTTTTACATACTACTTGGTCTTTTCTCACTTTATCTGGGATTTCTGCATCCCTAGGACTGCCAAAATCTCTGCCTAACTTCCCTAACTCTTAACTGCTGCTTTCTACCAGGCTTTCCAGCCTTTCAGAGCTCTATCATTTCCAAATCTGTAAATGCTTCAAAGAGAAAAAGAGTGAGAATTTTGAGGTGCCCTAATGCATTTTTCTCTCTCCATTATTCTGGACCCTGAAGTCCTGGCTGCCTTGGTAACCCTTCAGTGCCTTCAAAAAAAATATTGTTTCTTTATTTTGTCTTTTCTAGTTGTCTTTTGGGAGTGTTGTTGGCTACTATACCATTACCAAAAACAGAAATCCACCTTTTACAAAGTCAACTAAATCACTTTATTTCTCTCATCTGAAGTTGCTAACTGCTATAGTAAGGAATATAATAAAACCTATAATATAATAAAACCTATATTCCTTACTATAGACTATAAGATCCTAAATGATCCAGCCTCAGCCTTCTCTCTAATCATCTGTTATGACTCACTCCTTTGTTCACGCCTCTCTAGCCTTGTGTATCTACTTTCGATTCCTCTAATGTCACCAAGTTCATTCCCAAATTAGTACTTTACTATTTGTTCTTCCTTTCCCTGGAACCCTTTGTCCCTCATCTTTGCATAACTGTCTCACTTTTATCATCCTGTCTCAATTTTGATATACATCTTTGAAGAGGCCTTCTTAGGACAATTTATCTAATCTGGTACCCTGCCTGCCTGACCCCTATACTCCTCAAACAATATAATCAACATAAAACAAATAATAAAATTAAGCTGACAAAAGTAAAGTATTAAATTTCCAAAAAGTACAACATATTCCATTTCCATATTCAACATAAAGAAAACAATATAGGCATTCCAGTCAAGATGGCAGAGTATGTAGATGCTGTGCTCTCCTCCTCTTATGACCACATCAAAATTACAACTAAATTATAGAACAACCATTGTTGATAACCACCTGAAGACTAGCTGAACAGAACTCCTATAAGTAAGGATGTGAAAGAAAAGCCATGTTGAGACTGGCAGGAGGGGCAGAGACATGAAACAGACTGGTCCCATACCCAATTGTCTCATTTAAAAATGGGGAGGGATATATAGAATGCAGAGGTGCCCACTAAGCAGCAAGCGGTCCCAGACCTACACAGGGCTCCTCAGCCTGGAGTGCTAGTGCCAGGAAGAGAAATCTCCACAACATCTGGCTATAAAAATCAGCAGGGATTCCATCCGGAGAAACAAAGGGCTGCTGTAGACACAGGCATTCCTTTTAAAGGGACCATGCACAAACTTACTCACTGATAAACTCACTTGTTCTGAACTTCAATGCTGGGGCACTGTCAGAGACATACAGGGAGGAATTGAAGTGTCTGGCATCAGGGCAAGAGCTGGAGGGCAAGATTTCTCCCAAACAGAAGTGCTTGCAGGAGCCATTGTTCCTTTGTTGAGCTCTTCCCCAATGCAGCCTGCAGGCACAGGTGGGTGCCATATCTAAGTCTCTATTAACTTGTTTAACACAGCTCATCCCATCCTGGAGATCCCCTGAGACCCTGCCTCATCCAGCCTAACCACCAGCTTGAATCTCTTTTAGTGGCTATTACTCAAAAGCAGCCACCCTCAGCCCATGCTGCAGATATTCCTAAAATTTCTCAAAGGTCCACAAACCCCAAACAAGTTGCAATGGGCCCTGTATCTCTTGCTAAGCAGCCCCTAACACTAGTGGAAGCCAGCCTCATTCATAGCATAGCCTCTCTCAGTAACCTTCAAGTCCAGTACAGGCAGCTACCAACTGCAGATCACTTTATAGCTCCTACCAGGTGGTCCAGGCCAGACACAGTCAGCAGCTGACATGGGTCTGTACCAGAGCCTCTCCCAAGAGGCCCAGAATGAACACATCTGGTGACCAGCTTCAGACCACACCACAGCACCACTCAAATAGCTCTGCAAATGACACACCCAAAGGGTGGACTTGGCAGGCACCAGAGCCCCATTAATGTGAATTCTGCTCTATGGAGTCAGTGCACAAAAAACAGCTCATCCGCTGCAGTCATAGCCAGTCCTCATGGCCAGTCAGCCCAAGGGTCAATTCTATCCAGTGATGTGCCAACAGCAATCCAGTTTCAACTACGAGGAAAGCACATACAACCTAGATAAGGGACATCCCCGAGCACCGAGCTCAGGTGACCATGGAGTATGCACCACTGGGCCCTACAGGACACCTACTACATATGGCCACTGTGCCAAGACAGAGACATAGCAGATCTACCTAACACACACAGACAAACACAGGAAGGCAGCCAAAATAAGGAAACAAAAAAACATGCCCTCCAAATGACAGAACAGGAGGAAATTACAGAAAAAGAACTAAACAAAATGAACGCAAGCAATCTACTAGATACAAAGTTTAAAACACTAGTTATAGGATATAAATGAACTTGGGGGAAGAACAGATGAACTCAGTGAGAACTTACTCAAAGAGATAGAAACCATAAAAAAGAACCAGTCAGAAATGAAGAGTACAATAACTTAAATGAAGAATATATTAGAAAGAGAAGTGGAAAAAATAATGCCTTTTGCAATTGCAACAAAAAGAATGAAATACCTAGGAATAAATTTAACGAAACATCTGAAGGAACTATATAATGAAAACTACAAGGCCTTATTAAAAGAAATTGAAGAAGATACAAAGAAATGGAAAGATATTCCGTGTTCTTGGATTGGAAGAATCTACATAGTTAAAATGACCTTATTACCTAAAGCATTATGCAGATATGCAATCTCCATCAAAATCCCATTGGCATTTTTTAAAGAAATAAAACAAAAAAATCTTCAGATTTGTATGGAAGCACAAAAGACCCCAAATTGCCAAGTCACCCTGAGAAAAAAGAACGAGACTGGAGGCATCACTCTGCCCGACTTGAAAATATACTACAAAGAGACAATAATCAAAATGGCATGGTATTGGCAGAAAAACAGACACATGGACCAGTGGAAAAGAATCGCGAGTTCACAAGTAAATCCATATTTATATGAGCAAATAATTTTTGACAAAAGAGCCAAAAACATACAGTGGAGAAAAGAAAGCCTCTTCAATAAATGGTGCTGGGAAAACTGGAAAGCCACCTGCAAAAGAATGAAACTAGATTGTTGTCTATCACCACACACCAACATGAACTCATAATGGATTAAGAACTAGAATATAAGACCTGAAACAATTAAATGCATAGAAGAACACACAGGAAGAAAACTCAAGGACCTTGGACTTAAAGAGGATTTTATGAATTTGACCTCAAGAGCAAGAGAAGTAAAAGCTAAAATAAATGAATGGGACTACCTCAAACTGAAAAGCTTCTGCACAGCAAAAGAAACCGTCAACAAGGTAAAGAAACAACCATCCGAATAGGAAAATATATTTGCAAGCAACACCTCCGATGAGGGCCTAATATACAAAATATACACAAAAACTCATACAACTCAATAACAACAACAAAAAAAAGTAATCCAATTAAAAAATGGGCAGAGGACCTGAACAGACACTTCTCCCAAGAAGACATACAAATGGTCAGCAAACATATGAAAAGATGGTCACCATCACTAGCTATTAGGGAAATGCAAATCAAAACCACAATGAGAATGGCTGTTATCAACAGGACAAGTAATAACAAATGGTGGAGAATGGCTGTTATCAACAGGACAAGTAATAACAAATGGTGGAGAGGATGTGGAGAAAAAGGAACCCTCACACACTGCTGGTGGGACTGAGAATTGGTCCAGCCACTATGGAAAACAGTATGGAGGTTCCTCAAAAAACTAAGAATTGATCCACTATATGATCCAGCAATCCCTCTACTGGGTATTTATCCCAAAGACTTGAAAACATATATCTAAAAAGATATTTGCACACTGACATTCATAGCAGCATTATTCATGGTGGCCAGGACATGGAAGCAACCTAAGTGTCCTATAATAGATGACTGAATAAAGAAGATGTGGTACATATATACAGTGGAATATTACTCAGCTATAAGAAGATATAAAATACTGCCATTTGTGACAACATGGATGGACCTTGAGATAATCATACAAAGTAAAATTAACCAGACAGAAAAAGTTCAAAACCACATGATATCACTTATATGTGGGATATAAACCTAAAAGCAACAAACAAACAGGATGAACAAACAAAGATTCATAGACATGGACAATTGACTAGTGGTTACCAGAGGGTAGTGGTGGAGGAGGGAGGTAGATAGGGTAAAAGGGGTCAAATATGTGGTGATAGAAATCTAACTTGGGTTGGTGAATATACAATGCAAAATATATATGTTGAATTGTAAACTTGAAACTTACTGGATTTCGTTAACCAATGTCAACATAATAATAAATAAGTAAATAAATAATCAATCTAATATTTTTTAAAAAAAAGAATACATTTTAGAATACTCAAGAGTATTCAAAAGAATACTCAAGAGTAGATTAGATAAAGCAGAGAATCAAATCAGCATTTTGGAAAACAAGATGGCAGAAAAAACCCAATAAGAACAGCAAAAAGAAAAAGATTTAAAAAAAAAAAATAAGGATAGTTCAACGGACCTTTGGGACAACATCAAGCATACCAACATTCATATCATAGGAATACGAGAAGGAGGAGAGAGAGAGCAAGGAATTGAAAACCTATTTGAAGAAATAATGATGGTAAACTTCCCTAATCTTGTGAAGGAAATAGACATACAAGCCCAGAGACCACAGAGACTCCCAAACAAGATGAACCCAAAGAGGCCCACACCAAAACACATCATAATTAAAATGCCAAAGGTTAAAAACAAATAGAGAATCTTAAAAGCAGCAAAAGAAAAGCAGTTACCTACAAGAGAGCTGCCATAAGACTGATTTGTCAATAGTAATTTTACAGGCCAGAAGGGATTGGCACAAAATATTCAAAGTGATAAAAAGCCAAGACCTACAAGGAGATTACTCTATCCAGCAAGGTTATCATTTAGAATTGAAGGAGAGATAATGAACTTCCTAGACAAGAAAAAGCTCAAGGAGTCCATCACCACCAAATCAGTATTACAAGAAATGTTAAGCAGGGGAGAGGAGGAGGGGAAAGATTAAAGATATGAATAATAAAATGGCAATAACTACATACCTATCAAAAATTTCTTTAAATAAAAATGAATTAAATACTCCAGTCAAAAGACACAGAGTTGTTAAATGGAGAAGAAAACAAGACTCATACATATTCTGCCTACAAGAGACTCACTTCAGGTTGAAAGACACATACAGAGTGAAAGATACTTCGTGCAAATGGAAAGGAGAAAGAAAGCTGGGGTAGCAATACTTACATCAGACAAAATATACTTTAAAACAAAAGTTATAACAAGAGAAAAAGAAGAATATTTCATATATAATAGTCAAGAAATAAAAGGAACTTAAGTGCCATCGACAGATGATTAGATAAAGAAGTGGTACATATACACAATGAAATATTACTCAGCCATTAAAAAAAGAATAAAATCCTACCATTTATGACAACATGGATGGATCTAGAGGGTATTATGCTAAGTGAAATAAATCAGACAAAGAAAGGCAAATATCATATAATTGTACTTAATATGTGTGATCTAAAAACAAAAGAACAGTCAAAATGAAAACAGACTTACAGATACAGAAAACAAATTGATGATTGCCAGGTAGGAGAGGGGTGGAAGCTGGGAGAAAAGGGTGAAGGAATTAAAAAGTACGAATTGGCAATTACAAAATAGTCATGGGGATGTAAATAAAGTACATCACAGGGAATTTAGTCGATAATACTGTAATAATTATGTATGGTAACAAGTGGGTACTAGACTTATTGAGAAGGATCACTTCATAAGTTATATAAATGTCTAACCACTAAGCTATACACCTGAAACTAACATAATATTGAATGCCAACTATAACCGAAAAAAAAAAAGAAAACAATGCACCAGGAATATAGCATCTCTGGGTGGAACCACACCTCTATAATACAATGCAGAGTTTAAAAGTATCATTTTTCTTTGGAGTGTGACAAACCTGGATTCAAATCATTGCTACACCTCTTTCCAGATGTATAACTTCAAGCAAGTTCTCAGCCTCAGCTGTCTTGACTATAAAATGGGGGTAATGGTAGTATCCACTTGATAGTATTATTGTAATTATATAATAAGTGTTATTATATATGCAAAGTGCTTAGAACAGTGGTTGAATCATAGAAAGTTCTATATAAAGAAGAGCATTATAATGACAATGATGCTCATGATGATAATGATGATGAAAATAATAAGGCTCAGTAGCATCTGGTAAAAAACTAAATCATTCAATCAAACACAGATACACACAAATATAATTAAATATTATAATTTCCACCAAATGGATGCAGCCCTTATCTCTCGCATTAACAGATTTGGTAAGGACTTAGTTTCTTTGATTTCCGTATTGTATAAGTTTGTTGGCAAGAAACATAGACCAAACCTAGCAAGTCTACTGAAAAGCAAGAGGAACTTATTGGACAAATATGTTAGTATCTCACGATATGAAAGAAGAATTGAATAACCAAAATTTGTGAAGAACAGGAATCAAGGTAGCTCCAGAGAACTGGTAGGGAGCAGCTTAAAGGCCTCCCTTTAGAGCACTGCTATTTGAGTGATGGAAATACCATCAATACTTACCTTTTGCTCTTAGTTCAAAATTCTAAAATCTGAATTTTGACGTGGTTTGGCATAACCACGTCAGATGTCTACCCCTAAACAAGTCATCTCTGTTCCACATTGCATAGTCTCAGCTACCTGAAGCCCACCTCTGTGGATCAGGGAACAGCTCCCAGAGAAGAGTTTTGTTTTGAAGCCAGAAAAGTCATCCCAAGAAATATTGTCACAATTACAGGGCCCCTATCTAAGATAACCATTCTCTAAAAGAAGCCAGTTTGTTCTACTCTTTGCCCATCCAGAACTGTAGTGTCCAAGTCATGCACCATTAGCTGCCTGGGAGGGAGTTAATTACAAATTAAATATAATTGAATTGTTGAATCTGCTTTCAAGTTCTCTAAATAAAATAACAACATGCTACCTTGTAGAACCAATTTTGCAAATCAAAGCTAAGTCCTTGCTCTCTATGATGACGGAAAGCCCTTGTGAGGTTTTTAAAGCATAGAGGCACACTTAAAAAATTTTTTATAGTGCCAATCAACAAAATTTAGGAGAAGACATAATGGAAACTATGTTCCATAGGAGCCATTAAAAGAGGCTTGGAAAGTATAAGATATTCACCAATGACAAGAAATTTTTCATATTATGAAGCTACCCAAAATGATAGTAAAATCCCTGATTTCAAAATTCCCTTTTTCTCCTCTAACACAAATTGTTAGCCACCCAAAATTGTAACAAGATAAGGCTCTCTTTTGCTTTAGAATGCATTCATTGTATTTTGTAGTCTTTCTCACTACAAAATACAATGAATGCATTCTAAAGCAAAAGAGAGCCTTATCCTGCTACACCTGCCAAAAAGATATCGAGGAAACTGCAAGTTGGGCTGGTCTGGAAAGGGCTGAAGTATATTGAAATTTTAGGCAATGGTGAAGAGTCAGGCATTGGAGAATTTCAGCAACAGAGAAAGAAAAAAAAGTCTGGGATAGGGATGGGGGATGATTCCCATGTATAATAAAATTGGCATCAGTGCATATGCCCCTAGCCTGCTAATGCATCATTGTTTTCCATTAGGAATATTACTAGACCTACGGTTCTGACATTTTTTGATCTGGAACAAAAGTGCATTCAATACCTGGAAAGCTGACCTCGGACTTCCAAAGGGGAGGTAGCACAGTGGGGAAGGTTCTTGGGTCAGACTCATGGGTTCATTCCTCAATGATTCATAAGCTGTGTGACCTTTGGGGGTTATTTTATCTTTTGAGCCTCAGTTCCTTCATCTGAAATGAGGACAGCATTTTTACCGACACCTCCTTGAGATTGTTGTGAGTATAAAATGAGCCAACAACTGTAACTGGCTTATCATGGTGCTGCCACATAGTAAGCACTTAAGAATATTTGTTATTGTTGTTGCTATTTCTCTTTTTTCATTCTTTAATATATATTTGCTAGACTTATTGTTTCTAGAAATTTTCCTTTAACCCTCCAGAAAAACTGCATTAAAAACAGCAGCCTGAATCACCAGGTTTTTATGTGACCAATCAGACATGAAAACAAAATAAAACTATCATTGATTACCCTCATCGTTTTAAAGGAAGGAAGACCATTTTAATTCCCTCAAATGAGCGGAAGCATATAACCTCAGAATAAAAGACAGTTCACTGTGCTACAGACAGATGAAGGCATCATAGGTCTCATGGACTGGAGCCAAGGCACCACTATGCCTACAATCTAGGAGACAACCTAAAGCCAATTATAAGGCAAAAGTGTGGAACATGTCCTGCACATTCACACTCTCCTCTTTGGCTCGTGCTATTTCCTCCATCAGGAATACCTTCCCTACATTTCTACATGTCCACAATGTCACTCTTTTTTTGAACCCCAGAATGAGAACCTCCCTGACAGCTACCTGATCCTCTCAGCTAGAAACACCCAGTGTTTCTTCCAAATTCTGGCATCGAGTCCATCATTGATTCTCTGATCGCACTGTCCACTGTCTACTTTGCAATTTGAAATGTGTATATCTTGTCTATCCACTGCACTTAAGGATTAAACCCAGAAGATCCAGTGCCGACTCATTTCATCAGGCCTCGCAGTGCCTAATGGGGCAGTACACATAATATGCAATTGACACAGTCTGTAGAATGATTCTTAATATAAGATTTGTGACCTTGAGTCAGCAAAGTACTCCTAAAACAGTTTGGCTTAAACCCAGCAATGTGAAATGGATTCTGTAAGATTAGAGCATGCATATTCAAAAGCACATAATCGGGCAACCCAACATCTAGTCATCTATTGATCAACAGATAAATGAGTAAATAAAATGTGGTACATACATACAATAGAATACTATTCAGCCTTAGAAAGGAAGGAAATTCAGACACATGTCACAATTTGGATGAACCTTGAAGACATTATGCTAAACGAAATAAGCCGGTCATTAAAAGATAAATATTATGGAAATGGGAGGTGGTGAACATGGCACAGCAATGCGAATGTACTTAATGTCAGAGAACCGTACACTTATAAAATGGTTTAAATGGTAAATTGTATTATGCATATTTTACCATGATAAAAAAATTAAATATAAATTAAAAATCTTTTTTAAAAGCACATAATCAGAAAAACATAAAAGAAATCGTTAAAGAAATAGAGATTGTTTAGAGAGGACTTAAGCGCTGAAGCAAGGAGATAGAGAAAAGAAACTATGACAGCAACTGTCAATTCAGAGTCATTGTGTATAAAAGGCTCAGTATTATTCGATTCAGCCCAAAATTATTCCTACATAACCAATGAGTAGAAGCTATAAGAGATAGATTTCAATTTGACATAAAAAAAGGACTTTCACCACTGATGTCCAAAGATAGGACAGATTGTTTTTACAGATAATGAGCTCCTCTTCACTGGAAGTAATCAAGTACAAATGGAATATTCCCTTGGCAGAAATATGTAAAGAAGCAAGTATCAGATGAACACTGGACTAAATCTGTGGCACCCAAAAGCAACTTAAATAGCTGACCCCAATCCATGATAAAATTTTCATTCATTGGTGGAAAAATAACAAAAATAAAAACAAAATTGTGAGGTTTTATAAAGCTAAATATTTTTAATCATTTTAATTCTAAAGAGTATGCCTTCTACTCTTTTAGTATTAAAATGGCCAATCTCTTCTGAAAGAATGGTGAATGATAGTTTTTTCATTAATGTCCTATCTGGGGCAAAGCTAAACGTTTACAAAGTCAGCCCTTAATTTTAGTGGGGAAGATTTTACTAGTCTCAAAGTCTGAGAATCACTTGGACAGGTAATTCAAGTCCTTTTCAAAATTCCAAGAATGCATGTTTACGGCCAAGGATTGTTGCCAAGTTGCTTTCATTATTCATTTTAACCATATTTCATCTGTGTGTGCAAGGAGTAGAGCCTCTCCCAGGGGAATTCCCAAAAGCTTCTTCTTTCATAGGGATGGCCTGAAATGATATAAAAACTGAGAGGATTCTCAGTCTTTCAGAGATTTCTGTTACATGAAAAAAAAGGAGAGCCTTGTTTTAGAGATGTTTATTCAAATTCACTACAGCGTCGATGGCCAAATTCCAAATGCCACTGGCCTCTCAAGTGATGAGTACATTTTACTGTGTCGGTATGTTCAGGATAGAAAGTATATGTGTGGTTGTGAGTGTGTTTGAGCGTGTGTGTGTATGTGTGTATGTACAGATATAAAGATAGGGGGAATATAAATGAATGGATATAGGTACCAACAATCACAAGTGGGAAAGGATGATATATATTTAGAATTACATCTAAGAACCATTTAATGATAAACAAAAATCAGGTTTGGAACCCATTACTCTTGGTATCTACCACCACCAACAATGGTTTGTCATGGGTATTTCAATCTTTTTCTTTTTTGATCACTAATTTTTAAACCAATAGAAAACAATGTGAAGGCACCAAGTTATTTTATTGCCAGAAACCAAAAGAGTACAGATGCATTGATGATGTCACTCCATACCAAACCCCCAGAGCTTTTTGCTTCTGCTATTTATGCTTTCTCCTGCAATATCTCCATTTGGATCCTGCTAAAAACACTTCTCTTTCTGTCACTCACAATCTGTCAAGACAGCATTATCTTCTGTGGTTTAAGAACAGAAATTCCATTTAATCTGGTGGTTGATAAAAACATTTCATTCACATCCCTTAACTAACAATAATTATTCAACTTTACCACATAAAGGCAAGAAAAACGCACTTACATTTTGCAGCCTATATTGCATCATGAATACGTAGAAGAGAACTGGACCCCTCTTGAGATTAAAAAATAATGTATTAAGTCAAAGAGTAGACTTAATATGAATGTAAGTGTACCTTATATGAAAGTATGCTTTCTGTACATTCTCTCTACACTTCAATTAGAGCAGTGGTTAGGAGTTTGGGCTCTCAAATCACACCTGGATTCAAATCCTGGCTTTGCCATGTACATAACCTTAGGAAAGACATATAACCTTTATAAGTTTCAGATTTTCATCTACAGAATAGAGGCATGTATCAAATCTACCTAATAAGATTAAATTAGATAGGCAATAAATGTTAGCTGCTGTCACTACTAATAGTACTATTACTACTGCTGCTACTACTACTATTAGTACTACTACTACCACTACTACCACCCTCCTCATCATCATCATCAAATCAATGTATAGTTAAGATTCTTTGGTAATAAGTAATACAAATTATCCTGTCTAACTTTAGCAAAATAGAAAAGAAATTTAGTCTATGTGTACAGATTAACTTTTAGAATTCAAAGTAAAACAAGGTTAGAAGCGATAGGAATCAGGACCCCAGTAACTTATGGGCAGTTAGTTCTTCTGGCTACCATCATCAGGAAGAATCAGCTTCAACCATTTTCCATCCTGGGGTCAACACACTGTACTCAAGATTCAGAATCCCTGGAGAGTGAGCCATGGAAACCTGCCTTGGTCTCAACTACGCCTTTGCCAGGCAAGGGCAAGGTGTCTGACTCTCAGCCCTAATATGCTACATATGGTGAGGGAGGCTATTCTCCAAGAGAAAAATCTACATGTTATAGTCCAAAGAAAGAGCACAGATACTGAACAGGTACAAATAACAAACACCCACCTCATCCCAAGAACTTACTACATCGAGCTCAGTTAAGACCGTACCTCTTCTGTTCTGTTTTTATCAGCCTCTTTTAACATGTTATTTTAAAATGTTATTAATTTTTAAAGTTGTTATTGAAACTCATTTTGAGGAAAATAATAAGGTCTCAGAGCTCTAAAATATATATGTCTCTCTTTTTAAAAATATACTGCTTGTCAAAAAAAAAAAATTATTGAAAACTTTCCCATTAGAATTTCCAGGGAATTCATTGCTTCTATGGTCAAGTTATCTAGCAATGATTTGTGCCGTTAAGAAGCACATAAGGTACCCAGAGAAAAACAATGTCTGAAGAAGACTTAAAGAAGTAGTTGTTCTCTTAAAAAGAAATTATTTTATTTTTTTATGTTCAATAGGATGAAATTTATGCTGAGAAATTAGGTTAAGAAGCAAGATTTTATTCTGATAATTTTTTGTTGATATCTTGGTAAGAAAGGGTTAACAATAAAAGCAACAGTGTAAAAATAATAATAAATAATAATAAAATATATGACCCGCAATTCCATTAAAATTTTCTTCTAGCTTACCAGCTGAACAAATCCCAAACAACGAAAATACACAGAGTCTGATTAATTTGAAGCCCCAAACGACTAAGTAGTTTAGTGAAAACATTTCTCCTAAAGCCCAGGGCTCTGGTGGCACAGAAAGCTGAGACAAATCCTAGCCCCACCCCTAGCAGCTGTGTGACTCTGGGCAAGTTACTAATCGTGGAAATATCCAGGCCTGGCCTCACCCATAAACTGAAGTAAATGAGGTGATGGAATGTTTTGAGGACTCATTGAGAAGCTACACGGAAGGTGCCTGACACTCTACCAGGCACACTATAAGCACTCAACAATAAATATTAATATTTATATGTATGGGGGGAGGACGATGAGGGAAAGAGAAAAATAAATTTCAACAGGAAGTGATTTTGCTCCCCCAAAGGACATTTGGCAATGTATGGAGACATCTGTGGTTGTCACAACTTTGGGGAAGGATTGTGGGACATGTCTGGCATCCAATTCATAGAGTCCAGGGATACAGCTGAAAGAGAGCAGAATATACCACCCCAAAGTATGCCTCTTTGGCATAAGAATTATTTTAGGTTGATTATTTTTAAGAAACAGTAGACACAGAAAAAGCTCTGAAAACTGAGTACAATTTACATTTTTGTAAGAAACATTTACTTTTATAAGGAAATTCTCCATTTGTAAGGCTGTCTCTTTCTCTGTACCAAAAAGAGAAGGGTGATTCTAAATCTCTAGAAACTCTTATCAATGCACAAGGCAAGTACTTAAATCTGAAGAGAATCCAAACATGGTTAAAGACCACTGGATAGAGGCTTTTCAATAGGAAGTAGTAATGAAGATGCAGTAGAATTTCTAAAGATATCATTATAATGTGAAAGACACCTTATTTAGTGTCTAAGAACTCAGATGTGGGAGTTTGAATTCTGCCTCTGCCACTTACCGGCTGTGCAATCTTGGAAACTGACTGAGCTATAACCTCTTTGATTCTCACCTGTAAAGTTGGAATGCTCATAATATCTGCCTAAAAAGGGATCTTGTGAGGAATAAAATGAGACAATTCCTGTAAGGCAGCAGTCCCCAACCTTTTTGGCACCAGGATCGGTGCTCCTAAGAGAATCTAATGTCTGATGATCTGAGGTGGAGCTGAGGCTGTGATGCTAGCACTGGGGAGCGGCTGCAAATACAGATGAAGCTTCACTTACTTGCCAGTCGCTCACCTCCTGCTGTGCGGCCTGGTTCCTAACAGGCCACAGACCAGTACTGGTTCACGGCCAGAGGAGATGGGGACCCTTGATGTAAGGTATTTAGCATTAGCACTTAGCGCATATGTAGTACACACTCACTACAACTAGCTTTCATGACGATGATTTTTTGTTACATTCCCAAATGGTGGTAGATAGCTTGAGCCTTCTTTAACTTCAAATGATGTACACTATTAGAATAATTATAAGAATTCTCCAATTCTCCATCCACCTACTACCAGCTCAGTCAGAGGATTCACTGATTCTAATGCATCCTCTCTATAATAATTTTACTACATCAGAAAGTGGACAGGAGAAATAGGTATGAATGTGATCACAAAACTTTTCTTACACACAAAAGCTTCATAAAAATTTCCTACCTCTGATAAGTGCCCAGGAAACTCCCCTGGAATCTCTCAAAAGATGATGACGTACGTACTTGATTTTCATTGCTGTGGGACAGTTCCAAGGCTGTCTCACATACGTATGGGATACACACTTCTAAAAGACTCTTTTCTACACCCTTCGCTCTTCCCGGTATCTACACAAACGAAACTTTATGAATAGGTAACCCGAAGAAAGCAGATTGCCTTGAGGCCTGCCTCTCTTCCCAACAGTATATCCACAAAGAGTGACTAGGGATTTGTCAGTGTATTACATAGCAAAACAGCCTAAAATTCTTCCTCGTCCACCCATTTCCCCAACCCCTAAGCACCTGCTTAAAAAAAAAAACTGCCTCTCTTTCTACCTTGCTCCAACCCTATATCCCCTTCACTGTCATCCACCTCTCTCCATACCACCACATTTACTGTGTTTATGATATCTGTCCCCCCTCTTCAGAGTCTAACTCCTGAAAGTAGAGTCTGGCCTGAATGCCTTTCTGTTTTTTTGAAGCAGCTCCCTGGAATTCTGGTTAATAAATTCTCCATCTCGTTCCACAGGGAAGCCCTCCACCAGGAATTCCTCTATCCTTGGCTTGATGCCCATTTAACCTTTGGCCAGGGGCTACAGGTAGATGACCCTCCAAGCTCATCTTATCCAGAACAGTACTAAAGGAACAAAGACCTCATCTGCTCTTCACCTGACTTGCAGGGCAAAGTCAGTATGAATCAGAGGTGCCCTTTTTGCTAACGACAAAGTAGATGCGCTCATAACCAGGAGCTTCTCGCCAAACCCTCAGGGCTTTAAATCTTTTCCAAGTAAACTGCAATTTATAAAGAAACCCCTTAAATGATGTTGTGCAAGGGAAGCTAAAGCAGGCACAGAAGGATGGAGTAACATTTCACCATCTGCCTGTGGTAATAATAATGCCTCTGCCTTGCAAAATATCTAATTGATGGTGCGACAGAAGCACAAAGATTCAGCCATAATCTAACAAAGATTATTCCTAAATTATACTTTTGCAGAAGAAGAGTACTAAGGTCGGTGTTCTGAAGAGCCAATTTTGAGTATGTGAATTTTCTGGTGATAGAATGATAGGAGCCATGGGACACAGTTGGGCCAATTCAGTTTATTATAGTTGCTTAGAGCCATGTCAAGCTGGGGCCACACAGAGAGCAGAGGGGTAGGGAATGAGTTTCAGACAGTGTTTCTCACTGGGTGGAACAGAAAATGCCTTAAAACGGTACAGATGAGCATCTCTTTGGGTTTCCTGTGCAGGAAGCTTTGCTCTCCACAGTGGCAAGGCAGAAGGCCTTATTCAAAAGGGGTCATGTCATGCATCATTAGGTGGCAATACCTGAAAGAAGTCCGTGCTCTGTGCTAGCAGGGCTTGGACATCTCTGGGCACCATATCTTTCTACCATGGCAGCGCTCAAATCTGAATTGAAGGGCTTAGGAAGAGCAAGCTAGACAAAGTGGTTTTGATTTCACACATCTCTTAAACTACCTTTTCCACAGGAAGGACCCAGGCAAGCACTCCTGGATCAACCCAAGTGGAAACTGGTGACTTAGCTTACTGCCTCTTGCCCAGGTCCCCATAATCAAAGGACCATCAATCACAATTAAAAGTTAAATTATAATCTGGTTCTTTAAAAAAATTACTAAATATTATATATATATATATATATATATACACACAATATATACTTTCTATATATACAATATATTTATAACCTACATATATATTCCATGTATACATACATATATATGTTAGGATTCTTGGTACTGGTTAATTAAACCTGGGGGAAAAAATCATCTTTTCATCTTTTTAAACTAAGCGACAAGGAGCTAAATAATCTGCTTATCGGTAACTGATCATAACAGTTCCAATTTGCCCTCACGGAAACTATTTTCCAGTATGTACATTAAATTTATACTTATCATTTGTATTCTTTAATTTTTAAACATCAAATAACATTGCCTTATTTTCACTATATATATTTTCTATTTTATAATCATTATTATATATCTTATTGCTATATATCCATGTCTATGTATTATTACTCTATTTTAAGGAAACAGGAGTCTATTTAAAAGAAAATATTAGAATAACAACAATCAAAGTGGTCTATAGACTTGATCCAAAGCAATAAAATATAGGATCTGCTCTCCCTTAACCCCAGCTCCTCCCATTCCACCAATCACAAATTTTTCCTCAAAAGCACAAGTTCAGGTGTGAAAGCTTTGAGACTCCCCTTCCCTCTTTATTTTGAAAGTCACTTGGGATCTTCACATCCAACTTGTCAACATATTTGGGAAAAGGTTATCTGTGCTGAGGGGTCAAGTTTTCATTTACTAGAGATTAGCAGAAAAAATAAACAAACAAACAAACAAACCAATCCTAAGGCCCTTCCAGACTCCTACAGCTTTTGGGTTTTCACAATGGCAAACGGTAGCCAGATCTCCACTTACCCAAAATTTGTTCCTTCTGCCTTTTCCAGTGGTCTTGAACAGCTCTATGAGAGAATATTCCAACTGATCAGAAGGCAAGATTTCCTACATAGAGAAGTCTTAGTGTTTTCTTTTTACCTTTGGAAACCCTTATTTACTCACATTATATCGTTGGGCAAGTCATCCAGAGCCTGTCTCCCTAACAAACAGGGAACTACTTCCCAAGAGAGATAACGAACATCAGGCACTTAGCCTAGTGTCAGGCACAAAGAAGTGCTCAAGAGGAGCTATTAGTATTAGTATTATTATTACTCTAATTATTAATAATGCTCATGAAACCACATAGTTATAGCGATTATTATTCCAATAGGAGCTTTCCACTCTCATGAAAGTGCTGCTGCCTTAGTAATCATTTATCTTAATTATGGGCTACAACTTAAGGCTTCTTCAGACATCTTTTAATTCAACATTCATTCAACACGTACTTCTTAGAGCCACTGTTCTGGGCACTGGGGAAACAGCACTGAACTGTAGCCTGAAGGTCCTTGCCCTGTGGCTCAGATTCTGGTGGGGGAGAGAAACAGTACATGCAATAAATGAATATTAATTATAGTACATTTGGCAGTGATGAGTGCCAAAGAAAAAAATGTATTTTGACCTGGCAAAGGCCTTGCCTATAAAGGTAAAGGCCTTATCTCTTCTGGAGCACTTAGGTTTTATAGCATGTAACTCATCAAGACCTTTTAATATTACAATCTGATCTTTGGGCCAATGATCTCCTTGGTGTGATTGCAGAGGCGGGTGAGCCTCAAAAAGTGAAAAGGAAAACTATTTCCTCTGCCTACTTAGTGATGTCTAAAATCCCTCCATGAGGGGAGAGATGAGACAAAAGGTATTTTTTGTGGCATACAAAGCTAGGCTCTCAAATACCAGGCACGTATGATATGCCACTCCTAGTCCTTGTTATGGCAGATATTATCAAGCTTTCCTCTTCCCTGCTGAGCCTGAAACCAGCTTCACAAACTTTCTCAGCACAGTTCTCTAGGCAATCACTGTCAGTGATTCAAGTCAGCATAAGAGATGAAATCTATGTGTCATCACAGAGTTCGAAGTAAGGTTTAAATGTAAATACATCTAGGAAAGGCAGCATACTGACTTAAAATCACACTAAGTATTAAATGACTGATCCTTTCCCAAGAGCACATTTTATCAGAGGTGGTAAATAGCTAGAGGAAACACCATAAGTGTATGGGGGTCGAGTGTCCACACAGAAGAAGAGAGCACACACTTTATATTCCCACCGACATTCACATCTGAACACATGTCATAGGCATTTCCACGCACCTTCTGATTTTAAGGAACCACCTCCATTAGTGTACCTTATGTCTTTCACACCGACGCATAGCTGAGCCCACAAATCAGTTCTCCTAAATGGTAGCTCTATTTCAATTATATAGGCCAAATACCTTGGAGCTCATCAGCACATCCTTTCAGCCAGACCTTCAAAAGATTAACAGATCCGACCATTTCTCACCAACTCTACATCTACCTCCCAAATCAAGACACCACCATGTCTTGTCTGGATGGCTGCAATAATTCCCTAACAATCTCAGCATCAGACTGTGCTTCTATACTGCTTATTTACACTCAGGAGCCTCCTTAAACCTGAGTTAGATCACATCCCTACTCTAGTCAAAAACCTCCTGTACCTTCTCAATGTACTCAGAGTAAAATCCTACCAGGTCCTCCCGCTCTTGTCTCCAGCTCTGCTGGGCCTCTTCTTTGTCGCTCCTTCCCTCCAGCCAAACAGGCCTACCTGCTTTCCTCCAAGAGGCCTGGTACATTTCTACCTCAAGACCTTTGCATGTGCTGCCTCTGCTGCCTAGGAAGCTTTTCCTCCAAGGAGCTATATGGCTCTCTCACTACAATCTCATCTTTGACATAGCCCTGAGAGGCCCTTCTAGATCACCCTATCTATAGTAGTGTACACACCAGCTCCCACCTCTACCCTTTATTCCTTTTCACCTTACACTGCTTGATAATTTCTCCTGGCACTTATCACTATCTGACATAATCTTTTCTTCCTTCTTCTATCCACTTCCTCCCTCCATTCCTTCCTCCCTCTCTCCCTTCCATCCTTCTTTTAATCATTTTCTGTCCCCAAATAGAATATAAGCTCCATCAGAGTAAGGGCATGATCTGTTCTGTTCATTTTTGTGCCCAGAATAGAGTCTGGCCCAGAGCAAGCTCTCTAACTGTTTTGATTAAAACTCAGTTTCCACAGAGAGCTGGCGCCACACTGCAGAAGGAAGAAACCATTGCATCAACAAAATACAACTGGTTTGCTTGAGTGGCTTGAACTTGATCTCCCATAACAGTATGTGATCAAGGTCAGAACACATAATGATAGTGTAGGCATGACAGGAAGTAAAAGTTCTTTACTCTTGAAGGAAAGCTAGATGTTATCAAATGCAGGATTTGCTCAGTGGCATTTAGGTTTTATGACTATAAAGCAATATTCCTATTAAACTCTTTCTAGAAAGAAGAGAAAAAAAAAAAATTTCATTTGCCAGCCTGAAACTCTCTAGTGTCCCTTAACTATGTCTCCTGAAACAAACATTTTAACTCAGTTTTTGATAACAATTTATTAAAATGTAGCTATTATGTTATTGCAGAATAAGCTGTATATGTGGAAAGATTTAGCATGCTGTCAAAGGTTTCCTCATTGGAACTGATAGCTACTCCTAAAGCAGGGATGGTCTTGAGCATATCATTTATACATTTGAAGCCTCAGTGCCTTTAATCTGTAAAATGAATAGTTATACCTGGCTATCTCTAGCATTTGTTCCAAATTATATATTCCGTGAGGCAGGCAGTAGGATCCAATGAAAAACACTTAGAATTTGGAGTTCGAGGTCTGGCTCTGTCACTTATCAGCCTGGCTGAATGTTTTTTTTCATCCATAAAACATGAATCACTGGAAACACCTACTGTGCCTATTTCACCTCTTAGTACCATAAAATGTGTATTTGGAGCATCGCCCAAGACACTGAGGACTGTGGAGAAGTAGTTCTCATCTATGTGGTTCACCAAGATGAGCAGAGTATGGAACTCATTACAGGCGCCCATTCGCACTTGTCGAATGAAGTTAAGAATGTATGATTAGACCAAAATATTCTTCCCTACGTCCCTGAGTGCCAGCACTATTGTATGATTATATACAATAAGGTATGTTGTAAGGACTTAGAAAAGCAGTATATGTTGAAAGAGCTTTTTAAATTCTAAATACAAACATTAACAATTACCATCATAGATCAACTTCACATTTGCCCAGTTCAGCCTTTGGTTGTCTTATTAATTTAACGCCAACACGACAGAAACTGGAAAGAAACTAATATTTATTGAAGCCTTACTATGTCTTAGGGATGGACACATGTGTGCATGTGTGTGTGTAAAATTTGAGTATTCTAGCTTTTGAAAGCACCCTTCGGTCTCAATTTAGTCATAAATTCATCCAGCAAAAGTCAGAAACTATATCAAAATTGAACTCACAAATCAACCAACAGTCACTTAGCACTTAGTACTTGCCAGCCTCTGTGCATGGTGTTTTGCAGACATAAACTCATTTAATTTTTTAAGTTAGATTCTTTGAGGTAGCTGTAGCTATATTCCCCATTTTACAGGTGAGCAAACAGAGACTGAGAAGTTAAGTAACTTGCTCCAAATCCACAGTTAGCAGGTGGCAGAGTCAAGATCTGACTGTCTGACTCCAAGTCTATGCTCTTCACCAGTATATAATATGCAGTACATTCATGTAAATGTATCACTGAATGTGTGCTGAGTAATTTTGGTGTGTTTCTTTTTGTTCAAAGAAGATCTGCTTTAGTATTCTATCAGCACTGCCTTGTTTTCCCCTCAAAGTGAAAATACGTGCCTAGGAATAAGGAGAAAGACTAACAGTGAAACAAGAAGGCACCCCAGCTAAAGTAGACAGGTGTAGTTTTGAGTTCTTCATCCTCACATTGGCCCTTCCTGCCCACACAGTATCTCAGCTGTGTGGCATAACCTGGAAGGTAGTTCTGCGACCAGGTAGTCCAATGAGAACACATGCCCTTAACAACTCTCTGGTCTCTTTCTCAGTTACCCAAAGACTGCTGAAATTTCTTTTCATTTCTCTGCCTTTTCAGAGCCAACATGTCCACTTCAGTAGTTAGAGTCATCAGCTGGCCTGATTCACAAGCAGTTCCTAATTAAGCAGGGCTATTGAATGCTGTGACTTATGAAATCTCTTGCTGCGAAATTGCACACAGGCTGAAAGCAATGAGAATCTGTTTAGATATGCACACTACTTCATATGCGGGGACCAGTGGTTACAGGACACTGAAACCAATCATCATTAGGACAACCATGTCTAGGCTGCCAGAGAATAAAGGTCCATACACACAGCTACCTTTCCAGACTAACAGTCAAGAGGCTGATGAGGCATTAATGACACCATGAATCAAAATTTACCAAACAAACAATGCCCCCAAAGGCCTTGGCTTCTAGCTATGTCTGTTTGACTTTATCTTGGAACTAACTGTGGAACAAGATGACTGTGTTTAGATGTCTTAATTAGTGGCTTAATCCTTGAACAATTCTTCCAAACAACCATCCTAACCACATTTCTGTCTAGAAAAAATAAAGAGGTTCGAAGAATTATATTGTAAAGTTCAGATACTGACAAAAGTCAACCATATGAATTATTTTCCACTAATACATTTGTTTCTGTGGTTCTTTCCCTGGGAAAATTAACCATGTATTAACAATAGCTACTATTTACTGAGCACTTAATATGTACTAAGTACCATGCTGAGAGCTTTGTATACATCATTGATAGTTACAGTTACATAGTCTGAGGTAGCCTGAAATAGCCTGAGAAAGCCTCTGTGCCCAGTCATTTCATTGTTCTGTGTTCCCACATCACCAGTACTTCTCTATCTTTAAGCTTATCAGAAACTCGGTGATTATTTGACATCTCTTGAACTGAACTACAAGCAACACGAGAGCCAGGATCATATCCACTTTTGTTCCCCATTATAACCCCTGCTTCTAACACAGTACCTGATAGACTGTAGATACACGATAAACATTTTACAAATCAGTGAAGGCAGCATGTAAAGGCTAAGATACATGCCAGGATGATATAACTGGTAAGTAGCAGAGTTGGGATTTGAACTCAGACTCCAGAGCCTGCGCTCCTACTCCGCAGCACACAGTCTCTCTCTGGGTTCGGCAGTCTTTTGCATCAAACACATCAAACAAGCAAAAAACTAGAGCAACTATTACTATCGCCACAATCTTATACAGACATTAGAAAGGAAAAGATGGCTTCTTTATGGCTACTGAGGTATATTAAAGACTTATTACAAAATAAACACTAGTAGGCACAAAAGTATATTAGAAAAGTTTTAAGAGTACAACAAAATCATGCCCAGAGTCTTTCTTCAGGGTCTCCTTCCATTTTCTATTTATAGTGTTTCAAGTTTATTATTATTATTATAACTGAACATTTAGGACCCAAGGAATGCTGGGTAGTGGAACATACTAAATTCTCCGTCTTCCAAGGTACATAGCAATGAGTGTTTTCCTACCTGGCTTATCAGAGTAAAAGAAGAAAATAAATGTGCATCCCTGAGCTGGTGCTTGGAACACAGTTAGGATGCTATTATTGTTAATAACATTTACTCTTATTAATATTTGTCCTACTGTGATTATTGGCAGCTAGGAGCCTGAGCTTTGGAGTCAGAACTGCATTCTAATCCCAGCTGAATCACTTATGTTTCTGTGAGGCATTGGCCAAGTTATGTAACTACAACCTGTTTCCTCACCCATAAAATATGGATAACAACACTGCCTACTTCACATGAGTGCTTGGCATAGAATTTGGCACAGAGAGAAAAAAAATCCATCCTCTTCCTCCTCACTACTACATAGTCAGTCAACTGTGAGTAAAAAGAGTCTTGCCTTGGAACCTAGAAATCTGACCTTTGATGGCTGTCTTGTTAATGCAAAGTTGCAGGGAACGGGTTTTATTTCAGATGTTTCTCCACCTCCAGTACTCCCATCCCTCTCTCAAGGACACAGAGATCTCAGCAAATCATGGAGCGTATGTTCACTTCTACCCTCCCAGAATTATACAGGTTTGAGATCATGAGGCCTGAAACTCCCCACTTCTAGTAGCTTCCAATGCATCTAATACACAGTTTAAAACTCCATAGCCTGTCATTCAAGGCCCAACATCATTTGTTCCAAACAACTTCGTACATGACAACAGGGCTGAAAGATGCTTTCTTCCCTTAAGAACAGCAATTCAATCTAGTAGACTTGTGGGGGATATGCCAATATACCCTCTTCCTTCCCATACACATACGAACTTGTCTTAGCTGTACTGTGGCAAATCATCTACTCATTCATTAAAAACTAACTCTTGAGTACTTGTTCTATGTTCTGGGAATACAACCATTAGAAAGAATACTTGACTTCATGTAACCCACAGACAATAATTGACACCTGTGTATAATAAATATGTAATCACAACTGGAAATAAGTAGAAAACAATGTAACTATCCTTTGGCTGGAAGACAGAAAGCTGAAGCCTCACAGAGAGCTAGAAGTTTACCAGGTAAAGGGGAGGCACTGTACCTAGAGAGAACCTGGTAAACCGACATCACTGAAAGCCTGACAAGGAAACGGGAGAGTATTATACAATGAGACTGGAGAAACAAGCAGAGACAAGCTATTTGGTGAAAGGAAGACGAGGAAGATAGTGGTAGCTAGACAAGTAGAGGTGACAGTAGAAAGGAAGGGAAATGAACAGATCTCAGAGACATTCAGAATATAAAATAGAAATAACCCGATGACAGAATGGATTGGGGGGGTGAGGTCAAGGTGAGGATGACACAGGTGCCCAGAATAACTCCTAGGTTTGTGGCATGTGTAAACAGATGGATGAAGGTGCCCTTTACTAATGTAGGAATTTATTCTTCAAAATACCTTAAGATAGCTGAGAGGAGATGATAAGGAGACAACTACATACAAATGCATAGAACTCAGAGGAAAAGGCTAGGCTGATCATTGTGGCTTGTGAGAAAGGACAGAGCCTTGTAAGAAGAGGGCCCAGAGCACGAAATAAAGGAAAGGCGAAGTATTGTTAATATGAGAAATGTGGGAATGAAGCAACAGCAGAATTTTACAAGCCAAGAGACAGGCATTTTTCTCCAGGACCAAGAACTCTTCTCAAATAGCCAAAGGACTTTGTGCATCAAACCAACTTACAATCACTTTAGAATTTTATTAGCTGCACAAATCAGTTGGATAATATCATTAACTCCCTCCCACCCACCTAAAAATCCTAACATAGACAAAAGGGATGATTGAGGAAAATTGTGGAATTTTCCTTACAGAAACATTTACAACAGGTAAATGACCCATCAATTTTTCTTGTGTTTCTAAAACATTTCCAGTGAAGTACTCAGAATAAGAAAAGAGAACGATCCTAGGCTCCTGGCAGGGTGCAATCTCAAGCTCACTGGACAAATGAAAACAATTTTTGAAGCCTAGTCTAGGACTTTAAAAATTCATGCAAGTTTTGCATGCTACTGCATAATATAATTGGTTGATTTTCATACAACTACACACATTCTTAATTCTCCCAAATACTGAAGGAAAAATGATGTGCTATGAATGTGCCTCAATTAGCCTGTGACTTTGGGGATGCCCTTGTCTATAGCTTTGCACGCCAAATGGAACTCATTATCCAAGTTGAGAACCATGAAATTAATCTGAGATGGACTAGGGAGGTTTTTCCTTGGAGCACGAACTAGAGTCATGACCTCTGGAAGTCACTCTTCATTCCTTCAAATCCTATATTAATATTAAGTATTAATATTAAGTATTAATATTAAAATCACACTAAGTGGTCTTTAAATTCATTTTCTTACATGAGAAGTAGTTACTATGGTACATAGTAGGTGTATAAGTGCTATGAGGTAATTATCATTTTAAAGGTGAGGAAACAAACACAGAGAGATGAAGTATCTTTCTGAAATGGCAACAGCCCATGAGTGCTGGCACAGTAATTTGAACCTAGACAGCCTTAGTCCATGCCAAACTACTATGGCCTTCTCTGCCATATATAGCAATATACTCATCTTGCTGCTCACACTGGGTTTATATGTGGTGGTAATCAAGAAGGAAAACTAAATGGCATGCTTCAAAACTAGAAGGAAAAAAAAAAAGCTTTATCTTTTCCCCCTAAACATAATTTTATTTAACTGAAAAAAATCAGCAAGCAAATTGGACATTTTTGGTACATAAAGTCAAGTGTTACTAATTAAGTATAAATGAGTGATGAATCATAATATCAACACTAATCATTAAACAAAATTGCATATAAATTAAATTTACCAGATAGTTTACAGTATAAAAAAAAATGAGCAAACTTTAAAGAAAGCTTCCAATAATTTTATTCTTAAAGCCTGTACAGCAATGAATTCTCTTACAGTATTTAAAAAGATGAGTACAATGGGAGAGCAAACTTCACGATGCTCTCTGTCCCTCTCAACATTTCTCTACAGTAGCAATGTCTTTTAAGCAACATGAGACATGATTCAATTCACCCAGGAGAGGTCACCTTGCTTGAGGGGCTGGCGCCTTCTGTTTAAATTCAGTTTACTCAATCAAATGTACCACAGAATGGAAAATGGGGCATATATGTTCCTATGTTAACTAAAATCACTCTACTTTTACAGCAAATGAGCCATGAGATATAATGCCAGAAACTGATTTGGAAGAGTACAAAGTCTGAAAAAAGAAAAAAAAGTGTCTGTACATTTTGTATAAAAAGCCCCTAGACAGCCACAGATACCACAGAGAAGACGTAAGAGGACATAGGAGTGCAAACAGGTACAGAACTATACAAAAAGACTGACTGCATCGTCACTGAAAGAAACACTTATCCTTCTACAAATATATACACTGACTGATTGTTAACTTTTATCTGATGAGTGGTTCGGAGGCGACCTCAGTGAACTGTCACCTTCCCTGAGCTTGTGTTCTTACCCTAGCTCTTAGCACTTTTCAAAACCTCTAATTATTTCCTCTTTGTTTTTCCTCTTTGCTAATTGTTTGTGACCCCTGTATCTCTCAGGTTCTTTTCTGTAACACCAGTGCCTAGCTCAGTGCCTGGCGTCAGTCAGAAGATTCTAAAACATATTTGCTGAATGAATGAACAAAGCTATGAATGGCAAACAGGATGCAGTATTCCTTTGAGTTCATTTTTACAAATCAAACTCTGCTTCATTTCATTAAATACTTTTATTTACTGGCCATCTTCTGAAATTACTCTGGGTTTTCATTAATAAGGAGAAACTAATTCTATCTTCAGGGAAGAGGAGGAAAAAAACTTTCAGTCACTTGTTCCAAAGGTCTTTCAAAATGATGTTGTAGTATAATTTGGTTTGAAAGCAAGGTCCAACATTTTATTACCTCCAAATTTATTCAGAAAAGCTGAAGGCCCGTGATAAGGCTCATTAAGTCACTGAAAGGCCTATCTTCACATGCCTTTCACACAAAAGGTCTCAACTTAATGCCAGGTAATTACTGTTCATTTTCCCTTGGTTATTTCTATTTCCTGAAGATTCCCAAGGAAGTTGGCCTCAGTGGACACTATCTCCAGTCTGAGATGTGAGCACAGCAAGAAAAGCCCATGTTTACCAGAGGATCGTTTTAAACAGCAACTAAGGAAGGACAATTCTGACTCTATGGCCTAGAATTTAAATTTAGATCATCTACAAGTCACCCTCTTTCCAAAATCAAGGCCAAGAGAGACAAGTTCCCGGCATACAAATTGGTTGCTGTCTACATTTCAAATTTATCACTTTTCACCTGGAGCCTGTTCCACACCTATGGGGTTGTAGATGTGGGCTCTGGCTCCAGATTACCTGGGCTCAACCCTTAACTCCATCATTTTCCAGTTCGTGACTCCAGGCAAGTAACTTAGAGTCTCTGTGTTTCAGTTTCCTCATCGTGCCTACTTTAGTGTCGTCATGAGAATTAAATGTAAAGTACATGAAACCATATCTTACACATGCTAAGTGCTCAATAATGTTATTTATCATCATCATCATCATCATCATCATCATCATCTCTAATATCCTATTTACAAGCAAGATTTATCTCTGTGATATATGATAAATTTGATCCTAGTCGCATTGGCCCCATCAATGGTACTAGAGGCAGTAAATTTTCATTCTGAAACATGAAACAGCCCAGTAGAGGATGAATGCTGATGAGGAAAGACCCTTTATTGGGTCTTTTTGTTTCAATTTGGCAGTAAAGAGTACAATAGCCACCAAAGTCACCAGCCTCAAATCTATATATATTCATATGTTAGCGGCCGATGGTTGTAATTCACCTGTCTCTGCAGCATTGATCTTACTAGTAGCCTTCTCTTCTAGTGGCCTCTCCTCACTTCGGCAGTGTCCATGACCAGCCAGGTCATTCAAGAGAGCTTAGCTTCTTATAGATACCATCCACAGTCCAATGGACTTCCAAGAAGAGCAATGGCTGGATATAGAGTGAGCTCGCAATAAATGTTGGCTATTATTATTATTATTATTGCCAAGAAGATCACCCAATTTCTCAAAATATTTCCTTTAGTCCTGCCTACAACTCTACAGATTTTCTGATTAAGTTTAGTGCTTTGGTCTTTTTTTACTTGAAGCACAATGATTACAAATACAGACCTTGCATTTGGGGATCTTTGAACTTGAATTTCCACTCAGCCTTGTTTTTCACTGGTTTTTCTACTCGTGTATAACAGTGAAGAAAGGAGCCCATGGGTTCCATGTGCTAAACAAATGAAAAGCAGTGGAAACAATAAGATAATCTGCTACTTACAATAGAAAACAAGTCTCTCCTTTTGTTTTTCAAATTCTCCAGGCTATTGAATTGTCCCCAGCCTCCACTTTTTCCGCTTTCAAACTTCAGTACCTCCTCCACCTGCTTCTCACTGCACTGGGCTGTGAGAACACAAGCAGCTCTGTGGCACAAATCTTCAGAGTTCTGCCACAAACACAGTGAGGAGAAACAAAGCAAGGCCAATTTCTTACATGGCAGCCAAACTATAAGAGATAGTTAAGTACAGTAGCTTAAGAGCATGAGCTCTGAACTCAAATGATCTGGGTTCAATTCTTGACTCTGTCGCAAGGATAACAAAGGTGGTTCTGTCATCCAGGGCATGTCACTTAATTTTCTCAGTCTCAATTCACCATCTAGAAATAGAGTTGATGATAATATCAAGCTCAAAGGGCTATTATAAGGATTAAATGAGATCATTATGGGTTATTCCGTAAAACCCTTAGTATGGTATCACTTATATAGAAGACATTCAATAAATATCATATTTAGATGTGGCTCGAGAATGTGAATTCGGAAGTCTGTTTATATGAAATGGTCACTATAAAAAGGCAATTTATAAACCAAGTCCTCTAATGCAGAAAATATCATATCTGAACCCAGAGTCTTGACCTCAAAAGGCTACAGAGAAATGTTTCTTCAACAATCAATCAGAAACCACATGTTGGAGGGTAAACTCTCCCTCAGCTTTCTCAAGAAGCCAACTCTACCTAAAATGTCAGAAGACCTTTCTCGTTTACAGAGATGGTTCTAGAAATCACTAATCATGAGTAAGTCCTCAGGATTCATTTTTCAAAAGTAGCACTTTTCTGACAATTTTTAAATAATAAGATGTTAACGTGAAACTTGGTAAGAGATTTATGTTACCAAAATACATTAGAAGCAGCAAGAACAGAAGGTAGGCATGAGGTAGGGCCTTTTTAACCTATTTCTTCTTCCTGCTCTGTCTCCTACATTATATGTACTCCAATAATGATAGAGCATGAATACTCCTGAGCCCAAGAAAAGGAAAAATATGCAAATAATGTAGTATCAATAGGATCTAGGTTCCTCTTATACCACCAGCCCATTCTTGCCAGATTCACAAGTCAAAACATATAGAACTATGTGAACAGAAAAGCAAAGTTAGGAAGACAGAAGGTAAAAAACAGGACCATACCACTGAAGAAAGATAGCTGTATTTTCTCCCACACAACAGACAACAAAATGCACAGACATATCAAGTGTGGGTTGGGGATGGCTACTGACACAAAATGTGTTTTAGGATTAGACTTTGATATTTAAAAACCCTCTGGCATAACACTTTTTGATATAGAGTACCAAAGAGTTCAGCCTTCAGAAGAGGTTTGTGGTCTAGGACTTCCCAGAGAGGCTTTCTTTGAATCTTCCATCTCTCCTCAAGCCCATTTTTTCTACCCCATATATGGCAATGTGGTGGTAAATGTTTAACAATTGGCTGGGGTTAGGAAGATACTCTTATTGTAGTATTTGCCAGTTTTCATGGTGTAAATAATTTCACCATGGCTGGTTTCAAGCTATCAACGCGATGTTACTGAACAGGGAGTTGAGAAGAGATGGGTATAATCACCTGTAACAGACAAGTACAAGCTGACTCCAGCAACGTCTTAACTGTGTTTTAAGGGAATGAAATACTCTAACAAACATCCTTCTAAGGTATATGTGGACGATGTAAAAGCAGTTTTTATATGGCTAATTGTGAGAGTTCAAGCATTTTTTTAAGAACTAGAAACAGAAATGAAATTTCTAATCTACTATCTATCTGAATGAAATGTTAACTTCTATCACCCATCTGTGCAGTTCCTCTTCTAGTAAATGTGATTTTATAAACTTTCTTTTCTCTTTTCAGTTCTACATCTGCTAGTATTTTCCACTTGCCAGTTCCCAACATGTCTCCAATTACTTCTTTTTTATTTTATAGCCTACATGCTGATGTTTCATCAGTTACAACTGCTGGGTTCCACTGAGCATTAACAGTCTACACTGCCTCCAGGAGGGTACATAATTCACTAAGAATACCAAACCTTTTTTTCTCCAAAGAATATTGTTTAATATAAATACAGGGTGAGGTTAATGTAGTACAAAAGAAAGGGTTTTCTCCCTTGGAATTGTCAAAGAAACTGAAAAAAAAAAAAAAAGCCAAACCCTTGATTCATGGAAGACTAGTTTATACACAGGGGGAAAAAAATCACTTGCATTTAAGAAGTATTATTTCAACTGGCATTTTTGTACTGAACAAAAAGCAAAAAATTAATACATTAGAATGCATGAACAAGTTGGTATTTTAACCTATTCAATCAAAATATTTTTATTACAAGAAAAGGAAGCCGAAGCAACCTCATGTTAGGCATGTGAACGCTTAAAACTTTAGGATACAATAGACTTCAAAATTGTTTTAGTTAAAAACAAAATAACAGAAGGGATGAGGAAAAAGTTTCATGTTTATTTTAATTCACTTATTCTTATGAATACATAACCACCCTCCATAAAGAGTTCGTGAATAATGCAATGAATGATCTGCAAATTTCCAAGCAGGTAGGAGTAACCCAGAAGTAAATGCCCCCAAAACACTGAAAATCGTACCACTCAAATCTAGTAGTGGCTTAAAATGGGTTCCTATTTTTCAAAGTTTTATAAAAATCATTCTGGCAAACAACTATTTTTTCTTCAAGCTGTGAACAATAAAACTAACAGGTTAAAACTGTTTAAAACTATGTAGTCAAATATTCTCTGTTTCAGACCAGAGTTGTATGTGAAGGGAGCAGATGGTAGAGCAATCAGAATATTTAGGGTGATGGGTTGGGGAAAGGGGGACATGAATGGGAGGAGTGGTAATATTGGAAGGACATTTTAAAAACAATAATAGCAATATTTAATACTTATGGAATATCAAGCAATCTAGTAGGCCCTCGACATACATAATCACCTCCAGTCTCCACAACACTGTGAAGTAGTTATTACTAATCCCATTTTACAGATAAAGTAACTGGACAGACAATTACCACTCAGAGTATTAAGTAAATGACCCAGATCCAGAGCTCAGCCCAGTCTTACTTTTAGTGGGTGGAGCCAGGGGTGGGGCCACATGGTTAAAGGCACTGGATACTTGTTTTCGTGCTGCAGCTTCTAACTGCTAATCGCAGTCTTAGAAATCACCATTTCCCCACCTTTAAAAATTGTTAAAAGATGCTACTTCTGCAGGATAGACTCAAAGGCCAAACCGCTGCTCCCCTACTCCCAGCATTTCATTTGCTGCACTTTCACAATGAATAAGTGGTGGAGCTAAAATTCAAATCCAATTATGTCTGACTCCAGAGGAGCAAAAATTATAACATTTCAGGGCAAATGCATTTTGCCTCTCACAAGGAAAACAACAGTAGTGATTATATCAAGCTTTTAAATTTGTGGATGTATCCAAAAAAAAAAAAGTTATTCTTCATCTCCAGCTCCTTCTATGTGGTTTTTGGCAACCATAACTATTTGCAAAATTCCTTGCAGGTAGCCCTTTTTCCAAGATCAGAAGTCTTCCTAGCCCTTATCTCAAAATAAGTCTCCCCACTTTGGGTAGAGACATGCCGGACCTATCCTATAATCCGGTTGTTCTAACAATGTGGTCCCCAGAAGAGCAGTATCAGCATCAGCAGGGAACTCGTCTGAAACAGAAATGCTCAGGCCCCACCCCAGCCCTACTGAATCAGAAATTTTGAGGATGAGACCCAGACATCTGTTTTAACAAGCCCATCAGGTGATTCTGATGCCAGCCAAGTTTGAAAACCACCGTGGTTTAAGAAATCTCTGTAAAAGTTTCCCTTGGCCTGTGGGAGAAGCAGCCTGGCTACCCTTTATCCCCTTTATCCCCTTATCCTTTATCCCCTGCTCATAGCTCAGCTCACAAAGCAGGGCTAGACAGTATTCCCAGGAGAAGCCTTCCCACCTCCCAACCCCAGACTAAGTCAGGCACCCCTGTTGTCTGAGCCCTCATGCCACCATTGTAGCACTACACAGTTAGACATTTATTTATGTTGAATGTCAGTCTCTCTAAGTAAACGGTATGCTCCAGGAGGGCCAGTGTACCATTAGGACATAGACTGTGGGTTGGTACATTGTATGCAATGAGTATCTAATGAATGAGTAATTCATTAAAGTTCATAGTGCTCAAAGAGTTGAATGTGGCATGTATGGACTATATGAGCCCCAGAGTTACATTTTCACTCATTCTTCAGTCACAATTCTGGGCACTAGGGTCTAGCAATGAAAAAGACAGAAAGCTAAAACCAGAACAAAGAACTACTCTTCATGTCTTCTGGGTCTCATTTCTAGTTAGGGGAGATAAACAACAAAGCAAAATAAATAGTAAAATAATAAATATTGCTGTATAGCAGCAATCGCCAACCTTTTTGGCACCAGGGACGAGTGCTCCTATGAGAATCTAATGTCTGATGATCTGAGGTAGAGCTGAGGCAGTGATGCTAGTGCTGAGGAGCAACAGCAAATACAGATGAAGCTTCACTCACTCATCTCCTACTGTGCGGCCCAGTTCCTAAGCAGCCATGGACCAGTACTGGTCAGTAGTCCAGGAGTTGGGGACCCCTGCTACAGAGAAACACAGAATCAGGAAGGGGCTGGGGCAGTGAGGGAGGCTGCAACTTGAACGGAGTGGTCAGGGTAGTCCTCAGAGGAATGTAAGTTATGACTCACGAAGATCTTTAGATGTTTAGGGTAGAGCAAGCACCACCCTACAAGTACCTGGGAATATAACATATTGGGCTGAAGGAACACAAGGACAAAACACCCTGGAAGGCTGGAAGAACAGCAGAGAGCCTAGAAAAGGAGTGACCAAGGAGAAAGTAGGAGCTGAGATCAGAGAACCATGAGAGTGGGGCAGATGACCTAGGACCCTGCAGGCCACTGTTATGACTGCAGTCTTCTCTCAGACAAAAATAAGGTTTGAGCAGAGCAGTGACCCTGTCCAACTTAGGACAGAATCGCCTGGCTTCTGTGTTGAGCATCAACTGAAAGAGGCAAAGAAAGAAGCACGAAGACCAGTTAGGAGCCACCACAATACTCCAAGTGAGGTGCTGGAGGCTTGGCCCCGAGTGATGGCAGTGGGGTGGTAAGGGTTGGGTGGACGCTGTGTAGAACACATATTTCATTCTCCCACTTAACTGTTTGGCATGACACGTTTAAACTCCCAGAAGTAATATTTTATATAAAAGACCTATATAGGTGTAATAAACATCTATACTCTTAAATAGGAAAAACGAAAACAAAAAAAGACCTATAAAGTTAATAGGCAAATGAAATGCCAGGAAGATATACAATATACTTGCAATAATCACAAAAGGCAAAGGATTGGTTACCTAAAATTATGAATAGAAAATGGAGCCCCCTGACAGATTAGTCTATCATAATTAAATAGTAAGCTTTCTTAAGAATACCTCTTTATATTTCCCATATGGAAGATATTCTAAATGCCTATGGTTGGTTGATTTTAAAAGAGGCTTTGGTAACAAAAAATATAAAAAAATGAATAAAAATTGGAACTCAAAGGCTGTATGGCCAACAATACCCTGTACTTTAAATTCACTTTCGCAAGTATTTACCGAACACTTCTTATGGACAACGTGCTATACCAGAAGTCAGGGATACAAAAAGGTTCATATGATTGATTTTTTAAAAGAAAAATCAGTGAACAAAATTATTTAATACAAGGACATTATGGACAAAACAGACAATAATTAGAAAAGAGAAAGGAATAAACTGCCGAAAAAGAAAGACTTTACAGAACCTATTTGTTAAACATAATAGTTAAAGCAGACAGTGTGAGGCCATGGAATAAATGAAAAGCCAACAATTTTGAAGTGAAGCAGTCACAATTCCAACCCTGGTTCTGCCAGTTACATGCTGTGTGACTAGGCATGTTACTTAACATCCACGATCTCCAATTTCCTCAGTTATAATGAGAGATAAAAGTAAATATCTCTTAAACTTGTCGGAAGGGTTAAATTATATAATTCAGCAAAATTTTAGGCAGATAGTAGGGATTAAATAAGGGTTATCATTCTTTCCTAATTTTTTTCTTAATCTAACCTGTAATTACTTACAGGCAATAGTTTCTCCAGAGCCGAAATGTGCTTCCAAATATTCCATCAGCTACATGTGCTTCATGAGGCTGTCCCATTAGCATGGGTCATATATGGCCTGTCCTAGCTGGGTGTTTTCTTTGTGTGCTAAAGAATTAATTATCCCAAAACAGCAGCAGCCATCATTTGAGACCTCTTCAGTGTGTTGATTTCAAACCCTGCACTACTGGGATTTTAACTGATATTTTAAGATTGAAAAGAATAATAAACTGAAGGCTTATTAGGCATGTTACGGGAAACACTTATCTTGTGAAAAAACAAGTTATTATTTTTTTAAATCGTCAATGTTTATTTTGACAGAGTCAAGGTTATCTACTTGTTTTTCTTCCTTTCCAATGCTCAACTTGAAAGCCATCCAAAAGGTTTACTGGCATACAGAAGCAGGGGCGCTATACATGCTTCCTACCTGAAATCTGTTCTTACTTAGTAAAAATGCCGAGCTCCAAAAACTGTGACCTACATACATGCAAAGGTCCAAATGCAAGGCGGTCAAGTGAGGTATTGCTGAATTGTATATGCTGTGCCACATAAGCTCATCCACAATTCCCTCAAAGCCTCACAACCTTCGGTAATTGTGAATAAACAACTTCCTTGAATCCGAAAAGAAGATGACATCCTACAATCAAAGTATTGATCTTGGAAAGAATTTGCCACCTTAGTATTTTCTAGACATGTTCTGTGTGTTCATCTATAGCATGGCAGTCCCAATCTAAGACACAGAGACAAACATTCAAACCATGTGATCCTTGAGTAAGAGGCTGTCAATATTGAAATCACTCTAGTTGTCGACAATTAAAAAATTAAAAGGCGAAGTCTGAGCACAGGCATGTTCTTTTCCAGCCTGGTTTTTGTCCTGGCTCTGAGAGACCTGAAATAATGAGAATGTGAGGCTGTCTGGTGATGGACTGCATAGAGATAAAGGACTTCAAATGGATGAGAACTTCAGAGCATGTTTGAGTTCAAGAATGAATGAGTCAGATTTCCTCGATGAACTAGCCCTTCTCTGAAGCCCAAGAGAAACGATGAATTCACTTTTTCAAACTACAGGAATCAATTTGGGTAATAACCTCTCTGCTGTCTTAAAACTGTTTGTGAACACCTAGACAAAAAATAAATCCAAAATCAAGATCTTTGAAGCTTAGAGAAACTGCATAGAATCAGGAGGGAAAAGACTTGAACTGGATATCTCAGCAACTATAGGCCTATACCCCTCTATTTCATCAAAAGTAATTAGGGTAATAAGTATGAAAAATGTTACACTTCTTGGAAAACTAGTGCTTTAGATATTCAGTAAACGATATCTTGCTTCTGAATTTCCTTAGCAGCCTTGAATTCTTAATCATTCACTTATCCATTTAATCATTCAGAAAAATTTTATATCTTTACTTTCTTTCCTGATTGCATGGTAAATTATGCTTACCGTAAAATATTCAAATGAAACAGTACTTCATAAAGGAGAGAGTCTCTATAAACCCCAGAAACATGTACACACGTGCATTTGTTAATCACTACATCTAGGCTCTATGCGAGGTACCATGGAGTTGTCAAAGCATATCAGACAACATTCCTCAAAAAACTCAGTCTAATAAGAGAGAAGGTAACTATTAAAATAACTACAATACAATGCAAGAAGCAATGCAAGCCAGAAGGAAGATATAAAAAAATGCTTCAGGAAGTCAGAGAAAGAAGATATTATTTCTAGCAAAGTATGTTCAAGGAAAGCTTCTTCCTTTGCAGAAAAAGAACCCGTTTCCTCCACTTCCTCCTAAAACTCCCTGTGTCATGTTACTCATGAGTCCTGCTGCTCTGTGCTAGACTGCCTCCACTAAGATCTAAGAGCTTTCATATAAAATTCTCAATTCCGCTTTCTTACCATTTCCCCAAAGAGTCAGAAGTTCTGAATTCACAGCACACCACCAAACAAGGCAAACGTGAAAGAATTTATTTGATCATTAGTTATTTCCCATTATTATTGTTCACAGGAATCAGGGAAAATATAAAAACAGCAAGACTGGAAAAGGACAAATGTTAAGTTCCCCTACCCCTTTGAAAAAATATTGGACAAAATAAAGAAGGCCTAAGTTAGGAAGACAGATGAAAGCCACACCAACACAGGAGCACTCATTTAACACTTAATACATGATAGCTAGATAGAGGGGTATGTAGGATAAAAGTGAATTTGAAATACATAAAAGCTGTAGTTATGGAAAAAAATCCAAACTTATAATAGATCTAGGCAGGGAGATAGTTGAGCAAAGAAGAAAAGAATCAGCAGACCAAAGATCACAGACGGCTCCGTCTCTGACAAGCTCGGAGATCTAGAATGAGACACTTAACCGTCTGGGTATCATGATTCTCACCATTAAAATAAAAATAATGACACTAGCCCTCTATGAGGTTCAAATGACATAATACCTTTGAAAGCATTTTATAAAATACCATATGAAGCACCTTATAAAACACACAAAGTTAAGGTAATTGGCCTAAGTATCAAATGAAAGATTTGTAGATTCAGAACATAAATCTGGATTTTCTAACTGACCAGTCCCAAATTGCCACTTCCACTGATGCCTAGAAGTGGGAAGGGCTTAAATAACTCAATAAACAAAAATAATACCTCTTCACGGATGAGGACCACATCACATTCCCCTTTGTTCCCCCAGCATCTATGCAGTACCTAGCATAGATTGAGTACTCAGCACCCTGGAGGGCTGACCTGATCTTCCTCCTACTCTATATTCCTGTCCCTTAGCAACTACTAAGGGACAACTATTGTCTGCTACATTTGTAGTGGGCATCAGCATGGTAAGTTGCCATCTCAGGGACAAAGTCAAATGGGCAGAAAGACTTTCCCTTAGCATCCATCTCTGGTTGTCATTTACACACTTCCCTTCCTGGGCACACTCAAGTGAAGGCCATAAGCAGCCTGTTTGTGCTGAAAGCCTCTCCAACAGTGACATCATTAAATACTCATTCCACCCTTGCTTGGGAGAGGATGCATGGGTGGGAATTGGACCTGTGAGGTAGCCAAGGCACCAAGTAGTCTTGGCAAGCTTAGACAGTAGCAGCCCACTCTTGGCCCGAGGCCACTGCCATTTGCCTATTACTTATAAGAACACAGAACAGAATACAAGCCCCACTCTGCCATGTGCTTCACATCAACATCCTGACAATTTCAAAATTAAAAAAGTATATATATTTCTTTGTTTATATTTCTTTGTTAAGTGGATATAAGCCAGGCCTGAAAAGGAATTCTCTATAGGTTACTGGCATAATATTGTTGAAGAGTTTACACTACCCAGTCATCCTTCCTTGGTACCAGAGCAGGGGTAACGGGAAGACTGGCCAGCAGGTGCCCAGGGTACCCATCTAGAAGAGATACTGAAGTATCCCAAGAAAAGTAACACAATGAAGAAAATAGCATTTATCAGAACTTTATTCAAAAAAGGAATTGTGTTTAATTTTAAGAAATGCTTTGATGAGACAACTCAGGTAAAAAGTGGGGGTGGCATGCTCTGTAACAAAATAAGGTCAATAAAATGTCTTCATGTAGGGTGTGGCCCATGACCGGAGGGCTTTTGTTTTCCTGAGTTGGGTATGGAGGCCAGGACACTGCAATCTGTCATCTTCCTTCTCTGCAAGTGGCACTGCTAAAATCTGTTACTTCATTTGATTGCTGAAGGAATACCAAATAATTAGTCTGCCTGGGCCACCTACATGTCTTGGTAGAGCTCTGCCTGGGATCATCAGTTCCTATAATTTTTAAAAGTCTGGCTTTTTTCTTTTAGCTCTCCTCTCATTTCCCAATGTCTTTGCCTCCCTTACCCTATCCATACATGGAAAATTAAATCACAAATATTTACTAAACACCTGCTATATTTCAAGCCCTGGGAAGGGAGAGATGAGCACAGCACAATCCTGATCTTAGCGCAACACATGTTCTAGACAACTAAGTTAATATAAGATAAACAGACAGGAGCTCTATGAGAGAAATGTGAAAATACAAATATGGGGACACAGAAAAAGGAGCCAAGGAAAGTCTCATTCAGGATGCGACATTTATGAAGGGCCAGACAGTATCAGTAAGAGCTGGCTAAGCACAAAGAGACAGAAGAACACGAAGCTAATAAATGAATGAACGAGGCATGAAAGCCTACAAGGACATGGTGTCTTCAGCAACTTGCAGAGTCTATAGTGGCCAAACAGACAATGTGCTGTGAAGTGGCAGGAGATGACGCTAGAAACAAAGGTCAGAGCCAAAATTAGGAAAATCTTTGAAAGCCATGCCAGAGGGTTAGACTTTTACCCTGGAAGCACAAAGGAGCTACCAATGGTTTTAAGCCAGAAGTAGGAGAAAACATGTGGTCAAGTTTGTGTTTGATAAAAACATTCTAGCAGCTACATGAAAACTAATGGATAGGGAAGGGCGGAGGTGGGAATTGCAATGATCTAGGATAAGAATAGAAAATAGAAGGACTGAGGCATTTCACAAGCACAAAGAAACTTGGTGACTACAGCGCATAGTGATAAAGAGGCAAGAGTTCCTCTCTCAATTAATTCCTACTCATTCTTTAGATCTCAAATCAAATGCCACTCTTCCTAAAGGAAGTTGTGTGAACCCCGGGAATAAATTAGGTCCTTTTGTGACATGCTCTCAAAGCACATGGGACTTTTCTTCCATAACACTTTCCTCAGTTTGTAATTCTATATTTATGTGATAAATCAGATTAATATCTATATCTGCAACCCAACAATGAGCCTCTTGAGAGTCTATTTTGTTGTCCATGTATCCCCAGCACCTGCCACAGTGTCTGGCTCACAACAGAAACTCAAAAATTATTTCTTGAAAGCAGTGGTTGAGGGAAGGCAGTTAAGGATCGACCAAAGGCTTCTATACTGTAGCACCAGGTATATGGTGGGTCCATTAACTAAGCCAGGGCATAAAAAAAGCAGGAAGAGGTATAAACGGGGAGAAGGAAATGAATTCTAGCTTGATCATATGTGTTGGAAATATCTGCAAGAACTCCAGATGAAGATTTCCAATAGCTCTGAACTCAAGAGAGTCAATCTGGAGATTATAGACTTAGGAATTACCCACATAGCTGAATAGATAAGATTCACTGCTTTACGCAGTTTGATCATGTAACTCCAAAAAAGAAGAGAATCAAAGAAGGAGCCCTAGAAAAAAGGCAATGTAGCACTAGCTATGCAAACTAGCAAAAAAACTAAGACAGAAAAGTCTGAGAGCCAGGAGAAGAACCGGGAGAATTAAATTTCAAGAGACCAAGCGAGGGAGAAGTCAAGAAAGGTCCAATATTGCCAAGGGGTGGGAGTTGGCTAATAGGCCTAATAAAGAGGTAGGTTCTGTGATTCAGGCCATGATGTCTACTTCCAAGGCAAAAGATCTCTTTTCTTCCAGAAAGAAAGCCTAAAAGACCGACCAATGAAGAGAACAGCATGTATGGAAAGAAGAAAACTAAAAAACATGCACGAGAAAGGGAATAATTCATTCTTGCACTCATTCAGTAGCAGTTGTTGAGCTCCTACTATGAACTGAGCACTCTACATTTGAGGTGTACCAGTAAACAAGACATGATAGTCTGTGGGCCCAGATGATTTGAGAGGGGATAGGATCAAGATCAAAGAAGAAGAGTCTGGCCTTGAAAATCCATGAGACATCTCTTCCCTCTGAGCTAGAAAGGAAGGAGAAATAATCCAGGGCTAAAGATTAACTGGACAGGGCCTAAAAACATGAAGGAGGCAGGAGATTTCAGGGCTGTCAGGTGTTACACTCGCTTGAAGGCAGAATCTAAGACAAGGGCTTAAGTGCAGGAGTTTATTTGGGAGATGGTTCCAGGAAGCTGGGATGAGAGAATACAGAGTAAGACAGGGAAGAAGTAAAATCCAATAGAAGGGCACATTATCAAGTTTGCCACTGAAAGCAAGAGGCTTGGTTTGGCCAGGACCACCTAAGAAGTATGGAGAATGCATCCCAGAATTACGCTCCTGAAGAATGGAAGGCTGGAGCATTTATTCACATGTTCAAATGCCCAGTAGTTGATGTAGGGCCACAGGCATTTACTCCCCAAATTTCCAGGCTCCTCTATGGCCCAGGCCAAGCTGGATCCCAGCCTGGGAGTTGGTCCTGGGGAAGAGAACAGAAAAGGAGCACAGCGGGTGCTAGAGGTAGGAAGCCGACTCAGACAAAACCTGTCACCAAAAGTTACGGTTGAAATCGGACACTACAAGCTGTGTCAATGGCCATCAGAGGAGTCTGCCACAGAGGTGGTATTGGTGAGTACTAGGTGGAAATGACTAATCATTCAGCCTAGGATAAATAAGAAGGAAAGGAATGCTAGGAGAATATGGCTTGAAATTTTTTTCTAACGTTTTAGCTTTCTGGCAATGCTTTAACCTCTTTATAAAGAGATGAACTCAGGGACATATTAGTAGCTCCAAGTTAAGATCATAAAGAAGGCTTTGTACTGCTGCAAGAAAGGGGCCACGATATTAACCATTGATATTTATTGAGCATTAATTATGTGCCAGGCACTTTGCAGCAGCATCAAATGAATTATCCCTATAACTGTATACAGTACGAACTATTATTGTCCCCATTTTAAAGTGAGGGAACTAAAACTAAGGGAGCTTTTAAAGTGTTTAAGGAAAAACCTACTTCATTTTGAGTATGCATCAATTACCTACATTTGCATACTAGTATCCATCTAAACACACACACACACATAAACACACACACACACACATACACTCACACATGCACACACACACAGAGCACAGCAAAATCAGAGGATTTCCAGGGAATACAGTTTATTCAGCTTCCTTGTCCATTTCGTCATTACACGGATAATAAAGCACTTTTGGACTCTAATGAATGCACTTCTTTAGTTTTTCTTCTTATTTAAACCAATTGATCAATGTCTTTTCTGTAAATATTCAAGATCAGGAATGAAGAAAAAAGAACTTTCGAAATATGGAGAGTGGAACAAAAACCAACAAAATACTGCCCAAACCACAGAGCTTAATTAAGGCAACGAAGCATCACAAACGGGCAAAACTAAAACATGTAAAGACTTTAAACTCATTACAGATCAAAATTGTAAATTCGATTGCAAAATTATCTGCATCTTTAATTTAAAGGCTCATGATCATGCTGGAGGTAGAAGGCAAAATTTAATTTAAGGAGCAATTTTGGGAAATCACCCCTATTTTCTTTAACACAAGAGCAGGGAGGGAGAGAGAATGACATAGATGTAATCCACAGAAGGCCAGAGGAAGAAAAAGCAGATGTGATCACATCACCAACACACTGGGGACTGGCTTGGGGAGGCTGGTTAGGCAATGTGGTCCTCCCTGGAATGAAGCCGGTTTGAAATTAGTTTAGGCAGTAGAGGCCTATATTATTAAAAAGATGACAACTGGACACTTGCCACAATCAAGATAATGTTTCATAATCAAATTAACTAGGCAAGAGCTTGATTTGGAGCCTGTTTATAGTTAGCCATCAAATGGCTTCCAGGGTACTTGGAGCATAAGATATGAAAAAGAAACTAGGTACATGGTGCATGAACGCACGAGAAACACATGAAATGTGGCCATTTGTTAATCATAGAGCATATATGATGGGGGCGGGGGTAGCGGGACAGTGAGTATAGAAGAAAGAGATTAGAAAATCCCTCAATCGATCCTCAAAGAACTGAATACATTTTTCATAAAATAATAATAGTAAATCCACATGCTTTAAATGTGCATGGTTAAATACTTCAACAGAAGTATTATACCAGATCTTGAGTTACTTAAAAGCCCAAATCTCCAGATCATGTATCTTTGCTTCACCAGAACCTAATGCATTGCCTGGAGTAGTGCAAGTATTCAGAAAAGCTTGAGTCTTTATTATGCTGTCATAATGATTAGGAGACGACAACATAGGAAACCTTTTTGATGTACTGAGAAGTGAAAATGATATGAAGATGGACTGCAACTGTGTACAAAAATAGGCATGTTTGAGAACTACTAGAAGATAATGTGCAAAAATAAAAATAGTAGTGTTGTGTGTTGGGATTCTGCAAGTTTTTTTCTCCTAAAACTGTCTTTAATATTGTCAGAATGTTACCTTTTCCATTTCAAAATCGACAAATGTCTTTATGTTAGAAGGAGGGAAGGAACCCAGTAGTGAATGAACTGCTAGCTTATAGAATAAGATGCAAAAGTTTAGCACCAGAGACCCATTATGGTCTGGTCCAGCCACATATCCGAGCCCTCCTCCTTCCTCTTCTCCATCACACTTAATTGCTTGCCCTTTCCAAAATGTGTGTCATAAGTTTCACTTTTTTTGTTTGTTTGTTTGTTTGTTTGTTTGCACATACCATTCTCACTACCTGGAACACCCATTCTCTCATCCATTCTTCATATAGCTAAATCCTACTCATTTTTAAAACACAACTCAAATATCTGCTATCTGAAAAGCCATCCCTGATTCCCCACACCCTATCTCAGTCTCCATTTTTTTGCCATTCCTCTGTGTTTCTATAGCATCAGAAATTTACATCTTTCAGAGAACTTGTCACACTATGTTCCAATCACTGGTATACTTGCCTTTCTCCTCCTCCAGCCTAGATACTACCTAGAGATAATGTGAAGATACCTGGGGCTACAAAGACCAATGGATGACCCAGAGCCTTTTTTTTTTTTTAACAAATTGTGACAGTGTGGTCACTTCATCAACACTCTTTTGATTACAAGTAATAGACATCTATTAAAACTACTTTGCGTACAATAAGGGGTATTTATGTATATGGACACAAAGATACTTCTCAAAGCCCCAAGGCAGAAAGTGCAGCCACTAAGGTCTGAACCCTGGAGCCAGAAAGCTACAGAATCAAGGCAGTTGCTCTCTTAATCGATCAGTTGTATTCTTCCCCTTCCTGCTTCCCTCCTGGCAACCTCACAGTCTTTTAACCTGCATCTCTCCACAGGCATGCTGTATTCCTTCCTCTCTCTCAGAAAGACAGTCATATAGTGGCTAAAGCCGTGAGTTCATACTACCTGGCTCTTCCACTACCCAACTATATGACCTTGGGTAAATTATTTCACCTCTCTATTACTCAATTTCCTCTTCTATGAAATGGAAATAAGAAGAGGAAATACCTCATAAGATTATTATAATGATGGATAAATTAATCTAAGACACAGCTTTCCTACCTACCCAGTCTATCTACAATGTCTTAGACTTCCCAAAGTCCAATTTCTTGGAAAGACAACTGACCGGCCTAGCCTGAGTCAACTATGCATCCCTGATCCATTCAGCTACGGCTATAGGAGCCAAGTTACACAGTACAACCAAGACTGCCAGGGCCCACCCATGAAAGTGACAGCTGGGAGTAATTCTCAGAGAAAGGGGCCATTGGCTAAGCTAACACCACAGATAAAAGCCTCCTCTAGCCACCAAACAGCCTCTCATCCACCTGTGCAGCCATGCTCGTGGGCCTTTCTTGAATCACAACTCAGTCCCTTCACCTCACAGCCCTGAACGAGGCTCTTATTTAAAACACGCAGGCTGCCTATCTGCCTACAATGGCACCTAAGGGAGCTCCACACGCTGGCATTTAATAAAGGCTTAATGGTAATGATGGTGACACTGACAAGAATGACGATGGCACAACATGCCACACCATGAGCCGCTATTGCTTCCTGCAGTTTGCTGCTGGGCCCCACGGCTTGAAGTTGAAGTCAGCATATCTTTCTAATTTGGCTAATGTGGCCCGGTTCCGGGGCTGACCCTCATCAGCTCCCCTCCAGCTGCTACTTAGGTGGATTTATACCCCACTAAATCCACTGTCGCCCGAAGACTTCTTCCTCACTGCCAGGATTTAAAGAACAGCATCTGATGATAACCAAAAGAAGAAAAGCCTCCAAAGAAAATTAACCATTTACTCCAAAGTGTTATGTTGCTGTTCTAGAATCTCCAAGTAAATGAGATCAGTTGAGGGCGCTGCATCTTTAAAATAAAAAGAAAGTTACTACAACCTTGAGCTCTAACCTGGCCCATAAAAAAAGTTCCTCTTGCAACTCTACATCAAACCTATTTTTATCCTAGTGTAATCTTAACAGAAAACAAGATTTGTAGACCAGGACTCTTCAAAGTCCATTCACAATACATTATCTTTTGTGCTTCTCAAAACAGCCCCTGTGGGTGGGTACTGCTATCATCTTTTCACAGAAGAGGAGACTGAGGCTGGGAAAGGTTAAGACAGTTGCCTAGGATCCTGTGAGCTAAAAGCAGAAGAGCCCTAATCAAACCAAAATCAGCTAATACCTCGCCCATGGTGCTGTCACTGCCCTACCACTGCCTGCTATCAATTGCTTTCCCTACTTTTAAACCAACAATCATCATCTCTGACCTGTTTGTGTGGAGACATTTGAGCACTGGTGTTTTATGGCAGGCTCTGTACCCACCCAACCAAAAGTTAATCAGATTCATAGACTTAGCTCTCATGTAAGATCTGCTTTGAAGAAACGAAGCAGTGTGTTACCTCACTCCTTTCACCACCTCTACTCCCATCACCATCACATTTATTTAACATTTCCTGGGTACCAGACACTACGCTGAGTCCTTTACAAGCATTATGTCAAGTAACCCTCACAGCGATGAGGTACTGTTAGTACCAGCCCTCCTTTTTCATAAATCAGGAAATTGAGGCTCAAAGCCATTATTAGCCTTGTCCAAGGTCACATAGCAAGTAGCCCAGTAGATAGTCAAAGGAAGAGCTATCTAATTCCAGGCTCCAAATCATCATTACTGGTGTTTAGAAAAATCAATTCTGGGACCAGTATCAAGATTTCATAATTGCTCTCTTTCATAAAAATATTCTGCCTTTGAATTTTTAGCTCTCAGTGATAAGTAAAATATACTAGTAACTACCTCAAATCCTTTCTAGAAGCATGCAGGAAAATAAATAAATAGACACGATTCCTTTTAAGATTTTGAATAGCAGGGTACGTACATAATAGACACTTCAACAAATTTTGCTGTAGCATGAAGAGCAATCTCATTTTCAAATGGTGACTCCTGGCTCGGGTATATATGGCATTATAATCATCCAAGTAGGGCTTATGGTACACCATTTTAAGGAATGCTGGTACTTTAAGTGGATTTCAATAATAAAAGTCACCATCACTGAGCAGTCACTGGAAGGCCTGGAATTCGCTCTTAGAAAATTCATCTGAAAAAAAGACTAAGAAAATGGCAATGTTCACTCACAGAAGAAAGACAACCTGAATATTTAATTCATCGCCATCTATGACATTAAAGACCTTTAACAACTCTTTGAACAAGAAAAAGCACAGAAAAGAATAGAAGACAATGAGAGACGGTCGAGTTGTAAAGAACACCTGAGGGACAGCCAGCCTTGGGTGGGAGTCCTGACTCTGTCGTTTACCACTCCGTGGTTTTGGGCAAATTACCTAAACATTCACTGGTTTGGTCATACATAAAGTCTGAATAACAGAGGCACTTATTTGATGGGATTTCTATACTTAAAAAACGACAGTTATTATGATGATTACAACGACAATGACACCAACAAACATTACATCTGTCTGCTTTACTTCTAGGAACATGAGTAGTTGCGAAATAGGCAAGTTTAGCACAAAAAGAACATCCGCCTCTTTCTCTTTCTGGCTTTTGTATGGAAATTCTTTGCACTGCTCATCTATGTTCAAACCTCAATCTCCTCTTGAGAGCCTCTATATAGCTTCTGTTAACAGAAAAAGGGCATGCTGCTTCTCTTCCCTACTGGGTGAAGGATGAGCAATTTGCCACTTCTTGGCTTCTTATGGGTCTAAAAGCCTAGAAATTAATAATCTTAATGTAAGGAGACTCTATATTCATGTAGCCAATGACAGCTGGCTTAGTTTGCAAATTTTCGCAACAGGGCCTAAAACACAAGGCCTATTGACATTTGAGAGTATTACTGATTCACAGTGTCAACACTGAAACCATTGAGTTCAGTGCTATTATTACTTACGGGGATATAGAGGAGAATAAGGGAAAGGAATGAGCATTTTGAAAGCGTCAACAGTATATCAGGCAGAGAACTGAAGCAGTAAACACAGTTCTAGGTCACTGAATTTATACTCCAAATGTAGCTGACAAACAAGATACAAATGTGAGAGAAAGTATAGAATAAGTAAGGAGACACTTTTTCCCATTATCCTTATCAACTAAGAATAATCTAAAAGTTGGCAACAGTAGGTGAGGGTGTATATATAGCCAGCAGTGAATACAACATCCACTCTGCTGCTACTGAGTATCTCGCTGCTCTCCTTCTTTATTCACCTAGAAGAATATCCTACCTTGTTGTTCATCACCACCATTAACAATAATGAAAACACAAGCATGAAAATACATAGCATGCCAGGTCATTAACAACAGACTGGAATAGAGAGTATTTTACATTGAGACACTAGGGAGCATCATTACTTTGAAATGTCACTTTCTACTTTAATCAGTATGCTCTAATGATAAGTATATGTCATTCTTATCTAATAAAAGTCTTAAACGCATATGGAATCTGGGTCACAGCCCTCTCTGGGAGGTACAGGGACTTACAGAGAACAAACAGAATGCATGTGTTGATGTCAACTAGCTTACTTATCTTTATTAATACAATTACCAAAGTTTCAAGTTTTCAAATTTGAGAATAAATCTGTTCAACAGACTGAGCACTCTCAGCATAGCAATTTGTTCTCCTTTCACATTTCTCAAAACAGCCTAAGCTGTTTTAGGGACACATGAAGTTCCCAGTGATTTCTTTCAAGCAATCTCTCCCCGAGGTATCACTCAGAACAAGACCACCTGCTTGGAGGCAGATTTTTAATAAAGACAACAAAAGGTCTGCTTGCTCCCAGGGAAATTTATAAGGCTGTCTTGCTTCCTTCCACCTATTGTGGCACTTTATCCAAGTAGAATGTACTCATTCTTTGGAGCTTCAAAGATGCTGATAATGAACTTCTCCTTTTTTAAAGAGAACTCTTAGTTGTCTGCTTCTTTCATTCAACAGTCAGCATACAAAAGGACCAGAGTAATACAGACAAATACTTCTGAGCTGCTTGTTGTGGCAATATCAGATAAAGAAATTCTTTAGCCAGAGCTATCTGATACATTCATTTGAATGTCAATACCAAGCACTCTCCCCAGCCACTCCACCAAAGCAGTGAGAATGTGTCTCAGAAACAGAACACATAAGTCATAACTTGGGTATGGCTACAAGTTCCTTTTTACAGTTTCTGGCCAAAAAAATTAATGATTAATAATAATAATAATAATAAAAACTTACATCTCTGCTTTCTGTTCCCCAGAGTCTGTCAAAAATAAAGGTCATTTACAGTTTCATCAATTGACTGACCCAGAAGAGACCCCAGCTTTCTCAGGACTGTACTGGCAATGTCAGTTCTCAGAAGCTGTCAGGCATGTTACCAAGCTTTTAACCAGCTCCCAGCTATAGCTTGCTAGATTCCTCAGGGCTTCATTTTGTGGCAAATTTGCATCACCATGATGACTCTAGGTCAACCTCATTTACTATTCAGGTTTCATACAGATCAGCTCATCACACACCCACAAGGACCAGCCCTCCTCCCCAGCCACAGGCTCTCAGCACCTTCCCAATTGCAAAGCAATTTCTCAGGGGGAGTCAAAGCTTCACTCGCTTTTCATAGAAATGGCTCATGGAGATATCTTAAAATGCTTTCTCTTAAAAAAAAAATTTTTTTGAACTGAGAATTACATGCTGTGATGAAATAGAATGGTGTTGGGTTCTGATTATATCTTTTTTCTCATTTTGGTTTCACTCTTAAGTATAGAAAATACCAGGTTGCTCTCTCCTCCAACTCCCTTTTCTTCCTAATACTAAAAAGTTTAGTCTGCTGAGTCAAATGCAGCTTCAGTATTGAATTTCCATCTTTTATCTCCCCCACCCCCATATCTAAGAACAATGTGAATATGAATAATTTTGTGCTACAGATGTGCTCCTAAGAACTTCATGCAAAATGAATCAAGGCAATGGTATATCTGAATGCGACTCTCATCACAGAAGTGAGCAAAAAATATCCAGGTCCTAACCTGCTGTGGTCATCTTTCCTCCCCTTTCAGATGAGTGGGCTGGGGATTCTCCCGCTTATCTCTACAATTCTTGTATTGTGCTTCAATGCTTCATGGTGCAACAATATGAAAAGTCATGCAACCACTAAAAACGTCATTGAAAGGAAAAAAATATTTATGACATAACATTTAAATCTCTTTAAAATAAAAATATTATTCCACAAATTTTCTGTAAATTAACTTTTTTTTCATTAGGACTTTCTTGAAACATACTATACCAAAAGGGGTGATCGAAACACATCAGAGTAAGTGTTAACACTTAAACTTAGGCTGTTAGCCCTTAAAGACCATATTTTAGGGGGAAAAATAGATCTCTGGGGCATAGCAAAAAAAGGCAAATTATTAACTTCTTAAAAGCCTAAAGAAATGTGGTTTAAGCTTTTTCTCTTTATCTTACTGAAGATTAATAATTATACCTTATTAAGTATTTAAGAATTTTATTTCTTTACCCAACCTAGGGAACTTTTTAACTTCAGTAAATTTCATATTTATTTCTTAATTGCACTATTTCCCTTCACTTCCTGCAAAATGACAAAATTAATAGCCTAACCAATCATGAAGTTTCAGGTTTGAGAAAAAAGACCATAACTGGTTTTTAGATGATAATAATATCATTTTTAAATGATAATAATATCATTTATTTATTCTATAAAAAAGAAATATTTTACAGATAGAAATTATCTAGCCAATTAACAGGAAAAAGTAAGATAAAAAATATGCCAAGTGACATAATCCTTGGGAAGAATTATTGGGAAGGAAAAAGCAGCCATGAGTCCAATTTGGTACAAGTTTCTAATATTTATGCATAATGTATGCATGTGTGTATAGTGTACTAGTATAATATACATGGCATATAATATATAACACACGTGGCATACTTATTATGTATGTGTTATGTATATTAATTACACAATTAGAAAACCACTGGTTGTTTGACATCTCTAAACAGTCATGGAACTGTAGAAGAAAGACCTGTGACCAGTCTTGGCCTTGTCATTATTTAGCATTCAGATGTGACAAGAAAATCATTACCTTAAAAGAATTTTCTAGAGATCTATTTTTGGAGTTTGTTTTTTTTTAATGAAAAATTGTATTCTTCTCTCTTTAAGTAATGCAGTACTGCTAGTATAGAAAGTAATTATCATACTAACATAACAAATGAACTGTCTTTTCTATTCCATTGCCAATGTCCTTTTATTCTTAGTTTTATTGAGATATATTTCACATAATATTAAATTTATCCATTTAACTTGTACAATTCATTAGTTTCTAGTATATTTACAGTGTTGTGCAACAAACACCACAACCAATTTCATCACCCCAAAAAGAAACCTGAACCAATTAGCAGTCAATCCCTATTTCTCCTTAACCCCTCAAGCCCCTAGTAACCACTAAGCTACCTTTGGTCTACTGATTTGCCTATTCTGGACATTTCACATAAATGTAACCACACAGTACACATGGCCTTTTGTGACTGGCTTCTTTCACTTAGCATAACGTTTCCAAGGTTCATTCATGTCGTAGCATGTATCAGTACTTCATTTCTTTGTAAGGTTAAATATTCTATTATATGACTATATCATGTTTGTTTATCTGTTCATTGTAGATGGATATTTGGTTTTTTTCTGCTCTTTGGCCATTATAATGCTGTTATGAACATTAATGTACAAGGCTTTGTGAGTGTGTGTATGTATACATATGTATGTATAATGTACATACACACACATATATGTGTATATACATGTATGCTTTCAATTCTCTTGGGTATATACCTAGGAGTAAAGCTGCTGGGTCATATGATAACTCTGTTCAACAGTTTGGAGAACTGGTAAACAGTTTTCCAAAGTGGCTGCATCATTTTACCATCTCACCAGAAACATAAGAAGATTTCAATTTCTCTATATCCTCACCAATACTTATCACTGTCTTTTATATTTTAGCCATCGTGGTGTACATAAGTGCTATCTCATTGTGGTTTTGATTTGGTTTGACTTGATTTCCTTAATAATGAATGATGTTAAGGATATTTCCATGTGCTTATTAACCATTTGCATATTTTCTTTGAGAATATGCCAGGTTAGATCCTTTGCCCATTTTTCAATTGGATTGTTTGTCTTTTTATTGCTGAGTTGTAGGAGTTCTTTATGTATTCACATACAGTCTTTTATCCAATACATGATTTTCTCCCACCCACGGGTCATCTTTTTCACTTTCTTGATTGTGTTGTTATGACACAAAAGTTTTCAATTCTGATGAAGTCAATTATCTATTTTGTATTTTGTCTTCTGTGCTTTTGGTGTTGTGTCTAAGGAACCTAACCTAAAGTCACAAAGATTAACTCCTGTTTTATCCAAGGGGTTTTATAGTATGAGCTCTTACATTTAGGACTATGATTGATTTTGACCTAATCGTTGTGCATGGCGTGAGATAAGAGATCAAAATTCACTCTTTTGCGTGTAGAAATCCAGTTACCCCAACAACATTTGTTGAAAAGACTAATGCTTCCCACACTAAATTGTCCTGGTACTCTTGTCAACTAGTGATTGACCATAAACATGAGAATTTATTTCTGGATTCTCAATTCTAGTCCATTGGTCTATTCTTATGTAAGCATCACACGTTTGTGATTACCGTAGCTTTGTAATAAGTTTTGAAATCAGGAAGTGTCAGACCTCCCACTTTGTTCTTTTTCAAGACTGTTTTTGGCTATTCTGGGTCCACTGCAGTTCCCTAGTTCCATATGAATTTTAGGATCAGCCTGTCAATTTCTTAAAAAAAACAAAAAACAAAAAAAAAACATCTGGTATTTTGAAAGGGATTGCATTGAATATGTGGATAAATTGAGGTAGTGTTGGAATCTTAACAATGGTAAGTTTTCTGATCCATAAACACGGGATGTCTTTCCACTTATTCTTTAATATCTTTCAATAAAATTTTATAGTTTTCAGTGCATGAATCTTGTACTTCTTTTGTTAAGTTTATTCCTATGCATTTTTTTGCTCTATTATAAATTGGATTGTTTTCTTAATCTCATTTTCAGATTATTCATTGCTACTGTATAGAAATAAAGTTGATTATTGTATATTGATCTTATATCTTGTCATGCTGCGGAACTCGTTTATTAGTTCTAAGAGTTTATTAGTGGATTTGCCGAGACACTTTAATTTAAACTTTTAAATTATTTTGACCCTTCATACTTCTAAACATCAGTATATGCTACCATTATACAACAATTATCCTCAATTTTGAGCAATTAAATCTTGTCTGTCCCCACCTCTCATGCAGTACTTTCAATTAACCCATCAGGCTGATGATCGCCCTCCACAGGAAAGTAGAAAAAAACAACATAAACAAGAAAAATTACTTTTCCTTAATTCTTTCTATTTCTAGTGGTTAATAAAACAATTCATAGTAAAATTAACATAAGCTAAGCTATTGAAACTCTTCTGCCTAGCATTACCTTGCTAAAATGAAGTCAAGCAAAACGTAACCAAAAGTGGATTTTGACATTTCATATTTTGTTGAATACTGTTAGGGTGCTGGCAATCACTGTCTCTTACATACAAATTAACAGCCTACCATCTGTCAAGTGTTGGGATAATCACAGGGTTTAGTGCACAATATGGTTATTAGAATATGACCTGACAAAAAGGAAAAGAACACAACCTAATTTGGACTATAAAATCTATGATCTCACTTGCAAACGACAGTTTGACAAGCTATTATTCTGCATTTTGGCTTCTACAGTAAAAGCCGATTTATGCATATATAATTCTATTAGTTATACAGGCAACAGCCTGTGGAAGGTTGCTTTAAACTGTAAAATCTGCTTGGTCATACAATATTTTAAAACTAATTCTTACACAAATATTTGTACCACGAATAAGTTGCAATGTAATGATCTGAGCCTTCACATTTCCAAGTGAAGCACCAATCACTAGGCAAAAAAAATCTTTGTGGTATTGCTGCCAGCAATTCCACAGGATTATTGAGAGTATATGCAAAGAAAAGGCTATGGAACTTATTAAAACTATTCACATGGACATACATCAAAGTCAAAAAGTTGACAGTTTTGAAAAGTGTAATATATGAAACACTTTGGCGTGGAATTTACTTCATCCTCAACACTGACATCTGCTAATGAGCATCATTAATATTGCCTACTTTTACTTATCCTAATGCCTCATGGGTGCTATCTTTATGTACATTCATTCTTCTGTAGCACCTTATGTTTTCATCCAGGAGAAAAAAATCCCATATTGACAGCTGCTTCTAATAAAGATGATTCCAACAAAATTCTTCTCTTCTGGTTACAGAGAGAACATAGAGTACCAAGCCCTTTTTATTGTTGGTTTATGCATCATGAAACAGTTGCAGAAATGCATGTTCTTCCTGAAGGTTATTTAAGAGTACACCGATTGTGTCTAAAACATATGCTTAAGAGGGAAATGCATTAATTAAGTCTCAAGGGAAAACATTCTATTGAGGTGACAAAACAGAACAGATTTTTTAATATTAGCAATTATATTACCTGGGGAGCTTAAGTGAGATGATAACTACATAATACATTAAGCAACTCACACCGCTAATTATGTTGCTTTGTTTTAGAATACACATCTTTTCCATTATTTTCACACTTATTTCCTTTCATGGTAGGAAATAAAATGATGTATTTTTCTGTCATGCTGACTCAATATAAGGTGAGTCAGAGTGCCAAGACTCTTCTGCAAAGGATCTTGGGATCTAATTTTAATATGCTGCAATATGAAATTTAAGAACAGTATGTGATGAATTGTCAAGCTGCACAATATCCCCAAATTTCTCAATCCTAAAACCTTCATGGCTATTCTTTGCAGATAAGAAAAAATCTGATCAAGATTTGTAGAAGACCTTTAAATGCATAAAAATATACAGAATACCATTTATATCCATGGGTTTAGAATGATTCATCTACAGCAGCAACCCAGCTTACAAGTACAATATGAGAGCAGAGAACAGATAAAAAAATTTAGGGAAAATCATGGAAACGTATTCATTTACAGGAAAGCCAGTATTTTATTTTTCCCCTCTTTGGAAAACAATTATAAACAAATCCCAAGTTCTTTCTAGCTACATTTGCCTTTATAATTTGGCCATTACATTCATGATTTTTTTTTAGTGTAAAGGCTATCTTTCATAAATGCAACTTCATAAATGAACAAAAGAATTTCCTCTGGAAGTTCTTTTCCTTCTGAAAGAATAATTCCCAAATTTAAAATCCAGTTAAATACAAACACTAAACATGTCAAAAAGAGACAGAAAAAGAGAGATAAACAAGAGGAAAGAAAAGGAAAAAGGGAAGAGGTAGGGAGAGGAGGGAACTAAACAAACAGTCCGTGCCTGGACAAAAAGACCAAAGAAAATTAACCAAATTATTTATGTAGTGAGACTGAATGATTTCATTTCTTTAAATTTTTATTCATTTTCTTAACTTCAATGAAAAAGAAACTTTTTATATGTATTTTTTTCTCTATGTTTTAGATAAATAATTTACATACAGCATATTATACAATATGCTGTATGTAAATTATGTATAGCTCTATGACATCTTCATATGTATAAACCCAAGGATCCTCCACCCAAAACAAGATATAAATTTATTTCCAGATCTAGGCAATGGTCTCCCCCATCCCTCCATTTTTCTGACTTCTATTACCATCGATTCATATTGCTGATTCTTGAATTTTATATAAATGGAAACACATAGTGTGTATTCTGGTTTATGGCTCCTTTTATCAACATAATGCTTTTGAGATGCACCCATATTATCATATATATCAGTTGTTCCTTTTTTGCTAAGTAGTGTCTCATATCACAATACCACAACTTGTTAACTCATTCACCATTTGATAGCCATTTGAATTTTCTCACATTTTTGGCTCTTACAAATAAAGCTGCTATGAACATTTATGTGTAAGTCTTTTTTGTGGGCATAAGCACTAATTTCTCTAATAAGACAGATTAACAGGAGAAAATACAAGTTTCAATAAAATGTAAGTTTTATTGAACTTCTACATGAACACAGGAAGCCTCCACAAGAAAATAAAGACCTAAAGAACTGACCATAGCAGGAATATTTTACATCTTTTACAAAAAGAAACAATAAATTTGTGAAGAATTGACAAATTGGGCTATGGGTAGTAAATAGTGAAGATGTTAACTGGGAAGACATGGGTTAGTTTAACAACTTTTGTTTATATGGCCTTCTGGGCCCTAAATTCCCTGTCTGTGATGATAAGAAAGTTTTCTGTCCCCCTGGTACAGACAGAATACCTTTTACATGATTTATCTCCTATTCTCAAGAGGACAAAGGAGGGTCAGAGTGTCCTTCTTAAGTATCATTAATTAAAAATGATCAATATGCCTAAGTGGTATATTTGTGGGTGACACATCCTGAACCCTTTCCATAGCTAGATAGCTAGATCTATCTCCAGGACAAATGCTAAACTGGACAAGATGTGAGGATAACTGATACAAACTTGGACTATCCTAAGCAAACGAGAACTCTAGTCCTAGCAAACTGCGTACCCTAGTCAACCGTCACCTTCAACCTTTTCAAATGGACTTACCAAGATAACTAAGTAAATGGAATCTAAGATGCTGCCTCTGTACTTTTGTTCATTCAATAAATAATTTTTGAAAGTCTTCACTATATTTGGCGTTGCCCCAGACATGCGTAATACAATGGTAAATGAGTCCAGTCATTCCTGGACTCATAGAATCTTCAATCTGTCAAGAAATAGAGCCATGGAACAATTCACACATAAGTATGCTAAGTGTGAAAAGAAAAATACAGAGCCCTTTGAAAGGCTTTTACGTGGTAGTTCTTACTAGGATTAATATTGTACCCTAAGATGACATTTTGGAATTGCGAGCAGAAAGTAACTAGTATTTTTTGAAGAGCTCTGGGTATGCTAGATGTTTCACAATGTGCAGGGCAAGCCCGTTTATTAAAAAATGATCCTGTGTCCCTCACGACTTTCAAATTTCCCACCAGACATTCATGTAGGTAAAAATAGAGGAAAGAAAGAATGGAATTTACGATTATCTGTTCTACATATCAATCCAAAACTATTTTTTGCACATTTTTAATTTTCCTTGAATTTTTCAGGAATGAAATGAGTATAAACCAAAGGAAGATTGTACTTTGTTTTGTTCAACGCTTTACCAGTTCATTATTTCAGAAAATCACATCACTGAGAGCAATGGGGCATATGATACTTGGTCTACCAATATAAAACACAATTGTATTAGTCTGCATTCAGGTCTGTCACATGCAAATATGTAAGAGAGAAATAGGCTTCCCGGCAAACGTTATTAAATTGGCCATAAGACATGACACTCAGGGATATCACCAAATTGCATTCATGAAGAGTGTCTTTAAATATTTCATTTTATTGCCATAATATATGCCTTTTAAAAATTCTGTAGCATGATAAGAAATCTATATTGTTAAAATTACTAATTAAAATTTACTTATTTTAAATTTGCCTCATTTCTCAATCTTACACTAAAACTGTCCCTAGAGATCTCCCACACAACTTCTTTATGACTTTTTATATTACTATTTCTTTTTCCAATCCATTCCCTATTCCCTGTTGCCTACTGAAGGGCTTTTTCAGAACTAGAGACCAAATATATGCCTCAACCTGAAGGAGGATTTCAAGATTAGAGGTATTTTTCTTGTGATTCTTTAATACCACTCAGTCCCTTGTCATAACATAGGGAATTATTGTGCAACTACCCTTATAAAGAAGTCCAACTCCTTTCCAAGAATGGCACACATGTTCTCTACTTCAAAACTGTGTACTTTATCTTAGCATGTTAGCTGGCTCTACTTCAACTAAGATTATTTCCCTCTTTTTCTCAACATATGTTGTTATTTATCCTAAGGTTACTTTTTATTCTAGTGTTCACCCATGCCTCTCCTCTTTCATTTCTGTACTCCTTCAACAGAATGGCTTCTGATCTTCTCTTAAATCCAATTTTATTCATATCACTTGACTAATTTCACTGTGTCTTCAAGTGTATTTGTGCCTGGGCATTTACACTGAAGTACTTGATTTATTGTAAATCTTTTTTCTTTTTCCTTTATATTATGGTTAAACCATTAGATCATTTTTTAAAATGTGTGAGGAGGTAAGTAATGTTGTCTATGAATTTCATTTTATGAAAATAAAGAGAACATAAGAATAGTTATTTTAAAAGGCAGTTTATCTGATGGGATTACACAGTCGATTCTAATCAAATCTGGAGTGGCGGTTGTTTAAGCTGAAATTTAGAAGATGGGCAAGTGTTAGCTAAGTGAAAGGGAAGACATCAGGAGAGACAGGAAGAAAGGCCAAACCCTCTAATATAGAATGCTCCTCTTATAAAAAAAGAAAACAAACAAAAAACACTGAGCTGAGCTGAATACTTGCAGAAAGACAGTAAGCAAAGTTTAAGAAAAAGCAAGTAATTTTTTTTTCTTTTAGTAAATATTAGTACAAGTAAGAAAAGAATATGGTAAATATATGGTTCCTGAATGAATGAATTTTGGGATGCTTTGAGCCATAGCATTGAAGTTGAGGGAGGGTAAAAGAGTTTGAGATGAGATGGATAAGGGAAGAAAGGGCCTGATCATCCAAAGTCCTGTACACCAGTGTAATGATCCAGGTCTTTATCTTAGAAGCAATGCAAGGTCATTAAAGGACTTTAAACAGAGGAACAACAAAATCTTATTTGTGTTTTTTCTAACATTAGTATGGCATCAATGTGGGAAATGAATTGGAAGTAGGTAAGACAGCTGTGGCTAGGGCAATTAGACGGCTGTACCAATTGTCTAAATAAGAGACAATGGTGGCCCAGACTCAGGTGTCAGCAGCAAAGATGAAGAGGAATTTGAGAGATAACATACATCCTGGAATGTGATATACCATAAATTGGAAGAACATTGACTTAACAATAGCTTTTCAGACAACATGAAAAAATATGACACTAAATATGTAAATTTTACAATTTACATATCAATTGTAAAATTGCATATGTAAGAACCAGTAAAATGTGGAAAATCTATGCTTATTTTCATGGAGGAGATAAAGTTTTTAGAGGATAGAAAATAGGGTATGGAGGAAGACTAGTCAAATAATTGATGATAACGAACAACCAGTTGGAAAAAGTCAAATTTGCCAAGTTCTCCTATCCTCAAAATTCCAAACATCTAGTTACTTGGCTTCATTTGCTTTTTGTCTTTAATTGAGATGACAGATAATTCTGGTGATGTAGACAGAGTCTAAAATTGAAAAGGTCACTGAGAAAAATAAAAGTGAAAATCCCCTCAGGGAAAGATGTATTTAAGTAAGGAATATTGGCTGGTGCCTGGCCATCTACTAACAGAGGCCTAAAACTTATAAGCTGAAGTTTGCTTCCAGGAAACAATGTTCACAGCACAACGAAAGTCAAGGCCCAGTTGTTGCTATTATTATGAAGATGATGACTTACAGCCAATGCCCACAGCTTAGGCCTCAAGGTTTATTTGCAATTTACAGCAAGAGGAGCCCAGCCTTAAACTGTTGTTAGCAACTTTGAAAGTTATTTAAAATAAATAATTATGTAAATACATACATATCGAATACATATATATCATCTTTTAAATTTATTGAATAGGAGACAAGTTTTGCAACTACACACATGTCCTCTGATGTAAGTTTAACTTCTCGAAATGAATATACTCTTTGACTCTGCTGTCATTAGGAAATTTCACTCTATTTCTTTTGTGCCTATCATCTTAAAAACCTCAAATCAGCTGTTATTTTAAAAAGTAACTAGTGTATTTTCTAGGGAGGGGAAAAATCACCAGGCTCACACATGGCAGGTCGATCTAGCCAAGCACACTTGGCTTTTCACAAAAGCCATTTCTCACTAGGCCCAAGGAAACCTCTCAGAATGATAGGACCATTTATGCTAAATGAACCGAACACAGACTCAAGTAACAATAGACATTAAGAAGTCTATTACAGCTGCCAGGGGCAGTATCCAGGAGAATCCCTAGATGACAGACAACATGATAATAAAGAAGGAAGAACTTTCAGAGTCAGAAGGGAAGAGGAAAAACCCTCATACAAAATTTTTAAAATATATATATAAAGGAAATAACATTTAAAGTAAATCTCTTAAAAAGCCAAGAAATTTTGTTATTTTTCCCTTCTGCCTGCCGTAACCTTCTAGTATTACTGCTGCAATGCATTTGCTTCCCGTAATACTCTCAACACTAACAAGATCAGAAGAAATGATTTATTCCACCCCCTCTCCTGCTACTTCTGAACGGCAGCTGGTATCCTTGGGGACACAGGATTTCTGAATTGCTTTTGGCCATCTAATATTGTAGCTCTGCAGCCTTACCTAGAATGAGCCAGAAAAATCAAAATAATTACGTTAATGTTGAGAATCAAAGTTTATTGACTCTCCCTTGAGGTGGAAAACCAAAAAGCTGGTTACAAAAGTTGCCAGCTTATTTAATGATACCATTGCCTCCTCCCAGTCTTGTCAAAACAGCTTTTGAAAGCATTTTCAAATAAAGCTACCTCTGATGTGCTTCAATTCAATAGCTTATCTATTCCCTTTTAAATAAAAGCTAGCACCCATCATCTTGCCTTCCACATCCAGATCTCCTCAAAGGGAGGACAGTGACAGGTCCTCATCCCCTGCCGAGCCACTGCCAAAGGCAATTCTACAGGACGATATCCCTGTCATCATTTCCTCTTCCCTCAGGAAGGTTCTGCCTTGTTAAATATTCTTCTAAGGCAATGAGAGAATCATGTGCCTCCCCGTGGTAGCAATCTGCATTTATTACAGCATTCAAGGCTGCTAATGAAACCTGCAGCAGCTGGTTTCTCTCACTTTCCAACAATTCTTTGCAACACCCACGTAAGTGGGGATGCATAAACATACCCATTTCATAGATGTGCCCATAGACACAAAGATCAGGTATCTTACTTACTGATCTTTGTACCTTTCACAGGAGGTAGCTACAGCACTGGCAAATACTAGGCTTGAAATAAAATATTTCTTGAATTGATTGAATTATACTAAAATAGTTACTAAATTAAATTTTTTTAATTAACCTGAACCAAATTGAACTAAAGCAAAATCTAGCCCCCTTTATGCCTGATCAACTCTTATCTTTCTTTCTTCTCTTTATTTCCATGGTTTGGTTTTGGAGTTTTGTTTGTTTTGTTTTGTTTTACTTTTTATTATGAAAATTCTCAAACACAGCAAGAGACGACAATACTGAACCTCCAAGTATCCATCCACTCAGGGCCAACAACGATCAAGATTTTCCCACATTTGCTTCATTTCTTCCCCACTTTTTTTCTTTGTCAAATATTTAAAAGCAAGGCCAAGACATCATGTCATCTCATACCTACTTTCTTCAGATATTATGTTGTGTAGAAAGACGTTAACATAGCAGGCCTAGGGCTGCTATGCTTAGAAAGGTTTGCTTGCAAAGTTGACTCTTGGCTGGCATCTGGAAACTTGGATTTCAGGAGAGTTCTCACCATTCCCAGAACTGATAAAAGTGGCTCATCTTGCCTAAGCTGTTTGTATAAACAATATGTTTGATGCCAAACCTGCTTTCCTTTTGGGAGTCAGGAGTTTTTGTATGTATTAGGCAGAGGGTGCCTATGTGACCAGTCCCCAACAAAAACCTTGGTCATCGAAGTTCTAATGAGCTTCTCTGTTAGACAACATTTCACAGGTGTTGTCACAATCACTACAGCCCTTGAGTGACTCTGCTGGGAGACAACTCTCAGAACCTTGTGCCAGGATCCCTCTGGACTTCACCCCAATGTGCCATGTACCTTTACTGATTTTGCTTTTCATCCTTCTGCTATAATAAACCATAGCCGTGAGTATGCCTGCATGCTGTGAGTACTCCTAGCAAATCACTGAACCTGGGTGTGTCTTGAGAACCCTCACCCATGTGACTACCATTCGACTTAAACCTCACTTCTTCATGGAAACATCTCTGACCCTGGAGAGATGCCAAACTAGGCGAGGTTCCTGTTGCCCACTCTCATAGCACCCTGAAATTCTCTTTCATAGCATTTATCAAAACTGTCCATACCTAATGTTGAAATTATTTATTTATGGTCTATCTCCCCACTCAAGTATCTAAACTCCCTGAAGGCAGGAACTATATCTGTTTGGTTCACCATGTATCCCTAGCTATGAGTACTGAAGGTATGAATTTTTAAAAGATCCAAGAGAATCTCATGCCTTCTCTCCAAGTACAGTTTAGAAGGTAGTTTCAGCTTAAAAGGTACAGTTTCCATGATTTCCCCTGCATTTCACTCATTCATTTACCAAATATCACATACCTACTATGTAATCCTTACTATGTATCCATTCATATTAATATCTACTTCATTATCATCATTTAATAATTTGCAAGATCAATGCTCCATCTTCTAGGAGAAGAGGCACAAGTCTGCATGGGGGCTCCCCTCTTGACTCTGGTGATAAATACATCTATTTGCAACACATTGTAGGACCTCTTTTCTACCTCGCAATTCTCTGGAGTTTTTTATTCAAATAAAGATTCTTGGAATGCTGCATAAATGTCCAATATAGTTTGTAAACCACTACTTTGGGTCATTCTCAAAAGTAGACAGGAAACTATGAGTAAGAAAACCACACAGATTTGACTTCAGCTGACATTTTTTTAAGATGAATGTACCACAGGCTAAAATGTAAAAGAAATTATGCTAAGCACATTCCACTATTGAAATGCCATATGACAACAAATAATATAAACATATATTCCTTTAAAGAAATGAGCTCCCCATATGCTGGAAGAGATACATCTACACATACACAAACTATCTTGTACATTTAATTTGTGTACAGAAATGAGTCAGGTAGACTTTTTCTTCATGGTGGATAAAAATACAATGTAATGGGACACACTTGGATGGAAATTGGCAATATTTTTTTAAAAATTATAAGTTTGGGTATTCACATACATCCATCATCCAGCAAATTTACTCCTAGGTATATATCAGTAGCCAAGAGAAACTTGAGCACACGTGTCAAAGCCCACCAGCAAAAGGCTGCCGAGAACACACTGGTAGTCAAATTAAGTGTTTCAACTTCCCACAGCAAAGAAGAAACACACCCCAAAGGAGCCTTTGGAGCATCTTTGTAAGGGCGGATTATCAGGGGCTTTTTCTAGGAGTTGGGGGATCAAAGCAGACCAGAACTGGCCTAGAAGTAGTGATCATTCAGAGTCAGGCAGTGATGGTCAGAAGAGAGGAATGTTTAGTCATTTTAGTTAGTTATTTACAGAGTTACAAAGAATGGCTTTGTTTATGTCTTTTTCTGAGCATTGTTTATGTTCCAGTTGCCAGCAGAGCCACGTTTTACTTTCTTATATATGTACCAGGAAATGAGTGTAAGAACTTTCACAGTGGCACATTCATAGAAAAGAAAAAGGGAAAGGAAAAGAAAAAGAAATAAACTAAATGGCCACTGATGGCCATTAATATCTATAAAAATTAAACTAAAAAAAAAAGAACAAGAAATGATGGACATAAGATTAGTAGTTACCTCTTCGGAGGAGGCAGAGATGGGATTAAAAGGGCACACGCTTAATGTGAATTATTGGTAATATTTCATTCTTAGATTTATGACTATTTGTTATATTACGAAATAAATAAATAAATCAGAATGGGATTAATACATAACCTGAGGATGACAATGTGTCATGAACCAAGGATTATTATTAATCTATCTCTGTGACCTGAGGTCTAAATGGTTTTAAAACAAAAATATAATTATAATCATCCTTACCTATATTTTCTTCGTAGACACATTCTCCACTTAGCATTTTTAGCTATGACATACTAGGTGCCAGTTGTGTTTATACGGCAGCTATGATAAACATGACTTTTTATTAAATGCAAATGTCACCACAAAGCAGAATCAACTATTGACTTTGTGCAACCTCTCATCAACAGAACCATCAATACGTTGAGCAAGGCACAGGATTTATTATCCATGCACATCTTTCTGAGGGTCTCCTGAAACACAACTAGTATCCATTATTGGTAACCAAATAAAGCCACAGGCAGCCAGAAGAACACAAGTCTTTTCAGGAAACTGTAAATTAAAGAGAGATGTCTAATTAAATGTATAGTGCTACAGTAACATGGGCACTTCATCCTTGCTCTTTAAGGAAAGCAGAACTTGCTTCCTTCTCTTCTGACAAATATGGTTTCATCTCAGACATAAAGGCCAGAACACTACACATGGCCCTCACGTGCTCATTCCTTTTACCTTTTCCATATCATTAACTGCTTTAGAAATATCCTTATATTCAATGACATTTGCTTTTGAGGACATTTTTACAAAATAGCAACACCAGATCCTAGTTCACTACAGCAACATGGTCTATAAGAACAAAAGGAATGAATGCTTTTTAGCAAATTAGAACACACAGTCAAACGATCCTTATTTTTAAAAAGCTCTATAAACTATGTCAGGGAAGGGAATCACGTTGCCAGATACCATAAAACAACGTATAATTAAACTCTAGCAGTCCATTAGATGACCCAATGACAAGTCATTCTCAGAAGCTGCAATGACTGAATGGCTTAAAAGAAGTAGACCTGGAAAAGTCTCATGATATTGGACACCAGTCTAGTGTTGCTGCTAATTTTTTTAGACCCAAGTGTGACTGCCCAATACTATTACCCCTAAAGGAGGGAAAAAAATACAGGCTCTTCTAAAAAATAAATGATTTCTCTCTGGCTTTGGTCCAGCCTGCACAGTTGCAGTTTATTTTAATAATACTTGAAAAAAAAAAAAAACTGTCTCTTTTATGATGTGATCTGAGATAATGCTATTTGAGATAAATAAGGCTAACATTTTCTATTTGGTCTTCTTGAAGTTTTTGATCCACTGAGAGGGACACTAAGGAAGTTAGACTGCCTCATGGATGAAGACAATATGTTAGGCTTATGTGTTTGATGAGATCTATACATACAGAGTAAATTAGAGAAAGGCTCCCCGTCTCTTCAGAGACAAAAACCCACCCTAGAGCGTACGACATACCCAGCAGTACACAAGCTGTATTTCAACTCTGTCCACATACATGGACATACCTTTGTCCAGTGTACAAAATATTCAACTGTAAAAGTATTCTGAATATCTATGCTCTGTTTCTCCTTTATTTACTTTGTGTTTCCATTTCCCTTTTCCCCTTAAAATAATCCCATCAGGTGAAGGATTCCTGGGATACAAAGCACAATTGTACCTATCCATGAATGGATTTCAGAGGATTCATCAACCCCTTGAAACTGGGTACAAAATGTAAATATGTGCACACTCCTGCTGCTATGAGCAGAGGTTTTCAAGAACTTTGATACCAGGTAAAATGACTGTCTTAAATTTTTGCTATTATTGAATGAAGGAAGGAATAAGATTTTAAAAATACACATCTGCTATCACGGCTGCATTTTTTTCTAACTCACATTCCACAGCTTGTTCCAATCACCAGGATTTTCATTCCCATAAAGCAATGTTTAGATTTTAAATGTGCTAACAATTCACTTGTAGAACTTGAGAAAATTGTACATTCCTGGCTCCCACCCCATCCCGGCTCTGAGAGTAGGATTTCATCAGTCCAGGATAGAGCCTAGGAATCTGCATTTTTTTGCAAGTGCCTCCTTTGCAAGTGCAGATCGTTGAAGAACCAAGCTTTGAGAAACATGCTGTGATGTGTCATCAGGCAGGAATAACGCACAAGGATTCATCTACCCAAGGGGAAAAAAAAGAACTGTATTTGTTTCTTTGTAAAGGTAGGACTTTGGAAATCTTGACTTAGAGTACTCTGTGAGTCACAAGGAAATTAGAAAGACCTTTTTTTTTTTTCCGTAATCACTGCTACTTGACAGTTCCTGCAGCATGTTAAGATGGCTGTTATTGATGACTCTTATTACCTTTTGCTACACAGTAAAACACAGGAACACACAGGGAAGAGATGAGTATATTCTAAAACGATATAAGATAAAAAAAATAATGGCAGTTATGACATTATTTGTGTAGACTGACGACCATAGGGAATAGTGAAATGCCTTTTTAAAAGTTATATTGTGGCTTTATGCTGGGTTAACTCATTGTGTATAGTTATGAAACAAGTGGCTATAGAAATGTAAAGGATGGGACACTTTTCTACATTTCTCTTTTGCCTTTTATTTTCCCTATGGTCTTTAATGCTTTTCTCTTTGGAATAGATGAAGTTATAAAGTTGCCTTACATAAAAGCTTCGCTTGAAAGATGGGTAATCGTTCACTTTGCTACTGAATTGTCCAGACTATTCAATCTAAAAAAGGCTCTTCTCTTTTGTTCAGCCAGGATTATCTCCTTTGTAGAAATATCTGGGTATAAAATTGAGAAATTATTCATAAATATTACGGAAGGCTTTTTGAGCTGTTTCCTATTAGAGGCCTGATTTAGCAAACAGTAAGACTGTTTTTTTTCTCGGTTCAGGGTTTTTTTTTTCTCTTAACTAAATCACCCACAGTTCAAAAAAATTATACACATTTCATAGCACTTTTCACCCATGATTACAGCAGAAGGCAACAAATTGCTATTTTTAAGAGAGAGAGTTTTAATATCTTTTACTACTTTGTAGAAGAAAAAATATATTAGCAGTGCTATCTCATATAGGTAACTTACTTAGCTTGCCATTTCTTTATTTAAAGTCTTGGTGCTGAATCAGCCAGTGAATTGCATTATTCTACTAGCAGGAATTTTCTAGCAGAAACAAAACTAGAGAGAGCACACATTACTGAGAAATCAGGCACATTAACGCTAATTCAAAAAAGAAAAAAAAAGACACTAGCTAGAGGTTAATAACAAAACTCAATCAAAACCAGTGATATTTTTTATCAAACATTTGTGAAATTGTAGTTTTGAACTCTGACCTGCTTGCTACAAATTGAATTAAAAGGTGCTATTCTAATTCCGTCTCCTGGTGCAATATGGCATTGATAGAGAAAACAGGGAGCCTGCACTGAACACACCCAATTTACAGTGGAAACAGGAGGGTGATTCAGAAAACAATAAGAAAGTTTTTAACACATAGCTCCTGAGTGTGGTTGCCAAATTAAAGTGTTGTAGAACCTGTCAATGCCAGTTTAACATTCAACAAAGCAGATCATCAATTTGAACTCACCAGCACCAGTCATCCTGTTAATTGACAAAATGATTATCCCTCTCCTAGTTAAGAGTCCACCTGACACACTTGTAGAAATTCCTCTTTGTTGTAAACCTTCTGGGAGGTTGTGCCAGACCTCAAATTGGCAAAACTACTTTGGTTTTCAGGTTCATTGGAAAAGTGTCTGTCTCTCTTTGTTCTCAGAGAAGCTCCTGAATGCAGGCCAAGTTCACTTTCTGATTGCCTTCCCTCAAAGATTTTTTTCCTTACTTTCTGCCATGAGAAGAAAGAAACTGGCCATAGGACATCCATTAAACTTATGTGTAAAAGGATTGAGCAAAGGGTGACCAGCTGGATATTTTTCTCATCATAGGAGGTCACATACTCAAGGTGGACTAGCAGTAAATTCTACCCTACTTTTTGGACTGTTCAATATATGAGCCATGGGCCTCTTGAGAGCAAGTCAAAGGAGCTGTAAACCATAAAAATGTATTCATGATCACAGTACTTATAGGGAAAAAAAATTATGCTTCAATGGAACTATGCTTTGTCTAGATTATAAAGGAGACTCCCTCCTGGTTATCAGATTATCAGATTCTGATTCTATGGAGGCTATTTTACAACCCTGTAAATTATAAATAACTGATAGTAACGCAGGATAATTCTTGTCTGTAGACATGTAAATTGTTTCCTGTCCTCTGGAGGTTCAAATGACCCCCCCTGCCTCACCACTTTTGCTTTCATTTGTAACATTCATTTCAGTGTTCCTGATCTACAAATGTGTCATTTGGATTCTCTTTACACTGGTTATAACATCTGACTGGTTTTCTCATTGAGTTGAATGTAATATTTAATAAATATTCATTTTATATCAATATGAGAGTCATGATTTTACCTTTGAGAATTATCCTTTAATACGAGAGATATCCGATTAAGAGTCTTAATTTATATAACTTTGCTATACTCCTTCCTCTCACAATCTCTGCACATGTGAATCCTCTGCCTAGACTGTTCTTCCTTCCTCTCCACTCCAGCTTCTCCACCTAATCTCTGATCTTCTTTCAGATTTTGGCTCACTCATTATTTCCATAAACAAGCTCTCCCTGACCATCCCTTCTCTCAATACACAAGCTCAAATCTCCCTGTTACATGCTGTCATTGTACCACTTACCTCTTCTTTGTAGCATTTAAGACCACTGACACTTATCTGATTTTTCTGACTAATGCCTGTTTTCCTCACTAGAATAAATGTTCCCTGATGGCAGGGACCATATCTGGTTTTGCATACCATTGTATCTCCAGCTTCAGCCAGGTGCTTGGCACACAGAGGCTCAAATATATGTAGAAAAGTTGCTGCATACATCAGTGAAGGAATAGACGTAGGGATCAATGAATAGACTGGGCTTTGAAGACTCCTGTCACAAATAAGAATAGATTTGGACCAAAGCTAACCAAGAAGAAGGGAAAGGAGAGACTGTACTCTGATGTAAGTGCCAATGATTTGGAATACACTGGAGATAACCTATTAGAGGGTCCAATGGTACTCTTTCAGACGTCAGAAGGGACCTACGTCAAAATAGAAACTTTCCGAAATTCCCCTCCCCTCCATCAAAGAGTTCTAAACTCCAAAAGAACCTGGAAATTCCTAGGTATTTTGAACCAGAACAAAGGTAAAGCATAAAAAGGAACCAGCTTGAGTCCTTTATGGAACAGGAGCATGGTTTAGAGGACTGTTTCTTAAAGTGTGGTCAAACACTGGCAGTATCACTTGGAAATTCTCAGGCCTCACCTCACTTAGAGAACTGTTGGCACAGAATAGAGATGAACCTCAGAGTCACTGAGACTCTGCTCTATATAGCTGTGAGACCCTGGGCAAATTACTTCAGCTCTCTAGGCCTGAGTTTACTCATCAGCGTAAGAATAACAGAACCTCTCACAGAGTTGTTATGAGAAATTTTTAGAGTAATATATATAAATTGCCGAGCACAGTGACTGACAAAATATGGATACTAATTAAATTACAGCTGCTATTATATTTCTCATTCATTTCAACATCACCATTATCATCATCATCATCATCATCATCATCATCATCATCATCACCATCACCATCACCACCACCACCTTGTCTTGACTCTTGAGGCCTGGAAACCTGGAACAGGAAAAAACTGGCTGATACCACTATTTTTTGTGAGAGATTTATACTAAATCATACGAATTTAGATGGGTGCTGTGCTTAAGAGGTTACACAGCCATGTGGCACACATGCTATTTGATCCAAAAAAAAACCCCAAGAGCTGTTATGTCATTCGGACAACTTAGTGGATTTTCCCAAGGTCATGCTGCCAGTCCTTCAAACTCATCTGCAGAGCAAGAATTTGAACCCAGATAATTTTATTCCAAATTGAGTGCTTTTTTCCTCTGGTCACACTGCCTACGCTTCTGTTTTTGCTTATATCATATTCCCAAGGAAACAGACACTCACCAGATACATTGTAGAATAAAATAAGCCTGACATTCTTTAAAGAGCTTCTTGGGCCCTGGCATATGGTTCTTCTGATTGTCCTTACTTATAAACCTCACATTTAAAGGAGCTGTCCATATTTTCAAACTCCTTATTAGCAATAATTGGTCCCTTCTGCTGTATGTTTGTTTTATTTTTAATACACTTTTTTCATGCTGAACTCAAATCTGTTTGACACCAGACTTTTAACAACCCAATTTTGCAAATACCCACTTGTAATACAGAAAGCTGTAAAGCATCTTCCCTGCTCCTAAAATATGGTCACTTTCACAAACGTTGTCCATTCATTCTGCCAATGAGTATTCATAATGCACCTCCTCCTTGCCTGGCACTGTGTGAGGAGGCACTGGCCACACAGCAATCAATAAGGCAGATGTGCAGCTTGCCATCCTGATAGAGTGGAGGAATCAGACAATAATCCAACAAGTAAAGGAAAAGAGCCTCAGACTGTGGTAGGTGCCACCGCAGAGGAGCAACGGCAAATGATAAAGAAGGGAGAAGCCCAGGGGAGCAAGAGTGTGGTCAGGGAAAGCCTCTCATCAGAAGCTTATCGCGAAACAGAAAGTCTAACATGAAAATCCAATATGTGGAACTATGAGCTGACAAAATGAGTGAGTTAGGAGTGGATTATCTGCTTTAATAAGAACGATTCAATCCCGGTTTTTCTTGAGCAGACTCTGCTAGTATAAATGTATTCTGTATTCCTATCTCTGTTAAAAATAATTTAAATTATATTTAATGTAAATATAAAAGGTTGATCCTATTTACAAAAAAGTCAACTCATAATAAAATGAAACAACTGCTGCCAAAATTCTATATACTACACAGAAACTAAAAATAAATAAATAAATAAGGTGCCAAGCGGTAGAAAGAAACAGAGAAAGGAAACAGAACAGCTTGCTATTCAACACATTTTAAGGCCCAAGTATGAAGCTACATATTTTTTTGCTTGTTTTATTTTTCTGATTATATATATTTTTTACTTTTTAAAAATAATTTTTATTTTTCAATTACAGTTGATACAATATTATATCAGTTTTAGATGTACAAAAAATGATTAGACATTTATATATCTTACCAAGTGATCACTACGATAATTCAGTACCTATCTGACATCATACAGTTATTACAATACTATTGACTATACTCCTTAGGCTACACTTTACATTCCTATAACTATTTTGTAACTACCAATTTGTACTTCTTAACCCCTTCCTCTTTTTCACCCATCTCTCCAATGTTCCTCCTATCTGGTAACCATCAAAATGTTCTCTGTATCTATGAACTTGTTTCTGTCCTGCTTCTTCATTTATTTTGTTTTTTAGATTCCACATATAAATGAAATCATATGTCATTTGTCTTTCTCTGTTTTCATTTAACATAATATCATCTAGGTCAGGTGCTACCAACCCCCAGGCTACAGATCAGTACTAGTCCATGACCTGTTAGAGACCAAGCCACATAGCAGGAGGTCAGTGGCTAGTAAAGCTTCATCTGTGTTTGTAGCCGCTCCCCAGGGCTATCATCACCACCTCAGCTCCACCTCAGATCATTAAGCACTAGATTCTCATAGGAATGCCAGTCCCTGGTGCCAAAAACGTTGGGGACCACTGCTCTAGATCCATACATGTTGTTACAGATGGCAAGATTTTATTCTTCTTTATGGCTGAGTGATGTTTCATTGTATACATGTACCTCTTCTTCTTTATCCATTCATCTATTGATGGACACTTAGGTTGCTTCTATATCTTGGCTATTGTAAAACATACGGCAATGAATATATAGATGCATATGTCTTTTTGAATTCGTGTTTTGGGTTTCTTTGGAAAACTACCCAGAAATGAAATTGCTGGGTCCTTCTTAGTTTCTTGTTATAGCCTTTGTTTTAAAGTCTATTTTGTCTGGTATAAATATTGCTACCCCACTTTTTTTTTTTTTCATGAAATATCGTTTTCAATCCCTTTCTGTGTATGTCTTTCGATCTGAAGTGGGTCTCTTATAGGCAGCGTATGTATGGATCTTTTTTTCCTATCCATTCAGCCACCTTATGTCTTTTGATTAGACATATGTCATTTAATCCATTTATATTTAAAGTAATTATTGATAGATATGTAGTTATTGCCATTTTATTATTCATATTTTTTATCTTTTTTCTTCTTTTTAAAGAGGTCCCTCTAACATTTCTTGTAATACTGGTTTGGCATTGATGTACTCCTTTAGCTTTTTCTTGTCTGGGAAGCTCTTTATCTGTCCTTCGATTCTAAATGATAGTTTTGCTGGGTCAAGTAATCTTAGTTGCAGGTCTTTTCTTTTCATCACTTTAAATATTTTGTGCCAAACCCTTCTGGCCTGCAAAGTTGATGTTGAGAAATTGTTGACGGTCTTATGGGAGCTCCCTTGTAGGTAACTAATTGCTTTTCTCTTGCTGCTTTTAAAATTCTCTGTCTTTAACGTTGGCATTTTTATTGTGATGTGTCTCTGTGTGGGCCTCTTTGGGTTCATTGTGTTTGGGACTCTGTGCTTCCTGGGCTTGTATGTCTATTTCTTTTGCCAGATTAGGAAAGTTTTGTGTTATTATTTCTTCAAACAGGTTCTCAATTCCTTGCTCTCTCTCTTCTCCTTCTGGTTTCCCTATGAGGCAAATGTTAGTATGCTTGGTGTTGAACCAGAGGCCGCTAAAACTATCCTCATTTTTTTTTTTTGATTCTTTTCTTTTTATGCTGTTCTGATTGGGTGTTTTCTGCTACCTTCTCTTGCAAATTGCTATTTTGATCCTCTGCATCATTTAATCTATTGTTGATTCCCTCTAATTTCTTTATTTCAGTTACTGGATTCTTCATTTCTGACTGGTTTTTTTTGTTTGTTTTCTGTCTCCATTTTTATGTTTCCTACCTCTTTGTTGAAGTTCTAAGATGATTGAAGATCCCTATAACCAGCATTTCAAATTCCTCATCTGGTAGATTGCTTGTCTCCATATTGTTTAGTTCTTTTTCTGTAGCTTTGTTCTGATCTTTCATTTGGGACATGTTTCATTTCCTCATTTTGCCTGCCTCCCTGTATTTGTTCCTACGAAAGCTACATGTTTTGACATAATTTCTTTAGTCCATAAAACAATTCTGAGATTTGAGACCATCACATTTTACAAAGGATAAAACCTAACTTCAGTGAGGTGATCTTATTTGCCCAAGATCTCTCAATGGGTGACAGGATAGAAATCTGAATAAACAAAACATAAACATAAAAATATGATCTATATGTAGCAAAGATATCCCACAGATTCTACAAAGCAAAGGGTTGGTAATCTAGAGCTCAAGGGCCAAATTTGGGCAGCTGCCTCTTTGTACAACCGCAAACTAAGAATGATACTTTCATTTTAAAATAATTTTTAAAAATTCAAAAGAATACTTTATGACATGTGAAAGTTGCATAAAATTCAATTTCAGTACCCATAAATAAAATTTCATTGGAACAGCCACATTACCTATTATCCATGGCTGCTTTTAAGCTACAAGGTAGAGTTTAGCAGTTGTGAAGAATCTATAGGGTCCCAAAGCCTAAAATATTTATTCTCTGGTTCTTGAGTGAAAAGTTTGAAAACTCCTAAAGTAGAGAAAAGAATTCACAGAAATAAAAGTAAAATCATTCTTGGAAATGTTACTTCAAATATAAGTGACAAAAACATAGGCAAAGAATGGCTGTAAGAGACCTCTGAAAGAATTTAACCTAATGGCAGTTGCCTTAGGTGCTACTTGCCCAGTTTTCCCTGGAGGTTTCATTTTTCTGGCCCTATATCCTGGTGAGGAAGTCATAAGTCTATCTCATAAAAGAGATTTATCGCATTTCAACTTGAACAGCAGCTGTAATCCAACTTGCATTCTCAGAAAGAAAGCAGCAACACAATGTCTTCTTTCCACATCTGTTGGCTCAACTGGTTCTTAAACAATATGGGTTTAGTTCCAGGAATTGTTTCAACCTGTTTTTGTTGATTTCCAACTATATTATCTTCTCAAATATTTACTGGTTCAAATGAGCATGCTCAATTACAAAAATGAGTTTTTATAAACAGCCCAATCTGGGTAGATAGTGGATTCACACCATAAAAGTCAACTTTTCCAGTACAGGAGAAAATATTACTTTTCCTTTTCAATCTTCAGGCTATCAGGTTAAAGACTAAAGGCTAAGTGCTATAAAATGTCTCCAGGTTTTCCAGTGCTTTGTGGCAATACATAATATGTTGGTCTCTATGCTTTCTTTGTCATTTACTTGTGTTTGGTCATCCTCAAATATTGGGCCATTTTGTACTTTTCAAAGATAAGTTGCAAGTCATTATTTAGGGCATATACTATAAGTCAAAAATTTCCTTTAAGTTGTAAAGAAAAAAAAATTGCATTGCAATGGGAAACTATGCATCATTTATAGCTGTCTGATTCTAGCCATGTGCACTGTCTTTGAGCTACTTTGCATCACTTCATAAGTTGTAGGTAACTGACAGATAGGTGAATTCTGTCCTGACACGTAGGGATTTTAATTTACTTCTACCCCACTGTGGAAAAACCAGTTTTTTTCTTGATTTGCAGCTCATTTCAACATCATTTTACTCTAAACATATTTGTGCTATTTTAACTTTTTATTCAAGCCAGTTATAACATCTGCCTTTTTCCTTCACATCACATAAGTAAAATAAAATCTTTAGCACATGTTCATTTTTACACCTATACAAGTGTCATGCATTTACCTTTTTCTGAAAATTATTTTTTTAGCAATCTAAAGGGTTGGTAAGGATTCAGATTTATTTCAAATGTTATTTTTAAAAACTTTAAATTTTGAGTGATATTCACCTCTAACATGAATTTTGCTGTCAAGCAATATTAAATTAGTTTAAACCATATAGAAAAATGAAATGTAGTGAGAAATAAGCTCATTTTTGTCCCCTTTTAATATTTTTAAATTGATACAAAACAAAAATTGTGCAGAGGGACAAGAGACAGGTATTAAATAAAAAAATTATTCTGACATATGTTCAAACTAGTAAGGGAGACTTTATCAGGACTATTACAATAGGGGAGAGAAATCAGGCTTGACTCCAAATACAGCAAAGACAGCAAGAGATTTATAGCCAACAGCAGAATAAAGGAGTCAGGATTGAAAATCACTAAGAGGAAACACCAAGAGTAAGAATATTCTTGCAAAACAGACTTTACAGGATTCATGCTAAAGGCAGGCCAGGATTTAGACATTAAGGGTGGGAGAGGAGGAACATCACCAAATATCCAGGGTAATCAGATATCACATACCAAGATTCTTTCTAACAGGGCTCTAGGTGGGCCAAAGACAGAATGAGGACCAAGTTTGAGAAAAGGGCTCAGAAAAGGCTAACTAAAATTTGGTCAAGGAGAGAGTCTTTGTGACAGACGATAGAAAATTTATAAAAGGGCAAACAATGAAACAATTCTTGTTCTTCAGGAATTTACAGTCTAGTAAAAGAGATAAATAAGTAACCCAACTTGGCCAAACTGCTTTGGCTATAATTTGCAATTAAATTTCATTCCCAGGAGGATCCATACATAAATAACCTCTTCAAAGGAAAATATATAATATAAAATGATAAGTTAACAGTTGTTTCAATCTTTATAATCGTAGTATAAAGACTAAAGTATATCATATACCTAAATTAAGGATTTTATAAAATATATTGAAACAAAAACAAAGCATACACTATTTTCCTTACTTTCACATAGGCAAAAGATACCACTACTGGCCACCAAACTTAACCACCTCAGCCTATAGAACAGGGTAATTATGGCTATTTGTGAAATTATACAACAATATAGCTATAAAATCTAAACAACACTACTCACTATATTAAAATAGAATGGCAACAAAGCTCTTTGAGTCTTATTTCTTAAAGTGTGCTCTGCCCGCCTACAGCCTGGGCATCACCTGGGATCTTATTAGGAATGCACACTCTCAGGCCTCACCTGAGTGCAGATTTTGAATTTTCTTTAATATCTGTTTCACAATCTGCACTGTAAAAAGATCCCCAGATAATTTTATGTACATTAAAATTTAAGAAACACTGATCTAGAACTGTGGGATAACATAACTAGAGTTATTATTAGCAAATTCCCTCAATTATCCCTTTTTTATACAACTAAGTACACTGGTTTCTTCTGAGACAGAGAAAGAGGAAGACAAAGATTTTATTGTGACCCTAGTAGCCTGTATTTTTAGCTGTGGCTTGAAAAGTTTCATGTTGATTATTTGGTTTTGTGAGTAAAATCAAAGCGATGAGGAAAAGAGGAAGGGTACAAAAACAGGAAGATTGTGGACCTACAGAATTTTATCATTGGAAAATAGAAAACAATCTCAATTATGCATACAGTGTATGTCCTCAATACAGTAATGGTTAAATAAATTATGACACAACTATATAAGAGAATATAATGAAGGCATTAAAAAGAGCAAGGTTGTTCTTTATGTACCAATGTGCAATGATCTCAGATATGCAATATGCTAAGATAAACTTGGCTTTAAAAATGCAAGGAAAATAATGCAAGAGCAGCACAGTATATATAGTGAGTTATCATTCATGTAAGGAAAAATATCTAAGTGTGCATATGCATAGAACATCTCTGGAAAGATACATAAGAAAAGCACAATGTTTGCTTTCTGAAGGGGAGTTTAGGTATGAGGGACAGAAGTAGAGGGAGACTGACTTTCCCATGTGTACCTTCCAACACCCTTTGAATTATGTGACTATATTAACCAATTAAAAATTATTTTTACATCTGAGCATTGAAGAATTCCTTAAAGGGGATACAGTGCAGTTCCCAAAGTAACAGAAGAATCCCTTCTTCATTTTCCCTGATAAAGGGTCATCTGTGTCCAAAAACTTTCTATGACAGTTTCAGGGCTGAGAAGCCAAGTGTCTAAAACTCATTCTGACAGTGAGCTGAAGTCCATGTTCCTAGACTGCTGCCCCACTACTCCACCTGTCAACCCCTAAGCCCTCTCTACTCCCGTTATTGCTAGCTTATTACGGAGTAAGCCTTTTTCTCTCCTAGCCTTTAAAACATCTGCAGAAGGCTACTGAGGTTTTCCTTAGTGGGAGGTCATAAACAAAAGCTGGCAAGGCAGGCAGGTAATGTAAATGAGTAAAGCAAGCCTTGCCAAGACAGAAACAGGCAATGTACCCTTCCACCCGGAGACAAGGAACATGATGAGGAGCACTGAGCGCCATGGCCAGGAGACTGAGAGGCAGCAATTATTCTCCAAGGAAACGCTGTGATGGAGGAAAGAGGGCCAAATGTTGCCATCTCTTCCCAGGGATGTTGGAAACTGATAAATTTATTCTAAATACCTCAATTTAAAAAATGTTGGCAATTAAATATTTTTAAAATACTGTACAGACCAAATAAAATACATGCACAGCTAGATGTGGCCTGCAGGTCATCAGTTTACAATATGCCCTGCCATCTTTCCTCGAAGTACCATGAGAATTTCTCTTTTTGTTGTATTCGGGTTGGATTTTCTGGAAAGAAAAACAAGGAAAAATATTTCTTTTCAAAAAAATTAATCGGTTATATTTTGATTTGGTTTGACAATTTAGTAATCCATCTATCACTCCAAAAGGTGCTAGATAATTTATTTGCCAGTAATTGTGCTTACCTAAGGACTAAAAATAACCACAGTTTGTGTATGTGTGCACGTGTGTGTGTGTGTGTGTTGTTCCTAAAGACCTTTGATATTTATTATTGTTAGACTGTCTTTGGTGGCAGGAGTTGCAAGGTATTACCAATGGACAGTATTTCACAGTTCAATATATGTGTACATGGCCTATTATACCACTGCGGTTTATTTGCAAAACAGTTCTCATTTTCTAACTAGCTTTCTATGGAAGAAAGTTTCATAGAAAAAAAAAATTTCCTACTACTTGATCCTGTTAGAACTTAAAGAGACTATTAAGTTATAAATAAAGAAATTGAGGGATAAATTTAACACTTAAAAGTGACTCTTTTAGGAGGAAGTTTGGACACCTATCCAAGTTAAGGAGGAGTAACCTTATACATACATCTTAACAGCAGCCTCATCTCCAATCTTCACTACTCCTCGCTTAAAGCCATCTTGTTTAAAGTACCTACTGAGTCATCACAGCCAGTGTGTCCCTTCTAACTTGTCATCTGTTTGTTGTCACCCTGTGCCTTCTGCAAAGCTAACTGTGAAAATGCTTTATTTAAACAAACAGCAGTGGAAAGAGAACCCTTCAGTTGAATCATGACCTGCACTACTTGAAAACTTATGTAAGGACCCTATGATACTCACATAAAGTTTATGGCGGTTGCGGTGGGGGATGTCCCGCTACTAAAGACTAGATGCAGTAGAGTGGATAAACGAAAATGTAATTGCTAGAGAAGGTACCAATATACATCTTCCCCCTGTGATATATGGACTCAGATTTTGCATCTATTTATGCCTTCTACTCTGCTTTAAGTAACATAAAAACATTAGGAAACTCAAGATCTCACATACATACAAAATATGCTTCCATTAACTATGGTCTAACTCTATGGTAAACACAACAACTGACAACGCTTACAGAGTCTCAAAACCAAGAACCACCATGATAAAACAATTACACTGTATTTATGAGGAAGGAGACATTTAATTACACATATAATTTATGTAAGTAAATATAATCATTTTAAATTTCTAAATAAATAGGCATGTCATTAAATATAAAACACCAGGAAAGAATTTCAAAACCTGTATGATCTATTTACACTGTCGAATGTGAGATTGCTCTAGGGGGAAGAAAAACCTCAGGATTCTACCTTTACAGACCAATTTTGATTAACTTCCAAGTAAAACCACTTTATTTGGTAGGTATTTTCTGTAGAAAGTGAATTTTTCACATGCTATTGCCATGCCAAACTTTGCATTTGGTTGTTAAGGCACTAGTATATCGTAAATTTTTTCCACTCTAATCACAGATTATTTGCACATATTTCTCACAATATTCTATTTTAAACGCCTTGAAATGTTGTATCTACATAAATTAAATAGCAAGGTGTCACCATGCAATTCTATGTACCTACTTGCAATGACAGCGCACCATTATCCAGACTGACCTATTTGTCAGTCTTTCTAGAGCATTAGAGGTAGGAATCAGGCAGATGGGTTCCAGTCCTGGTGGAAAGCACTGTATGATCTTACAGAAACCACAAAAGCACATCTTCCTACATTTGCTCTTCCTCATCTGTTAAATGAAAAGGAGAAAACCTGGATCCTAATGGGGTTGCTGTGAAAACCACAAGAAAGAATGAGAAAACAATAAAGAACATGACAAAGGCAAGGTGGCCTACTGTTGTTATGGGAGGAAGATGAAAAAGCAGTAATGCATTTAAAAACTTTGTAGTCTATCACACAAAGGACATATTTTTTAAAAAGCACACACACAAATAAAAGTAGTTCAAGCAATTTAAATGTTCTCTCTTGAAGAAATGTCAGATGAGAAAAATAAATTCCTAAACTACCACAAACTCACCTAAAACCTCTCTGTGTCCATCTCTGCCACTTTCATCATTCTCTGCCCAGATAGCAGCTTGACCCCTCCATCAAAGTTATCAAATAGCTCTAGGAAATTTTTCATTAAGTAATGGGCACATGACGGGTACTATAGACTCAAGTTTAATCTTACAACATAGGTAACTAATCTAAGTTCCCAAACTAGTTGTCTTTTGACGTCCCTCTGAACTAAACAGATATAGCAGTAGCCAAAGTCTCTTCATCTCTGTATAAGCCAATTATAATCGACAAATATCAGTATCTCAGAGTGTTCAACCAAGTGACTGGTGGGCAATAAATGTTTAGATAAATGATGAATGTACAGAAGGGAAAGGCTGACCCGAGTCCATGGCCAAGGACTGAAACTCCTGCCTGAACAGCTATCTCCAGAGTTTGAGCTATTGAGGTCCATGGTGACAAAGACAAGAAGTATGTTTGGGCCCACCGAATAACAGATCAGCAACTCATGCCCCTCTGATGGTAGGTCAGGACTGCGCTCATCTTATTCTGAAGACAGCATAAAGATTTACACAGATTTCAAGGCTAGGTGTTACTCAGCCACCAGAGAGCTTATCATGTGAGTCATACAAAGAAATCAACACCTCAGGAAACATAGCTTTTTGGAAAACATCAGTTTCTCTTCTTTTTATTAATACATTTCCTAATGGATCTTTTATTATAATGTGTTATTCTTAGAGGCTACATTTCCTGAAATTATTCTATTTTTTGAGAACTACTTTTAAAGCTTTATGCCTTATAAAACTTTTTTTTCCATTTCCCTTAAGAATCTGTAATATCTACCTCAAGGTTGACTTGCTAATTGATTTCACAGATTATTTCAACTAGACATCTTCTTCAACTATCTAGATAACATCTAACCAGTTCTATTCTGACTGACTCAGCAGCATGTTCAAATATGCAGAGAAGGAAAGATATGATGCTGATGAAGCTTAATCTTCAAGGCTCCTATTGCACAGCCCCAGGGGTAATGTGAGTAGGTAGGAGTCAACGTTCTAGGTGGGAGAAGAAACCAAGAAGCATTTCTATGTGCGCATTTCTGGTAAAGAGATCGTGATAGAAAGGGGACCAAATAATTTAACTGAATTGTTGAAATAAATACTTACCTTTGTATCTAATTTTGTATTTGTAATTCTTTATTCTCTTTCTTAAAGAGGACTCTCCTCCACCAATTTTATAAGGTTCTGACGAAACCCAAATCCACCCCAATACAGGCAAAAATGTGTAAAAGTACTTCTCTAGTTTGTACTCTCCATTGCTCAGGAAAATTTCTGGTCTTTCAAAATAAAAATTAAAGGCACAGTGGACAGTGAAAAGTGATTATAAATGTATATCTTTAAGATTGTTGATTTTATTATGTATTTTCCAATATTAAAATATAAAATAAAACCTGCAGATCTTTTGGCTCTTTGACATTTCTCCCCAAAAATCTAAAACTTTCAGATAGATGGGACATCTGGGTTCTAAGGACTGTGTATTAATTAGTACTGGTACCCACGATATCAGGCCTAAGTAGATTTTTTTACGTTTGACTGATATGTTTGCCTTTAAGAAAACAACCCTGGTCAAAAATTATTTTTAAAAAAAAACAGATCAGCAGCCCCACTGGACTCTGAAGCAATGTAATTAGGTAGTCCAACACTACATTTTGTCAAAAAACTCTGACAACCTAATAACCAGACTGTCATCAGATAGACATTGAAAAATGATACTGTGTTTATTCTAACATTAAAATACCACCACTTCCTGGAGGTTTTGCTTTTGTAAAAAAAATTTTAAAAATTTATCAGAGATGCATCCCATTGGTCTGAATGGTGTTGAAACGGGTATGTTCCACTTGAGCAATGGAATAGGACAGCAGTTCCCAACCTTTTTGGCACCATTGATCGGTGCTCCTATGAGAATCTAACGCCTGATGATCTGAGGTGGAGCTGAGACGGTGGTGCTAGCGCTGGGGAGCAGCTGCAAAGACAGATGAAGCTTCGCTTGCTTGCCCACCACTCACCTCTTGCTGTGCAGCCAGGTTCCTAACAGGCCATAGACGGGTACTTGTCTGCTGCCTGGGAGTTAGGGATCCCTGGAGAGGGTTTTGGTTTTATTAAACTTTAAAAAAGAATTCTAAGGATCATCTGCTTGATTTGAATCATTAAAACCCTATGTATTAAAAAGAAAAATACAAAATGGAATGTATATAATAATGCTAACTAGCATCTATTGAGCATTTAGGTTGTGCCACATACTGTGTTCAGTTGCCTGTGTTACTCAACTCCTCCCAACAATTATCAGTGAGAAGTGCTATATTTAATGTTATTCTCATTTTCAGAGGATGAAATGAGGTTTATGGAGACTAAGGAACCCACTTGCAAATCCAAAAGGCACCAACCCCTTGTTCTCAGTCATTGCAATGTGTTTCTGAGAAGAGAGGGTTTAATTTGGTTTTGATGGCAGTGGGTGGTGGTGTTGGCATAAGAGATGTTTTTTGCAAGAAAATCATTACCTAGTTAGCCTCTCAGAAGAGGGTAATGCAGTATGTAGTCTGACCTGTAAGCCAAATCCTGTGTATAGTATATTAGAAGAGAAAATGTTATAAATTCCTCACACACATATGCAATTAAATATAAAAAGACATAAATATTAAGATATAGCCTTAGGTTCAAAATACCATAGCTTCTATTTAATTGGTCAATTATAAAAAGTTAACTACTAACCTGTACAAGAATAAACCTCAGGGAGTACATTTCTAAGATGACCTTTGGAACTCTAATATCCAAAAGTCTTATAGTTTTATCTATTAGGATATAAATGAGTTATCCCATGTAAATCACTGTCAAATTTTCAAATGCAAATTGTATGGCTGAACTAGTCAGTAATAATTTAATGACACCAATTTTTTGTCCAAAACACATGAAAATATTTCAGACTAGTTAAATTGCCAGTCAACCAACTCAGCATGACAGTTGCAAGGCACTTTAATTTTCAAAGCATTTTCCCATCCAGTGTTTTCATATGACACCCATGAGCCTCCATTATTTTTTAAAATTAAACACATACCCAAAAAATCATTCCAAATTACAAACATAATGTTGAGCAAAAGACACCACACAAAAAGGAGGTCATACTGTATGATTCCATTTATATAAAAATCAAAAACACGGCAAAACCAATTTGTGATGTAAGAGTCAAGATAGTGGTAGCCTCAGCCGGAAGCAGGGTGTGACTGGAAGATGGCGTGAAAGGGTCATGTTCTATATTTTATTCTGGACGCTGATTCTTTGGGTGTAATCGCTTTGTAAAAATTCATCAAGATGTAAACTTTGGATATGCAAATGTATAAATCCTGTGAATATGTTATAGTTCTATTAAAGGCTGACATAATCATTCTCTTCCTTTAGCAGTCTGCCAACTAGACCAAGAAGAAAATATACAGAGGGCAAGAAGGTAGGCAATCTGAAAACACATAGAGGTTTGCCTTTGCAAAATACTGAGCTGCTGAAAGTCTTATGAGAACATCTTAGCATTCCTTTCCCTCACAGAGTCAAACAATTCATATAGCAATTCGCTATATTAACTCCTGTAATGAAAGTTCAAGGAGGTTTGCAGTCAATCATGATTGTGCCCTACAAATTCCAGAAACTGTTTGCTGAGATTTAGGCCTCTGATGGCTCAGTGAGAGATTTAGAGCAACACATTGAACTTTCACAGTAACAGCTCATTAACAACTGCATTCAAGATGTAAACACTTGATACGTTTTTAGAAACACCAGTACTAATTACATGCATTCCACTTTACTAGAAGTCAGAAGATAATATATTAAATAGATTTTTCACCTTTTCCCTCTCGACAATCAACATATCAAATAGTAAGTTAAATTTAGTTTTGTTTTCTGTTTCCATAAATATGAAATGTGAAGACAAGGAGAATCCTGCTTTGGTTTCTCTTATTCAATCTGTTCCCACTGTTTTAGAGGAGCACAGTTTTGAACTGTGTTTTGCATGTCTTCCAAGACTAAGTACCAAGGACATGTTTGTACAGTTGCTTGAATAAAAGTGATGCTATTTCTAGAAATAACAGTTGATTTGGTCACAAAAGTAACCAAGCGATGTATTAAATTGATTCAATTGCCCTGTTTCTACTTAAAGCTAGACCACAAGAACTATGGGGCAGAGATCTTATTAGAGATGTTAACAGCTGTACACCCAGCACTGAGCAGAATTATAGAAAGAGCACTGGAACTGAATGATTCACTCATCAATCTTGATGCTAAGTTAGGGATAGTTCATAATACCATTTAGGTCTGAATTAAGTTATCAATGTAATATTTTACAAGAGATATGCATTTTAAGTAAGTTTATCTTCATTTTTCAAAAGTTTGGATATCTTCTCTTGCCCATAACCAAACATAAGAAAAGTGAACATTAAGTTAAAGTGATATTCTTAGCTTTACAAAACACCGATTCATGACACAGCAGCCTAAATGATCTAAACATAATTGTTTTGTCAACAAGAGGAAGAATTTAGCCCCCACAAATCAAATAAATCCCCAACAAAGTAATGACCAAGAATAGCAATAATAATGCTACCGGACAGGTAACCAAGATCTTGTCAATGTCATGAGAAAGAATTCATATACAGACAGTGAAGGCATTGAAGGAACAGCTCAAGTTTATTGGAAGCAAAAGTACTCTTAAAAGCGAAAGTACACTCACAGATGTGAGAGCCGCAAGCTCAAAAGGGAACTGCCCCGTCTTTTCGTGAGTTGATGAGTTTTACCCATTGATCTAACTTAGGAGTGGAACATTCATGAGCTCGGGGGGTCTCTTCATAGGAAGAAGGCCATTTCTCTTGGAATCAGAGAGGCATCCCTTTTCTTACTATGTTTGGTTTTTACAGGACTGTCATGGTGTCAGATATAAGATGGGTATACCATTAACTGCAGTGTTAATTTATCGTATAATGAGGGAAGAATCAGGCCCACAGAAATGGGGCCTGATCTGTCTTTGTGTCTCTGGGTCAGGATGTTGTGGTCTATGAGCTCCTCTAAGGGCCTATCGGGGCTCATGGTGAACTTCTGTGAGTTTCTCTCCTTCCTGCTCATATCTGTCTATCTTCCCACTCTAACAATAATAACACTATTTGCTTTTTATTTCCCTGTCTCTTGCTCAACTATTAGAAGGCTATAACGAATAAACTCATATTATGGAAACGCCAAAGTTTGTCTATACTAAAGAATAAAAAATTAGTGTGTATGGTAATAATTGCTTCAGTGCCAGGAAAAGATGCTAAAACAGACCTTTAGGAAGAGGTGTTCCCCCCAGTACTTCCAGGAAACCCCTAAACAAATATACTATGGGTCTGGGGAAAAAAATTATCTAAATCACAGGGCAGAAAGAAGCCCAAGATGTCACGTGGCCTGTCATGTGCACATTACCAGCAAGTTTCAGTTAATTTCACTATCACGGGCTGTTCTTTTTCCTATGGGTTCCCTCTTTTGGCTCTGCCTGACAACCAACCCACTCAAAGATCAAAAACCCTACCACAAAGATCAAAAACCCTACCAAATAGTCTAATGCTAGCAAACCCTTGAATACTGCCACATCGGGCCCACTGAAAATTGCAGTAACTTTTTCTCTGTCCTAGCCTAATTGCTATTTGTTTTGACTATTTTTTCTGTCTGCCCCTTAGAAAAACAGTTCAGGAGTAGATTCAGGTGTCACTTCTGGTACATGAAATAAATATTTATTCTATTGCACTTCTATTCTATAATTGTGGTTAGATGGTTGCCACTATTCATTCTAGCTGCTTTAGATATCATGTCTACTTTACATATTCTAACCAGCATCAGTCCACGCTCACATGAGCATTTAATGATGAAGAACCCTGGGGCTACATGCCTCATAGCCGTACCAAATTTGATACTAAAAAGGAAGAATCACTTCCTCTGAAGTGTAACCATTAACTAAAAGAGAAAAGCCTAGTGTGACAAGAGTCATCTGCAACACAGGTGAATCACAATTCTGCAGGGTGAAGCAGGTAACCACTTATAAAGTAAGATTTCTGGGGTGCTCTATCCATCTTGATTGATTAAATTCTCTTACCTATGAGACAAAACTCAGTACTCCACAGTTAAAGTCTGAAATGCAAATACACTCAGATAAACTGTTCTAAAACTTCAGTCACTCATATAATACTTTCATAATTCTTATAATATCTGTGAGCCAATATTCCATAATTAATATAATATTTTTCTTTTAATAAACAACTTTGGCAACTCTAAATTAATTTTTAGAATTATCTTTGCAAAGAATTTTATCACCACTGTAAATATCCAATATCACTTCTATTTAGCTAATATCGCTTGCCATAAAGAGAAGGGAAGTTTAATTAATGCGACTAACCAAAAAATTGTTCACTCACATACTATGTAAAATCATCTCATGTACCATATGAAATACTGTATAAATTGTAGGTTTAAATTTACACTAAAGAGTAAATGAATGATTTCAGAATTCTCAATACCCCTCCATCCTGTCCTTTGATTAATGGAGGAAAAACCACTAAAAAAGAGGTAAGAAGGGCACTGAGAACCTGAAGGGGCACGTGTGATGGCAAGGTGCTTGGGGGAGGGTGGGGTGGATGTCACAAGCTACAGGTAGTAAAGGTACAAAAGAGCATGCTGTTGCATTTAGAGCTGTCCCTGTGTATGTGTTAGAGAAAGTCCAATGTTTGACATGAAGGTCCCTCCTCCACTTCTATGCACCATCACTTTTAGACATACACGTCTGAGCTCATAAATTACCCATCACAAAGAAATTGCATGCTGTTAATAGGTCTCTTCATTGTGGCTGACAGCGCAGAACAAATGCCAGTCCCTGGGCTGAGACCAAATTTCTGGAATACCAACAGGGGTCCCAATGGGAGGAGACATATTACCTAGAGGTCACCCCAATAACTCCTGCAGCAAGCTCCTGAATTCTGCTGCTTCTTGACACATTCACCACTAAGTGCCATACGGTCTAGTTCTCCCTATCCTCTTCTCCAATCAGATTCCCAATTCTCTGATCCTTTCCATTGCTCTTAACACCTAGCTCTCAGCAAAACAGATGCCCGATTTATAGAAAAAGTGAGTGAGTGAATCTGAATGAATCAACTATAAGTGAATGAATGTATGAAAACAGATCAGCTTTGCAGAAAGGAGGACCTGCGGGCCTAAGGCATGCCCCCAAATTATCCCAAACCCATCCAAAGTTTTATCAAGGGACATAGCACAAATCCCAACAGTATCACTCAACTTTTTCAGAGAAACAAGACCCTCTTGCCCTAGCTGAACAAAGATCTGCTGCACTCCCTCTTTTAAAGTACCTCCTTCTTATAAACTATGCGATCTCGTCAAGTTACTTAATCTCTCAACTTCCATTCCCTCATCTGTTAAATTCTGAAAACTAATATCTGCCCTATAAACTGTGATAAAGATTAAATGAGAAAATTCATGAAAAGTGACTACCACATTGCCTGGAGTATATCATAAGCTAAAGCTGGATGCTTATGATAAATATCAATGGCATAACGGTTCCGTGTTGTTACAGCGTTAACACCCACATGCTTTCATTCACTGTCCTGATATCTTCCCTGTGTAATGGCCTGCTGAAATGTGAAAGGGTTAAAGAATAATTAAAACCTGAAACTGGACAAAGGAAGTCCATAACTTAGGCCTAGTTTCTGGAACCCCTAACCACACTCTGTTAATCATGAAACTTGTAACAATGAGCTCATACGCTAACTGCCAATTTTAGCCTGTGTAACCCTGCTTGCTTGCGTGGCATGAAAAATAATCAATTGTATATAAGCTGAAAATTACTATTTGGCCATCGCCCATGGGAACACCGACTATTGTCCATGGGAACATAGGCGGTCACCCATAGGAACATAACATTCTAACACAAGCTTTCTGCTTCTGTACTTCCCGCTTGCACACCTGACCAGTGGGTTGACAGGTAGTGAATAGGAGAAAGATGGACCTTTGTGTTTAAGACAGAATGAGGAATGGGATTTGGGGCTTAAAAACCTTGTATCTTGGCATTTCGAGGCTGCTCCTTTGCAAGGACAGCCGCCGGCTAATAAACTGTCTCCTGGTTAAGAGCACTCAAGTTGGGTCTGGTTATTCTGGACACAACATTTGGAGGCCCCAGCGAGATCTTCTCGTTGTGGGAAAATTGATCAGTGCACCGGGGCGTTGGACCATTTGCGGTTGGGGAGGCCTCTAGGGCACTTGCCCTAGCCCGCCGCCTGTGGTTTCTCGCTTTGCGGAGCACGATCCTGGGAGTGCTGAGGCAGTTTCTGGTAGGGGGCCCAGGGACCGTGCGGACGTCGGACGCGACAAGTAAGTCGGCGGTCGACTGAGACTGTGACGACAGTTTTCTCAGTCCTGTTCTGGTTTGTTAGTCTATGTCTGTCTTGTTTTGTTTTGCTTCGTGTGCTTTATTGTGGAACTATGGGACAATCACAGGGCAAACTAACTCCGTTACAGTGCATGCTTAACAACTTTAAAGATTTTCATCGTAGGGCAAGGGCCTATGGTGCTTCAGTAACCCCTTTTGATTTGCAGCGCTTTTGTCAATTAGATTGGCCGACCTTCGGAGTAGGATGGCCCTCCGAGGGATCATTTAACATGCAGACTGCATTCTGGGTTCTAGGTGTGATTTATGGAAACCCTGGGCATCCTGACCAAATTCCTTATATTGATGTTTGGATTGATGTTGTTTCTGATGCCCCTAAATACTTACAGAATTGCAGTCGTGCACCCATTACTGTAATGGCAGCCATACCCCAGGGTTTTAAGAAGCCCCCACCGGTGTTGCAGGGACCTCCCTCGGAGGATGACTGGTATCCGCCACCCTATAATGGAAATGGGGGTAGACGTCCTCCTCCGGAGGGACCGGGACCTCCTGTAACCCGGTCTAGGGATCATAGGCCACCTTCCCCTGATTCAACCTCCCTGAAAAGAGCCAGTATCTGTTCAAGCCCCATTGAAGGTGATTCCAGGAGGTGGAGGTGAGCCTACTGTCATCTACTCGCCATTCAGTACTAGTGATTTATATAATTGGAAATTGCAAACGCCATCCTTTTCAGAGAAACCATAAGGACTAACCTCCCTTTTAGAGTCTATTTTCTTTACCCATCAGCCCACTTGGGATGATTGCCAACAGCTCTTACAGGTCTTATTCACTACTGAAGAAAAGGAAAGAATTTTGCGGGAGGCGGCTAGAGGAGTAACAGACCCAAATGGGCAGCCCACAGCAGACTTAACCAGGTTACAGGCTGTGTTTCCGACTCAACGTCCCCAGTGGGATCCAAATACAGATCAAGGTAAGGAGGCTCTCCTAAGGTATCGCCAGTTTCTGCTACAGGGACTCCAGGCTGCTGCACGTAGACCAATAAATCTGTCCAAGGTAAGTGAAGTAATTCAGACTAAGGACGAGTCACCTGCAGCATTCTTGGAAAGACTATTAGAGTCTTACCGCTTATATACACCTATTGACCCGGAGGACCCCAACAATAGAAGAGCCATTAATTTGGCCTTTATTAGTCAGTCGGCCCCTGACATTAGAAAGAAGTTACAGAGATTGGAAGATTTTGAGGGAGAAAATTTATCCAAATTATTAGAAATAGCTCAGAAGGTCTTTAACAATAGGGACGGTGTGCAAAAAGTCATGTTTGTGGGACAACAAGGAAACTGACCTCCTTGGAAAAAAAAAACCCCTAACCATAGAGGGGGACCTAGCAACGAAGAAGGCCAAAATAGAAAACCTAGGCTAGGAAGAGACCAATGTGCTATTTGCAAAAAGAAAGGACATTGGAAGAATGAGTGCCCTGAAAAGGAGCAACCAGGAGGTGAGAAGAAAAAAGGCCCCTCATTCTTTTGGAAGATGAATAGGGGCGTCAGGGCTCTTATCTAATGAGCCCCCGAGAGCCCAAGGTAACTTTACAAGTAGGGGGCAAACCTGTGAACTTTTTAGCTGATACTGGTGCAACTTACTCAGTTTTAACAGAAACTGCTGGTCTGTTATCCAAAGAAAAGACTGTAATTCAAGGAGCCACTGGGAAAGGGAAGGCATACCCATGGACACAGGCAAAAATTACTGACTTGGGAAAGGGAACCATCACACATTCGTTTTTAGTTATGCCTGAATGTCCCTTTCCTTTGCTTGGAAGAGATTTGCTCCAGAAATTAAAAGCCACTATTTAAGCAACGAGTGGCATATCTCTCAAAGAGACTAGATCCGGTGGCTGGAGGAAGGCCTAGTTGCCTGAGAGCACTAGCTGCTACTGCTATATTGACCAAAGACGCTTTAAAATTGACCTTGGGCCAAAATATTGAAATTGTGGCTCCACATGCAGTTGAAGCCATGCTGCGCAGCCCTCCTGAAAGATGGATTTCCAACGCCCGGATTACTCAGTACCAGGTACTGTTGCTTAATCCCCACAGACCCAGTTTTTGAAAACTGCAGCCCTGAACCCTGCCACGCTGCTCCCGGATGATGACCCGCAGGCTCCATTGCATCACTGTGTTCAGCACCTTGAGCAGGTAACTGGACTACGGCCAGACTTGAAGGATGAGCCGTGGCCTAATCCGGATGCGGTATTATTTACCAATGGAAGCAGTTTTGTATCCGACGGAGTAAGGTATGCCGGGGCAGCCATAGTAACGGTCAGGGATGTGATATGGGCACAGGCCCTAAGCCATGGGACATTGGCACAGAGGGCTAAACTTATAGCTCTAACACAAGCTTTACGGTGGGGAAAGGATAAAACTGTAAACATCTATACTGACAGTAGATATGCCTTTGCAACGGCACATGTACATGGAGCCCTGTACAAGGAAAGAGGACTATTGACATCAGGGGGAAAGAAAATTAAGAACAAGGAGCAGATTTTGGCTCTTTTGGAGGCTATCTGGCTACCTAAGAAAGTGGCTATTATCCATTGCCCCGGCCATCAAAAAGGGGAAGGAGCGGTAGAAAAAGGAAACCGCTTGGCAGATAAAACAGCAAAGGAAGTAGCCAGAAAACCAGTGGGGACTAACGTCATAATTGGTCCCCTTCTTGTGCCCCCCTTGGTACAGGCTCCAGACTATAGCCCCCAAGATATAGAGTTGGGGAAGCAACTGCACGGGAAGTTTGAACATGGGTGGCTTTGGATTCCAGATGGAAGGCCGGTCCTCCCTGCTGCGCTTGGTAACACCTTAATTAGCCAGATGCATAATGCTACCCATCTTGGAGGAACTAAGTTAATTGAACTGCTAAAAAGAGACTATTATATTCCTGGACTAACCTCAAAGGCTCGGGATGTGAGTGCACGATGCCCAATATGTGCACAGGTCAACTCTCGCCCCATCCCAAAGGAAAATATCGGCACTCGATTAAGAGGACAAGCTCCTGGAGAGCATTGGGAAGTGGACTTTACAGAAGTTGCTCCTGGCACTTTTGGATTTAAATATCTTCTGGTATTCATTGACACCTATTCTGGATGGACTGAGGCCTTCCCCACAAAGAAGGAAACTGCACAAGTAGTAGCTAAGAAATTAATTACAGAAATAGTGCCTCGATTTGGCTTGCCCTTATCATTGGGGTCCGACAATGGCCCGGCATTCATTGCCCAAACAAATCAAATGTTAGCTAAGGTATTAGGGATCAATTGGAAATTACATTGTATTTACAGACCTCAGAGTTCAGGACAAGTAGAAAGGATGAATAGAACACTTAAGGAAACTTTAACTAAATTTAAGCTGGAAACTGGGGAGAATTGGGTGAGCCTTCTTCCTTTTGCTTTGTTATGGGCCCAGTGTACTCCATATATTATGGGAATTTCCCCTTATGAAATAATGTTTGGGAGACCTCCCCCTTTACTCCCTAAAATTGGAATTGAAAAGGTTACAATAAGTAATAATACAAGTCTCCTTAAGTCTCTACAGGCCTTGCAACAAACCCAAAATCAAGTCAAGGGCTTGATTAAAGCTGCTAGACCGACTCCGGGGACATCACAGCCTCACCCACATCATCCAGGCGATTGGGTGTGGATAAAGAAGATCCAGCCTGCTAGCCTAGAGCCCCGGTGGGATGGTCCGTTTCCAGTAACTCTAACCACACCAACAGCTGTCAAAGGTTGCAGGGAAAAGACATTGGATTCACCATACCCGCCTTAAGACAGCTCAACCTCCCCCGGAGACAGAGAAATGGAAGGCAACACCCACAGAGGATCCACTCAAGATAAGACTCTCGTGGGAATAATTATAATTGGGTTAATTGTTATCAATAATGTAAAAGGGAACCCTCATCAACCTCAACAGGCTAAATGGGAATTAATTAAATCAGAAACAGGCATCCCCATATTAGTAAACCAGACTATGTACCAGCCTACATTTCATGTGGATTTGTGTGATATATTAGGAAAGAAATTTAATTTTATAAGTGATGACTTGCCTAGAGGTCCAGGAGCTAATTTTTTATCTGGCCCCTGGTATGGTTGTGGCAGGGAGGACAAAGAAAGAGGTATTCAACAAGTAGAGTTATATATGTGTCCCAGAGAAGGCCAAAGCACTTGCCATAAGCTAAACCAATATTATTGTGGCCATTGGGGTTGTGAGACCATAGCCCCTTGGAAGAACACAGACCCCTTTCTGACTCTTACACGACCTAGTCAGTCCTCCTGTGCCACAGCAGGGAAATGCAATCCTATCATTTTTACTGTCAAAAATTGGGAAGATCCATCTTGGGTGATTGGAAAAACCTGGGGATTAAGGTTGTATGTTTTTGGAACTGATCCTGGAGTGTTAATAACAATACAGAAAAAGCCTGTCAGGATGCCACCGTTAGTTCTAGGTCCTGTTAGGCCTAATGACGGAGGGTTAAACACCTTAACTCTTACACAGTCAGCAATTACTAGGAGCACTAATAATGCCAACAAAGGACATAGACCTAGACAGCCTTATAGATCCCCCCAGGGATACTCCTGAATCTGTCTTGACCATGCTGAATAATGTTTATAAGTTTGCTAATGACAGTAACTCAAATGCTACAAAGGATTGTTGGTTTTGTCTGAACCCTGCCCCACCTTATTATGTAGGACTTGGTGTCATTGCTAACCTTGGCACAGATCAAACTGCTATTAGGAATGTAACATCTCCGAATGTTACTATTTGCCCTTGGGGAACCCAAAACCCATCTGTAACGTTGGGAGATTTACAAGGAAAGGGAACTTGTGTGTATACTAGCACTTATAGAGTTAATAAATCTAGGTATAAGGAAAATTGTAAATCATCTATTTTAGTAAATAGCACCTCTTCTACTTATTTAGCGGCCCCTAGTGGCACTTGGTTTGCTTGTAATACTGGTTTAACTCCCTATATTAATCTTAACTATTGGAAAAATAATACTGGATTTTGTGTGCTGGTTCATGTTATACCTCAGGTGTATATGATGAGCGGACAAAAAGGAAGACAAGCAATGGATTTGTAGGGAGGATATAACTATCCTCGGCGTAAGCGAGCAGTTCCACTGCTTGTGCCGCTCCTAGTTGGCCTAGGAGTGGCAGGATCAGCTGCAATTGGGACTGCTGCTTTGGTTACAGGGAATCAAGGTATGGCCTGGCTCACAAAGCAGATTAATGACGATTTAAGCACTCTAGAGAAATCAATTAATCATCTTGAAACATCTCTTAATTCTTTAGCTGAAGTAGTACTGCAGAATAGAAGAGGTTTAGACCTCTTATTTCTTAAGCAAGGAGGTTTGTGTGTAGCACTAGGAGAAACTTGCTGCTTTTATGTTAATCATTCTGGAATTATTAGGGATAGTTTAGCATTAATTAGACAAAGAGTAAAAGACAGAAATGAGAAGTTAAAACAAGGAAGCAACTGGTATGAATCTTGGTTTAATGGAAACTCTTGGTTAACCACGTTATTGTCGGCTATAGCAGGACCATTGATAATTCTGCTGTTATTACTGACCTTTGGGCCATGCTTGATCAAATGGGTTAAGAGTTTAATCCAATCCAATATAACTGGGGCAAAGATTTTAATTTTAGGAGCGTCAGCCCCGACCCATTGGCCAGAAATCCCGACTTCTGACTCGAAGATTGAGTCATTCTAAAGAAAACCAGTGGGGAATGTAATAGCCCGCTGAAATATGAAAGGGTTAAAGAATAATTAAAACCTGAAACTGGACAAAGGAAGTCTATAACTTAGGCCTAGTTTCTGGAACCCCTAACCACACTCTGTTAATCATGAAACTTGTAACAATGAGCTCATACGCTAACTGCCAATTTTAGCCTGTGTAACCCTGCTTGCTTGCGTGGCATGAAAAATAATCAATTGTATATAAGCTGAAAATTACTATTTGGCCATCGCCCATGGGAACACCGGCTATTGTCCATGGGAACATAGGCAATCACCCATAGGAACATAACATTCTAACACAAGCTTTCTGCTTCTGTACTTCCCGCTTGCACACCTGACCAGTGGGTTGACAGGTAGTGAATAGGAGAAAGATGGACCTTTGTGTTTAAGACAGAATGAGGAATGGGATTTGGGGCTTAAAAACCTTGTATCTTGGCATTTCGAGGCTGCTCCTTTGCAAGGACAGCCGCCGGCTAATAAACTGTCTCCTGGTTAAGAGCACTCAAGTTGGGTCTGGTTATTCTGGACACAACAATTGAATTAATTCACCGAAATTTGTTTATTCATTCATGTTTCAAAGGACATCTTAGATGTTTCCAGTTGTGTGCCGTTGTGAATAAATCTACCGTCAGCTTTCCTGTGTATGGACATAATTTTTCAGCTCATCTGGGTAAACCCCTAGGCACACAATTGCAAGGTTGTGCTGTAAAACTGTGTTTTGCTTTATAAGAATATGGCAGAATGCACTAGTGAAACCATCTGTGCCTGACACTTTCTTATTCTGTTATTTTGGAGGTTATTATTGATTCCATTCGTTTAATTGATATACATGAGAACAATGATTATTTATTCCATATTGGTTGAGTATGTTAGTTTCTGCCTTTTAAGGGATTGATTCCTTTCACCTAAACTATGGAATTTGGGGGCATAAGTTGCCCAAAATATCCTTTTCATAGCTTTTTAGTGTCCATTCGGTCCTGAATGATGGCTCCTCTCTGATCTAAGACATTAGTAATGGGTTCATCGCTCTGTTTTTATTTTTTTTTCTCCTGACTGGAAGTTTATCTAATTTCGGTCTCTTCAAAACTTTTGATTTATGTTGATTTTCCTTGTTGATGTTCTCTGTTCAGTACCATTCATTTCTACAATACTTTTTAATACTTAGTTTTTTCCTACTCGTTTTACATTATACTATACTATTTCTCTAGTTTACTATGGTAGAAGCTTAGCACAGTCCGTCATGGAAACTGGGACTGCCTTCTTAGAGGAACAAGGTGACACAGGCATGATTTTCTCGTCACACTTACAGAAGTTGAAGGCTGACAGGGGGCCCTTTAGACCTGAGAGCCACTCTTCATTGCAGAGTTGAAGGGATTGAGGCCCTCAGGAGGTGCAAACAGATGAGGACAAAATGGGTCTTCAGATCAGGCTTTATTTATTCTGTGGGAGCAGCAGGGCCCAGAGTTTTCACCTCGAACTCAATTCTCCATTTTCCGTTCCCACGGCCACCTCAACATCGTCACTGCCCTCGTACCTCACAGACGCTTTGTGGATTTTGAAGACTTCACCAGAGCGTACCATCTACATGTGATTTATTTCCTCTTTCTGTCTTTTTTATTTTTTCTATCTGTTAGCTCTTCTTTTTGACTCTTCCCTAGAGATTCCTTCTCTTTTTTTTAATTTGTCTGATCCTAAAGGCCTGGTCTTATCCAGGCACTTGAAGTCCTCGAATTCCGTGTTTGTAACATCTCTCTCCAGTTCTCCTTGTCCTTTCTCCTAGCATCACCCTGGCTCCTGACCCCTTCCAGCAGCACTGTATCATCTCAAGCCCCGCTGAGTAGCCTGGGCAGGAAGCTTGGATGGGAGTCAGAAGAGCTTGGCCCATCCTACTTGAGGGGCCCTGTGAGGTCTGGTTCTGCCTGGGGCACTCCCTGCATGATGGTTCTGGATATGCACATTTGTTCCCTTGCCTGCAGCTTTCTTGAAATTCCCTAGGAGGAGCTTCAAGGGAAGGAGTAGAAGAAGCAATTCAAGTAGAAGGAGGACCGGAAGAACAACTGTGAAATGGAATGCTGGGATGGAAAGATTAGGGCAATAAATGTGCATGTTCTTCATTGTTTCCTACTGCTTTGGGGGAGGGGACATTTTATTAAAGCAACCAAACGGAGGAGAGCTCTAGGGTGGCATCTATTGCATGGCCATGCAAGTGATCAAGAAAATGGTAAAAAACAGTGAAGGCAAATGAAGTATATCCTGAGAACATCGTTCCGAGAAGGGATGCTCAGGCCATGGGAGCTTCTAAGGTTACTGGACCCAACCCTCCGCTGCCTCCTTAATCTGGAGGAGAGGGCTGTCAGTTCCTACAAGGCCTCGGTGGGATTAATTTCAGGGTGCGAATTTCATATTATAATCTCTGTGAAGAGGCCTCCAGGATTTATTTACTGCCTGACGCTCAAGATCAACAGGGAACATCCTTTAGCTGGAGATTAAGCGCTGGTTCCCTTATCCTTGGGTATGATAAGATAGTGTGGGGTGGCCTGACCTCTCTGACTTCAGACTTTCTCAGAAAAGGGGGAGCAGGATGGAAATGCCCTGGGGCAGCTCCTCATGCAAGCATGACGGCACACCTGGCTCAGCTCTGCACCCTTGGGGGGTGCTTCGTAGTCCCAGTGCCAAGTAAAAGGCACTGTAGGGTCCCTTCATGGCTGGGGATCCCTCAGCATCTTTGGAGCCCTGGAGAGGAATGGGGCTAAGGTTTTATAGGCTGACATACATATAAATCAAACAAATGACAAAAATGTTTAAAGAAACTCATTGCAATGCTTATCTGAGAAGTAGTATAAGGTAACATTACAAATTGCTTAGGTTTCTTTTCCTTTCCCAAAACGTAAATAAATAAATAAAATTGCTTTAGTTACATTTTAATTCTGAGGGTCCTTAGTCTTTTCATATTGGAACACATTAAGCCATAAACCTTATTTTATTTATTATCACAGCATCATGGTTTTTCAAATGCACGGCACAGGCAAAGCATTGGGATGTTAAGAAAAATAAAGATTATTAGGAGAAAAGGTTAATGCTCCAGGTCTCTGTCCATTTTTAATGTGCTGGTCTCATGATGGGTCATATTCCGTGTTAGGTCGAGGGGCGGGGTCACCATTCCCATCCGTGTCATCAAACATCCTGCTCCTCACAGGCCTCAGGGCAGACGAATTCGGCCTTTTCATCCTGGAGTCCCAGAGTCCCCCCTTCCTCTGCATCACTCTCCCTCTCCAGGCACAAATCACCAGAAGGCGACTGACCAAGTGCCGAAGTTCAGTTGGTCCTGTACGACATTGTAAACACTCAGGGTGAGAGACAACACCCCCAGCCAAGAGAACACCACGCCTCCCTGTCCTGTGAACCGGGACACTGGGGAAACCAGAGCCCGTGATCACTTCTGCGTGGTGTGAAGAGCCTTCTGGGTCCTGCACATGCTCACCTGGGAGCTGTCCTCCTTCTGTATCTGGACCTCCCTAGGGCTTCCAGCAACTGTGTTCTCCTTGCAGCTCTGGTTTCAATACCTGTGCAGTTTGAGACCTCGGGCCTCAGCCTGAGTCTCAGAGGAGAAGTAGTTTGCACAGTGTCAGGAAACTCCAGTCAGGCCAAGGAAGAGGGGCCTCCTCCCTGCTCCTCCTTTCAGTCTCAGCTCCAGCACTGGGCCGTTAGTGTCTCTATTGCATAGATTTACAATTGGATTTACATATATATTTTATGTTTACTTTTGAAGATTTTTCCATGAAACGTCTTATCTACTACAGGTTTCATTTTAAATGTTTTTATATAAAATAAAACACGTAAATAGAAACACATCCTGAACAAGTTAGGACTCAATGAATTATTATAGAAACTCACCCCAGTCACCACCATCAGGTCACTGCTTCTCTCCTGTAAAGCTCCCCCAGTGTTAATTGAGAAAAATAATTGCACATTTAGATTTTTTCCAGATGTCCATAAGTCAGTAACTTTGTAGGAATTTTATCGTGAAGTTTATTTATTTATTTATTTTTATTCCTCTGGAAGGGTGCTGTGGGAACAGCAGTATCGAATATCCTGCATGTTGACGTGGAGGTCAGTACATTTATACCCATATAAATGATAGAGTATAAAATCAAGGCTCACTGTTCTTCATATTACTGTCATGTTCCATTTTATTCATCCACCAATTATTACAAGGAGGTTGATGAGATTTTATTGTTCTTTCTCTTATAAGTCATTTGCTTTGTACTATTTCCTAGAAGAACTAACATTTTTTTTTCTTGAAAGCCCAGTAATGTATCACAGAGCCCGCCATTAGCACATGTATATTCGAATGCTCAGGGTGTTCTTATAATATGAAGGTTTAAAGCATTTTTCCCGTCTCAACATCGAAGAGATGATTCATGGTCATTTTTTTCCTCACTGAGTTCCTTGTTGACAGGTATGTAGGCTGTTTCCCCACCTTCTTGACTCAGGCTCTCGTGCATTGATACCAAATCCTAGATTTCCTGGGCCAGTGTATCTGTAGGAAAACTCCTAGGTATGAAATCGCTGGACCCATGGGGATGTGCATGTTCAGTGCTGACACATGAGGCCCATGGCAATTCAGAGAGGCTGGTGGCTCTGATGCTCATTCAGGCAGGGAATTTGTCACCACAGCAGCTAGGCCCTGCCTGTGCACTTTGCAGAGAGTACAAGGGCTTTGGTCTCCAAGCACCTTCTGCAGGGTCTTGTCCTGCATCACCTCTGCTTCATTCCTGTGTGCACTTCTGCATCGCCAACCCAATCCCTCACTCCAGCTGCTCCCCACTCCCTCGTGCCTGCATTATTGCACGTCCCCTGGCTGACTCACTGCTTCCACTTGACTGCCCTTCAGGACCACCAGGCTCTTACCCCATGTGGGACCAGCATCTGGTTTATGGATCATCCAGACCATGCCACCCACTTCAAAACCTTCAGTGGCCCCATGTCAAGGGTAGACTCTTTATCAGTGTAGGTAGATTTTTATTCATCATTCCAAAACTCTCTAGTAAGGTTCCCAAAGTGTTTGTGTTTACTTGTCAAATATGGTGGTAGAGGCAGGAGTCCACCCTACGTGCTTATTACACTTGGCTGTGGAACAAAGGCGCCATTTCCTGTATCCCATAGTCTGGAAGGCTACCTCTGCTACTGAGTATTTTTAAAACTAGTCTATGCATGTGAAAGTTTCAAGCATGTTTGCAATTTCTTTGATGTTTTTCACAAGAAGAAATGGAGTCTTGGCCCCTCATTTATCCAGAGGTGCCACGAGTATTCCTTTTCACAGACAGATGCCTTGGAAACAACACTGTGTGACATCTAAGGCTATGCTTGACATGGCACTGAGCCTCCGCCTGGACGTTGGGTCACTGCCCTGTGGAGTTCTCAGCTACCAAATAGTAGATCTGGACAACCTGAGACTGCCCTGCTGTGAGGACACCCAGGCCACACTTGCATGTCTCATGTGGGTCCCCCAGTCACGTCCATGTCCAGCTGCAGACATGGGACTGAGTCACTTCCAGAGCATCCTAATACCTAGCGGTCCATTCACCCCAGCGAGTGGGTCTTCTCTGCTAAGACCCAAAATCATAGAGCAAAAAAGTGCCAGATCTCTGCCCCTTGTCTCAATGCGAACCCCATGACCAACAGCAAAATAACGCTGGTGTTTCATGCCACTAGTTTGAACGGTTAGTTTAAATACGTTTTTTTTTTAATACTAAAAGAAATAAGAATAACACCCCTGTAGAAAAGTCAAAAGGTGCTATAGAACATACATGAAAATCTGAGTGTTCTCCTTTCTACTTTCTGTAGCCTTCTTGCTTGACCTCTGGACTTAATGGGTCTCTTTCTGTATGTTCTTTGAGATTTATTAATTGAACAACCAGATAGCACTGATACTGTCACATGTCTCTATGGAATTTCCCTAAGTTTTCTCATTGAATCTCCAGTGACCATGAACACACAGCGAGGGGATGGCTGGAAGGGAGTCCTCTGCTTCACACTGTTCTCCAAACTGGGTTCTAAATTCTGCACAGTACTGCATTTGGATGTTGATTCTCCAATCACAGGGACACATTGTTGTGAATATACTTCCTAATTCTTCATTTTTCCCTCAATGTCATTGTCTACACACACATACACACACACGTGCACACACACACACACACACACGCATAGAGACACATAAACATTTTTCTATCAATCTAGGATCGTTAAAGTTCCTAGATTGACAGAAAAATGTTTGTGTGTCTCTATAACAGGTAACAATGTTGTGACCGAAATAACCAGGCCCAACTCGAGTGCTCTAATCCAAGAGACAGTTTATTAGCCGGCGGCTGTCCTTGCCAAGGAGCAGCCCCGAGGCGCAGGGGCACAAAGGTTTTAAGCCCTAGATTCCATCCCCCACATCCTTAATTTTTACACAAAAGACTATATCTCCTCCATTCATTAACTGATAACTAAGAGGTGGGTAAGCAAGCAGGGGTACAGAAGCAGAATGCGTCATTGTTAAAATATTTTGTGCCTATAGGCAGTGATCCGGCCAGTAAATCCCTCTAGTTAATAAATTTTTAGCAGATAACTAACTAGAAGTGAGACATGGCGGTTAGCACGTACCATGTCTTATCCCTAACCTATTGTCTCTAAAGGTGAGGTCACTACATTCCCCACTGGTTTTCTTTACAGTGACTCAATCTTCGAGTCAGAAGTTGGAATTCTCAGCCAACTCGTCGGGGCTGATGCTCCTAAAATTAAAATCTTTGCCCCGGTCATGTGAGACTGTACTAAACTTCTAAGCCACTTTAGTAAGCAGGGTCCAAAAATTAATAATAATATCAGCATAATTAATGGCCCTGCTATGGCTGACAATAGCGTGGTTAGCCAGGAATTTTCATTAAACCAAGACTCATACCAGTTACTGCCCTGCCTTAATTTTTCATTTCTATCCTTCACCCTCTGTCTAATTAATGCTAAACTATCCCTAATAATACCAGAATGATTAAAAAAAAAAGCAAGTTTCTCCTAATGCTACACACAAACCTCCTTGCTTAAGAAATAAGAGATCTAAACCTCTCCTATTCTGCAGTACTACTTCAGCTAAGGAATTAAGAGATGTTTCAAGATGATTAATTGATTTTTCTAGAGTGCTTAAATCGTCATTAATCTGCTTTGTGAGCCAGGCTATACCTTGATTCCCTGTGACTAAAGCAGCAGTCCCAACTGCAGCTGATCCTGCCACTCCTAGGCCGACTAGGAGCGGCACAAGCACTGGAATTGCTCGCTTACGCCGAGGATAGTTATATCCTCCCCACAAATCCATTGCTTGTCTTCCTTCTTGTCCGCTCATCATATACACCTGAGGTATAACATGAACTAGCACACAAAATCCAGTATTATTTTTCCAATAGTTAAGATTAATACAGGCAGTTAAACCAGTATTACAAGCAAACCAAGTGCCACTAGGGGCCGCTAAATAAGTAGGAGAGAAGCTATTTACTAAAATAGATGACCTACAATTTTCCTTATACCTAGATCTATCAACTCTATAAGTATTAGTATATATTACAAGTTCCCTTTCCTTGTAAATCTCCCAACGTTACAGATGGGTTTTGGGTTCCCCAAGGGCAAATAGTAACATTCGGAGATGTTACATTCCTAATAGTAGTTTGATCCGTGCCAAGGTTAGCAATGACACCAAGTCCTACATAATAAGGTGGGGCAGGGTTCAGACAAAACCAACAATCCTTTGTAGCATTTGAGTTACTGTCATTAGCAAACTTATAAACATTGTTTAACATAGTCAGGATAGAGTCAGGTGTATCCCTGGGAGGTTTATAAGGCTGCCTGGGTTTATGTCCTTTATTGATGTTATTAGTATTCCTAATAGTTGTTAACTGGGTAGGAGTTAAGTCCTTTAACCCTTCATTATTAGACCCGACAGGACCTATGGCTATCGACGGTATCCGAACAGGCTTTTTCTGTATCGTCATTAACATTCCGGGATCATCTCCAGAAACATACAACCTTAATCCCCAAGTTTTCCCAGTCACCCAAGATGGATCTTCCCAATTTTTGACAGTAAAAACGACAGGATTGCATTTCCCTGCTGTGGCACAGGAAGACTGACTAGGTCGTGTAAGAGTCAGAAAGGGGTCTGTGTTCTTCCAAGGGGCTATGGTCTCACAACCCCAATGACCACAATAATATTGGTTAGGCTTATTGCAAGTGCTTTGATCTTCTCTAGAACACATATATAACTGCACTTGTTGGATACCCTTTTCATAATTTTTAACTCCACGGCCCCACCACGGTCCTGATCCTGCTAGCATCTGTTCTTTTATTTGCTTATTTAATTCCTCCCCAAGTATATTACACAAACCTACATGAAATGTAGGCTGGTACATAGTCTGGTTTACTAATATGGAGATACCTGTTCTTGATCTAATCAATTCCCATTGAGCCTGTTGAGGTTGATGAGGGTTCCCGTGTACATTGGTAATAACAACTAACCCTAACACAATTATTCCTGCGAGAGTCTTATCTTGAGTGGATCCTCTGTGGGTGTTGCTTTCCATTTCTCCTTTTCTGGGGGAGGTTGAGTTGCCTTAAGGCGAGTATGGTGAATCCAATGTCTTTTTCCTGCAACTTTGACAGCCGTTGGTGTGGTCAGGATTACTGGAAACGGACCATCCCACCGGGGCTCTAGGCTAGCAGGCTGAATCTTCTTTATCCACACCCAATCACCTGGATGATGTGGGTGAGGCTGTGATGTCCCCGGAGTCGAACTAGCAGCTTTAATCAAGCCCTTGACTTGATTTTGGGTTTGTTGCAAGGCCTGTAGAGACTTAAGGAGACTTGTGTTATTACTTATTGTAACCTTTTCAATTCCAATTTTAGGGAGTAAAGGGGGAGGTCTCCCAAACATTATTTCATAAGGGGAAATTCCCATAATATATGGAGTACACCGGGCCCGTCACAAAGCAAAAGGAAGAAGGCTCACCCAATTCTCCCCGGTTTCCAGCTTAAATTTAGTTGAAGTTTCCTTAAGTGTTCTATTCATCCTTTCTACTTGTCCTGAACTCTGAGGTCTGTAAATACAATGTAATTTCCAATTAATCCCTAATACCTTAGCTAACATTTGACTTGTTTGGGCAATGAATGCCGGGCCATTGTCGGACTCCAGTGATAAGGGCAAACCGAATCGAGGCACTATTTCTGTAATTAATTTCTTAGCTACTACTTGTGCAGTTTCCTTCTTTGTGGGGAAGGCCTCAGTCCATCCAGGATAGGTGTCAATGAATACCAGAAGATATTTAAATCCAAAAGTGCCAGGAGCAACTTCTGTAAAGTCCACTTCCCAATGCTCTCCAGGAGCTTGTCCTCTTAATCGAGTGCCGATATTTTCCTTTGGGATGGGGCGAGAGTTGACCTGTGCGCATATTGGGCATCGTGCACTCACATCCCGAGCCTTTGAGGTTAGTCCAGGAATATAATAGTCTCTTTTTAGCAGTTCAATTAACTTAGTTCCTCCAAGATGGGTAGCATTATGCATCTGGCTAATTAAGGTGTTACCAAGCACAGCAGGGCGGACCGGCTTTCCATCTGGAATCCAAAGCCACCCATGTTCAAACTTCCCGTGCATTGCTTCCCCAACTCTATATCTTGGGGGCTATAGTTTGGAGCCTGTACCAAGGGGGGCACAAGAAGGGGACCAATTATGACGTTAGTCCCCACTGGTTTTCTGGCTACTTCCTTTGCTGTTTTATCTGCCAAGCGGTTTCCTTTTTCTACCGCTCCTTCCCCTTTTTGATGGCCGGGGCAATGGATGATAGCCACTTTCTTAGGTAGCCAGATAGCCTCCAAAAGAGCCAAAATCTGCTCCTTGTTCTTAATTTCCTTTCCCCCTGATGTTAATAGTCCTCTTTCCTTGTCCAGGGCTCCATGTACATGTGCCGTTGCAAAGGCATATCGGCTATCAGTGTAGATGTTAACAGTTTTCCCTCGAGCCCATTTAAGAGCTTCAGTTAATGCAATGAGCTCGGCCTTCTGGGCTGAAGTCCCTTGTCCGAGAGCCTGAGCCCAAACCACAGTGTCATCGGCAACTACCGCTGCTCCCGCATACCTGACGCCTTCTGTGACATAACTGCTTCCGTCTGTATTCAGGGTGGCGTCTGGGTTGAGCCAAGGCTCATCTCGTAAGTCAGGTCTTACCCCAGTTATGCTTTCAAGCAGGTCACTGCAATCATGTACAGGTTCCTGGGGATCATCATCTGGGAGCAAGGTTGCTGGATTCAATATTGTTGGTTTAGCAAATCGAACCTGTGGAGGGTTTAATAAGAGTACCTGGTATTGGGTGATTCGAGCGTTTGATATCCATCGCTCGGGTGGTCCCTTCAGGAGCCGCTCCACAAAGTGAGGTCCGATAACAGTCACAGGCTGCCCAAGCGTCAATTTGTGGGCTTCTTTCACTAGAACTGCCGTGGCTGCAACGGCCCTCAGACAATTAGGCCACCCTGCAGCCACGCAATCTAACCTTTTAGATAAGTATGCAACTGGTCTTTTCCACGGTCCCAGCATCTGAGTCAATACCCCTTTAGCAACTCCCCTTGTCTCTTCTACAAATAATTGAAATGGTTTCTCTAAGTTTGGTAAAGCCAATGCTGGAGCAGAGATTAAGGCCTTCTTCAGTGTCTCAAAGGCCTGCTGTTGTTCTATTGTCCATTTTATGTCCTCTCCTTTCCCAGCTGTACAATCATACAGCGGCTTAGCAATCTCAGCAAATCCTAGAATCCACAAACGGCAGAATCCTACAGCCCCTAGAAACTCTCGTACGAGCCTTTTTGTTTTTGGTGGTGGAATGCGCAAGATTGCTTCAATGCTACTTTCAGAGAGCTGTCTTTCCCCTTTATTCAGTCTGTACCCCAAATAAATAGCAGCAAGGGTACACAACTGGTCCTTTTTAGCCGACACGCGGTAACCTTTGTTCCCCAACTCATTCAGCAGATCTTCAGTTGCCTTAGTGCATGCCTCAGTTGTTTTAGTGGCAAGTAAAAGGTCGTCCACATATTGTAGTAACACAACATCAGGATGGCATTGTCGAAACTCTGCTATGTCTCGACTTAAAGCCTCATCAAACAGAGTGGGAGAGTTCTTAAATCCCTGCGGGAGTCGGGTCCAAGTCAATTGTCCTTGTTGTCCTGTCTTAGGGTCCTCCCACGCAAAGGCAAAAATTGGCTGACTGACTCTAGCCAAAGGTAAGGAGAAAAAGCATCTTTCAAATCCAATACCATATATACTTGATGGCTCGGTGGCAACTGGCTTAGCAAGGTATAAGGATTAGGCACAGTGGGGTGTATAGTCTCCACTCTCTTATTAACCTCTCTTAGATCCTGAACTGGTCTATAGTCCTCAGTTCCTGGTTTCTGGACCGGTAACAATGGGGTGTTCCATGAAGAGTGGCAAGGCACCAATATGCCGGCTTCCTGGAGCTGTCTTATATGTATAGCAATCCCTTCTTGTGCCTTTTGATTTATAGGATATTGTTTCACTCGTACTGGCATAGCATTGCTGTTGAGAGTTACCATTATGGGCGGCTGATGAGCAGCCAACCCAGGAGGGTTATTCTCAGCCCACGCTACAGGAATTTCTTTCTTCCACTTCTCCAATAAAGCGGAGGAAGTTTTTGCTGTTTTTTGATCTGTTAAAATATATTCTTCAGCTAAGGGGACTGTATATAGAATGTAAGAGGGCCCATCTCCGAGAGTAAGGGTGTTAGCATCTGAACCAAAAGTAATAGTGGCCTGTAATTTTTGTAGCAAATCTCTTCCTAACAAAGGATAGGGGCATTCAGGCATAACCAAAAAGGAATGGGTGATGGTCCCTTTTCCCAGGTCAGTTATACTAGCCCGAGTCCAAGGGTATGCTCTTCCTTGTCCAGTTGCCCCAAGAATAGTGGTTTTTTCTTTACTCACAGGGCCAACAGGCTGATTTAAAACAGAATATGTTGCTCCAGTATCTACCAGAAAGTCCACAGGTTGGCCCCCCACTTGCAAGGTTATCCGGGGCTCTCGGGGACCGTTAGAGCCCTGACACCCCTAGTTATCTTCCAGAAGAATTGGGGTGCTTGTATTTTTCTTGTCACCTTTTGGTTGCTTGGGACACTCATTCTTCCAGTGCCCTTTCTGTTTGCAATATGCACATTGGTCTTTTTCAAGGCCAACCTGTTTACTTCCTGGTCCAGGTGGCCCGACAAATCCTGATCTTCCTCCTCGGCCCCTTCCTCTTCCTCTGCCTGGCATAGGTCCCTTCCCCACAAACATTATTTTCTGCACATCGTCTCTATTGTTGAAAACTCTCTGGGCTATTTCTAGCAATTTGGATAAATTCTCTCCCTCAAAACCTTCTAGCTTCTGTAACTTTCTCCTAATATCTGGGGCCGACTGGCTCACAAAGGCCAAATTAATGGCTCTTCTATTGTTGGGGTCCTCCGGGTCAATAGGTGTATACAAGCGGTAAGATTCTAATACTCTCTCTAAAAATGCTGCAGGTGACTCATCCTTGGTCTGAATTACTTTGCTTACCTTGGACAGATTTATTGGTCTACGTGCAGCAGCCCGGAGTCCCTGTAGCAGGAACTTGCGATACCTTAGGAGAGCCTCCTTACCTTGATCTGTATTGGGATCCCACTGGGGATGCTGAGTAGGAAACACAGGCTGTATCCTGGTTAAGTCTGCTGTTGGCAGCCCATTCGGGTCCGTGACTCCTCTGGCTGCCTCCCGCAAAATCCTTTCTTTTTCCTCAGTGGTGAATAAAACCGGCAAAAGCTGCTGACAATCATCCCAAGTGGGCTGATGGGTAAAAAAATAGACTCTAGAAGGGAGGTTAATCCTTGTGGTTTTTCTGAAAAGGATGGCGTTTGCAATTTCCAATTATATAAATCACTAGTACTGAACGGCGAGTAGGTGACAGTAGGCTCACCTCCACCTCCTGGAATCACCTTCAATGGGGCTTGAACAGATACTGGCTCTTTCAGGGAGGTTGAATCAGGGGAAGGTGGCCTACGACCCCTAGACCGGGTTACAGGAGGTTCTGGTCTTTCCAGAGGAGGACGTCCACTCCCATCACCATGATAGGGTGGTGGATACCAGTCATCCTCTGATGGAGGGCCCTGCAACACTGGTGGGGGCTTCTTAAGACCTTGGGGTATGGCTGCCATTACAGTAACGGGGGCGCGACTGCAATTCTGTAAGTACTTAGGGGCATCAGAAACAACGTCAATCCATACATCAATATAAGGAATTTGGTCAGGATGCCCCGGGTTCCCATAAACAACACCCCGAACCCGAAATGCAGTCTGTAAATTAAATGATCCCTCAGAGGGCCATCCTACTCCGAAGGTCGGCCAATCTAGTTGACAAAACCGCTGCAAATCAAAAGGGGTTGCTAAAGCACCATAAGCCTTTGTCCTGTGACGGAAATCTTTAAAGTGATTAAGCATGCATCGAAGCGGTGTTAGCTTATCCTGTGATTGTCCCATAGTTCCACAGTAAAGCACACGAAGCAAAACAAGAAAAACAGACACAGACTAACGAACCAAAAAACAAGACTGAGAAAAATGTCGTCACAGTCTCAGTCGACCGCCGACTTACTTGTCGCGTCCGACGTCCGCACGGTCCTGGGGCCCCTACCAAAAACTGCCTCAGCACTCCCAAGATCACACTCCACAAAGCGAGAAACCACGGGCGGTGGGCTAGGGCAAGTGCCCTAGAGGCCTCCCCAACCGCAAATGGTCCAACGCCCTGGTGCACTGATCAATTTTCCCATGACGTGAAGATCTCGCTGGGGCCTCCAAATGTTGTGACCAAAATAACCAGGCCCAACTCGAGTGCTCTAATCCAAGAGACAGTTTATTAGCCGGCGGCTGTCCTTGCCAAGGAGCAGCCCCGAGACGCAGGGGCACAAAGGTTTTAAGCCCTTGATTCCATCCCCCACATCCTTAATTTTTACACAAAAGACTATATCTCCTCCATTCATTAACTGATAACTAAGAGATGGGTAAGCAAGCAGGGGTACAGAAGCAGAATGCGTCATTGTTAAAATATTTTGTACCTATAGGCAGTGATCCGGCCAGTAAATCCCTCTAGTTAATAAATTTTTAGCAGATAACTAATTAGAAGTGAGACATGGCGGTTAGCATGTACCATGTCTTATCCTTAACCTATTGTTTCTAAAGGTGAGGTCATACAATCCTATGGAAGGAGAGGGAGGAGTGTGGCAAGAATGGTAAAAGTAAACAAACCTGATCCTCTTCAACTAATATAAATATTTGTTCAACATCTCTGTTATTTATTTCATTAGAGCCCAGTTAGTTCTTGAACTCTCCCTTTTTTGTAATTCCTGACAAGGAGACAAACCTGAAATGCCCTAAATTAAATTATGACAGACCAGAGAATAAAAGTGTAAAAGTGAAAATTCTCCAGTTTCAGGGAGGTGGTATCTCCAGGCGCCAGCCCCAGGAGAAGTGCAAACATTCCAAGGTGAAGATGATAAAACTGTCTATTAGGCCTTGTTTGATCTAAGAGTTCCCTGGATACATTTATCTTTGTACAAAAAGTTAACGACTAACTTCTGCTTCTTGTAATCTGTTCATTCAAAGATGTAGTAGGAGACCATATAAGCCTCTTGGGGACCTTATAACCCTCCTGGGGAAGCTCAGGGCTGATCTCCTCTAACCCTGCGTGGTAGATAGTCAGTCACCAGCCAGCTAATAAAGGCTCATAATTAATCTCAATTGGCTCCCTGGGTCTTAGAATCGTTCGTGCCATAACAAAAGGAAGAGATAAAAAAGATTAATCAGTTAATACCGCAGGCCGAAGCCAACAAAAAACTGCTTACATTACTGAAATTATGTTGGAACTTTAAATTAACTTTCAGCTAGCTATTTCCTTAATTATCTTGTTGCAGAAAAATTACAAAATTCAGATCACTGAAAAATCAAGTAGCAGTGGGAGGGTTGGAGAAACTCAGATTTATTACACTGGTAGTCCCAGAAGAGCTAGTGCTCTGAAAATCTGGGCCCTTAACTTAGGGGAAATTTTGTTTATATATCTGTGCTGTTACAGCTGGCATAGGCCGATTGGTCGATTTGTCCTCAGCCAGTTGCAGACCACAGGAGTTGCTATGGGTTACAGGCAGTTCAAATAGGTACTTATACAAAGCATTCCTAAGGTGAGGATGGGTCTGCATGTTTACAGAAACGGGACAGGAAGCTGATTATAGCAAGCAAGCATGTTTACAGAAGCAGAACACAGAGCTGATTACAAGGTTAGCCATTTGAGTGGGAAATTCTTCTTCAATCTAAAGAGAATATCAGGCATCACCGACTCCTAGGAACCTCCACTTCTTGTTTACATATGAACTTTCTGGACCATTGCCTACTACCAATTCAAAGGAGCACACACTTCTCTCTTATGAACTCAGCTCCTATCCCAGAACTAGCCCCACTTCACCTTCTCCTGCCCTCTTTATCTATAACTAATGTGGATTTTTTCAACAACTTACAACTATCTTCCCCTTACTTGTATTTAAAAAGCCCACCATCTCGAGGATGGTGGGCATGTTGTCTTCTCCACTTAGCCATGATGCTGATGGTTTAGACTTCGCATCCCAGATCCTGGTCCTTTTCTGGCTAAGACATGGCTCAATAAACCTTTACAGAAAAGTTTTTGGCTATGGAAGTTTTTTTGGTTTAGCATTCTAAACCATTAGGAACAGCCAACCTACACTAACAGTCATCCTGTTTTAGTCATTTGGCCTTTTAAGTTTTACCAAATATTTTATTGCAACATAACAAAAGTTGCCAACTTTTCAGTCTATAATAGCTATTTCCTTTCCACTCTTCCTCTCTGTGGGGTGGGAAAATAGGAGTGGATTGAGACAAAAAGAAAAATTTAATTAACATAATAAGAAAATTATTGCACAGCTTAATGACAATAAAGTGCCATAAATTTAAGAGTTTGATCTTTTAATCTGAGGTCCAAATAGGAAAAAAAAGAGTAATTTTAAACATCAAGGAGCTAATAGTGACTTCCAGTCAAGACAGAGAAGTAGGTAAACACTGTGCTCATCTCTTCCTATGACCACATCAAAATTACAACTAAACTACAGAACAACCGTCATTGATAACTGCCTGAAGACTAGCTGAACAGAAGTTCTATAACTAAGGAAATACAGAAGAAGCCATGTCAAGACCAGTAAAAGTGGTGGAGATGCAGAATGGGCTGGTCCCACAACCACATATGGTGCTAAAGAAATGAGAAGGGTATCTAAGCTGCAGAGGTACCCCCTAGGGAGTGGGAGGTCACAGCCCTATGCGGGACTCCCCAACCGAGGGTTCCAGTGCCAGGAAGAAAAGTTCCCATAACTTCGGGCTGTTAAAACCAGTGGGGATTGTGGCTGAGCAAAAAGAAAGGCTGTTTGAGTCCCAGGTATTTCTCTTAAAGGGCCTGCACATGGATTTACTCACTGTCAGACTCACTCATGCTGAGCTCTAGTGCTTGGGCAGCAGCTTGAAAAGCATCAGGAACATACGGGAGGAACTGATTTATCTGGCTTCAGGGTGAGGGCTGAATGGGGCAGCTTTCTCCCATACAGAAGTGCTGGGAGATGGCACTGTTCTTTCACTGAGCCCTTACTGGACACAGCCTGCAGGTGCAGGTAAGCACCAAATCTGAGTCTCCATAAACCTGGTTAACACCCTACCCTGATAATTTCCTGAGACTCTGCCCCACCCAACTTGCCAGCCCACCCAAGCTGCTTCCAGGTTTTCCAAAAAAAATGGCCACTCTTGGCTCTCACTCAAAATTTCCTAAAATCTCTCAAAGGTTCAAACACCCCAAACAAGCAATAACTGGCCTCGGTGTTTTCCATAAAGTTGGTAAGCAGCCCCAAAGCTGGCGCTAGTGGCAACTGGCCTCAGTTCACATCTTAGCCTCTCCTAGGTGTCTCCAAGCCCAGTACAAGGGGCAATCATCTGTAGAATACTTTGTAGCTCAGACTAGGTAGGCCTGGGCAGGGATATGCAGCAGCTGACCTTGGCCTGCACTAGAGCCTCTCTCAAGAGGCCCCAGAACCAACATACCTGGCGACAGCCTTCAGAGCACACCAGAGCACCACCCAACAACCTCCACAAATTACACACCCAAAGGGTGGACTTGGAAGGCACCAGAGCCCTGCTAAATTAAATCCTGCTTCATGGCATCATGCCCTGCACAACAACTCTTCCACTGTATTCATGGCCAACAGCAAGCAATGAACTCAAGGGAAGAATAGATGATCTCAGTGAGAACTTTAACAGACAGAAAAGATAAAAATGGAGATATATAGCATAAAAAAGAACTGATCAGAAATGAAGAATACAATACCTGAAATAAGAACTACATTAGAATCAACAGTAGAGTAGATGAAGCAGAGGATTGTATCAGCAATTTAGAAGATAAGGCAGCAGAAAACATCTAATCAGAACAGCAAAAAGAAAAGTTTTTTTTTTTTTTTAAATGAGGACAGTCGAAGGGGCCTCTGGGATGACATCAAGCATACCAACATTCACATCATAAGGGAACTAGAAGGAGAAGAGAGCAAAGAATTAAAAAAACCTATTTTAAGAAATAATGATGAAAAACTTCTCTAACCTGGCAAAGGAAGTAGACATAGAGGTCTGGGAAAGAAGCGCAGAGAGTCCCAAACAAGATGAACCCAAAGAGGCCCACACCAAGACACATCATAATTGACAAGCCATAAATTAAAGACAAAGAGAGAATATTAAAAGCAGCAAGAGAAAAGCAATTAGTTATCTACAAAGGATTTCCCATAAGACTGTCAGATGATTTCTCAACAGAAACTTTGCAGGTCTGAAGGGAATGGCATAAAATATTCAAAGTGATGAAAAGTAAGAACCTACAACCAAGATTGCTCTACCCTTCAAAGAGCTTACAAGACAAGAAAATGCTAAAGGAGTTCATTACCACCAAACCAGCATTAAAAGAAATGTTAGAGGAGCAACAAGTAGAAGAAGGAGCAGGAGCAGGAGAAAGAGAGAAGGAGAAAAAAAAAGATAAAAAAATATGAATGATAAAGAGCTATAGAGAGGTCAAGATGGCTGGGTGGGTAAATGTGCTTGCTTCCTCCTATGACTGTATTAAAATGATAGAACAACTAAATTATAGAACAATCGATTTGGAGAACCACCAAAAGTCTAGCTAAACATATCACCTATAACTGAAGATGTAAGGAAGAGGCCATATAGAGACCGGTAAGAGGGCAGAGATGCGAAATGGGCTGGCCCCACACTGAGTATGGCAGTTGAGCATCGGGAGGGATATCTCAGCTGTAGAGGTCCCTCTGGAAGAGCAAGGGGTCCAGCCCTACACAGGGTTCCAGTCCTGGGAAGAGGAGTTCTCACAAAATCTGACTGTAAAAACTAGTGGGAATTCTGACTATCTGAGTAAGACAGAGGAACATGAAAATCCTAATGTCCCCCTAAAGGGCCCACACACAGATTTACTCATTCACAGACAATCACTCTGGGCTCCAGCGGAGGGTAAACAGCTTGGGAGGCACAGGAGACATACAGAGAAAGACTGAGTTGTGTGTCTTTGGGGTGAGGGCTGGAGGGACAGCCACCATTATCCCTTTGTCAGGCCCTTCTCCTGTGCAGCCCTGAAGCTGGCACCATCTTGCCTGTGTTGAAACCTCCCCCTTAAGGCCAATTCTGAATCTGCCTTGGCCTGGGAGATTAGCTCACTCTACCCTATGACTTCCTGAGACCCTACCCCATCCAGCTCTGAAGTGGCAAACTCATTGCTCAGCAACCAGGGGGCTCATTCAACAGCAATCAAGTCCTTGGCTCATTAACGTCAGGAGAAATTTTTGGTGGCAGGCAACCAGCCTCAGTCTGAGCTGCAGTATCTTTTGAAATAACTTTGGGGGTCTGTGGGCCTGAGGTGGGTTGCAGCTAACCTCATTGTGATCTGAGACTTTTGTGAGTGGCCCCAAGCTCAGCGCTGGCACCAAATGAACCTGCATTGGCCTTGTGAAATCTACTCCTTTTACCTGGGAGACTCTCTGAGACCCCCACAACACCTCACTTGCTAATTGCTAAAGGCATATTTGTGGCTGGGTAACCAGGCCCACTCAGCCCTCCTGGCAGGAGGATCTTTTAGCAACAATCAATAGGCCTCTGCTCACATACCTCCAGAGGCAATCCTGATGGCAGGCAACCAGCCCCACTTAAGCTGCAGTATTTCTTGAACAAATCTCAGGTGTGTCTGTGGCCCTGAGGTGGGTGACGGTTAGCCTCATTGTGATCTGAGACTTTTGCAAGTGGCCCCAGGCTCAGCACTGGCACCAAACCTAAATCTGCACTGGTTAAGTGAAATCCATTCACTTTACCCTCTGACTCCCCCAGGGCCCTGCTCCTCTCAACTTTTATACCACACAAAGGCTCTTTCAGCTACTGAGCCTTACAGGCAGCTGGCATGCAGCCTCAGGTCTTGGGGTACCCCAGACATTTTGCTAAGCTACCCCAGGCCTGGTACTTGTGGCAGCCAGCCTTGGTTTGCAGCGTGGTCATTCCCACTTGCTTCCAAGTCCAGTACAGGCAGTGACCACCTGCAGCTCACTTCGTATCTCCTACCTGGTTAGCCTCTAGTGGTCATAAACAGTGGTGGTAGATCTTGGTCTACATGGGAGCCCCTCCCAAAGCCCCTCCCAGAACCAACACATCTGGAGATTGGCATTAGAACACAACAAAACACCACCTGACTAGCCCCATAAATTGTACACTCAAAGGGTGGTCTCAATCGGTATACAAGTACACTGGGGTAAATCCCACTTTATGGGGTCAGTCCTCACACAGTAACTCATACCCTGTGTGTGTGATCAATTCTCTCACAGCCAGTCAGCCCAAGAGTCAATCCCATCCACTTATATACTAACGGCAATCAAGGTTTAACTACAACAGAAAAGCATACGCCGTTCACACAAGGGACACTCCTGGAGCTCCCAGCACAGGTGATTAGGGGGACTGTTCCATTTGGTCACACAGGGCACCTACAACATAAGGCCACCTGGCCAAGACTGGAATATGTAACAAATCAACCTGATATATAGAAAGGAACAGAGAGGCAAGTAAAATGAGAAAACAAAGAAACATGACATAAATGAAACAACAGGAAAAAATACATAAACATGAATAATAAAATGACAATAACTATGTAACTATCAATGCTCACTTTATATGTAAATGGATTCATGATCCAATCAAAAGAAATAGAGTATCTGAATGGAAAAGAATACAAGACATATACACATGCTGTCTACAAAAGACCTACTTCAGATCAAACTACACACAAACTGAATCTAAAGGAATGAAAAAAGATTTCATGGAAATAAAAATGAAAAAAAGTTGGAGTAGCAGTGCTTACATCAAACGGAATAGACTTTAAAACAAGAATTATAATAAGAGACAAAGAAGAACATTATATAATGATTAAGAGATCAATACAATAAGAGAACATAACTCTAGTAAACATTTATCTACCCAATGCAGGTGCACCTAAATATATGAAGCAAATATGGAGCAACATAAAGGGAGAGATTGACAGTAATAAAGTCACAGTAGGGAACTTTAAAACCCCATTTAAACCAATGAACAGAACTTTCACACAGAAAAACAAGAAAATAGTGGCTTTAAATAACACACTAGACCAGTTGGATTTAATTGATATTTTTAGAGCATTTTACACCAAAGCAGTAGAATATACATTTTTTCAATGCACTTGGAACATTTTCCATTATATAACACATGTTAGGACATGAACAAGTATCAATATAATTAAGAAGACTGATTTTTTTAAAAGCAACCTTTGATCTTTGGAAACATGGCTGAGTGAGAGACGTCCCCAGATCTCTCCCCTTGAAAAAAACAATAAGCTGAACATCTAAACATCAACAAAAAACACCCAGACTGCACACCAGCATGTCTGAGCATGAGATCTGCGCATAAGAGCCACCGCAGGTCAGAACTCTGGTAGTAATAAAGAAGTTGCTTCCCACAGCCACGAGAGCTCCTTACAGGAGGAGGGGAAGGAGTGAAAGAGCAGCAAGTTCCTGCGGTGAGTTCCCTCAACTTCCCTTACTGGGATAGCTGTGGCTGCAGGGACCATTCATCAGGACAGAAAGCAGAGAAGCGGGATGGGACCACAGAGGAACAACAGCTGATTTTTGCCTACCATGGTTGCAAAACCGAGGCTGATCTACAGCTCCCAACCCCCAACCCAGAGGGCCCCACCCCGCATATCCTCCAAGGCTGATCACCTAGGAGCCCCAGGGGAATCTGAGCAAACGCTGCCGAAATTGTCACTGACACTGTCAGGGACTGAAACTGAGGGTAACAAGCATGATTAAATATCTACAAGAAAATTTTAAAAGCATTATTAAGACTTTATATAAAGCAGGAATCCAGGAGGCTTTGACGCCACCTACTGGAAACCAGAAGAAAAGTGCCTTCTTGCAACAGGCTAAAAAAAGACCTTTACGCAATAAATCTTCTTTCTGGAAAAACAGAATACACTTCCATTAATGCCCAGGCAGAGAAATAGTCCATCAAACACCATGAACAACCAAGGCAACAAGGCATCTCAGAAAGAAAGAGAAAAATCTCCAGAACGTAAGCTTACAGACATAGAAATATGTGACTTAAATGACAGAGAATTCAGAATGGTACTTCTGAAAAATATCAATGAGATCCAAAACAACTCAAACCAACAATTTCAGGAATTGAAAAAACAGCTAGATGAGCAGAGCCAGGAGACTGAAACCCTCAAAAAGAACAGAATAGAACTTCTGGAAATGAGGAACACACTACAAGCATTGAAAAAATGAAATAGCAAGATTGGAAAATACAGTCAACCAAATGGAGGAAAAGATCAGTGATATTGACCACAGAAATCTAGAAATAACTCAGAAGGAAAAAGAGAGAAACCAAAGAATGAAAAATAATGAAGGAGAAATTCAAGAACTAGCTGATACCATCAGGAGAGGAAACATAAGAATAATGGGCATTATCAAAGGTGAGGAAGAGGAACAGGGATTAGAAAGCATTTTCAGACAAATAGTTAACAAGAATTTCCCAAATCTAAGGAATGAGCTAGAGCTTGGAATTCAAGAAGTCAACAGAACACCCAATTATCTCAACCCAAAAAAAGCCTTCACCAAGACACATTGTATTAAAATTATCAAAAATCAACGACAAAGACAGAATTCTCAAGGCAGCCAGGAAGAAGAAAATGGTAACTTATAAAGGTAAACCCATTAGATTATCCTCAAACTTCTCAGCGCAAACCTTACAGACCAGAAAGGAATGGAATCAAATATTTAAACCATTAAGTGAAAGGAACTACCAGCCTAGAATAATGTATCCAGCTAAGCTCCCCTTTAGATATGAAGGAGAAATTAAGACTTTCTCAGACATACAACAATTGATGGAATTCTCCACTATGAGGCCTGCACTATAGGAAATACTGAAAGGGGTCAGTTCACCTAAAAAAAATTACAAAAAAAAAATACATAATTAGGAGTAAAGTGACTACCAGGCAAATAGAAGCAGAGGAGTGCAACTCTTACTAAGAACAGGGCATTGTAACCTTAAACAATAAGAAGAGAATTGTTATAACAAGATAGTAATGAACATTCAGCATAAATAGGAACAAAGTGAGATAACAATGACTAAAAAGGGGGGAATTCAAAGATCTAAATTTGCAAAGGGGATTGGAGATAAGGCACGTGCAGAAGAAAATGAATGACTGTATATATAACTATATATGTATATATAACTATATATAAAGTTATATATACATAAAACTATCCTTTACATATTCATAATGGTAACCACATGCCAAAGATTCAGAACCATTGTATATAACATAAAACAAAAAGGACCAGAGGCAAAACCCAAAAAAAAGCCAACCAAAATAAAGAAACAGAAACACAAGGACAAGGAAGCAATGGAAACACCGAGATACCAGAAAGCAAAAGATAAAAGGGGTATAATATTACGATAATCACCCTAAATGTAAATGGACTGAACTCACCAATAAAAAGTTACAGAATGGATCAAAAAAACAAAACCCAACCATATGCTGCCTCCAGGAGACATATCACAGCTCCAAAGACAAATATAGACTCAAAGTGAAAGGGTGGAAAATGATATTTCAAGCAAATGGCATTCAGAGAAAAGAAGGAGTAGCGGTACTAACATCAGATGAAATAGACTTCGAAATAAAAAAAGTAAAGAAAGATTCTGAGGGACACTTCATAATAGTAAAGGGAATCATGCATCAAGAAGATATAACAATTATTAGTAACTATGCTCCCAATCACAGAGCCCCAAAATATGTAAAGCAATTACGAACCGAACTAAAGGGAGAAACAGACCAAAACACTATCATAGTAGGGGATCTAAATACCCCACTGTCGGATATGGACAGATCATCCAAACAGGAAATCAATAAGGAAATAACATCCTTAAATGACACATTAGACCAACTGGACATAATTGCAATTTACAGAGCCTTCCATCCCAAAACAGCTGCTTATACATTCTTCTCTAGTGCACATGGAACATTCTCAAGAATCGACCACATACTGGGACATAGAGATAACCTCAACAAATATAAGAGGGTTGAAATCATATCAACCATAATCTCTGTTCATAAATCTTTGGAACTAGAGATCAACTGCAAAAAAAAAAAAAAAAAAAAAAAAAAAAAAAAAGAACCACAAGTACATGGAGATTAAGCAACATGCTACTGAAGAATAATAACTGAGTCAGAGAAGAAATAAAGAGAGAGATCAAGAGATACATAGAAACAAATGATAATGATAGTACAACATATCAAAACTTTTGGGAAAGGCAAAAGAGGTCATAGGAGGAAAGTTCATATCATTACAGGCCTATCTCCAAATAAACAACCTAATGCTTCATCTTATAAAACTAGAAAAGGAAGAACAAATGAAGCCTAAAGTCAGCAGAAGGAAAGAAATCATCAAAATTAGAGCAGAAATAAATGAAATTGAAACAACAAGAAAAAAAAAAACAATAGGAAAAATAAATGCAACAAAGAGCTATTTCTTTCAGAAGGTTAATAAAATTGACAAACTCCTGGCTAGACTCCCTAAAAAAAAAGAGAAATGACACAAATAAACAAAATCAGAGATGAAAGAGGGGAAATTATGACTGATATTGCAGAAATACATAGGATCTTACAAGAATACTATGAAAAATTATATAACACCAAATTTAATAACCTAGAAGAAATGGACCAGTACTTAGAAAAATACAATCTTCCTATACTGAATCAAAAAAATCTGGAAAATCTAAATAGACCAATCAGCAGTATGGAAATGCAATCATCAAAAACCTACCAAAAAGTAAAAGTCCAGGACCAGATGGCTTCACCAGTGAATTCTACCAAACATTCAAAGATTTAATACCTATTCTCCACAAATTCTTCCAAACAATCCAAGAGGAGGCAATACTTCCCAACTCATTTTATGAAGCTAATATTACCCTGATACCAAAACCTGGTAAAGATAACACACACAAAAACTACAGACCAATATCTCTCATGAACACAGATGTAAAAATCCTAAATGAGATACTGGCAAACCAATACAGCAACATATTAAAAAGATTATAGACCACGATTGACTGGGCTTCATCCTAGGGGCACAGGGATGGTTCAACATATGCAAATCAGTCAGTGTGACACACAACATAAGCAAATTAAAAAATAAGAATCATATGATCATATTAATAGATGCAGAAAGCACCTTCAACAACATACAGCATCATTTATGATCAAAACACTTAACAAAATTAGTATAGAAGGAAAGTACCTTAACATAATAAACGTCAGTTATGACAAATCCTCAGTCAACATTATACTTAATGGTGAAACATTCAAAACCTTTCCTCTAAGATCAGGAACATGGCAAGGCTGTCCACTATTGCCACTCTTATTCAGTATAACATTGGAGGTCCTGACGAGTGCAATCGGATAAGAGAAAGATATAAAAGACATCTAAATAGAAAATGAAGAATTCAAACTAACTATTTGTAGATGACATGATTCTCTATATAGAAAATCCTAAAGACTCCACAAGAACACTACTAGAAAAAATAAGCAAATACAATAAAATCTCTGGATACAAAATCGACTTTCAAAATTCCATAGTGTTCCTATACTCTAATAATGAAGTGTCAGGAAAAAAAAAGTGGAAAAAATAATTTTTTTTTGCAATTGCAACAAAAAGAATAAAATACCTAGGAATAAATTTAATGAAACAAGTGAAAAACCTATATAATGAAAATTATATGACCCTATGAAAAGAAATTGAAGAAGATACAAAGAAATGAAAAGATATTCCATGCTCTTGGACTGGAAGAATCAACATAGTTAAAATTAACTATATTACCTAAAGCATTATACAGATTTGATGCAATTCTCATCAAAATCTCATCAGCATTTTTTAAAGAAATAGAACAAAAAATCATCACATTTGTATGGAAGCACAAAAGACCCTGAATTGCCAAAGCCATCCTGAGAAAAAAGAATAAGGCTGGAGGCATCACTCTGCCCAACTTCAAATTTACTATAAAGCGACAGTAATCCAAACAGCTTGGTATTGGCAGCAAAACAAACACATGGACCAGTGGAACAGAATTGCAAGTCCAGGTGTAAATCTGTATTTACATGGGCAAATAATTTTCAACAAGAAAGCCAAATACGTACAGTGGAGAAAGGAAAGCCTCTTCAGTAAATGGTGCTGGGAAAACTGGAAAGCCACCTGCAAAAGAATGAAATTAGACGATTGTCTCTCGCCACACACCAAAATGAACTCAAAATGGATTAAGGACCTGAATATAAGACCTGTAACGATAAAATGCATAGAAGAAAACATAGGAACTAAACTCAAAGACCTTGGACTTAAAGAGGATTTTATGAATTTGACCTCAAAAGTAAGGAAAGTAAAAGCAAAAATAAATGAATGAGACTACATCAAACTAAAAACTTCTGCTCAGAAAAAGAAATCATCAACAAGGTAAAGAGACAACCATCTGAATGAGAAAATATATTTGCAAGCAACGCCTCCAATAATATACAAAGAACTCTTACAACTCAATAACAACAAAAAAGCAAATGATCCAATCAAAAAATGGGCAGAGGACCTGAATAGACACTTCTCCCTAGTGGACATACAAATGGCCAACAAACATATGATAAGATGCTCAACATCGTTAGCTATTAGGGAAATCCAAATCAAAACCACAATGAGATACCATCTCACACCTGTTAGAATAGCTATAATCAACAGGACAAATAATAACAAAGGTTGGAGAGAATATGGAGAAAAAGGAACCCTCATTCACTGCTGATGAGATTGCAAATTGGTACAGTCACTATGGAAAACAGTATGGAGGTTTCTCAGAAAAACTAAGAATATGATCTACCATATGATCCAGCAATCCTTCTACTGGATATTTACCCAAAGACTGGAAAACCCATATCTAAAAAGATATTTGCACATCAATGTTCATAGCAGCATTATTCATAGTGGCCAGGACATGGAAACAACTGAAGTGTCCTACGATAGATGATTTACTAAAGAAGCTGTAGTACATATATACAATGGAATATTATTCATCCATAAGAAGAGATGAAATATTGCCACTTGCGACAACATGGATGGACCTGGAAGTAATCATGTTAAGCGAAATAAGCCAGACAGAAAAAGTTGAAAATCATATGATATTACTTATATTTGAGATATAAAGCTAAAAGCAACAAATGAGCAGGACAAACAAACAGAGACTCATGGACATGAACTGCATGCTAGTGGTTTACCAGAGGACTATAAACTAGTGGTTACTAGTAGGGTGGGAGAGGATGAGGAAGGTAGATGGGGTAAAGGGGGTCAAATATATGGCAGCTGAAGGAAATTAGACTTTGGATGGTAAACACACAATAGAATATACAGATGATAATGTACAGCTGAAAATTATATAATTGTATTAACCAATGTTACCCCAAAAAACTTAATTAAAATTTTTTTTTAAAAAATGAAAAAAAAAATTAAGAAGACTGAAATCATATAAAGTGTCTTCTCTGAATGTAATGGTATAAAACTAGAAAATGTAAAGTATACAAATATATGGAGGCTAAATAACATGCTACTAAACAATAAATGAGTTAACAATGAGATCAAATAAGAAATCAAAACATACTTAGAGACAAATAAAAATGAAAACACAATGACCTCAAATCCACAGAGCACAGCAAAAGAAGTTCTAAGAGGGAAATTCAGAGCAATACAGGCTTACTTCAGGAAACAAGAAAAATCTTAAATAAACAATCTAACTTTACACTTAAGGAACTAGAAAAAGAACATCAAACAAAACCCAAAGTGAATAGAAGGAAGAAAATAATAAAGACCAAAGCAGAAATAAACAAAATAGAGCCTAAAAAAATGTAAAAGATCAAAGAGCTGGTTCTTCGAAGAGATAAACAAATTGTTAAACCTTTAATCAAACTCATTAAGAAAAAAAGAGAAGACTCAAAAAAATAAAATCAGAAATAAAAGAGAAGTGGCAACTGACTACAGATATACAAAGATTATAAGAAAATACTGAGAACAATTATATGCCAACAAAGTAGACAATGTGGAAGAAATCGATACATTCCTAGAAACATAAAATCTCCCAAGACTGAGCCAAGAAGAAATGGAAAATCTGAACTGACCATTTACTACCAACAAAATCGAATCAACAATCAAAAAATTCTCAAAAAAGAAAAGTCTGGGACCAAATGGCTTCACAGGTGAATTTTACCAAACATTCAAAGAAGAATTAACACCTATCCTTTTCAAACTATTGAAAAATTTCAAGAGGAAAGACTCCTAAACTAATTTTACAAGCCATAATTACCCTGATTCCCAAGCTAGTCAAAAACATTACAAAAAAAAAAAAGGAAAAGATAAGCCAATATCATGGATGAACATAAATGCAAGAATCTTCAATAAAATATTGGCAAACTGAATTCAGCAATATATTAAAAAGATCATACACCATGATCAAGTGGGTTTTATTCCTGGGATGCACATTTGGTTCAATATTCAGAAATCATTTAATGTGATACACACATTAACAAATTGAAAGATAAAAATCATTTGATTATATCAAAAGCTGCAGAAAAATCATTTGACAAGATCCAATATTTATTTATTTGTAGTAAAAACTCTCAGCAAAGTGGGAATAGAAGGAACATATCTCAGCATAATAAAGGTTATATACAACAAACTTACAGCTGACATTATACTCAGTGGGGAAAGGCTAAAAACACATTCCTTAAGATCAGGAACAAAACAAGGATGTTTACCTTCAACCACTTCTATTCAATATTATATTGGAAGTCCTATCTATAGCAGTCAGACAAGAAAGAGAAATAAAAAGCATTCTAATTGAAAAGGAAGACGCAAAACTGTCATTATTTGCAGATGGCATGATACTATATAGCGATAACCCTAAAGATTCCACCAAGGGACTGTTAGAATTCAGGAAAGGAATTAGATACAAAATTAATATTCAGAAGTTGGTTGCATTTTTATACACCAAGTATGAACTATCAGAAAGAGAAATTAATAAAATAATCCCATTTACAATTGCATCAAAAACAATAAAATACCTAGGAATCAAATTAACCAAAGAGGTAAAAGACCTGTTTTCAAAAATTATAACTCATTGAAAAAGATACAAATAAATAGAAGCATATACCGTGCTCTTGGATAAAAAGAATCAACATCGTTAAAATGTTCATACTACCCAAAGCAATCTATAAATTCAATGCAATCCCTATCAAAATATCAATGAAATTTTTCGGAGAACTAGAACAAATAATCCAAAAATTTATTTGGAATCATAAAATACCCTAACTAGCCATGGCAATTCTGAGAAAGAAGAACCAAGTTGGAGGTATTATGCTACCTTATACCAAACTATACCACAAAGCTATGGTAATCAAAACAGCATGGTACTGGGATAAAAACAGACACACAGATCAGTGAAACAGAGTAGAGAGACCAGAAATAAATCCACGCCTATACACTCTTTTAATCTATGAAAAAGGAGGCAGGAATATAGAATGTGGTAAAGCCAGTCTCTTCAATAAATGATGTTGGGAAAACTGGACAGATAAATGTGAAAAATGAAACTAGACTACCTTCTTACAGTATATACAAGAATAAACTCAAAATGGATTAAGGATTTAAATGTAAGACTTGGAACCATAAAACTCCTAAAAGAAAACATAAGCAGTAAACTCTCTAACACTGCTCTTAGTAATATTTTTTCTGATATATCTCCTTGGGCAATGGAAACAAAAAAAAATAAACAAATGGGACTACACCAAACCAAAAAGTTTTGAACAGCAAAGGAAACCATCAATAAAACAAAAACACAATCTACTGAATGAGAGAAGGTATTTTCCTATGATACATCTAATATCCAAAATATATATTGAACTCATATAACTCAACAACAAAAATACAAACAATCCAATTTAAAAATTGGCAGAAGTCCTGAATAGATATTTCTCCAAAAAGGAAATATAGATGACCAATAGACATATGGAAACATGCTCAATGTCACTAATCATCAGAAAAATGCAAATTAACACCACAATAAGATATCATCTCATGCCTGTTGAATCGCTGTTTTCAATAAATTAAAAAACAAGTGTTGGCAAGGATATAGAGAAAAGGGAACCCTCATGCACTATTATTATTATATTGATGGAATTGCAAATTGGTTCAGCCACTATGGAAGACAGTTTGGAGGTTCCTCAAAAAATTAAAAACAGAACTACCTATGACTCAGCAATTGCACTTCTGAGTATTTATCCAACGAAAACCAAAACCACTAATTCGAAAAGATTTATGTACCCCTATGTTCAATGCAGCACTATACACAATAGCCAGGTTATGGAAGCAACCTAAGTGACCATCAATAGACAACTGGATAAAGAAGTGGTACATATATACAATGAGACATTGTATATATGTCCATTAAAAAAAAGTGAAATCTTGCCATTTGCGACAACATGGTGGACCTAGAGGGTACTATGCTTAGTGAACAAGTAAAAGAGAGAAAAATAAATATCATATAATTCCACTTATCTATGAAATCTATAAAAAACAAACAAACAAACAAACAAACAAAACAGAGAATGACTTGTAGAGAACATTTTGATGGTTGCCAGATGGTAGGGATGTTACGGGGATGAGTAAAAAGAGTAAATAGATGAAGACGTGCAAACCGGCAATTATAAAAATAGTCATGAGGATGTAAAGTACAGCATAGGGGGTATAATTAATAATATTGTAATAAGTTTGTGTGCTGTCAGATGAGTAATCGATTTTATTGGGGTGTTATCTTTATAATTTATATAATTATCTAAACACTATGCTATAATTAGAAAATTACTACACCTGAAACTAATATAATATAGTATGTCAAAACTATTTAAAAAGTAAAAATTTATTTTACAAAAAGAACAAAAATGGAGCTAATAATCTGATGAAGACTATACAAATTTTTTAAGCATGCAAATAATATCAATAATAAACATAGTATACCTCTGGGGAGAGAGGAAGGAGAATGGAGTTTTGGAATCAATGAATATGAGCAATAAAAGCAACGGAGGGGCCTTGCAAGAACAAATGATCATGAATTTAGGGTATGACTAACTCAAACCTTAGCACTTGATGTCCAAAAAGTAAAACTGTAATGTAAACAAAAAAGAGGAAAGTCTTGGTAAAACTTGCAGGAAGTTAATAGGAATTAAATATGTTAATAACATTATAAGAGAAATCTAGCAATTCCTAGGGCTCCAGGTATCATCAACACATCTGAGACTATTTATCTGAGACTACTGAGCAATTGTTGGAAACTGCTACTAAATGGATGGTTATGAGAATGGATGCTAGTTGAGAGGTAAAGCATATTTTTTTATTCTTTCAAGAGATTAAGAGTACTTTTTAAAAAGTACTGCATTCAGAATGGCAGATTATCCTCCAGAAAGTTAGCAGCCCTTAGAAGTTCCCCCTTCCCCCACCTAATGTGTAAGAGCTTCCTACACAGACTGACACCCAGGCTGGGTATCATCTTTCCTTTTAACTTTGGCCAATCTGATAAATGTAATATGCATCTTTTCTTATTTATAACTCTTTAATTATTAATAAGAGAGAAGTTTGTATCCTACCACAGTTGTCACTTGGTTTACTGTCTGGTGCCCATTTTTCTGTTGGGCTGATTGATATTTCTTACTTGAAAGCATTTGTATTATGAACATGTTAATGTGCTTCCTTCACATATATTGTAAATAGTTTTTCCCACTCAGGGTCAGTTTCCTTCCAACTCTCTTAGAGAGATCCTAAGTAGTTTATCCTTTGATTTTTTTTTTAAGCTGAAATAATGTTAGGAATAGTATTTAGAATGTCTATGTCGTCCCTTCTGCAGTGACTTTACTGTAAATGTCTAGAAGTCTGTGTCTGCATCTAGATATTCCTATCCATTCAGTAAAATCAGACAATAATCCTCAAAGACCATGGAGTTCCTGCCATTAACTTTGCATAATTTTACTGGAATTTATGAGTCCCAGCTCCTCATTGCACTTGCGAACACTGAGTGCTCATGGAGGTGTATGTAGGCGAGGATGTGGTTTGAATTTTACATCCTTGTGTCCCACTCACACCCCAGAAATCCTTACTACCCTGCTATTGGCCTGTGCAGGTTTGGGCTAGTCCATGCCAGGGTGTTAAAAGGCTGATGAGGTGCATAAGGAACTCAGATCTCATACTGATGATCTACAAACACTAGTAATGACTGCACAGCTAAGGACCTCTTATCTTTTTCCCCTTCTTCTAGCTGGCTTTGTTCAGACAAACTCCAAGCCAGAGAAGATGAAGGTGAGTGACTTTCAGAGAAAGTGGGTCAGGTTTCAAATGTGAAGTTATTCTTCTGTCCTACTACCCAAGATCCCGCTCTCCAGTCCTTGTAGAACTCCAACCTCTGCTTTCTTCCATTTTGTGGTTTCCCCTAAACTTTTCTTCTCTTCTTGAATCTTCTTCAATTCTATAAACGGGTATACCCTGAGTTGAATATAGGGAGGGAAAAAAGAGTCTCCTTACTGTGATCCTTCATCCCCTCTTTCTCCAGGTAGAAGTCACCTGAATGTCCCTCCAGCCACATCAATATCTGCATATGAGCTGAGGCATGACAGAGTGGTGGACATAAGAGTGAGTGAGGACCAGGGTTTGGAGAAGAGGCTGAGTTGAGTCAACTCACATGCTGCTAAGCAGGAAACTCAGTAAGAGGAGGAAAAATCTAATGTAGAAGTTTTTAGGGATGTATAAAGTCAGAGAGTCATCAGAGAAACATAAAATACATGGAAAAAATAATAGGAGGTCTAAAACAACTGAATTTGCAATCAAGAGTTGGATTCTGGCCTCAGCTCTATTTCTAATTCATGGCTCAGTTGCCTAATTGATAAAATATGTGTATGACAGTGGTAAGGGCAGTTCAGGGAAGAATAGCAATGAATTAGATGACTGGGAGCAAAAAAGAAGCATGAGGTTAGGGGCAAGTGAATCCTCATTCACGTAGTAAGTTACCGCTCTTGGCCTTGGACAAGTCACTTCACCTCTGTTAGCCTCCACTTCCCCATTATAAATTTGTGAGTAACAGTATCTATGTTATGGGTGGGTGAGCAATAATTTTTATTCATACAATGTGTTCTATAAATGGCAGTTCTAGTAAGATCTTCCTCACTCTCTGAAATTGACTAGAGGACTATTTCTGAGAATTAATACATTTTTATGTTACCCAGTGATGTCTAATTGGGTGTAGAGACACTGAGCTGTAGAATTTGCTCAATAAAATCTTGGTATGGAGGTATTTGAGACATATCACACAGACTTAAATAAACTTGGAACAGCAATGAATATCTTGAGTAAGCTGGACTAAAAGGAGTCTTCAAGTCCAGAGTCCCTCTAAGTCCCCACATCCTCATACCCTACATGATTTTCACTAATTTTCATTGCAGTAGCAAAAACCAAAAAAAGGTAAATTCTTAAAAATGTTTAGCTTGGAACCAGGTGTCATGAAAACAGAAATGAATACTTTCATATATTTTTTTTTTACAAGTCTCAGTTTTGCTGGTGCATGTATATGTATATGTATTACGGAAAAATCCAAAAGCCTGCATAGAGAAAACGTTTTCTCCCCAAGAGTAGGGACTGGGTAGCTACAACCTGATGGGCTTATAAGACTGGAAAAAGTTTGTTTTGTGTTGCATCACTTCTGGGAGGCCTATTAAAGATTTGAGAGTAATCTAGATAAATGGCTTCATTTTACCAATGGGGAAACTAAGGTCCAAGGATGAGAATTGCCCAGATTCACAAAGGAATTTAACTATAAAGCAGACTTTTGATTCCAGAAATCAAAGAGCTGGAGCTCTTTGTATTTCACCATGTCAATGAGTGTAGTAAGAAGCCAGAAGACCTATGGAAAGTTAAAGAAGTAACTAGGCCATTGTGAAATACTTAAGCAATTTAAAACCTTCCCTACATTGAGAGAATTCAGGCAGGTATCTTCAAGTCAGAGCTAAAGAGGAGCCTTATTTTCACAGAAGTATGAAAGTCAGTATGCTTTTCTCTTTGGCCCCCTTACTTCCAGGTCCTCCCATCCCAGCTCATGCATCTCTGCTCTTTTCCATTCATCTAAGCATTTCCTGTTATCCAGCCTCTTCCAGGATAATAGAAAGAGTTGACTGTTTGTTGCTCAAAAAACCATTGGCTTTCAAGTCACAAGATCTTTCAGTCTTGTCATTGATATCTTATACAACTCTTATTTGTTCTCTGGGTCTCCATTAATACACATATTATTCTTTGAGTGCTTCAAAAGATTAAACAGATGTCAGAAATTGTTGTTACTAATATTATCATTTTTAAATCTTCCAGATGGATTGCTACAAAGGTGTGGAAGGAACCATCTATGAATATGACGCCCTCACTCTTAATGGGAAAGAACACATTCCGTTCAAGCAGTATGTGGGCAAGCATGTCCTTTTTGTCAATGTGGCCACCTATTGTGGTCTAACAGTTCAATATCCTGGTAAGAATTTATAGCCAAATCCCCTGGGGATTAGATTTTTCAGCTCATTATAATCTAAGTCATAACTGGAATTATGTTTTAATTTTAATTATGTATTAAAATAAATATCCATGATCAAGTGACTTCATCCCCAATGTCAGGATTCAGCAAACTATGGCCCACAGGCCAAATCTGGCCAATCTGCTTTTGTAAACAAAGATTTATTGGAAAACAACCATGTCTATTCATTTTCATATTATCTGTGGTTGATTTTATGCTAGAAGGCAGAGTTGAGAGATTGTATGAGTAATAGCGACAGAGATCATCTGGCTTGTAAAGTCTGAAATATTTACTATCTGATTTTAACAGAGAAAGTTTGCTAATCTCTTCTCTATGTTTTGTCTCTGCTTTGCTCCTGACATTTCCAGAAGAATCAATATATATGTGAGAACTAGAAGCCTCTCTGAATATTCAAATCTCCTTGGTAAATACAAGAGAGAGGACTGACGTTTTTGAAATTTTGGGGGAGAGTTTATAGGTAACTTACAAAGGCAAAGAAAAGAGGGAAAAATATTTTAAACCCAGAGCTACATTTTACCTGAGTGAAGGCTGGTAGAGAAGACAATAACAGGCAAATACTCCCTCTCTAATTTCAACACCTCCTTTAGATGTAGTTTTTCCTTTCTCTCTCTGTGAATTATGCAGCAGAGAATTTTATCTTTCTCATACTTTAGCCCATGTGGTTTAAAAGCCCATAAATAATGAACAGGATGGATTATAACAGAAACAAATGCACATCTTATATTTGAACTAATAAGAACTTTGTTTTTTTGTTTTGTTTTTAATTATGTTTGAATGGGTAATATATTCAAAAGATTCACAATTCAAAAGGTATAAAAAAGTTTGAGTAGAAAGTTTTTCTGCCTCTTTTCTCTCCCTCCAGATAATGTTATCATGTTTACAAAATATACAGATAAATTATTTTTTCTGCTTTTCTCCCAGTTGATAACACACTATAAATATTATTTGTCACTTTGCTTTTTAAAATTAGTAAAGTGCTTTGGAATTCAGGCCATTTCTTCATTTTTTTTAAAGACTGAAATATGTATACTCTTAGACCATAATTTATTTTATCAGTTTAAAGGAACTTTAAAAATTGATTTATTCAATTCCCACTCTGTACATAACAGATGAGGAAACTGAGGAATAGTTGCTCATGGACTGGAAGACAGGCTTCCTGATTTATTGTCTCTTTCCTAGAAAAAGTGATTATCTATAGTGACTGAAGACAAGAGAGAAGGATGGAGGGGAAGGTACTGAGGAACCATGTGGAAACAGGAAAGCAATCTCCATTAAAAAAAATAACGACAACACTAAGGGGAGATACAGTTCATTGAACTGAATCTGAGTGGGTTTGGCTAGTATTTGTCAGGAGACCGAAGCCATCTAGCACCAAAAGTGTTAACAAAGAAGATGGTTATGAAAGTCTGAGCAGACAGGTGGGCAAACTTCCTGGCAGTGGGAGAAGGCGGTTGGAAGATTGTGTTTTGGCATATCAATGAGGATTTTTAGGTAGAATGCATGTTTAACATCCTAGAGATTATTGAAGAACACTAGAAAGCTAGACTTGCAATTTCTCTAGTTCTCTTTGCCCTTGTCAGGTTTACCCACACTTTACTGAGGTTGAACCAGCCTGTACAGAGAAGAGTAGCTCACTCTCATTGTCCATGTATTTTCCTTTAAAAAAAATTTCAATCTACTAATTAACCAACCAGAGAAGGCAAACTGATTAACAGTGATGTTTAAACCTGGCTTTGTTTAAAAATTACCTGGTGAACATTTTTTTAATTGTAGTAAAGAAAGACGTAACAAATTTATCATCTTAACTGTTTTTAAGTGTACTGTTCAGTAGTGTTAAGAACATTCACATTGCTGAAAAACAAATCTCTGGAACTTTTTCTTCTTGCAAAATAGAAACTCTGCCCATTAAATAACTCCCCTTATCCCCTCTTCCACTCAGGTCCTAGAAACGACCATTCTATTTCTGTTTTTATAAATTTAACTACTTTATATAACTCATGTAAAGTGGAATCATGCATTATTTGTCTTTTTATAACTAGTTTATTTTACTTAGCAAATATCTTCAAGGTTCATCCACATTGCTGCATGTGACAGAATTTTCTTTTTAAGGCTGAATAATATTCCATTGTATGTATATACCATATTTCATTTATTCATTTATATCAATGGACATTAGTTTTTCACCTCTTTACTATTATGACTAGTGCTATGAACATGGTTGTACAAACTTGTTTTCAATTATTTGCATATATACCCCAAAATGAGATCTCTGATAGTTCCACTTTTAATTTTGTGGGGAACTCCATCTAATTTCCCATAGCAGTTGCACCATTTTACATTCTCACCAATAGTGACCTGGTGTGCTTTTGAGTAATAAAGAGACTCGGAGCAATCTCAGAGGAATGGAATCAGAATTCTCTCAAATGGGTCCTAGTCATCCCTAATTTTAAAGAAGAGCCTACAGCTTATTCTGATGTGTTGCAATTTGGTAAATACTGTACTTTAATAAAGGACTTTGAACATGTGTTTAGAGATTCGGTATCTAACTTTAGCCTTGAACTAACAGTCTTTCTAATCTAAAGGTATTTTTTCCTTCCCTGGGCCTCTGTTTCCTTCTCTGTAAAATGAGATCTTTCTCTACACAAGGCAAAGTCTCTAGCCAGACTGCCATATTGTCCCTTCTCTACCACAGAACTGAGCACACTTCAAGAGGAGCTGAAGCCATTTGGCCTAATCGTGTTGGGGTTTCCCTGCAACCAATTTGGAAAGCAAGAACCGGGAGAAAACTTGGAGATCCTTCCAGGGCTGAAGTAAGTGCCTGCTTAAAACTCTGTAAAAGGCCTCTGTCTATCTTTCTTCAGTCTCCAGAGTGCCTTACAGAGACTTACTAGAGGACTGCTGAATTAATAGGCTCAGTGACATCCGCAAATTCATTTTAACTTTGGCCTACCTGATGTGAGTCCAGTTGTGTCCAGAGGCTCTCTCCATCCCTGGGTAGTGAGACCTGGATAAACTGTGGAGGAGCAAGAGCACAGAAATAGCTGGTACAGAAACAGTGTAAGGGACAGGGACAGGTTATAGAACAGAGAAATATTAAGTGAATCAGGGAGTCCAAAGTAAAAAAAAGAAAAAAGAAAGAAAAGCCTTGTTTTAACTTCCCAGCCCTGTCTATTACATTTCCACCTCTTTCTTCCCTTTCCCATAATCTCAAATTCTGGTGCTCCTTATAACTTTCTTAGATTCTGGAGCTTCCTGGGAATATTATGACTCATTACAGGTATGTCCGTCCAGGGGGAGGATATATACCTAATTTCCAGCTTTTTGAGAAAGGGGATGTGAATGGTGAAAAAGAACAGAAAGTCTTCACCTTTTTGAAGGTGAGTGATTTACTGACATAAGCCTCTTCCCTAATATTTCTAGCATAGAGTTGATGTGGTAGAAATGGACCTAAGGGCACATGCATGGAGGTAGAATTGGACTTTGAAGGAGATCTCCAGATTAGCAGAGGGACTGGGGTTTAATCTGTTAGTATCTATGGGGCTCTTGCTTTCCATGGTGGAGATAATTGTGTAAAATGACACTTTTACTGGGACTCTTTTGCTCATCGACATTCATTCATTTGTTCAAGGTACATTTACTGAGCACCTGCTATCAATAAGGCAGTTTGCTAAATACTGAGGATATAAAGATGAATAAGACTCAGTCCCTACCCCTTAATGAACCTGTTCTAGAGAGGAAGACATAGAAATCAACAAGTATTTAGTAAGTGCCTTTTAGGAAAAAAACAACTTTTAGATATAGAAAATGCAAGAGCTGAAGGATCCCTGAGGGGTACCAGAGTTCATTGTTCCTTGGCTGCAAGCCAAGGCTGGCCCAGGGAGAGATTTTTATAAATTCTCAGTAAACTGAAAAAAAAAAAAAAGAACAGTATAAGAAGTTTTAAAAACTCAAACGACTTACAAGGCTGCCCTTTATTCTAAGATTATGACCTATATGCAATTTATCCTTAAAATAACCTTTTTTATTAAATAAAATAATGAAGTAATTGTTTTTTTTAATTTATTTGACAAAACAAAATGCTGGTGACTCTATTTTGGACCCAAAAGATATTTTTGAAATTCTACTGGCCCACAGAGCCCCAAGACCTGGGAAATCACATTCTAATCCAAGCTATTAGCAGAAAAGGAACCCAAAAGCTAAACAGGTGATATGTCTTGCCCATAGCAACATGATTTTGTGATGGGGTCATGAGAAAAAACATAAAGAGAGAACACACTTGCTATAACATCTACAACATTCTTGGAACTGGGCATGGTGGTAATTCACAGAATTTATTAAGAGTCACACGAAATTAAAATATCTAGCTCCGAAAGGGGGAGTGGATCACCTGTGGGTGAAAATTGCCTGTATCATCCAGGAGCAGAAATGATGTTGTTGTTTTTCTTCCATCTCTCTGCTTCAGCATTCCTGTCCTCACCCCTCTGAGCTTTTGGGCTCTTTCAAACATATCTCCTGGGAGCCTGTAAAGGTCCATGATGTTCGCTGGAATTTTGAAAAGTTCCTGGTGGGGCCTGATGGAGTCCCTGTCATGCGCTGGTCCCATTGGGCTCCAGTCAGTACAGTTAAGTCAGATATCCTGGAGTACCTGAAGCAATTCAAAACTAAATAGAAAGGCCAAGGTGGGAGGCAAGAGCCATCCTGCTTTTCACCTGAAGATCTTTTCAAAATATCCATCTTTTCACTACACTCTCTTTCTGAATGGTCTCCTCTTTACTAAATTGCCTCTGTACTGCTCAAGTTCACACTCTCTACTAAGTAGATTTATGTTTGAAATGCTACTGTTCTTTCTCCTTGCATGAGTATGTGCATGAAGAACAAAAGAATGAAAGCCCTAAATTTTCAGACCTCTGTCGCAAACTGGATAATTCATATCCATCAAAGGAAAATCATCCTTCCATGAGAAAGGTTCAGTCTGTCACAATATCCAAAAGAAGAACGTTCTTAGACATTCTGACCCCCTCTCTCTCTGTACCCTAAAGGTAGATGAATAGCCTTGGGGGCTAGAGCCATGCAATGTAGGTTTCACTTCACAACATTTTTCCTCCCCTAGGACAAATGTACATTGCCAGTTTCCAACTCATTTCAGATCGGTCTTCATTCATGGTACCCACTTCTCCAACTAACCTGTCCTTTTCCTGTAGTAGTCCTAAGGTAGAGTGAGACCACGAAATCACCTCACCTAAAGGGAAGGACATCTTCATTATAGTAAGACCCAGAGCCCTTTCTAATTTGGATCCTACAAAAACTCCTTATTGTCTTTTCTTTAGTATATTCAAGTTATAACCCTTGGGGAAGGCACACTGAAAGATAGGCATTCCCTTAACCCTAGGTTCCTCAGCTTCAGTATGAGCCTTGACACTGTCTCCAATAAAATGTTTTCTGTTGCACGTGGGATCACTGTGTTGGTTTTAAAATCCTATCTTGTGTCATCTCTCTCCTCTTTCTCACTCTATCACAGATGGTGTATTCCTCAAATTATCTGAATCCCTCAAACAGAAAGATTTATCCTCCCAGATCCTTGGAAGGTTGCCTCTTGATATCTCTCAATTGTCATTCCTCTTTAGGAATTGCCTCAGGTAAAGGTCATGTCCCCTTTCCAGGGGCAGCCTATATTCAATTACTGGTCAATGAGGGGTATAAAGGCCAGCACCTGACTTCTCAACTTAGGACAACTCTGAAGGCCCATCCCACCTACAGAGACCCCAAAGGGTAGGCTGATGCCTTTTTGTATGTGCAGTATAGCCCAATTTTTCCCGCTGACAAATTCTGCTTCTCTTCTTTGCCCCTCAGGCATTGACCCTGTGGTAACTACCCAGTAAAATTTCTGAATGCATATTTCCTTCTTAGAGTCTTACCAGGGAACCCAACCTGCAATAGTGGTACCAAAAATGACCTGAGAGAGAAGATGCTAAGATAAAATTTTTAAAGCTGAATTATCCACCATCTGGTTGGCAATGAGGGAATGGGTGCAGCACGAATAGCCACTGTCATAAAGTAGCAGTGAAATTGTTACAATTTTTACTAAACCTGAACTCGAACAGTACGCTGGTGGAAGAATATGCACTAAAATGTGTTCACTCCTTCAATCCTCTTGGTCCAGAAAGTAGTGAAAGCTGCTCTAGATGAGACTCAAACTTACAACCTCAGCGTGCTTAAGGGTATGCTATCATATAATACCATGCACTAGCCAACTGCACCACTGTTACTATGCCAGGTTCATTCTTGGAGAGATATAAATGAATATGTTTTCATAGGTAAGAATTTTTAAAATATTTCTATTAGAGATATTAAATGATGTGAACAAAATGGCACCTTCTGATATGGGGCTTCCACAAAAGGGATTAAAAGCAGGAATCAAGGGATTCTCAATATTAGCCAATCTGGAGCCATTTCTCCTACAACGCAGAGATGCTCCCAGGGCTGAGGGTCACAGTCATCTGTATCTTAATTTCCCATTCAGATTCTCATAACTTCTCTAAATTCAGACTGTTACTTGAAAGCATTTGAATGAAAGAAATTACATTGGTTCCACAAAAGCAAGAAGCTAAAATGACTGCATGCAAAACAGATGTGTCTATCACTACACTATAATCGAGGTTTCTACTTAGGAGTGTATATTCCACCTGTAAGAACCTAGTGCATTTTCATAGCTTCCAGATTCCTGCGGACTTTCTTTCTCAGTTGTTCTACTTTCTTTCACCGTCACTCCTCCTCACTCTCTGTGCTCTGTTGATATTTATTCTGCTTCAGATGCCACCTATCCCATTCCCACCCAGTCACTCACTGTTTTTTAACCTAACAATGTTAAAATACATTGCTACCTTGAAACATTAAGAGAGCAAATATTTCTTTTAGAAAAATCAGTTTTAAATGTATGGACGCAACAGATTTAAGGAAATGCAGAAAAACAATAGGTTAATTACTTGAAAAAGTTCTAAAGTCTCATACTCAGAGAAATACATTTTTATATTTGTTGTATTTCATTTCATGCTTTTTTTCAATGAAAGTTTTCTTTGGAGTTTTTTGAGTCTGTAACTATATACACACACACTCTCACACACATACACACTCATATGTACACACACACACATATATACTCTATAATACCTATATAGTTTGTATTCTGTTTTATTTTTATTTAACATTATAATATAAACTATTTTCCATGATAATAGTGTTAAAGGAAACTCTTGCTACAGGGTCGGAACTATTCTAAGAACTGTACATATAATGACTCATTATTCCATATTATTTATTACATATTTTAAGAGATGCTGTTCAATCCATCCCTTGATTCCTGCTTTCAATGAATGCTGATGGACATCTCTGACCAGACTCTTGAGAAAGCAGACATCTGTTACTGCATTGCATTTTAGAGTTTAAGGACAGGTGCTCTAGAACAGGTGCTGTTTGTCTGATTCCATGTATCCTCTTCCTAGAAATAGCCCAGTGTAAGCTAAACAGCTAGCTCAAAATATGAACTGTTGTGATTTACATCTTACTCAGAGCTTGCTAATGATTTTTCCTAAAATTCTTTGCTGAAGTTCATGTATAACAAATATCATCCCACTATGTTTGGTATCTGCCTTCTAAAACTTTGGCAACTAGTTTTTGACAGTGCCAAAACAACTGCTCACAGTATTTGATTCAGTAAGAAAGTGACAATGAGGGTCTCAGGTTAGAGTTCAGGTATATATAGAAATTAGTGAAAAATAATCCTGTGTCTGATTCATTAACAATGAATTGTAGATAATCTTGGTTTTTATAAGTATTTCGATTGAAAAATTCCTTTCCTTAAACGTGCTTTCCTTATCTAAGTTTCTTTACTCTCTGGGCTTCCTCTGAGATTCTTATAACTCTCAATAAGTCCATGATGCCTATAGTTATATCGGAGACCCAGATATTCAGTCTCAAGAAACAAACTGGCCCAATACAGCCTCTAAGTTGAGCAGGAAGCCTGTGTGTGGGCCACATAATCTCTCCCTCTGAATTTTAACCATTTCCAGGGACATCCTTGAGACATAGAAATGTAATTTTATAGCTTTACAGAAGTTCTATAATTGCCTATGTTCAAATTCTCAACACTATCAGTTTTTTTCCAGTTGCTGCAACATTTTGGATTGTTTACATTCTCCCTGGCCCCACCCTGAGCTGCCCACCCTGTAAATGCTGGTTCGAAATGAGGCTCATAGACTGACTTAGATTAACACTTGGTAAAGAAGTGATAATGGATAATTTACTTTCCAATATATACAGTGGATATACCAATAGGGTTTATTCACAGTGTTGCTTTTTAGTATTAAATAAGATAACAAATCATTGATTGCCACAAATTTCTCTTATATTTGTGTGCATGTCCCTTAGCAATGTGATTTTGCAGCAGTTTCCATCAAGAGTTGGAGTCTGTTCCCCTCCCTCCTTAGGTAAACTGACCTTGTGATTTCTGTTGACCAATAGAAGGCTGTGAAAATGGTGTTGACAAAGTGATGTTGTAGGAAGAAGTCTTATAACTCCCCTTCTTGCCTTGTTGGAACCTTAAGACCACCCTGTGAAGTACAGATGGAAGATCACATAGAGTGAGAGTCTCTGCCATCCCTACCATTCCAGCCAACACCCCAGACATGTGAATGGGAACATTTTGAACCATCCAATACTAATTAAGCTGCCATATTACTGCAATCACATGAGTGACCACGAGCAAAACTAGCAAAATAATTGTCCAGCTGAGCAGGGCCCAAATCATTGACTTGTAGAATTGTAAACAAGAGAAATAATTATTGTTTTAAGTCACTAAATTTGAGTGAGTTTTGTTACAATGATATAGATGACTAATAAAAGTATTTAGCACAGAATAAGAGCCTAAGATAAGTTAGCAGTTTATTACTTTGGGGATCTTCTCAATGTTGTAAGTATTGGGTTCTCTCTTCTCTTGTTACAGACTTAAGACTCCAAAATTATTGGGGACCCTGAGCTATTTAAATTTATTACCAGAGTAAATTTTTGTCATCCTAGGCCCTTGCACCAAGCTCTGAGTTCCTGCTGTGAAAGACTCAGTGTTTACAGATCTCTAGAGTGAGTAGCGATATAAATGAGTAGGTCCATATTCCTTGCCTGATTTTGCAAACAAACTAGCCTGTAGAATTCATTGTCTTCTCTAGCTGCATCTTCCAAATATGTGTTGTCCTTTTAGTGTACTGGTTTGCCTTGTCACCCATGACAGAGAGAGAAGACATTGATATCCACACTGAGAAACACTTACATATTTAGTTTTTAATAATTTAAAGATACTAAGCAGTCACACCTGGTAGCTTGTTGCCAATTTGCCCAACTTTTTTCAAAGAAATTCCATAACAGAAAATTCTTATGGGTAGCACACTTGTTTTCATGGTGGCTGGAAGTTGGTGTATAGTCTTTTCTCCAGATTCTCCTGAGGATTTTCCCACTGGGTACCCACCAAGACACCAGAACTAGGCTAAACATTTTTGCATATGTATCTTCTTTAGAAATGTTGGTTTTAATAAAGATAACAGTTGAAAGTGACAATGTAATAATCTATTATAAATTACGAGGGAAAAGATTTTCAGTCTAGGTTTCTATACCTAACCAAACTATTAATCAAAGTAAATGTGTTATAAAACCATTTACAGAGAAAAGCATTTTTTTCAGAAAACCCCTAGAGGCTGTTCTCCATCAAAACAATATAAACTAAGAAAGAGAAAAGCATGGGAATCCAAAACAAGAAGAAGGTAAAACACATCCCCAGGTTGATGGAAGAAAAGCCAAAGGAAGACACCTGTGCAGCATGGCTAGAGAACAACCAGTCCAGATGGAAGTAGGAGGAAAAGGGCTCCAGAGAGTTTGCCATTAAGAAAAATTAAAGGTTAACTTCTCATCAGAAGCAATGGAGAACAGGAGGAAGTGGGATAATATGCAAAATGCTCAAAAAAAAAAAATCTATCAACCAGGAATCATATATTCAGGAAAGCTAGTATTCTAAAATCAAGGCAAAGACGGTCTTAGAAAAAAAAGGCAGGGAGATAATTTTCTGCTTGCACACCAATCTTACAAGAAATTCTAAAGGAAATTCTCTAGGCTGAAAGCAAGTGATCGCAGACAGTGATTTGAATCTACACACACACACACACACAAAAACAAAAAGTACCAATAAAGGCAATTATGTAATTTAAAAATATAGTGTAAATGCATATTTCTTCTCCCGTATTCTCTTAACTTATCTAAAAAGCAATCGTATAAAACAATATATATATATGGATATATATAATGTGTTGTTGCATCTATATTATATATAGAAATGTAATATATTTTCCAATAACAAAGGAGAAAACAAAAATTAAAATGGCTGATATAAATCCCACTATATGAAAAGTAATATTAATTATGAATGGATTTAACAACCCATTCAAAAGGCAGAGATGTCACACTGGATTTAAAAAAAAAAAAAAAGATCTAACTCTATGCTCTCCACAGGAGATACACTTTAGATTCAAGATACAATAGCTTGGATGGGAAAAGATATAAATCATGCAAACAACTACAAGAATGCTGAAGTGTCTAAAATTAATTTTATAAAATGGATTTTAAAACAACAACAACAAAAAAGGATGTTAATTGGCATAAAGTGCAATATTTAATAATGAAAAAAGGATCGATCCACCAGGAAGATATAAAATTATAAACATATATGCACCCAATAAAAGAGCACTAAAGTACATGAAGCAAAAACTTAAAAAAATAAAGGAATAAATAGACAATTCAATAATAATAGCTGAAGATTTCAATATCCTACTTTTAATAATAGATAGAACTAGGCAGAAGATCAACAAGAAAATAGAAGACTTGAACAAAAGTATAAACAGACACTTATAGAGCACTCTAACAGCAAAAACAGAATATACATTCATTTCAATTGTACATTGTTTATTCACCAGTACAAACCATATACTCAGCCACAAAACAAACCTTAGTAAATTTTTAAAATTCAAAATAATACAAAGTATGTTCACCAACCACAATGTATTAAATTAGAAATTAATAACAGAAAAAAACTTGATAGAACTCACATATATGAAAATTAAACACACTCTTAAGTAACCAAAATTTCAATGAAAAAATTGTTTAAGATACATAAAAATGAAGGGGTCATAATCATAGAAAGTGAGAGATGTCTGCAGATCTCTCTCCTTGAAACAACAATAAGCTGAATACTTAAAATGCAACAATAACAACAACAACAACAAAAACAAAAACACCCAAACTGCATACAAGCATGTCCAAGCAAAAGAACTGCTAATGAGAGCTACTACAGATCAGAACCCAGGGAGTCGGGCTGTAGAATGGGAGAAACAAAGAAGGTGGCCCTTCCAGCTGGAGTTCCCTACTAGAAAAGGGGGAGGAGAGAAGGTGCAGCGAGTTGCTTGAATGACTCTGAGAGAACTATGAGCAGTTCTCAGAGTTGTAGGGGCAGTGCCCAAGGATAAGGGGAGAAAGCGGAGAAGTGGGGACTGCAGAGAAGCAATAGTTGATTATTATCAGTCACTGTCGCAAAATGAGAGGCTGAACTGCAGTCCCCATCCTCCAACCCAGACGGCACCTCCCTACGTATCATCCAAGATCAAACATCACGGAGCCCCAAGGGAATTGGAGCAAGTGCTACCAAAACTGCCACTAACACTGATGGGGATAGAGACTGAAGAAAGTGAGGATGATTGAATATTTATAAGAAACAAAAGTCATTATTAAGACACAGAGATCCAAGAAGCTTGGATGCCACTTACTGGAACCAAAGGAAAAATGCCTCCTTAGCATTAGGCTAAAGAGAGACCTTTATATAATAAAACGTCTTACTGGAAATTTTTTTTAAAAAGCAGAATACACTTCCATTATTGTTCAAGTGCAGAAATAGTCCATTAAACACCATGAACAAGGTAACAAGGTAGCTCAGAAATAAAGAAAAGAAGTCATCAGAAAATAAGCTTACAAACATGGAAATATGCAACTTAAATGACAAAGAATTCAGATTGGTACTTCTGAAAAAACTCAATGAGATCCAAAACAATTTATATCAACAATTTCAGGAATTTAAAAAACAATTAGAAGAGCAAAGTGACTTTTTTTAGCAAGGAGACAGAAAACCTCAAAAAGAATCAAATAGAACTTCTGGAGAGGAAGAACACACTGCAAGAGATGAAAAATGAAATAGCAAGCCTGGGAAATAGAGCAGACCAAACAGAGGAAAGGATCGGTGATATCGAAGACAGAAGTCTAGAAATAAATCAGAAAGAGGAAGAGAGAAACATAAGAATGAAAAATAATGAAAGAGAAATACAAGAAATAGCTGATACCATCAGAAGAGGAAACATAAGATAATGGGCATTTTGAAAGGGAAGAAAAGGAGCAGGGATTAGAAAGCATTTTCAGATGAATAGTTGATAAGAATTTTTCAAATCTAAAGAATGAGTTGAAGGTTGAAATTCAAGAAGTCAAGAGAACACCCAATTATCTCAACCCCAAAAGGCCTTCTCCAAGAAACCTTGTATTAAAATTATCAAAAATCAACGACAAAGAAAGAATTCTCAGGGCAGCCAGGAACAAGAAGATGGTAACCTATAAAGGTAAACCCATTAGATTATCCTCGGACTTCTCAGCACAAAACTTACAAGCCAGAAAGGAGGGGAATTAAATATCCAAATTATTAAATTAAAGGAACTACCAGCAAAGAATAATGTATCCAGCAAAGCTCTTCTTTAGATATGAAAGAGAAATAAAGACCTTTCAGACATAAAAAAATTAAGGAAATCTCTACTATGAGGCCCGCATTACAGGAAATACTGAAAACAAAAAGACAAAAAAAAAATACATAACTATGAGTAAGATGATTAGCAGGCAGATACAAGTAGAGGAATACAACTCTTTCTAAGAACAGGGCATTATAAGCTTAGACTATAAGAAGAGATTTGCTATAGTAAGATAGTAATGAATGTTCAGCATACAGAGGGATGAATTGAGACAACAATGACTGAAAAGGAGAGGATTCAAAGATCCAAATTTGAAAGGGGAATGGAGATGAGGCACACACAGAAAAAAAATGGACTAATTTATATATATACTATCCTTTATATATACATAATAGTAACCACACATCAAAGATTCAGAACTGAAATACATAACATAAAACAAAAAGGGCCAGAAGGAAAAACCAGAAAACTCAACAATAACAAGTAAACAAAAACAAACAAACAAAAAAACAGACACACAGGACTCGGAAGCAGCAGAAACACCAAGCTACAAAAAAAAAAAAAAAAGATAAAATGGCTATAGGAAAATCTCATATTTCAATAATCACTATAAATGAAAATGGATTGAACTCACCAATAAAAAGGCACAAAGTTGCAGATTGCATCAAAACAAAACAAAATAAAACAAAACTAAACTAAAACCAACTATATGCTTGCTGCCTCCAGGAGACACATCTCAGTTCAAAAGACAAATATACTCTTGAAGTGAAAGGGTAGAGAATGATATTTCAAGTAAATGGCATTCAGAGAAAAGTGGTAGTAGCAATACTAATATCAGATGACATAGGCTTCAAAATAAAAAAGGTAAAGAAAGATACCGAGGGACACTTCATAATGATAAAGAGAATCATACACCAAGAAGACGTAATACTTATTAATGTCTATGTTCCCAATCATGGAGCCCCAAAATATGTAAAGCAATTACTAACAGAACTAAAGGGAGAAACAGACCAAAACATCATCGTAGTAGGGGACCTAAATACCCCACTGTCGGATATGGACAGATCATCCAAACAGGAAATCAATAAGGAAATAACATCTTTAAGTGACACATTAGACCAACTGGACATAATTGACATTTACAGAGCCTTCCATCCCAAAACAGCTGCTGATACATTCTTCTCTAATGCACATAGAACATTCTCAAGGATTGACCACATATTGGAATACAGAGAGCCTCAACAAATATAAGAAGGTTGAAATCATACCAACCATATACTCTGATCATAATGCTTTGAAGCAGGAGATCAACTGTAAAAAGAAAGTGGGAAGAACCACAAATATGTGGAAATTAAACAATATCTTAGTGAAGAATGACTGAGACAGAAAAAATAAAAAGAGAGATCAAGAGATACATAGAAAAATCAAGTGAAGAGATACATAGAAATGAATGATAATGATAGTACAATATATCAAAACTTTTTGGACATGGCAAAAGTGGTCATAAGAGGAAAATTCAAATCATTATAGGCCCATCTCAAAAAACAAGAACAAGTCTAAATAAACCTAATGTTTCATCTTTAAAAAGTAGAAAAGGAAGAACAAATGAAGCCTAAAGTCAACAGAAGGAAAGGAATAATCAAAATTATGGAAGAATTAAATAACATTGAAAACAATAAAAAAGAAAAATAAATGAAACAAAGAGCTGGTTCTTTGAGAAAGTTAGTAAAATGGACAAACCCCTGGCTAGACTCACTAAAGAAAAAAAAGAAAGGACACAAACAAACAAAATCTGGGATGAAAGGGGAAATTATGACAGACACTGCAGAAATACAAAGGATCTTACAAGAATACTATGAAAAAGTATATAACACCAAATTTAATAGCCTAGAAGAAATAGACCAGTACTTAGAAAGATACAACCTTCCTAGACTGAATCTAGAAGATCTGGAAAATTTAAATAGACCAATCAGTAGTATGGAAATTGAAACAATCATCAAAAACATACCAAAAAGTTAAAGTCCAGGACCAGATGGCTTCATCAGTAAATTCTACCAAATATTCAAAGAATACTGAATACCTATTCTCCTCAAACTCTTCCAAAAAAATTTGAAGAGAAAGCAATACTCGCTAACTGATTTTATGAGGCCAATAGAACCCTGATACCAAAACTTGGTAAAGATAACACAAAAAAAGGAAAATACAGACTGATATCTTTCATCAAAACAGATGCAAAAATTCTAAATAAGATACTAGCGAATGGAATACAGCAACATATTAAAAAGATTATACATCACGATCAAGTGGGCTTCATCCCAGAGGCACAGCGATGGTTCAACATTGCAAATCGATTAATGTGATGCACCACATAAAAATATTAAATAATAAGAATCATATGATCACTTCGATAGATGCAGAAAAAGCCTTTGACAAGATGCAGCATTCATTTATGATCAAACACTTAACAAAATCAGTATAGAAGGAAAGTACCTTACATAATAAAGGCCAATTATGACAAACCCTCAACCAACATTATACTTAATGATGAAAAACTAAAAACCTTCTCTCTAAGATCAGGAACAAGACAAGGCTTTCCACTAATGCCACTGTTATTCAATATAACATTGGAGGGCCTAGCAAATGCAATCAGAAAAGAGAAAAATACAAGAGGCATCCAAATAGGAAATGAAGAGCGCAACCTCTCACTATTTGTGGATGACATGATTCTCTATATAGAAAACCCTAGACTCCACGTGAAAACTACTAGAAACAATAAGCAAATACAGTAAAGGTTCTGGATACAAAATCAATGTTCTAAAATCCATAGCATTCCTATACTCTAATAATGAATTGTCAGAATAAGAAGTGGAAAAATAATTCCTTTTGGAATTGCACCAAAAAGAATAAAATACCTAGGAACAAATTTAACAAAACATGTGAAGAACCTATAGAATGAAATCTACAAGACCCTATTAAAAGAAATCGAAGAAGTTACAAAGAAATGGAAAGATATTCCATGTATGTGGGTGGAAGAATCAGCATTGTTAAAACGACCTTATTACCTATAGCATTATACAAATTTAATGTAATTCAATCCCCATCAAAATCTCATTGGGATTTTTTGAAGAAACATAACAAAAAATCATCACATTTGTATGGAACCACGAAAGACCCCAAATTGCCAAAGCCATCCTGAGAAAAGGAACAAGACTTGAGGCATCACTCTTCCTGACTTCAAATTATACTACAAAGTGATGATAATCAAATCAGCATGGTTTTGGCAGAAAAACAGACACACAGACCAGTGGAACAGAATCAAGAGTCCAGAAATTAATGTGTGTTTATATGGGCAAATAATTTTTGACAAAAGAACCAAAAACATGCAGTGGAAAAAAGAAAGCTTCTTCAAAAGATGGTGCTGGGAAAACTGGAAAGCCACTTGCAGAAGAATGAAACTAGACATCAAAAGTAACTCAAAATGGATTAAGGATCTGAATATAACACCTGAAACAATAAATTGCATAAAAGAAAGCATAGGAACTATATTCATGAACCTTGGACTTAAACAAGATTTTAGAATTTGATCTCAAAGTCAAGGGAAGTAAGCAAAAATAAATGAATGGGACTACATCAAACTAAAAAGCTTCTGCTCAGCCAAAGAAATTGTCAGCAAGGTAAAGAGATAGCCATCCAATAAGGGCCTAATATCTAAAATATACAAAGAACCCATACAACTCAATAACAACAAAAAGGCAAATGATCCAATCAAAAAATTAGCAGAGGACTTGAATAGACAATTCCTCCTAGAAGACCTACAAATGGCCAACAAACATATGAGAAGATGCTCAACATCACTAGCTATTAGGAAAATGCAATCGAAACCACAATGAGATACCATCTCACACCTGTTAGAATAGCTATAACCAACAGGACAAAATTATAACAAATTTTGGAGAGAATATGGAGAAAAAGGAACCCTCATACACTGCTGGTGGGACTGCAAATTGGTACAGCCACTATGGAAAACAGTATGGAGGTTCCTCAAAAAAACTGAGAATTGATCTACGATATGATCCAGCAATCCCTCTACTGGGTATTTACTCAAAAAACTTGAAAACCTATATACAAAAAGATATTTGCACACCAATATTCATAGCAGCATTATTCACAGTGCCCAGGACATAGAAGTAAGCGAAGTGTCCTACTATAGATGATTGGCTAAAGAAGCTGCGGTACATATACACAATGGAATATTACTCATCCATAAGAAGAGATGAAGTTCTGCCATTTGCGACAACATGGATGGACCTGGAAATAATCATGCTAAGCGAAATAAGCCAGACAGAAAAAGTTGAAAATCACATGATATCACTTATATGTGAGATATAAACCTAAAAGCAACAAATGAGCAGGACAAACAAACAGAGACTCATAGACATGGACTATAGGCTAGTGGTTACCAGAGGACTATAGACTAGTGGCTACTAGTGGAGTGGGGGAGGAGCAGATAGGTAGACAAGGTAAAGGGTGGTCAAATATAGGGGGATAGAGGGAGAGTGAAGTGGGTAAAGGGGATCAAATATATGGTAGCTGAAGTTAAATGGACTTTGTGTGGTAAACACACAATAGATTATACAGATGTCAAATGATAATGTACACTTGAAAATTATATAATTGTATTAACCAATGTTACCCCAATAAACTTTAAAAAAGAGAAAAAACTAAAAAGCTTCTGCACAGCCAAAGAAGCTGTGAGCAGGGTAAAGAGACAACCATCTGAATGAGAAAATATATTTCCAAGCAATGTCTCCAATAAGGACTAATATACAAAATACACAAAGAATTCATACAGCTCAAAAGCAACAACAACAACAACAAAAATCTAATTTAAAAAATGGACAAAAGACCTGAATAGACACTTCTCCCAAGAAGTCATACAAATGGCAACAAACATATGAAAGGAAACTTAACATCTCTAGCTATTAGGGAAATATAAATCAAAACCACAATGTGATACCATCCCACACCTGTTAAAAAAGCTGTTGTCAACAGGACAAGTAATAACAAATGTTGGAGAGGATGTGGAGAAAAAGGAACCCTCATTCACTGCTGGTGGGACTGCAAATAGGTACAGCCACTATGGAAAACAGTATGGAGGTTCCTCAAAAAAACTAAGAATTGGGAGAGGAAAAAAAATGGCATAGATGATAGAGGCTCTGTTCATCCCTCTGGTGACCAAATTAAAGTTGTGACAAAAACATGGAACAAAGAGGAAGGAAAAATTGCCTAGGATCTAGACGAACAGCTATACAAATAGGGAGAAATCTAAGAAATCACCCTGCAATTACAAAAGGTAGGATACGGCGAGGACATGAAGCTGCCCTGTCCAGAGTGTCTGAGTGGGACAGAGGCTGCAGCAGAGGCAGTGGCAGAGGCAGTGGCAGCTGCAGACACCTCTTAAATGGGCCATGTCCACAAGCGAACTTTCACAGTAATGGACCTGCTCACCCTTAGCACCAGTGCAAGTTCAGCTGTGCACGGGGCACCAGGAATTTACAGAGAAACAGTGAGTTATCTGAGTGAGGGCTGCGGCGAGATTCCCTCTGTACAGAAGTGCCAGCGGTATCCATTGTTCCTCTCCTGAGCCCTCCCTCCTCCCAGTGTTTAGATGCAGTGCAACCATAGACAAGCCATCATCAAACTCGATAACAAGGTCTCTACACCCAGAGGAGTTCCTTAAACTCTGCCTCCCCCAACTCATGGCCCTACTCAAGCTGCATCTAGGTGTGTCCTTGCTTAGTCAGGTGCCCTTGGCTGAGCAGTGCCTAGACTCATACTGGTGGCAGCTGGCCTCGGTTTCTAGTGTGGCCTTTTGAGACAACTGTAAGCACAGCAACTATGGATTGCTTGCTGAATATTAGAGGTGGCCCCACAAGGGCACAGGCTTGAGCTAAATTTGGCCTGTAGCTGAACCCCTCTCAGGACTGTGCCACTGGACACCTACCACACTAATAAGACTGACAGACTTAAGAGCTTTACTTAATATATAGAAACAGACACAGAAAGGCAGCCAAAATAGGAAGACAAAGAAGCAGAAACCATATAAGAGAACAGAACAGAGATTCAGAAACAATGGATGCAAGCAATCTAACAAATGCAGAGTTCAAAACACTGATTATAAAGACACTCAATCAACTTAGTGGAAGTGTGGATGAATTCAATGAGAACGTCAAAAAAGAGATAAAATAAACATAAAAATGGAAATGGAAATTATAAAAGAGAACCAGTCAGAAATGAAGAACACATTATCTGAGATGAGAAGTATATTAAATGTAATAAACAAAGTGAATAAAGAAGAGGATCAAATGACCTATATAGAGGATGGGAAAGCCAAGGACACTCAATCAGAATGGCAAGAAAAAAGAAGCATAGACTATAATAATAATTTAAGGAGCCTATGGGACACTATTAAGGGTAAAAATATCCATGTCATGGGAGTACCTGAAGGAAAACAAGATGTTGAAGAGCTATTTAAAGAAATAATGATGGAAAACTTTCCTAACCTGGTGAAGGAAATAGACATCAAACCCCAGGAAGCTCATAGTGTTCCAAAAACCAGGAACCCAAAGAGCCCCATAGACACATCATAAACTCTGATGGCATTAAGAAAATGCCAAACGTTAAATACAAAAAGAGAGTCTTAAAAGCAGCAAGAGAAAAGCAGTTAGTTACCTACAAGGGAGCACCCATAAAACTGGCAGCTGAGTTCTCAAAAAAGACTATGCAGGACAGAAGGGTTTGGCAAAAAAATATTCAACGTGATGAAAACCCAGGATCTACAACCAAGAACACTTTACCCAGCAAAGCTATCATTTAGAGTTGAAAGACAGATAAAAAAATTTCCCAGACAAAAATAAGCTAAAGGAATTTATCATCACCAAGCCAATATTACAGGAAGTGTCATAGAAACTGCTTTAAGAAGAAAAAACATGTATCAAAAACATGGATAAAGAATGGTAATAATTACATACCTATCAACAAGTACCTCAAATGGAAAAGAATTAAATGCTCCAACCAAAAGATACGGTGGCCGAATGGATAAGAAAACAAGACCCCTACATATGTTTTCTACAAGAGACTCACTTCAGATTAAAAGATACACAGACTAAAGGGAAGGGCATGGAAAAAGATATTGCCTTGATGGACCTAGAGAGTATTGTGCTAAATGAAATTGGTTGGATAGAGAAAGACAAATATCGCATTTCACATACATGTGGAACCTAAAAACAAAATCAACAACAAAAGCAGAAATAAACTCATAGATACAGAGGATATTTAGAGGGATACTACATAGGAAGATGGTTAGAGGGGACCAAAAAAAGGCAAAGAGATTAAGTGGTACAGATGGATATTTGCAGAATAGACATGGAGATGTAGAGTGTAGCATGGGGAAGATGGGGAATAATGTCATAAATATGTAAGGGGGGAGAGGGGTACTAGATTTAGTGGGGTGATCACTTTGCAATTTACGTGGATCTCTGATCACTATGCTATACAGCTGAAACTACTATATTATTGTATGCCAACTATAATTGAAAAAATACCCATTGAATTCTACAATGTAAATATAAGCAACTAATTGTCTATTATATTTCAATAAAGACAAAAAAAAAGCGCTAAGAATTGATCTATCATATGATCCAGCAATCCCTCTCCTGGGTATTTACCCCCAAGACTTGAAAACTCATATCCAAAAAAGATATTGGCACACCGATGTCTATAGCTGCATTATTTATGGTGGCGAGAACATGGAAAAAAACGAAGTGTCTTACAACAGATGACTGGATAAAGAAGCTGTGATACATATATACAATGCAATATTATTCAGCCATAAGAAGAGATGAAATACTGCCATTTGCAACATGCATGGATCTCAAGATAATCATGCTAAGCGAAATAAGCCATACAGAAAAGTTGAAAACCAAATGATGTCACTTATATGTGAGATATAAACCTAAAAGCAACAAACAAACAAGACAAGCAAACATAGACTCATGGACATGGACAATAAATTTGTTGTTACCAGAGGGTAGAAGGGGAAGGGGGATGTAAATGGAGTAAAAGGAGTCAAATATGTGGTGACAGAAAGAAATCTAACTATGGATAGTGAACGCACAATTCAATATACACATGCTTTACTATTGAATTGCACACCTGAAACTTACTGGATTTCATTAACCATTGCCACCATAATAAAAAATAAATTAATTAATATAAAAAAATTTTTAAAGAAAAAGAAAAAATATAGAAATAAAAATGATGGGTCAACAAACCAAATCTTATGTGATGCAGTTAAAAAGGGGCTTAGAAAAAAAATTTACAGCTATAAATTTATATTTTAAAAAAGAAGAACAGTCTTCAATTAATAACCTAAACTTTCCACCTTAAGACACTGGGAAAGAAGAGCAAACTAAAGTTAAGCAAGCAGAAGGAAGGAAATAATAAATATTAGAGTGGAAATTAATAAAATAGGAATATAAAAATAATAGCGAAAAATCAATAAAACCAAAAGCTGGTTGTTTGGGAAAAAACAAGATTGACAATCCTCTAGGCAGACTGACTAAGGACAAAAGAGTCGACCGAATGCAGTAGGATCAGAAATGAAAGAGAGAACATTAATACTGGCCTTAATGAAAAGAAAAAGAATTATAAAGAAATACTATGAATAATTCTATACCAACGACATTAGGTAACTAAATGAAATGGACTAATTTCTAGAAAGACAAAAATTACTGAAATTAACTTAAAAAATTAGACAATATAAATAGAGCTATAATAGATAGAACAAATAACCAAGAAACTACCCAGAAAGAAAAGCCCAAGTCCAGATGTCTTCGTTGCTGAATTCTACTAAACATTTAAAAAATAATAGATATCAATTATTCACAAATTCTTTTTAAAAATAGACATCATAAGAAAATTATAGACTAATATCTCTTATGAACATGGACCCCAAAATCCTCAACAAAATACTAACGAACAAAATCCACAACATATAAAAAGAATTATACACCATGATCAAGTGGGTTTTATCCCAACAATGCGAGGTTGGTTTAACATCCAAAAATTCATGTAATATGCCACATTAATAGAATATAAAACAAAACAAAGAGAAAACCCCGATAATCTCAGAAAACATTTTACAAAATCAAATACCCTTTCCTGATGCAAACTCTCAACTAAGAATAGAAAAGAATCTCTTCAGACTGACAAAGGACATCTGTGAAAATATCTCACAGCCAACACTATACTTATTGCGACTTTTTTCTCATTATGGCATCTCTTGACTAGCTAATTAATTTTTTAATGTTGTCAAACTTGTCAATCATATTCTTTATTGTTGTGCTTGTTTATAAAATTCTTTTCTACTCCAAATTTACAAATATATTCTTCTTATAATGATCCAAATTTTTATATATTTGTCTTTTGCATTTAAGTCTTTAACTCAAATTTTTTCTATATGATAAAGTATAGGTCAATACATATATGTCCATTTTTCTAGAACTATTTATTTAAAAATTCACTCTCTCCCATCTGCAGTGTATCTTCTGTTCTCTATCAAGTGTCCACATGAGCGTTAGCTCTCTATTATGTTTGATTTCTCTACTTACCTATCCTGTGCCAATGCCTTGCTTCTTTAATTACTGTAGAGATTTTGAATGAGTCTCAATATCAGATGGAGCAAATTCTCTCATTTTGTTCCTTATTTTCACTCGTTTTAGTTAATTGCTCATTTATAATTCTATATATATTTAGAACTAAGTTCATCAATTTCCAAATTAGTTAGATTTTGATTGAGGTTGCTTTGAATCTGTGGACTATTGAGAGTAAGTTGCATTTTTATAATACTGGGTATTTCATTCCATAAATTTGGTATGCATCTCCATTTATTTGGGTCTTACTTAAATTCTCTCACGAAAATTTCATGGCTTTGTCCATAGATGTCTCATAGATCTCTATAGGCACAATTTCATTAGATTTAGTACTAAATATTGATTTTATTTGGTTTATTACTAAATATTACACATTCTGTGCAATTTATCCCATAACAATCGATGTATCATTTTATTTTATAATTGTCTATTACTTGTATATAAGAATACAATTGATTTTTGTACATTTATTTGCTTCTAGTACCTTGAAAGTCTCTAATTTTAATTATACAATTTTAGGAAGAACAAGAAAAAGAATTATAGTACTACCTCTTTGATTACAGAACTATGACAGTTAGCAAAATATAGTAACACATACTAACAAGGTAGATGTCTTGGTCAGCTCGGCCTGCTGTAACAACATACCATAACCTCGGTGGGTTAAAAAACAGATGTTTATTTGTCACAGTTTTGGAGGCTGGGATGTCTAAGATTAGGGAGTAAGCATGGTTAGGATCTGACGTGGTCCCTATTTCAGGTTTGCATATGGCTGCCTTTTTTGCTCTATTTTCACTTGGCAGAAAGAGGAAACTCTTGTGTGCCTTCCTCTTCACATAAAGATACTAATCCTATCATAATGGTTCTACTCTCATGATTTGATTTAATCCTAATTGCCTCCCAAAGGATCCACCTTCTCATCTCATCATATTGGGAGGCAGGACTTCAGCACATGAATTTGGGGGCATATTCTCAGCCCATAAAGTAACCAGAGTTTCAGTTGTTTTATAACTTGCAAACACTTAATATTTTCATTCTTTTCAAATGTTTGCCATTAGGTGGCATCTTATTGAGGTTTAATTTGCATTTTTCTGATGATTTGACATTATTCATCTTTTCATATATCTACTGACCTTTGGATAATCTTTGTGTGTGTGTGTGAAGTGCCTACTCAAGATTTTTTTCCATTTTTTTCTTGGTTTGTTTGATTTTTTCTTTATTTGTAGGAATTCTTCAAATATTCAGGATATGAATTGATGTCAATGTTTCTCTTATTTTGAAATTACTTAAAAATAAGTGTAGTTTATGGTGTACTAAAACACATAAACCTTGCTTTTAATTGGACTGTGCTTAGCAATTGATTTCTTCTAAGTGTAGTGCAGCCTTCTGGTCAATAGCAATTTCAGGATCTCAAATTTGTCATTAATCAAAACCAGCTATAAATCATATACAAATTTAATCAGCACACATGGTATATCTTCCACCAAATCAGTTCAAATATAGCAAGACATATCCAAACAGAGCTTATATCCCAGACCTGGAATTCTACTTCAGCTTGACTTATGTGTTTATCTTATAAATTGTCCTTTGTAAATCTAAGCCTTCACCTAATGATTGCCACATTCCATAGGCCTTCACAGTGCATTCTACTAAAAAAATAAGTGTGAAAAATCATAGAATCTCTAAATTAAGCTTGCCTTTTAGAAATTAAAATTTAATTTAACCTCTTTGTTAATTCAGGATATTTTTCTATCTCTAAGACTTCTTGCAGATATAATTATAGAACTACAGCTGACTAATGATGTTTTTAATATCCTGAGATACAATTTCCATGGGTATGTAACCTTAAAAACCATAAGTAAGTAAAAGCTCTCTTATCTATTCATACCTCAGCCTCATATTTCCCCTTAATCTTTTCCTTTTCCACTTTAAATATTATTTTATTTCTGTTGGAAAAGAAGGGAGCAAAACGGGTGTTAAATAATACTGCTTTCTTCTGCCAAAAGTAATATAACACCATTTTCCTGCTACTGTGAATTTATAACTTTCTTGTTCCTTTCTGCTATAAACTTATTTTAAAGCATGTGCACACACAAATACCATAGTTACTGTTTACTCCAAGGTAGAAGTGTGTGTGCAATTAAAATATATCAATATTTGTTTAATTAATAAGTGATTGCTTTCTAGAAGAGTCTGAGGTCTAAATGAGATCAACCATAGCTCATCTGCCATTCCAGTGTTGAACATTGAGTACCTTCTTACAAACTGGTTCTGAATTTGCTGCATCTCCTTCCTCTTCTCCTTTCTCTCCCCTGTATGTTGCCTCTACTCTCTACCTTTATTCATTACTCATCTTCATTTCTTTCATAACATAAGTTTTCATTATTGGACAGTGAAAATAAATTGGAACATTTAGGGCTGAGTTCCAGCTTATCTTCTTATTAGATAAATAAATTTAAACATATTATTTATTTTCTCTCTGTGTTGACTTTCTTAGTTTTATAATGGGAACAATAATAACCACCTGATTATTAGTGTGGATTAAATGTGATGTATTTAAAGATAGCTGACACACAGAAGGCAGCTTGTGAGGTCGGTACTCTTCTTTCTTCCTGATTCTTCCTTCCTACTCTCTTTTTCTCCTTCCTTTTTCTCTCCTTATTTCTCTCCTTTTCTCTGCCTTCTCCCCTTTCTATCTTGTGGTCTTAAACTCCCACAACACCTTCTGCTCCCATTCAATCTGTCTTGGCTAGGATGTGGGCCAAAATGGAAACCTCAGCTCTGAGATGACTGAGAACTATAGGATATTACATTTCACTATTGGCCTTATATCTTTCAGTAGTAGCCTACAGGCCCAGGAAAGGTATGGATCCTGTGAGTAGGCAAAACTCTTTTGATTTCTATTTTTTTGCTCCTGGTTTGACTGTAATATGGATATGTGATGCTTTCAGTTGGGAGTTTTGACATAAATCTACCATGTTGCCCTCTGAATCTAGACTAGTTTCTCTTCGTATGCTCCAAAGGTACTCAAAAGCTTATCAGAACTATTGAAACAAAGAGATATGGGAAAATGGTCTTCAGACTCCTTGATCTGAACTATGAAGTGGGGCCTGAAGAGAGTCTCCTTACCACTCAAGAGCCAATTATTACAAGACGAGCAAAGGTTAATAGTCATAGATGGTGAGGGGTTAACCCAGAAAATAGTCCCTCCACATACTGAGACGACAATTGGCTGTCTGGCCTGCAGCCATAAGGAAAGCAGTATACAAAGAGTTCTCGGCAAGGCCTGCTCATAAGGACACTCTCTGCTTCTGTCTTGCTCCCAAAGACGTTTTCTGCTCCTGTTTCCAAGCAGCACATCCTGCTCCAATCTGCCTGGGAAGGAGGCTGCTCCCCCAGTGAGATTATCTCTCCCTCTACTTGTGTGCCTAAAACCTTGCTTGCCCTTGGCCGTGTGTAGCCGCCTTCAGAGTGCCTCTGTATCATGAGTAATAAACAGCATGCTTCACTCCTCTGGTCTTCCTGGTGGTATTTTAAATGGAATATTCAAAGCCTAAGTGCAGGTTACTGGCCTGGAGCTCCTTCATTATAGATGGTAAGGAATTAGTAACATGTGAAGGGCAAGATAAGGTAAGAACATAGAAATTGGATTCTTTCTACCATTATTAACCATATGATCTCAGTATATCACTTCACCCTCTCTGAACTATAAATTCATAATGTAAACAATAAATATCATTTATTGTATACATGTCAAATGTCATGCCTCATGCTCAGTGCTTTATGTACTAATCATATTTTTTTTAATTTTCCATATTTCCTGATGCAGAGAATCTTTGACATCTTGTGGCCTTGATGACCCCTGGAAAGACTGTCTCTCCTGCTGAGGACAGTCATGTATTAGATCTTATTAGCTATTCTATTGTAATAGACCTAATTTCTACAAATAGTAAAAACTTCCCATGTGACTATGCCTTTCCAATGCAAACCAACTAATAAAGGTCATGCTTCAACCACTTTTTATCAAACTCTCACACTCTGGGCCACTATTTTCTTGCTCTAACCATTCCAGGGCCAGGTACCAGACAACTAGCTATAGCCCTTATGCCCCAGAGCCTGCCAAATTATTTAAACTGGTCGATCATTAATTTGTTTACCTTGTCTCACTCATTTCTTCCCACAAAAATCCCAATGAAAGCTCTTGCCCATATTTCCCCCTCACTCCCTCTTCCTCCTAACTGACACTGGTGCTTCCCCATGTGGCCCTGTGTGTTTTCCATAGCTTCCGTTCTAGGGATCTGTACAAATAAAAACTTCTTCATGACAATCATTGATGACAGATATTTCCATGTCCATGTATTTTTTTTTTTACCATACCTGATTAAAACAGAACAGGGTACATTTTATAACAATATGTTAATTCATTTAATCTTATAAGGTAAGTATTATTACTACCTGGTAGTGTGGGTTTGAATTCCAAAATCTCTATGGCCATAGTAGAGGAAAACTTTTTCATGGTTTCTCTAAAGGAATTTGAGTGTTTTTGAGTTCAGTGTCTTTTAACTATTATGCTCTGATTACAAACCCCAAGAAGAGCTCAGAAGTCTAGAGAAAGGAATGAATTTCTATCTTCAAACAAAGATCTCAAAGCCTCATAATCCACCATCTTTGGCTCAGGCCAGGAACTCTACTTGGAGTTCAGTTTCAGGAAGGACCTAGAAGACACAGGATTATTGGAGGGAAGGGGGTCAGAAAGGCACTTAGAGAATGAACAGGGGAATTTTAGCAAAGTAGAGTGATTTGGTTTTGGATTATATTACATGTTTGTCAAACTCCCTAAAGGAAGTTTGCCAGTGATTAATTAAAACAAAAAAGTAGAAACTGTTTAATAGATAAAGTTTATTTGTCTATCACATTCCGGGGTTTATGTGGAGTAAAAAATAAAAGGGTTCATTGTATTTCAAAGTAGTGCAGAGTTTATTCTCTAACATCTTCATTTTCTCATTGCATGTAACATCTGCTTTATGGTTTATCTCTTCATTTATTTAGGCCCAATATAATACATTTTAATGTATTAGACCTTCCTAGCTATTCTATTGTAATAGATCTATATAACGTAATAATTTACCTTTGTATACAGTCATATCATCTGAGAATAATGACAGCTTTGTTTCTTTCTTTCCAATCATTTTACCTTTTATTTCTTTTTTTGAGCATGATTGCACAAGGCAATGAGTGAGGTACACAGGAACCTGTAATCTTGAATAGAAGTGATGAGATCTGGCATCCTAATTTGTTACCAATCGCAAACAGAATGTGTTCAATATTCCTCATATAAATATTAAATATTTCACATTTAAGGTTGATGTTTACTATAATTTTTCAAAGATGCTAGATTAAAGAAATTATCTTCTATCACTAGGTTGCTTAGAGTTTTTATTATGATTGAATGTTAGGTTTTATTAAATACTGTTTCTGTCTCTATTGAGGTGATCACATGGGTTTGTTTGGGTTTTTTTCATTCTTAATGTGCAACTTAGAATGGTTTATTTTCCAATGACAAACTAATCTTGCAATCTTGATATAAACTCAAGACCAAAGTGACTTATAATTCATTTTAAACATGACTGTGTTCCATTCCTTAACTCTGAGGATAATTTGTATTTATGTTAAAGAGTAAGACTGACCTATGATGTTCTTTTACCATAATGTCCCTATTACTGAAGTAATTAATACCAGCCTCAGTTTTGCAGAAAACATTAAATATAGGCCTACCATATGACCCAGCCATTCCACTGCTAGGCATTTATCCAAGAGAAATGAAAGCAAATAACCATTCAAGATCTTATACATAAATGTTCATAGCAGCTTTATTTATAACTGGAAATAATATATTCATCAGCAGGTAAATGGATAAACAAATTGTGGTATATTTATGCAACAGTATAATATGAAGCAATAAAAAGAAATGAACTCTTGATACAAGCAACATGGATGAATTTCAAAATAATGATGCTGAGTGAAAGAATTGAAAAAGAGAGATCTTTAGAAACATGGCAGAGTGACAGACATCCCCAGATCTCTACCCTTGAAACAACAATAAACCGAACATGTAAAACTCAACAAAAAACACCCAAACTGCGCATGAGCATGTCTGAGCATGGGATCTGCACATAAGAGCAACCACAGGTCAGAATCCAGGGTGTCAGGCAGTGGACTGTGAGAAATAAAGAAGCTGCCTCTCGCAGCTGCCAGAGCTACATGTAGGAGGAGGAGGAGAAGAGAATAAGTAGCAAGTTCCCTGAACAGCCCTGCTTGAAAGAATTGAGAGTTCCATGAAGCCGGCAGCCCAGTCATAAGGGGAAAAGGCAGAGAAACGAGAAGTCAGAAAAACAACAGTTGATTATTACTGGGCGCAGATGCAAAACTGAAACTGAGCCACGTCCCCCACCCCCAAACCAGACAGACACTCCACTATACTCTCCAAGACCGAACACCACAGAGTCCCAATGGGAATCTGAGAAAACACTATGGAAGCTGTTGCTAACACTGACAGGGACTGAAACTGAGGTTAGCAAGTGTGATTAAATATCTATCAGAAAATAAAAAGGCATTGTTAAGGCTTTATATAAAGCAGGGATCCAAAAGGCTTAGACACCACCTACTGGAAACCAAAAGAAAAGTGCCTACTTTGCAGCAGGCTAAAGATAGACCTTTATATAATACATCTTCTTTTGGAAAGAAAAAAAAGCAGAATACATTTCCATTAATGCCCAGGCAGAGAAATAGTCCATTAAACACCATGAACAACCAAGGTGACAAGGCATTGCAGAAAGAAAGAGAAAAATCATCAGAAAATAACCTTACAGACATAGAAATATGTGACTTAAATGACAGAGAATTCAGGATGGTACTTTTGAAAAAACTCAGTGAATTCTGAAACGAATAGTATCAACAATTTCAGGAACTGAAAAAACACCTAGATAAGCAGAGCAAGGAGATCAAAACCCTCAAAAAGAACAGAATAGAACTTCTAGAGGTGAAGAACACACTGCAAGAGATGAAAAATGAAATAGCAAGCTTGAGGAATAGAGTCGACCAAATGGAGGAAAGGATCAGTGATATCGAAGACAGAAATCTAGAAATAAATCAGAAAGAAGAAGAGAGAAACCAAAGATTGAAAAATATGAAAGAGAAATACAGGAACTATCTGATACCATCAGGAGAGAAAACATAAGAATACTGGGCATTATTGAAGGTGAGGGAAAAAAGCAAAAACTAGAAAGCATTTTCAGACAAATAATTGACAAGAATTTCCCAAATCTAAAGAATGAGCTGGAGCTTGAAATTCAAGAAGTCAAGAGAACACCCAATTATTTCAACCCAAAAAGGCCTCACCAAGACACATTGTATTAAAATTATCAAAAATCAACGACAAAGACAGAATTCTCAGGGCAGGCATGGAGAAGAAAATGGTAACCCATTAGATTATTCTCTGACTTCTCAATGCAAACCTCACAGGCCAGAAAGGAATGGAGTCAAATATTTAAACTATTAAGTGAAATGAACTACTAGCCTGGAATAATGTATCCAGCTAAGCTCTCCTTTAGATATGAAGGAGAAATTAAGACCTTTCAGACATACAAAAATTGAGGGAATTCTCCACTACAAGGCCTGCACTACAGGAAATACTGAAAGGGGTCAGTTCACCTAAAACTAAATGACAAAAAAAAAAAAAAAAAAAAGGAGTGCAACCCTTACTAAGAATAGATTATTATAAACTTAAACAATAAGAAGAGAATTATTATAACAAGATAGTAATTAATGTTCAGCATACATAGGGACAAACTAAGACAACGATGACTGAAAAAGGGGGGATTCAAAGATCCAATATCACAAAGTGGAATGGAAATAAGGTATGCGCAGAAGAAAATGGATGACTGAATATATATAACTATCCTTTACATATTCGTAATGATAACCACACACCAAAGATTTGGAACTGAAGTATATAACATAAAACAAGAAGAACCAAAGGCAAAACCGACAAAAACCAACCAAAATAAAGAAAACAGAAATACAAGGACAAGGAAGCAATGGAAACACCGAGCTACCAGAAAGCAAAAGATAAAATGGCTATAAGAAGACCTCATATTTCAATAATCACCCTAAATGTAAATGGACTGAACTCACCAATAAAAAGGCACAGAGTTGCAGAATGGATCAAAAAACAAAATCCAACAATATGCTGCATCCAGGAGACACATCTCAATTCCGAAGAAAAATATAGACTCAAAGTTAAAAGGTGGAAGATGATATTTCAGCAAATGGTATTCAGAGAAAAGCGGGAGTAGCAGTATTAATATCAGACAAAATAGACTTCATAATAATAAAGGTAAAGAAAGATTCTGAGGGACACTTCATAATTATAAAGAGAATCATACACCAAGAATACATAACAGTTATTAATATCTATGCTCCCAATCAGGGAGCCCCAAAATATGTAAAGCAATTACTAACAGAACTAAAGGGAGAAAGAGACCAAAACACTATCGTGGTAGGGGACCTAAATACTCCACTATCGGACATGGAGAAATCATCCAAACAGACAATCAATAAGGAAATAACATCCTTAAATGACACATTAGACCAACTGGACATAATTGACATTTACAGAGCCTTCCATCCCAAAACAACTGCTTATACATTCTTCTCTAGTGTACATGGAATATTCTCAAGGATTGACCACATACTGGGACACAGATAGCTTCAACAAATACAAGAGAGTTGAAATCATGCCAACCATATACTCTGATCATAAAGCTTTGAAACAAAAGATCATCTGCAAAAAGAAATCAGGAAGAACCACAAATACATGGAGATTAAGCAACATGCTACTGAAGAATAACTGGGTCAGAAAAGAAATAAAAAGAGAGATCAAGAGATACATAGAAACAAATGATAATGATAGTACACCATATCAAAACTTTTGGGATATGGCAAAAATGGTCATAAGAGGAAAGTTCATATCATTATAGGCCTACCTCCAAAAACAGGAACAAACCCAAATAAACAACTGAATGCTTCATCATAAAAAGCTAGAAAGAAAGAACAAATGAAGCCTAAAGTCAGCAGAAGGAAAGAAATAATCAAACTGAGAGCAGAAATAAATGAAATTGAAAACAAAACAGTAGAAAAAATCAGTGCAACAAAGAGCTGGTACTTAGAGAAGATTAATAAAACTGACAACCTCCTGGCTAGACTCACTAAAGAAAAATAGAAAGGACACAAATGAATAAAATCAGGTATGAAAGAGGAGAAATTACAACTGACATCACAGAAACACAAAGGATCATACAAGAATATTATGAAAAAGTATATAACACCAAATATAATAACCTAGAAGAAATGGACCAGGACTTAGAAAGATACAACCTTCCTAGACTGAATCAAGAAGAACTGGGAAATCTAAATAGACAACTCAGCAGTACAGAAATTGAAACATCATCACAAACCTACCAAAAAGTAAAAGTCCAGGACCAGATGGCTTTACCAGTGAATTCTACCAAACATTCAAAGAAGATTTAATACCTATTCTTCGCAAACTCTTCCAAACAATCGAAGAGTAGACAATACTTCCCAACTCATTTTATGAGGCCGATATTGCTCTGATACCAAAACCTGGTAAAGATAACACAAAAAAAGAAAAATACAGACCAATATCTCTTATGAACACAGACGCAAAAATCCTAAATAAGATACTAGCGAATGGAATACAGCAACATATTAAAAAGATTATACAACACGGTTAAGTCGGCTTCATCCCAGGGGCACAGGGATGGTTCAACATACATAAATCTATTAACGTGATACACCATATAAACAAATTAAATAATAAGAATCATATAATCATATCAATAGATGCAGAAAAAGCCTTCAACAAGATACAGCATCCATTTATGACCAAAACACTTAACAAAATCGATATAGAAGAAAAGTATCTTCACATAACAAAGGCAATATATGACAAGTCCTCAGCCAACATTATATTTAATGGTGAAAAACTAAAAACCATCCCTCTAAGAACAGAAACAAGGCAAGGCTGTCCACTATTGCCACTGCTATTCAATATAACATTGGAGGTTCTAGCAAGTGCAGTCAGGCAAGAAAAAGATATAAAAAGCATCCAAATAGGAAACGAAGAAGTCAAACTGTCTCCATTTGCAGATGACATGATTATATAGAAAACTCTAAAGATCCCACAGGAACACTACTAGAAACAATAAGCAAATTCAATAAAGTTTCTGGATACAAAATCAACGTTCAAAATCCATAGCGTTCCTATACTCCAATAATGAAGCATCAAAAAAAGAAATGGAAAAATAATTCCTTTTGGAATTGCACCAAACAGAATAAAATATCTAGGAGTAAATTTAACAAAACATGTGAAGGACCTATAGAATGAAATCTACAAAACTCTATTAAAAGAAATCGAAGAAGATACAAAGAAATGAAAAGCTATTCCGTTCGTTCATTAGAAGAATCAACATAGTTAAAATGACCATATTACCTAAAGTATTATACAGATTTAATGCAATCCCCATCAAAATACCATGGGCATTTTCTAAAGAAATAGAACAAAAAATCATCACATTTGTATGGAAGCACAAATTTGTATGGAAGACCCTGAATTGCCAAAGCAATCCTGAGAAAAAAGAACAAGGCTAGAGGCATCACTCTGCCCGACTTCAAATTATACAACAAAGCAACAGTAATCAAAACGGCATGATATTGGCAGAAGAACAGACACACTGACCAGTGGAACAGAATCAAGAGTCCAGAAGTAAACCCATATTTATATGAGCAAATAATTTTTGACAAAAAAGTCAAAAACATACAGTGGAGAAAGGAAAGCCTCTTCAATAAAGGGAGCTGGGAAAACTGGTAAGCCACCTGCAAAAGAATGAAATTAGACTGTTGTCTATCACTATACACCAAAATTAATTCAGAATGGATAAGGACCTGAATATAAGACCTGAAACAATAAAATGCATAGAAAAAAACAGGAATGAAACTCAAGGACCTTGGACTTAAAGAGGATTTCATGAATGTGACCTCAAAGACAAGGGAAGTAAAAGCAAAAATAAATAAATGGAACATCAAACTAAAAAGCTTCTGCTCAGCAAAAGAAATTGTCAATAAAGTAAAGAGACAACCAGCCAAATAAGAAAATATATTTGCAAGCAATACCTCTGATAAGGGTCTAATATCCAAAATATCCAAAAAACTCATACAACTCAATAACGACAAAAAAACAAACAACACAATCAAAAAATGCGCAGAGGACCTGAACAGACACTTCTCCCTAGGCCTACAAACATATGAAAAGATGCTCAACATCGCTAGCTATTAGGGAAATGTAAATCAAAACCACGATGAGATACCATCTCACACCTGTTAGAATAGCTATAATCAACAGTGTAAGTAATAACAAATGTTGGAGAGGATGCGGAGAAAAAGAAAGCCTCATACACTGCTGGTGGGACTGCAAATTGGTACAGCCACTATGGAAAATAGCATGGACGTTCCTCAGAAAAACTAAGAATTGATCTACCATATGATCCAGCAATCACACTACTGGGTATTTACTCCAAAGACTTGAAAACCCATAAAGATATACGTATGCCAATGTTCATAGCAGCATTATTCACAGTGGCCAGGACACAGAAGTAATCGGAGTGTCCTACTGTAGATGATTGGCTAAAGAAGCTGTGGTACATACATAAGAAAAGATGAAATACTGCCATTTGCAACAACATAAATGGACCTTGAGATAATCATGCTAAGTGAGATAAGCCAGAAAGAAAAAGTTCAAAACCACATGATAGCACTTATATGTGGGATATAAACCTAAAAGCAACAAATGAACAAGACAGAGACTCAGGGACATGGACAATGGACTAGTGGTTTCCAGAGGGTAGAGGATGAGGGTAATGAGAGTAGGGGATGAGGGGACAGGTAGATGGGATAAAGGGGATCAAGTAAAGAGGGTAGGGAGAGGATGAAGTAGGTAAAGGAAAACAAATATATGGTAGCTGAAGTTAACTGGACTATGGGTGGTAATCACATAATAGAATATATAGATTATAAATTACAATGTATACCTGAAAATTATATAATTGTATTAACCAATGTTACCCTAATAACCAATTTAAAAATAAAATAAAAGAGTCCGTACTATATAATTCCATTTACATAAAATTCTAACAAATACAAACATATACCGTTCCATAGAACCACAAAGTAACAGAAAGCAGTGGTCATGGGAGGGGGATAGGGATTACAAAAGGATACGAGGAAACTTTTGGAAGTAATATCTATGTTCAGTATCTTTATTGTAGAGGCATTCTGCAAGCATAGTTATGGGTCTTTTCCTCCTCTCTGCCTCTGTCTCTCTGTCTCTCTCTCCTTCTCTCCCTCCCTTCTTCCTTCCCTCCATATTGTGAAAGTTCTGTGTCTGATTAGATTTGTTTCTTCTTTGAATGTTTTAAGGAAGTCTCCAGTAGATAATGGATATGGAATTTTCTCAGTAGGAAGTCTTTTGACAACTAATTCAACTTATTTCATAGTTTAAGACTATTCATAATTATGATTCCTTCTTGAATCTAATTTGATACATCATATTGTTCTAATATTTGCCCATTTCATCTAACTATTCAAATGTATTTGGCCAGATTCTTTCCACTTTTGTAGAAGCTGCTCCCTCTTCGTCTTAATTTGCCTGGCTCCACTCTTCTCATGGTTTCAGGTCTCGGTTTTAAACCTGTCTGGTTCTTCAGATATTGCCGGAAGTGTAATTCACTCATCTGGATGGGTAGAACCCACAGGGGATCTTTTTCAACGTTGTTTCTCCAGCTCCTTTAAAATGTGTGTTTTCCTTTCGAAAGGGGGCGACATTTAAACTAACTTGAAAAAAAGACAAATCTTTCAACAGAGAGTCAGTCACAAATTTACGAGCGCCAACTGTAAACAACAGAATGAGAGTCATCTGGGGCTAAAATAACCGACCCCTCCCGGGAACTGCCTGACCAGATGAACAAATTTTGACACGTGCCTTGACGTTCCCACCTCGCTCACTGGACTCACTCAATCCACTAGAAGAGTGTCCGCAAGATTTGTGGGCATGCCTGGCCAAAAACTCTCAAAGTACGGGAAGTTGGAGGTGGGAGAGGACCCTGAACCCACTCTCCGACGGATCCGAGGGGAGATCTTCTGTGTGCTGGGATGCTATAATTTCAAATTTGAGTTGGGACAGTGACGGAAAGGAAAGCGAGAGTGTGAAGAAAACATACAACCACGAAGGGATTCGAACCCTCAATCTTCTGATCCGAAGTCAGACGCCTTATCCATTAGGCCACGTGGTCTAACAGTTTTTTTCTCCTCAAAATGTATAACAAGCATCTGTACTATTTGGATTATTATCTAATGTAATTTTAATAAAAATATTATCTTCATAAGTAAATTCTCCAATGTTACACGGTAACAAGTTAAAGCTAGATGGGTATTCTGATTTTCTCCAAACTCCTGCCCTTTACTTCACATCAATTGCATTGAACAAAAATTTACACTTTTTGCCTCTCAGCCAGCTGCCTTAAACTGTAAAGAAATAGGAAGGTTTTGAATGTCCCTATGTAATCAAGGTCACACACACTCAGTTTGCCTTCACAATGGAGACTAAGTCAGAATTGGCACCCCCAGGAGTAAATGAAAATCATCACAAGGCAGGCCCCACTTCACCAATGGTCTCCTGACTCTATTTTAAGTGACTCTCTTAGCAATGTTTGTTTATTCCATTTCATTTTCTTCATTATCATGAGCAATTAGAAAATGTGTCTTCTTGTGAAGTCATGCGGTTGTGTTACGTGGGAGTCTGTCCTTAACCCAGACTTCAGTAAACATCCCAGGAATTAAACTTAAACTGAGACCTGAAAGGCGAGAAAAGGTAGCCCCCCTCCCAAAAAAAAAGAAATAAAGAAAGAAAGAAAGAGTATATCCAGTAGGTAGAATTTTGCCCAATTAATTTAAAAATTTAAATAAAATAGTAAATTCTGTAACAAAAATATATTAATTTCTAAATTTGACTAAAGAAAAAATAACAAATATGAATAGCTCTAAGTCATTAAATAAATTGAATAACTAGCCAAAAATCTTCCCACAGAGAAAACACCAAACCTAGGCATTTTCACCTTGAAGTCCTACAAAACATTTTGCAGAGAATAATTTCAGTTAGACATAAACACTTCCAAATATAGTAACAAAAGAAAGCCTCTCCATCTCATTTTGTAAGCCTAACTACATCCTAATATCAATTTTGGAGGCAAAGACAATGTGAAAAAACAAAGTCATGGGTCAGTCTCATTCATGAACATAAATGCAAATATCTTCTTTAAAAAAAAATGCAAACTGGATTCAACAATGTTTAAAAATTGTGAGACAAACTTGGGTTTATGCCAAAGAAGAAATGTCAATTTAACGTTAAAAAATAGTTGTTATGATTCATCACATCAAGAAATTAAAGGAAAAAAGTTATGTTCATCTCAGTACAGGTAGAATAAGCATATAATAAATTTCAATGTCCACTTATGATACAATAATCTAGAAATAGAAAAAAAATTTCTTTAACCTGATTTTTAAAATGCAAAAAAAAAAACCCTGCAGAAAACTTAATACTTAAAGGCAAAAATTCAAAACATTCTGTTTGATGTTAGTAACACATGGAGTATACCAAGAATCAACAATTCTATTCCCTTCTAGATAAAAGGAAAGAAAAAGTGTAATAAAAGAAAGAAACAAACAGAACTGTCTTTAACAGTTTGCAGGCTCGTGTACAAAGATCGATTAATCAAACAAAAATAAATGATTATAGTTAGTAAAAGAGTATTAACACATTTTCCTGACAACTATAAAAATTTTCATATACTATAGACTCTTTTTATGCTTTCACTCGACATCGTTGTTTTGAGATTCTTGTGTCTCAAAATAGTGTTGTTTGTATTGAGTTCATTTTTTTAATTGCTAGAGAGTATTCTGGGATAAAATTTCTCAGACAAAAAAATTTAAGCAAATTTGTGGCCAGTAAACCTGCCTTGCAAGAATTGTTAAAAGATTTTTTTATAGAGGGAAAATAATATAGATCAGAAACGTGGATCTACATTAAAAAAGAAGAGCATCCAAGAAGGAATAAGTGGTAAAATAAAAATTTTTGTTTTTTTAATCTCAATTAATCCAACAGATACGTTTGCTCAAAATAATAATAGCAGCATGTATTCAATTATATATGCTTATGTATATATGTGCTTCTGCATGTTTATTCATAGGTAAACTGATTGACAGCAGTGATAAAAGGGATATGAGAAAGGAATTAGAATTATTTTGCTCTTGTAGGGTACTCACATTATCTATGAAGTCGTATTGCATTATTTGAAAATGTACTTGGATTAGCTGTAATACGTATGTATTATATACTCTGAGGAAACCACTAAAAAGTGCTTTTTTTTTTTAATATAACCAATATGCTAAGAAAGAATAAAATGCAAACATATAAAGTGCTCAATTAAATACCATAAACGGCAAAACGGAGTGGAAGCCAAACTTAGGAACAAAGAACAAAGACAACAAAAAGAAAACAGTAATGAAGTGGTTGATATTAATCCAACTACGATTGGCCTTTGAACAACATGGGTTTGAATCCACTTACACGTGAATTTTTTCCAATGCATATACATTTGGCCCTCCAGGTTCACATAGCAGATTCAATCAACCTCTAATTCAAAAATAGCATTTTTGATCCGTGGTTGGGAATCCAACTGCATGCATTGTTCTTTGCCATTTTATATAATGGACTTGAGCATCTGAGGATTTGGGTATCTGTGATGGGAGATAGGGGTGAATCCTGGAACCAATTCACTGTAAATACTGAGTGACAATTGTAGTTAAGTTTTTAGAGAGTCAAAAGTTGTATGCAAATTTTCAACTGCACAGGAAGTTGGCATCCTCAACCTCTGCATTGTTCAAGGGTCAACTGTATATCAATAATTAATTTGAATGTTAATGGTCTAGCTGCATCAATTAAATGACTAAGATTGTCAGGGTGGATCAAAAAACATGACCCAATTTTATGTTGTCCTCAAGAAACCCCCTTTAAATATGAAGACGCATATGATTAAAAACAAATGGATGGCGAAAAATATACCATGCTAACACTAGTCGAAAGAAAGTAGGATTGGCTATATTAATTTTGAACAGAGCAGAATTCAAATAAGTAAAGTTATCAGGGATAAAGAAAGATATTATCTAATGATAAAGAGGTTAATTCTCCAAGACATAATTCTTTACCTGTAAGCACCTAACAACAGCGTCAAACTATATGGGGCAAAAATTCATAGAACTTCAAAGAGAAACAGATGATCCACTATCATAGTTGGACGCTTGAACAATTCTCTCTCAGAAATGGACTGATCAGCAGGCAGAAATCAATAAGGATACACTTGAACTCAACAACTGAATATAATTAACATCTATAGACTAATTCATCCAACAATAGCAGAATGCACATTCTTCTCAAGATCACATGGAACATAACCAAGATAGACAATATTCTGGGCCATGAGAGATACCTTGAAATTTTTTAAATAATAGAAATCATACAATATCTGCCCATAGACTATAACAAAATGAAACTAGAAATCAATAACAAAGAAAAGTGGAACATTCCAAAACACATTGATATTAAACACATACACATCTAAATAACACATGAGACAAACAAGAAATCTCAAGAAAAATTAAGAAATATTTTTAACTAAATGAAAATGAAAACATATCTTAACAAAATTTGGGGGATACAGTAAAAACAGTGCTTAGAAAGAAATTTATAGCAGTGGATGCACATATTGGAAAAGAAAAAGATCTAAAATTGATCATCTGTTTCCACCTTAGGAAACTAGAAAAAGAAGTGCAAATTCAAAGTAAGCAGAAGAAAAGAAATAAGAATTAGTGCAGAAATCAATGAAATCAAGAACAGAAAATCAATAGAAAAAATCAGTGAAATGAAAATCTGGTTCTTTGAAAAGAGACATAAAATCAAAAGCCTCTAATCAGATTAACTAAGAAAAAAAGAGACAGTACATTAATTACTAATATCATAAATAAAGGAGAGCATCATTATAGGTCCCATGGACATTAAAAGGGTAATAAAGAAATAGTTTGAAGAACTCTTTACCCACAGTTTGGATAACCTAGGTGAAATTAAACAGTTCTTTGAAATACACATTCTGCCAAAACTCACACAAGAAGAAATAGACAATTCGAATAAGCTTACATCATTAAAGAAATTAAATCAATAATTAATAACCTTCCAACAAAAACAACAAGCCCAAATGGATTCACTGGTGAATTCCATCAAACATTTAAGGAAGAAATTATATCAATTCTCTACAGTCTCTTTAAGAGGATAGAAGGAGAGGGAATACTTCCAAACTTGTTCTATGAGGACAGCATTACCCTAATACCAAAACCAGACAAAGACAGTACAAGAAAAGAAAACTACAGACCAATATCTCTCACAACCACGGATAAAAAAATCCTCAATAAAATATTAGCAAATCAAATCCAATAATGTATAAAAGAATTACAAACCATGACCAAGTGGTATGCAAAGCTGACTTGACATTTAAAAATCAATTAATGGAATAATATCTCAACAGGCTAAAAAAGAAAAATCATATGATCATGTCAATAGATGCAGAGAAAGTTTTTGACAAAATACATCTTTTCATGATCAAATAAATCAATAAAACTCTCAGTAAACTATGAATAGAGGGTAACTTTCTCAACTTCATAAAAAATATCTACAAAGGACCTACAACTCATACACTTATGGTAAGAAACATTAAGATCAGCTACAAGGCAAGGATATTCACTCTCACCACTCCTTTTTGACATTGTACTGGAAATTCTAGCTAATGCAATATAACAAGTAAAGAGGAAAAAAAGTATATATATTGGAAAGGAGAAATAAAACTGTTTGCAGATGACATGATAATTTGTGTAGAAAATCCAAAAGAATTGACAAAAAAATAAAACCCTCTTGAAACTAACAATCAATAATAACATGTTCTTAAAATACAAGATTAATTTACAAAAGTCATTTGCTTTCCTATATACCAGCAATGAAAGTGGAATCTGAAATTAAAAATGGGTAGGAAAAGTTAATATTGTCAAGATGTCATTCTTCCCATTTTTATCTATAGATTCAATTCCACTTGAACTTCCAACAAGTTATTTTGTGGATGTTGGTATCTAATTCTAAAGTTTATGTGAAGAGGTAAAAGGCCCAAAAGGGACAACACAGTATTGAGGAAGAAGAATAAAGTTAGAAGACTGACACTACCTGACTTGAAAATTTACTATAAAGCTACAGTAATCAAGACAGTGTGGTAATAGCAAAAGAATAGACAAATAAATTAATGGAACAGAACTGAGAACCAAGAAATAGACCCGCATAGACAACTGATCTTTGACAAAGGAGCAAGCAATACAATAGAGCAAAGAGGGTCTTTTCAGCAAAGAGGGTCTTTTCAACAAATGGTGGAACTAGATATTCACTTGCAAAAAAAAAATGAACCTAAACACAGACTTTATGTCCTTAACAAAAATTAACTCAAAATGGATCATCGATCTAATATGTAAAATGCAAATCTATAAAACTTCCAGTAGATAACAAAGGAGAAAACTTAGGTGACCCTGGGTATGGATACTACTTTTCAGATATAACATTAAAGTCATGATTCATGAAAGAAATAATTGATAAGGTGGACTTTATTAAAATTAAATACTTCTACTCTACAAAAGATAATGTTAAGAGAACAAAACAAGCCACAGACTTATTTTGCAAAACACGTATCTGTTAAAGGACTGGTATCTAAAATATATAAAGAAATATTAAAACTCAACAAAATACCCCACCAAAGAAGGTATACTGATGGCAAATAAGCATATATAAAGATGCTCCACATCATAAGTCATTAGGAAAATGCAAATTTAAATAATGAGATACCACTGCACACCAATTAGACTGTCCCATGGATCCTGAGAAAGAAGATACCTACTAAGAAGGGTGCCTGGTGGCTAATTGGGCTCAAATTTTTAAAAAATGATAAAATAAACAGAGCCCAGCACCCATTTCTGCACACAAATTGCAGGTCAGGGAGAAGTATGCCTCCTGCACTGTACTGCCTGCCTACATTGTGTTCTGCCACCTGAGCCAGTCCTTATAAAGGAGTTCCTGCAATAGTACTTCAACTACTAGGACTGAGGCTTTCCCCAACCAATTAGAGCTGTGCAGCGATATTCTATCAACATCTTCACTAACCAATCAGAGTGGCTCCATTCTGACCAATCAGGACAGTGCCTTTTTGACCAATCAAACTGTGAAGATTTGGAGCCCTCATTTCTATGACCATGGACCAGTCAGGGCCCAGGGCCAGGGACTTCTGTCTATACAAGTCAACTCCTCTCTGGCTTATAGAGTACACTTTCTCTTTCAATTGAAGACCAAGCTGGAGCTGATACAATGAAGATATCTTGCCAGAGTGAAGCAGACCAGAGCAGAGCAGAGCTATCTGGCCAGACAGTCATCTGACCCAGGGCCATTTACAACCATGCTACTTCATAATTAAGTCTTAACACTATTGAGCTGTTCCACAGCCGTGTTGTTCTTATAGATGTGCTATATCACAATTGAGCTATTTGCACTGAATAAAGTTTCCTTCATCATCACACCCCACATTGGGGATTCCTGTTGGTATTAAATTAAAGCCAACAACCATTGATTGACAGGCCAAAACCCAGAACACTGACAACATCAAATGCTAGGGAGGATGGAGAGCAACCGAAACTCTCATACATTGCTGGCTAGAATGCAAAATGGTACAGCCACTTTAAAAGACATCTTGTTGGTTTCTTACAAAACTAAACATACTCTTACCATACAAGCCATTGGTATTTACCCAAAGGAGCTGAAAACATATGTCCACATAAAAACCTGCACACAGATAGATGTTAATAGCAACTGTATTCATAATTACAATACTTGGATGCAACCTACCTGTTCTTCAGTAGGTAAATGGATAAATTAGCTGTGGTACATCCAGGCAGTAGAATATTATTTAGCACTAAAAAGAAATGAGAATTCAAGCAGTGAAAATACATCAAGGAAACTTAAATGCATATTACTAAATGAAAGAAGCCAATCTATAAAGGCTGTATATTGTATGATTTTATCTGTATAACATACTGGAAAAGGCAAAACTATGGAGACAGTAAAAAATTCAGTTGTTGTCAAGGGTGGTGGGTAGAGTGAAGGGATAAATAAGCAAAGCACCAAGGATTTTTAGGGTAGTGATAGTACTCTTATGATACTGTAAGGATGGATACATGTCATACATCTGTCCAAACCTATTGAATATACAACACCAAGAGTAAATCCTAATGTAAACTATGAACTTCAGGTAGTAATGTGTCATTGTAGATTCATAAAACAAATGTATCACTCTGGTGGAGAATGTTGATAATTGGGGAGACTATGCATGGGGTGGAGGTCATGCACATATGGGAAATCCCTACCTTCCCCTCAATGTTTCTGTGAACCTAAAACTGCTCTAAAAAAAATGCAGTCTTAATTTTAAAAAAGATTACTTCTCCACAATATTTTTCTGATGTACTCTCGTTTATACCTATATTATTTGTTCTTCATAACTATTTGTTCATAAATTATTTGTTCATTCAAATAATTCAAAGTAGTGAAATTTCAGTCTTATATATGCTTGATAAGATCAATTATATTTTAAAAAGTAAAGTTTAAAGCCTATATAATGTTATTCTGTATTATTATTTAATATTAAATATTTTATATACAATAAAATACATACAAATCAAAGTATATCACAAAATATTTTATTTTTAAAAGTTTATGCATACGAGAGAGAAGAGAGCTAGTGACTCAAAATAAAATGGCAATTGAATGTTGCTTTCTGCTCTTCTACATATGCCAAGGTTTTGGTCTCATCTGATCTGAATGTGTACTCTCAAAAAGGACAATCACTTCCACGTTTCTGTGCTGCTTTGTGCATTGTATAACCATAGATATTGTAAAAAAAAAAAAAATAGAATAATATCGGGTTCCTCACCATTTTTTGGCCCGCTTTTGTTTTCATTCTCTTCTACCTCTTAGAGCTTTCTATTCTGAATTTCATAGTAAAATATTTTCTTCTTGCCTAGAAGCCATCAAGCTCCGAATGGTCCTAACCTCCAGTTACTGACCTATATCCCCCAAGGATTCACTGGGACCCTTAAATTCAGTTGGACAGGCCTTCTAATCACTTATCCCTTCTTCCCTCCCAACACAGAGCAAGGGTGGGAACTCTGAATGACCACTGCTCTTCTTCAGCAGGAAATAGTTACAGAAGGTTGTTGTCACTCCAAAACCTGAAAGATGTTAGAATTTCCAGTCCTTGATGGGGTCATGACAGAGTAGTTAGATAGGTAGCGATGAGCCAGAGAGAGAAGGACAATGAGGGGTTAACGAGGCCCCAAGACTGGTTTAGCAGGAAAATATACATAACAGGACATTGTAGTTAAACATATACCCAAAGCTAGACAGAAAAATAAAATATCTGATGACTTCAGGTGACTCCCTCGTTTTCCCATGATCAGAAGCTAGATAGGAAAACAAGATATCTGATGGCTTCAGGCACCTCCCTTATACCCTCATAGTCAATTAACTACAGATGACAACTGTATGACCTTACTCTTGGGGCACTCAACCGATATAGGCAAAATTAGTTAACTGAGCCTGCGTCTACCCTCAAAATTACCATGACGCAGGCATATGACTTCCTATCTATGGGCATACACCACATATGCCTGGACCAGGAATAGGACATTCAGAAGAATGAGCTGGGAATTCATCCATTCAAGGTGGGAGAGACAGAAGGAGAACAAAGAAACGCTATTGCCCATATAAACCCCCAAGACTGAACTTCTCTAGGCACTCAGTATTCTATAGAGGCGCCCACTTGGCTTTTCTCCCAAGTGTAATTTGCTCTCTTTACTTAGTAAAATTGCTTCTGCTTGCTACTATCTGTCATTTCTATCTTTCATCTCGGAGCGAGGGATCTTTACACAAATCTTTTGTGAGAGAACCAAGGACCAAACCCCAGACTCACACGATGCAGACGTTTAAGTGCCAGTAACAGTTTTCTGTTTTTAAATGTACAGAAATGAAATCATAGTGGAGAAATTGTTCTAAGTTGCTGATTTTCTTTCAATGTTACATTAAGAAATATATCTTGTTCTTAATATATTATTATTGCTATTTTAAAACAAATTATTATTACTTAAAAGGAAACTTCTATTTAAAAGAGCAGCAACTCTGCTGACAACCATAAACTCATTCTGCCTCTGGGCAGTGAGAATCAGTTGAAGATGGAGAGGACAGCAGCAGGCAGCAAGTTAGGTAGTTGATGCCAAAAGAAATGTTAGGCCTCTGCTTTCCAAATGTCTGCCAGTTTCTGAAACTGGAATTTGTGATCCCTTCTTGAATTTTGTGTACTTGCACCCCTAGACTCTGGGCCCTTTTCACCAAGTAGTCTCCAGCTTGTCAGCCAACAATGAATTATGTATGATGGAAGCAGAGAATAAAACCACCAATGAGAAGTGATGTCACAAGTATGACAGAGTGAGAGATGTTCCCAGATCTATCCACTTGAAACAAAAATAAGCTGAATATCTAAAACTCAATGCAGGGGCAGTGCCCAGGGATAAGGGCAGAAAGAAGATAAGTGGTGATGGCAGAGAAGTAGCAGTTGATTATTACCAGCCATGGGTACAAAAATCAAGGCCTTCATTCCCCAAACCAGGCAGTACCTGCCCACATGTCATCCAAGACCAAATACCACAAAGCCCAAGGGGAATCAAAGCAAATGCTACCAAAACTGTCGCTAATGCTGACAGGGACTGAGGTTGAGGATAGTGAGCATGATTGAATATTTATAAGAAAAAAAAGGACATTTTTAAGACTTTAAATAAAACAGGTATCCAAGAGACTCAGACACAACCTACTGGGAAATGCCTTATACCAACAGTCTAAAGAGAGACCTTTATATAATAAATCCTCTTTCTGGAAAAATTATTTTAAAAAGCAGAATACACTTCTATTATTGCCCAGGCAGAGAAAAAGTCCATAAACACCATGAACAATCAAGATGACAAAGCATCTCAGAAATAAAGAGAAAAATATCCAGAAAATAAGCTTAAAGACATAGAAATTTGCAAATTAAATGACAGAGAACTCAGGATGGTGTACTTGCACCCAAAAATGCCTGAAAAAACTCAGTGAGATTCAAAATAATTCATATCGACAATTCAGAATTTGAAAAAAACAACTAGGTCAGCAGAATGAGATTTTAATAAGGAGATTGAAGACTTAAAAAGAACCAAATAGAACTTCTGGACATGAAGAACACACTGAAAGAGATAAAGAATAAAATAGCAAGCTCGTGAAATAGAGTCGACCAAATGGAGGGAAGGATCAGTGATATCAAAGACAGAAATATAGAAATAAATCAGAAGGAAGAAGAGAGAAACTGAAGAAGGAAAAATAATGAAAGAGAAATATAAAATCTAGCTGATACCATCAAGAGAGGAAACATAAGAATAATGGGCATTCTGAAGGGAAGGAAAAGGAGCAGGGATTAGAAAGCATTTTCAGATGAATAGTTGATGAGAATTTCCCCAATCTAAGAAATGAGCTGGAGCTTGAAATTCCAGAAGTCAACAGAACACCTAATTATCTCAACCCAAAAAGGCCTTCTCCAAGGAAGCTTGTATTAAAATTATCAAAAATCAACGACAAAGAAAGAATTCTCAGGGCAGCCAGGTGAAGAGAAGATGGTAATCTATAAAAGAAAACCCATTAGACCGTGAGAATTCTCAGCACAAACCTTACAAGCCAGAAAGGAGCGGAATCAAAAATTCAAACTATTAAGTGAAAGAAACTACCTCTCCTTTAGATATGAAGGAGAAATAAAGACCTTGCCAGACATACAAAAACTGAGAGAATACTCTACTACAAGGCCTGCATTACAGGAAATACTGAAAGGGATCACCTCACCTAAAACAAAATGACAAAAATATGTATAACTATGAGTAAGACCACTAGCAGGCAGATACAAGCAGAGGATTGCAACCCTTAATAAGAATAGGGCATTATAAGCTTAAACAATAAGAAGAGATTTCTTAGTGCAAGATAGTAATGAATGTGCAGCATACATAGGGACAAACTGACACAACAATACCAGAAAAGGGGAGGATTCAAAGATCAAAATTTGCAAAGGGGAATGGAGATAAGGGACACAGAAAAAAATGGAATATATATATTATATATATTTATATTTACTATCCTTTACATATTTATAATGGTAACCATACACCAAAGTTTCAGAACTGAAACACATAACATAAAACAAAAAGTACCTGAGGAAAACTACAAAAAGCCCAACCAAAAGAAACAAAACAAAACAAAGCAAACAAACAAACAAACGAAACAGCAACACAAGGACAAAGAAGCAATGGAAACACTGAGCTACCAGAAACAAAAGATAAAATAGTTATGGGAAAACCTCATATTTCAATAATCACCTTAAATGTAAATGAACTGAACTCACCAGTAAAAAGGCACAGAGATGCAGTTTGGGTCAGAAACAAAATCTAACCATATGCTGCCTCCAAGAGACACATCTCAGCTCCAAGGACAAATATAGACTCAAAGTGAAAGGGTGGAAAATGATATTTCAAGCAAATGGCATTCAGAGAAAAGCAGGAGTAGCGGTACTAATATCAGATAAAATAGACTTCAAAATAAAAAAAGTAAAGAAAGATTCTGAGGGACACTTCATAATGGTAAAGGGAATCATGCACCAAGAAGACATAACACTTATTAATACCTGTGCTCCCAATCAGGCAACCCTGAAATATGTAAAGCAATTACTAACAGAACTAAAGGGAGAAACAGACCAAAACACTATCATAGTAGAGGATCTAAATACCCCACTGTCGGATATGGACAGATCATCCAAACAGAAAATCAATAAGGAAATAGCATTCTTAAATGACACATTAGACCAACTGGACATAATTGACATTTACAGAGCCTTTTCATCCCAAAAGAGCAGCTAATACATTCTTCTATAGTACAAATGGAACAGTCTCAAGGATTGACCATATACTAGGACTCAGAGATAGCCTCAACAAATATAAGAGGGTTAATATCATACCATCCGTATCTCTGATCATAATGCTTTGAAGCTAGAGATCATTTGCAAAAAGAAATCAGGAAGAATGAATACATGAAGATTAAACAACATGCTACTGAGGAATTATTGGGTCAGAGAAGAAATAAAAAGAGAGATCAAGAGATATATAGAAACTAATGATAATGATAGTACAACATATCAAAACTTTTCGGACACGGCAAAAGTGGTCATAAAAGGAAAGTTCAAATCATTACAGGCCTATCTCCAAAAACAAGAACGAGCCCAAATAAACAACCTAACGCATCATCTTAAAAACTAGAAGAGAAAGAACAAATGAAGCCTAAAGGCAGCAGAAGGAAAGAAATAATCAAAATTAGAGCAGAATTAAATGAAATTGTAAACAAACAAAAAAAAAAACATAGAAAAAATAAGTGCAACAAAGAGTTGGTTCTTGAGAAGGTTAATAAAATTGACAAACCTCTGGCTAGACTCATCAAGAAAAGAGAGAAAAGACATAAATAAACAAAATCAGAGATGAAAAAAGAGAAATTATGACAAACACCATAGAAATACAAAAAAATCATACAAGAAAATTATGAAAGACTACATGACACTAAATTTAATAACCTAGAAGAAATGGACCAGTACTTAGAAAGATACAATCTTCCTAGACTGAATCAAGAACTAGAAAATCTAAATGGACTGATCAGCAGTATGGAAACTGAAACAATCATCAAAACCTACCAAAAAGTAAAAGTCCAGGACCAGATGGCTTCATCAGTGAATTCTACCAAACATTGAAAGAAGATTTAATACCTATTCTTCTCAAACTCTTTTAAAAAATCAGAGTTGAGGCAATATTTTCCAACTCATTTTATGAAGCCAATATTAACTCGAAACCAAAACCTGATAAAGATAATACAATAAAAGAAACTACACATCGATATCTCTCACAGACACAGATGCAAAAATCCTAAATAAGATACTAGTGAATTTAATACAGCAGCATATTAAAAGATTATACACCACGATCAAGTGGGCTTCATCCCAGGGGCACATGGATGGTTCAACATACATCAGTCTATTAATGTGATACACCACATAAACAAATTAAAAGATAAGAATTATATGATCATGTTGATTGATACAGAAAAAGCCTTAGACAAGATACAGCATCCATTTATGACTAAAACACTTAACAAAATCAGTATATAAGGAAAGTATCTTAACATAATAAAGGCCAATTATGACAAATCCTCTAAGAGCAGTAACAAGACAAGGCTGTCCACTTAATCACCATTGTTATTCAATATAACATTGGAGGACCTAGTGAGTGCAATCAGACAAAAGAAAGATATAAAAGACATCCAAATAGGAAACAAAGAAGTCAAACTATCGCTATTTCAGGATGACATGATTCCTTATATAGAAAACCCTAAAGACTCCTCAAGAACACTACTGGAAACAATAAACAAATACAGTAAAGTTTCTAGATACAAAATTAATGTTCAAAAATCCATAGCATTTCTATACTGTAATAACCAAGTGTCATAAAAAGTGGAAAAATAATTCTTTTTCAATTGCAACAAAAAAGAATAAAATACCTAGGAATAAATTTAACGAAACATGTGAAGGACCTATATAATGAACATTGTAAGACCTTATTAAAAGAAATTGAAGAAGATACGAAGAAATGAAAAGATATTCCATGTTCTTGGATTGGAAGAATCAACCTAGTAAAATTACCTTATTACCTATAGCATTATACAAATTTAATGCAATCCCCATCAAAAGACCGTCGGCATTTTTTAAAGAAATAGAACAAAAAATCATCAGATTTGTATGAAAGCACAAAAGGCTCCGAATTGCCAAAGCCATGCTGAGAAAAGGAACAAAGCTGGAGACATCACTCTTCCCAACTTCAGATTATACTACAAAGCAACAGTAATCAGAACAGCGTGGTATTGGCAGAAAAACAGACACACATACCAGTGGAACAGAATCAAGAATCCAGAAGTAAACCCATGTTTATGTGGGCAAATAATTTTTGACGAACCAAAAACATACAGTGGAGAAAGAAAGCCTCTTAAATAAATGGTGCTGGAAAAACTGGAAAGCTACCTGCAAATGAATGAAACTGGACTGTTGTGTATCATCATACACCGAAATTAACTCAAAATGGATTAAGGACCTGAATATATGACCTGAAACAATAAAATGCATCAAAGAAAACATAGGACCTAAACTCAGAGACCTTGAATTTAATGAGGATTTTATGAATTTGACCTCAAAGGCAAGGGAAGTAAAAGCAAGAATAAATGAATGGGACTACATCAAACTAAAAAGCTTCTGAACAGCAAAAGAAACAAGGTAAAGAGAGAACCATCCAAACTGGAAAATATATGTACAAGCAACGCCTCTGATAAGGGCCTAATATCCAAAATATACAAAGAACTCATACAACTTAATAACAACAATAACAACAACAATCTAATTTAAAAAATGGACAGAGGATCTGAACAAACACTTCTCCCAAGAAGACATACAAATGGCCAACAAACATGAAAGGATGCTCAGCATCACTAGTTATTAGGGAAATGCAAATCAAAATCACAATGAGATACCATTTCACACCTGTTGGTATAGCTGTTATTGACAGGATAAGTAATAACAAATGTTGGAGAAGATGCAAAGAAAAAGGAATGAGGGTTCATATACTGCTGGTGGGATTGCAAATTGTTACAGCCACTATGGAAAACAGTATGGAGATTCCTCAAAAAAACTAAGAATTGATCTGCCATATGATCCAGCAATCCCTCTACTGCGTATTTACCTCCAAAACTTGAAAATCCATATCCGAAAAGGTATTTGCACACCAATGTTCACAGCAGTATTATTCACAGTGGCCAGGACATAGAAGCAACCAAAGTGTCCTATGATAGTTGATTGGCTAAAGAAGCTGTGATACATATATACAATGGAATAGTACTCAGCCATAAGAAGAGATGAAATACTGCCATTTGCGACAGCATGGATGGACCTCGACATAATCATGCTAAGCGAAATAAGCCAGACAGAAAAAGTTGAAAATCACATGATATCACTTATCTGTGGGATATAAACTTTAAAGCAACAAATGAACAAAGGACAAACAGAGACTCATGGGCATGGACAATAGACTAGTGGTTACCAGAGGGTAGGGGTAGAAGGACTGGGGAGGTAGGTGAGGTAAAAAGTGTCAAATATGTGGTGACAGAAAGAAATATAACTATGGGAGGTCAACACACAATGTAAACATATATTCCTTACTGTTAAAATGTACAGTTGAACTTACCAAATTTCATTAACCAATGTCACCATAAAAACATTAATTAATTAAAAATAAGAAGTTCCTGAAGATAAGCATGAAAAAAATAAAAATAAATAAATGATACCTTTGCTTAGTAGGGTTATCCTGGTTGTAGGTCCTTGCTTTTCATCAGTTTGAATATTTCATGCCGAACCTTTCTGGCCTGCAAAGTTTCTGTTGAGAAACCAGCTGACAGCTTATGGGAGCTTCCTCATAGGTAACTAACTGCTTTTGTCTTGCTGATTTTAAGATTCTCTCTTTGTCTTTAACATTTGACATTTTAATTTTGATGTGTCTTTGGGTGGACCTCTTTGGCCTCATCTTGTTTGTGACTCTGTGCTTCTTTGGCTTGTATGCCTATTTCCTTTACTAGAGTAGGAAAGTTTTCCATTTTATTTCTTCAAATAGATTTTTAATGTTTTGCTCTCTTTCTTCTGGTATCCTATGATGCAAATATTGGTAAGCTTGATGTTGTTTCAGAGGTTCCTTAAACAATCCTAACATTTTTAGATTTTTTCTTATTGTTGTTCTAACTGGGTATTTTCTGCTTTCTCTTGCAAATCACTGATTTGATTCTCAGCTTCATCTTCTCTACTATTGATTCCCTCTAATGTATTCTTTTTTTCAGTTATTGTATTCTTCATTTCTGTTTTTTGTTGTTTTGTTTTGTTTCTATTTTTATTTTTTATTCATATCTTTGTTGAAGTTTCTCATGGAGATCACTGAGCATCCTTTTAACTGGTGTTTTGAACTCTGTATCTGGTAGATTGCTTGTCTGTATTTTATTTAGTTATTTTTCTGGAGCTTTGTTCATTTTTTCTTTGGGAACTTTTTTTGTCTCCCAATTTTGTCTCTCTCTCTGTTTTTGTTTCTATGTATTAGATAGATCTGCTATGTCTTCCAGTCTTACAGAGTGGCATTATGTAGTAGAGATCTTGTGTGACCCAGTGACACAGTCTCTCTGATATCCTAAGCCAGGTGCTCCTTCTGTGTTCCTTGGGTGGGTTACATGTGCCCTCTTGTTGTAGTTGAACTTTGGTTGCTGTTTGTACCTCAAAGGCAGATTGATTGTGAAGACTGGCCATAACTATAGTGAAGGAACTGTAATATAGGCACTAACCATATGGAGCAGGATTTGTGTTAGCAGTGTTTTGGTGCCTGCTCAGTCTAACCTTTGGATATATTGTTTGTGTAGGTGGCTATGTGGTGCTCTGAAGCTGGCCACTGGGTGTTTGGGTTCTGGGGTCTTTGGGGGCTCTTTTGCCGGCCAAGTTCAGCTGCTCTCTGTGTCCTGCCCAGGGTCACTTGGTATGAGCTATAAAGTGATTTTCAGGTAGTTGGCACTTGTGCTTGGCTTGGAGATGCCTGGAAGAGGCTAAGCTGTGAAACTAGGTTGGCTGTCATGAGTGCTGTTCTTGGGGCTGCTTAGCAAATGGTACAGGGCATTCCAAGGTTAGATGCTTCTTATTTGGGGTTTCTGAACCTTTGAGAGATTTTATAAAAGTCTTTAGGAGTAGCCAAGATAGGCCATTTGTGTGGAAAAGCCACTGGAATCGGCTTGGGTGGGCCCACAATTTGGGGAAGGGTTTCTGGGAATCACCGGGGCAGGGTGAAAGGTATTAACCAGGTTGATGGTGACTCAGATATGGTGCCCAGCTGGGTGGTGGGAGGGCTCAACAAAGGAACAATGGAGAAACTGGGAGAAAGCCATCCCTCCAGCTGTTGCCTTGAAGCCAGACAATTCAGTTCCTTCCTGCATGTCCTTGGCACCTTTCAAGCTGCTGCCCCAATACAGGAGCTCAGAGTGACTGAGTCCGTATGCCAAGTAAGTTCATGAGTGGGTCCTTTAAGAGGAATAACTGTGACTCAAGCAACCTTCCATCTCACTCAGCCACAATATCTGCTGATTTTCACAGCCAGAAGTTTTGGAGAGTTCTCTCCAAGGCATGGAGCTCTGAGCAGGAGTGCCTAGTGCGGGGCTGGGACCACTTTGCTTCTCACAGTAGACCTCAGCAGCCAAGATATCCCTCCAAAGTTTTAATGGCCACACATAGGTGTGATATCAGCTCGATCGGAGTCTCAGCCCCTTTTATTAGTCTGGTAGTGGCTTCTTCTGTATAACTTTTGTTATAGGATATCCATTCAGCTAGATTTCAGGTGATTATCAGTGATGGTTGTTCTATCGCTTAGTTTTTGATGTGGTCATGAGAGGAGGCAAGCACAATGTTAATCTACTCTATCTTTACATGAAGCCTAATCTCTCCATGGTTAAATTTATTCCTAGGGATTTTATTTTTTTGCTGTTATATTTTTTGGCTTTATTGAAATATAATAGACAATTAGTTGCTCACATTTACATTGTACAATTCAACGAGTTTTTGTTCAATTATAGTTGGCATAAATTAATATATTAGTTTCAGTTGTATAGCATAGTGATTAGAGATCTGTATAACTCACAAGCGATCACCCCACTAAATCTAGTACCCCTCTTCCCCCTTACATATTTATTACAACATCGTTAACGATTTTTCTTATGCTACACTTCACATCTCCATGTCTGTTTTGTAACTATCCATTTGTACTTCTTAATCCCTTTGCCCTTTTTCACCATCTCCCAATCCCCCTCCCATCTAGTAGCTCTCGAAATATTCTCTGTATCTATGAGTTTGTTTCCATTTTTATTGTTGTTGTTTATTTTTGTTCTTTAGATTCCACATGGACGTGAAATCATGTGGTATTTGTCTTCTTCTTACTTCATTCAGAGCAATACCCTCTAGGCCCATCAAGGCCATGTCTATTTCCATCCCCTTCCTTTTAGTCTGTTCATCTTTTTAATCTGAAGTGAGTCTCTTGTAGGTAGCATATGTAGGGGTTTTGTTTTCTTATCCATTCAGCCACCCTATCTTTTGGTGGAGCACTTAATTCTTTTCCATTTGAGGTACTTGTTGATAGGTATGTAGTTATTACCATTCTTTATCCATGTTTTCGATACATGTTTTTTCTTCTTAAAGAAGTTCCTCCAACACTTCCTTTAATACAGGCTAGGTGTTGATAAATTCCTTTAGCTTATTTTTGTCTGGGAAGCTCTTTATCTGTCCTTCAACTCTAAATGATAGCTTTGCTAGTTCAGCTAAAGTATTCTTGGTTGTAGATTCTGGATTTTCATCACGTTGAATATTTTGTGCCAAGCCCTTCTGTCTTGTATAGTTTCTTTTAACAACACAGCTGCCGGTCTTATGGGTAGGTAACTAACTGCTTTTCTCTTCCTACTTTTAAGATTCTCTTTGGCATCTGAATTATGATGTGTCTCAGTGTGCCATATTTGGGTTCACCTTTTGGGACTCTCTGAGCTTCCTGGTGTTGTATGTCTATTTCCTTCACCAGTTTAGGAAAGTTTCCATCATTATTCCTTCAAATTGCTTTTCGACTTTTTGTTCTCCCTCTTCTCTTTCAGGTACTCCTATGACACAGATGTTGTTACCCTTAATTTTGTCCCATAGGCTTCTTAAATTATTATTATAGTCTTGGCTTCTTTATTAGTGCCATTCTGCTTGGGTGTCTGGCTTCTCCATCCTCTGTATGGGTGGTTTTATCCTCTTCTTCATCCACTCTGTTTATTTCCTCTAATATACTCTTCATCTCAGGTTATGTATTCTTCATTTCTGACTGGTTCTCTTTTATAATTTCCATTTCCATTTTTATGTTTTTTATCTCTTTGTTAAAGCTCCCACTGAGTTCATCTACACGTCCCCTAAGTTCATTGAGCATCTTTACAACCAGTGTTTTGAACTCTGCCTCTGTTAGATTACTTGACTCCATTTTTCCTGGACCTCAGTCTGTTCTCTCATATGGTTTCTGCTTCTTTGTTTCCCCAATTTGCCTGCTTTTCTGTGTCTGTTTCTATGTACTAAGCAAAGCTCTTAAGTCTCCAGGTCTATTAGTGTGGATTTGTGAAGCAGGTGTCCAGTGGCACAGTCCTGAGATGGGTTCCGCTGCAGGCCAAATTTAGCCCGTGTCTCTACTCCTCTGGAGCCACCAGTTAAGATTCAGCATGCAATCCACAGAGGCTGTGCTTATAGTTGCCTCAAAAGGCCACACCAGAATCTGAGGCCTACTGCCTCCAGTGTGAGTCTAGGCACTGCTCAGCAAGGAGCACCTGACTCACTGAGAATATTACCTGGATGTGGCTTGGGTGGGACCACGAGTTGAGAGAGGCAGAGTTTTAGGGAGTCCTCTGGGAAGAGCGACCTTCATTATCCAATTTGATGACTCCTCAGCTTTGGTGGTACTGCATCGGCACACTGGGAGTGAGGAGTGCTCAACAGAGGAACAATGGATAGTTCCAGCACTCCTACCCAGCAGAAAGCCTTGCTTCTGGCCCTTGCTCCAACAACTCAGTGTCCTCCTATAAGTCCCTGGTCCACCCCCCCATGCAGTGTACTCTGCACTGGTACTAAGAGCAGGTGAGGCCATCACCTCAAAAGTCCAGTCACCAACACAGCCCCTTTAAGAAGAATCTACAGCTGCCGGTTGCCGCTGTCATAGATTCTGTCCCACTCAGCCACTCAAACCGGGAGGCCTTGTGTCTTCACCCCTTCCTACCTCATACCATTGCAGGAGTTGTTACCAGAGAGTGTGGTTCTCCTCTCAATGGCATTATCCAGGCTCTTGACATCTGGGACAAAGAACTGAGCAAGACACCGAAGTACAGAAGAAAAGAATAGCTTTATTGGAAGGGAAAGTAAAGCAACAGTACAATTCCAGACATGGAAGTGGACCTGAACAAGAGATGAGTGGCTCAAACGTGTAGTAACAAAGCCTTTGGGGTTCTTATCCCCATTTACTGTGGGTGGTTACTTTTCTTAGAGGAGTGGGCTTTCTTGATGGACAACTAAGATTGACAGGACTCAGTGACTCATTATTTGCTTTCTGCGCATGTTCATTTCCAGAATTCAGTCTGCTGTAATGATATTAATGAACTTCCTGGCATATACATTATATAATGATGGTATAATGAGCTTCAGTGAATCGAAGGTCATTATGGTCTTCATTGCACAGGTGTGAATGACTGGCTTCAACTAGTACCCAATTTTCTGCTTACTTGTTTCCTTGTATGAGTTACTTTTAGCCCAAAAATGCCTTTGGACTTGCTTAATTATGGGCGGACTGGGGCAGACCCTTTCTAGAATAGGATGATCTCAGGATTTTGCAAGCGGACCTGAAACTCCTTATCTAGCTTTCCTGCCTAAACTTTTTCTAAGAGCTAGGAACCCCTTCAGAACAGGGTCTTAAGTATCCCACTGAAATGTTACCTCTGTCCCTAAACAAGGAAAAAAGAAGATACAAACTTGTTATTTAAATCATACATTTATTAATTTTCTTATTATTTATTCGCTTGTTAAGCATGTAAAGGAAAACAGGCTTGATTAATATATTTCTTAAAGAAAACAACCTTGGACTCTCAGACTCTAAGGGCTTTGCCTGGCCTAAAGCCATTTCTGCCTATAATGGACCAAGAAGAACACTAAACTTCAATGATCCTTATCAATAGCCGGGTGACCTGAGCCACGTTTCAGGGTAATTATCTGAATTTCAGGGTAATTATCTGAGTAAGAATAAGACTTAACTAAAAAAAAAAAAACTATTAAAAGTTTGTATGTACATTTTGTAAATGATGGCCATATCAGGATGATTTCTTATTTCTCTCTCTCATTGTAGGGCTTCTGTTCATCTAGTGACTAGGCAACTCTATTTGCTGTTTGCTCCGTGTTTCCATCATAACTTTTATTTGGTCTCAAGAGGGGATAAACAAAGCCTCTATCATCTACGCCACATTTCCTAGGTTCCTGCTTTCATTTTTGCTGCTATTTTTAATAAAATCGTTTTCTTAATTTTCTTTCTGATAGTTCGTTATTGATGTATAAACATGCAAGTTATTTTTGAATATTAAATTTATATCCAGCTACTTTACTGAATGCATTTATTAGATCTAATTGTTTTTCTATGGAATCTTTAGGGTTCTCTCTCTATAATATCATGTCATACGAATAGCAGTAATTTCCTTCTTTTCAATTTCTGATTTTGGATGTATTTGTTTAGACTTTTGTTTGTTTATTTGAACTTTTCGTCTGGTTCGCTACATGACATCAATCTATGGGCAGTTATTTGGTGAAGGGACATCTTTATTTTAGTTCTGATCCTTTAAAGGGTAAATTCTTTTGGCACCCTGTTAGTATATCATTTCATTTATTTGGGGTTTCCTTCATTTGAAGAATGAACATTAGCTGCTATTCCCAAATTTGCCGAAAAATTATACAAATCATTCGTTTTATTGTTTGCACCCACTACTAGTAAGTATAATCGCCATGCATTTTTATTCTTTAATTTTGTGTTGATTCTGTCATTTACTTGGGTTCATAAAATCAGTGAGACAACCATACATCTGAAATAATCCCACTTGAACCATGATTGTAGTCTTTTTTGTCCTTTTTACTGGGAGTTCAAGTTTGCTTTTGATAATTGACAGTTTTGCATCATGTTCTCAGGGGATATATTTTATAATTTCTTTTCTTTCTTCTTCTTTTTTTTTTTTCTTATTAAATAACGTGGGTTTTGGTCAGGGGCTAATATTTTGGCCTCATTCAATGGGCTGGGTTCCTCCCTCCTCTTGAATTTTTTGGGATAGAAGAATTGGTGTTTATTCTTCTTTGAATATTTGGCTAAATTCACCTGTGAAGCCATCTGGTCTAGGACTTATTTGTTTTTTGGGAGTTCTTTGATTACTGATTGAATTTCATCAGTAGTAATCAATCTGTTTGGATTTTCTGTTGCTTCTTGATTCAGTCTTGGAAGAATGTATGTTTCTAGAATTATCTTTTCCAGATTGTCCAATTTGTTGCCATATGATTGTTCATAAAATTTTCTTATAATTAATTCTTTCTATTTCTATGGTATCAGTTGTCATTTCTCTTTAATTTCTGATTTTATTTATTTGAGTCCTCTCTTTTTCTTGAAGAGTATAATTAAAATTTATCAATTTAGTTTATCTTTCGAAGAACAAGCTCTTTATTTCATTAATCTTTTGTATTTTTTAGACTCTATTTTGTTTATTTTCACTCTGATCTTTATTATTTTCTTCCTCCTACTCACTTTGGACTTTGTTGTTCTTTTTCTAGTTCCTTTAGGTGTAAATTTAGATTGTTTATTTGAGATTTTTCTTGTGTCTTGAAGTAGACTTGTATCGCTCTCAATTTCCCTCTCAGGACTGCTTTTGATGTGTCCCCTAGATTTTGAGTCATTGTCTTTTTATTTGTCTCTAGGTATCTTTTGATTTCTTCCTTGATCCCATTCTTAACCCATTCATTGTTTAGTATCATGTTATTTAGCCTTTATGTTTTTGTGAGGTTTTTTTCAGTTTTTTTTTCTTGTAATTGATTTCTAGTTTTGTACCATTGTGTTTGAGAAGATGCGTGATATGATTTCAGTCTTCTTAAACTTATTGAGACTTGTTTTGTGGCCTAATATATGGTCTATCTTGGAAAATGTTCCATGTGCCTTTGAGAAGAATGTATACTCTGCTTCTTTGGGATGAAACGCTCTAAAAATATCAATTAAATTTATCTGGTCTAGTGTGTCATTTAAGACCACTGTTTCCTTGTTGATTTCCCATTTGGTAGATCTGTCCATTGGTGTCAGTGGGTGTTAAAGACCCCCACTATTATTATATTATTGTTGATCTTTCTCTTAATATCTTTATTTGTTTTATATATTTTGGCACACCTATGTTGGTTGCATAAATGTATATTAAGGATTATATCTTCTTGTTAAATTGACCCCTTCATCATTCTGAGATGTCCTTTCTTTCTTAGTATAGCCTTTGTTTTAAAGCCTATTTTGTCTGATATAAGTATTGTCACACAGCTTTTTCTTTTCATTTCCATTTGAAAGAAATATCTTTTCCATCCCTTTACTTTCAGTCAGTATGTATCTTTTGATCTGAAGTGGTTATCTTATAGACAGCATTTGTATGGGTCTTTGTTTTCTTATCATTCAGCTACCCTATGTCTTTTCTTTTGGAGAATTTAATCCATTTACATTTAACGTGATTATTACGATAATGTAGTTATTGACAATTATTCATATTTATGTTCTTTTGTTCTTTTTACCCCCACTTCTTAAGGAAATCTTGTTTACATTTCCCGTAATGCTGGTCTGGTGGTGATGAACTCCATTAACATTTTCTTGTCTGGGAATGTCTTTTATCTTTCTTTCAATTTTAAATGATAGCCTTGAAGGGTAGAGTAGTGTTGGTTGTAGGTCTGTTCTTTTCATCACTCTAAATATTTCATGCCAATCACTTTGGCCTGTGAATTTCTGTTGAGAAATTAGCTGACAGTCTTATGGGAGCTCCCTTGTAAGTAACTAACTGCTTTTCTTTTGCCGCTTTTAAGATTCTCTCTTCGTTTTTAAACTTTGGTATTTTAATTATGATGTGTCGTGTTGTGGGCCTCTTTGGGTTCATCTTGTTGAAGACTCTCTTTACCTCTTGGATGAGTATATCTATTTTCTTCACCAGGTTAGGTTAGTTTGCAATCATTATTTTTTCAAATACATTCTCAGTTTCTTGCTTCCTTTCTTCTCTTTTTGCTTCTCCTATGATGAGAATGTTGGTGCATTTGATATTTGCCCAGAAGTCCCTTAAACTAACCTATTTTTTAAAATTCTTTTTTATTAATATTTTGATTGTGTGTTTTCTGCTACCTTGTCTTCCAAATTGATTTGATGATCAGCTTCATCTAATCTGCCATTGATTCCTTCTAGTGCATTTTTTTTGTTTGTTTCATTTATGGCAATCTCAATTCTAATTAGTTCTTTTTATGGTTTCTATGTCATTTTTACACTATTTCTTTGTTGAAGTTCTCACTAAGTTCCTCAAGCATCCTTATTACTAGTGTTTTCAACTCCGTATCTGGTAGATTGCTTGCCTCCATTTTGTTTAGTTCTTTTTCTGGAGTTTTGTCCTTTTCTTTCTTTGGTAACATCTTTTTTTTGCCCCCTCATTTTGGCTGCCTGTTTGTTTCTATGTATTAGGTCTGTCTCTCAGTCTTTGTAATGTGGCCTTGTATAGTAGGTATCCTATGGGGCCCAGTGGCACAATATCCCTGATCACCTGAGCCTAGTGCTTTAGGAATGTCTCTGAGTGGGTTGTCTGTGCCCTCCTTTTGTAATTAAATCTTGATTACCATTGTTTCATCAGTGAGTGGGATTGACTATGAGGCTGACTTGCTGTGAGAATTAGCAATGACCATAGCATGTGAGCTATTGAGTTGGGGCTGACCCCATAGAGCAGGATTTATCCCAGCAGCTTTGGTGCCTTTTGAGATTACCCTTTGGGTTCCACTTGTGGAGCTATTCAAGTGTTTCTCTGTTGTGGTCTAAAGCCAGCTGATGGGTGGGCTGGTTCTGGGGCCCCTTAGGAAGGACTCCATGCAGGCCATGATCAGCCACTGCCTATGACAGGCCAGGGGCTACCTGGTTAGAGCTTCAAAAAGATCTGTGGTTGGTCACTGCCTGTGGTAGGAGAGGCCATGCTAGGATCTGAGGCAGGCTGCCACCAGTAAAAGGGGTAGGGAAATTCAACAGAAGGCATAAAGCATCCTGAGACCTTCCACTGCCTACCGGCTGCCAGTAATGCTCAGCACCTAAAAAAGTCTAGGACAGTAGGTGAATTTGTTGAAGCGGAGTCTCAAGGAGTCACTAGGGTGGGGCAAGTGGTGTTCATCAGGTTAATGCAGATTCAAATTTGGCTCCAATGCTGAGCCTGGGTCCACTCAGCAAAAGGCTCAGGGTACTCCAAAGCCTACTGACACCCACCTGGGGCCTGCTGACCTTTGAGAGTTTATTTAAAAAGACCGTTGTGGGGCCAAAACTTTCCTGCCACCAAAAGTGCCTGTTGTGGTTGAGGGAGTTGGGTGGGGCAGGGCCTCAGGGAGTCATCAGGGTTGAGTGAGTGGAGTTCACAAAGCTAATGCAGATTCAAATTTGGCTGTGTGGCAGGAAGGCTCAACACAGAGAAATGGTACCTGCCTGCCAGCTGGCTGTGTAACAAAAGGGCTCAACACAAGGACAATGGCAGCTGTTTCTCCAGTTCTTGCCCTGTAGTCACCTATCTCAGTTTCTTCCTGTACATCTCTGGCAACTCCCAAGATGCTGTTTCTCTGCCAGAGCCCAGGATAAGTGCCTGGAGTAAATGAGTCTGTGCACAGGCTCTTTAAGAGGAATTCCTGGGTTTCTAGCAGCCTTCCATCTCACTTGAATGAATGGAATCCCTGCTGGTTTTCACAACCAGATATTGTGGATGCTTCTCTTCCCAGCACTGGTGCTCTGAGCTAGAGGGCCTGGTGTGGGGCTGGGGCCCCTTGGTCCTCAAGAAGTACCTCTGCAGCTGAGATATTTCTCTCAATTCTCAATGCATAGGTTTGAGGTCAGCCCCTCACATGTCTCCACCCCTCCTACCGGTCTCTATGTGTTTTTTTGTTCCTTAGTTATAGGGTTTCTGTTCAGCTAGTTTTCAGATGGTTCTCCAGGTTGATATTTCTATAATTTAGTGGTAATTTTGATGTGGTCATGGGAGGAGGTAGGCACAGCATTTATCTACTCTGCCATCTTGACTGGAACTAGAAACGCACAATCTTGAACCTCATTCAGACCAACAGAATCAGAATCTGCATTTTAACAACTCCCAGGTGATTCATATGCACATTATAGTTAAGAAGCATGACCCTAGAACAATGGTTCTCAATCTACTATTTCTCAGAATTACCTCGATGGCTTGTTAAAATATAAATTGCAGTTTCTGATTCAGCAGGTCCTGGCGTGGGGCCCAAGAATTTGCATTTTTAACAAATTCCAAAGTGATGCTGATGCTTCTGGAACCACACTTTGAAAACTATGTCTTATAGCTTATAGCATATTAGGGATCCTTTTTAGCCCATCCTCTGGTCTCTACCCTATTTCCCGATAGATATTTGACCTTCAATACCTGGATATGAAATTGGCAGCAATGACAGGGACTTCTGGAATGGAGCATTCATTTAACATGTATTACTTAAATTTTTGTTGAGTGCTTACTGAATGGTGTTGCTACAAAAAAAAAATGATAGAGTCAAGGGAAGTATGAGAGAGGCTACTCTTACTGAGAATGTATCTTCATATGAATAAGAAAAATTTATGTTCCTTATTTTCAGTATTGGTATATTAGTAAATATTTGTTTTCCTGCTCTCTCCTTCCCTTTGCATATAAGGAGACAAGATATACAGGTAGAAGTGCTCACAGAAACCAGGATAGTCTCACTATTTTGAAAGAGGAACAGCCATTTAATAAGACATAAAGTAAGATTAATTCTCCCAGCAACTGCATGCAGAGAACTTGATCTCTAAACTGATTACAAGTATCCCTCCTTATTCAAAGAAAGATTCTTCCTCGTCTAGGTAAATCCTTCTACTTGTGACTTTGACTATATTCTACTTGCTTCCTTGAAGTCTAGATCCATCAGCGATCTCCACCCTGCTTCAAATCTCTTCCCGTCCTTCTCTTTCTCCCTTCCTTTCTTGTATTTATCATTATAAATAGCTTCTTGTCAGTTTCCTTGTCTTCCTTGTCTTAATGAATCAACTCAATTGCAATTTTTCTCATTTCTACTATTCCACTGAAACCACTATGAATAAAGTAATCAATGACCTCTGTTTATACAAAATTAGGAAACCATAATAAGATCTTTGGTGGCAAATGGTAGAAATCCTGCTTAAACTAGGTTAAAGAAGGAAAAGAATTTATTAGTTTCTTTTAATAGAATGCAAGAAAAAATCAAACAATTGAGTTCTGGAAAGGATAAGAATACAGTTGAGCCTTGGTAACAGCTGAAACCTGGGACTCTAGCACTGTCTGCCAAGGACTCTTATCATATCTGCTTTTATTGTAGATTCTCTCACTGTAGAATGGCTATCTTTACATGAAAGAGAAGCTATCATTTTATGTCTGGGCTGAAACCAATATACAGAATGTGTCATAATGCTTTTATTTCCATTAATGTCCAAAATTCTTGAAAAGGAAGTCAGTGGCCTAGTTATTATATCAGGTGTGCAACATGGATCAATCAACTCTGATCAGGTTAGTGGATTTGTATAAGATCCACATGGATGAGGGTAGGTTAAGAAGAAGAGAGTAAGAGTTCCCAGCAGAAGGGTGGAAGAACTGCTAAACAAACTGTCAATAAGTATTCACTTTAGACTCTCAAATTTTACCAAGAATTCATCTTACCAGCCTTCATTTTACCAGGGATTTTATAGAGTTGACAATTACTTGCATATATATCTCTCATTCCTTGGCTACCATTAAATTATTATTCCCACTTCTCTTCTTAAAATTCTTTCTCCATATCTTGTTGCATCCTTTTTCTGTCTGACTCTGTATTCCAAGTGTTTGGTCCTCAGAATTTCTCTTATTATTTCACACATTCTCCTTTAGATTTTATCCTGTTTCATGCTAGTCAAAAAATTTTCACCCTGGTTCCAAACTCATAGTGTAGTCTTCCACTGCAGCCTGAATTCCCTAATACACACTTCGAACTCATCAAATTAAAAAAAAAAAAAAAAAGTTTATCATCTTTTGTCTCTCTATTCCTCCCAAACAGACCTTCCTTGTATCTTGATCCTAAACCGATGAAATAACTGCCCTCAAGTAAAATATAGGCCACCTGGGAATGAGACAAAAATTTTACACTGGTATTATGGAAGTATCCTTTTAAAAATTGGGTATTTTGAAATTTTCAAAAGAAATCACTAACATATAATTAGACATTTTCCTCATGAAATAACTTAAGATTTTATCTCTGCAACAGTTACTTTCAGTTTATTATCCCACAACATAAAGAAAACATCCTTCTTTAAAAGGGAAGGATCTGTATTTCTATTAAAGGTTTGGACAATACTTTTCTTTAGCCACAGAGAAGTTTTAGTTTTATAAATCAGTGAAATGAAGGATAACAAGATCAGTAAATTCATAGTCAGTGGGTTCATTAACCAGCATCAGCATGGAAATTCATTGGGAAGAAAAATGCATAATTTATAAGTTTAAGGAACAAGCTTAATGTCCTTTAACATGTATCCTTAATAAATGCAGTTTCCTGTAATGAAATATTTTGTTAACAAGGCAATTATTATTAAAATCTTTGAATTTGACTGGAGACTTTCTTGCTCATTTAAAAAATAAACTAGCCAGAAATTCGATTTCTTGATGACAAGATGAAGATTATATATCTAACTTAAATATCACTTTAGCCCCATCTGATAAATGCTCTATATTTTCATGGCAATTGGAATGTATTTTCTAATCTTCTCTCCTTTCTTCATAACAAAAAGTAATGGCTTTGTACTTTCAAAAGTTCTTGAGTTCACCATAATCCTTTCAAGATTTTTAAATTAAATTCTATGGATTATACTTTATTTTGACCAAAGTTGAATTAGAGTATTTTCAAGTTTATAAATGTATATTCCTAGATACATTCATAACTTGATGCAACTCTATTGTTGTAGCCTTGACATCTGCTATTAAAGTTTAGAGAAATAACTTTTCGGACAATGTTAATACACATAGAATACAATTTCCAAATTAGGATTGTAATACATAAACTGTTTTATAATCTTTTTTTTTTTTCAGGTAATACAATATTTTGACAAACTTCCCATGGAAGAAAATACATCCAATTTTTTATTATCAAGACTGCTTGGTATTTAAATGCATCAAGGAAACATTACTTGAGTAAATACTTCCTCTAACATTGGCCCTTGGATGGTTTCCTTTTCTGACCTAGGGTAATAATATAAATGATCCTTATATATTAATCTCATAATTAGATTTGGGGTATATATTTCATAATTTCCTAAAAATTCTAGTTCAGTCAAATGTTACTAACTTTTTAGACCTTTACATTCTTATTTCTAAATTGTTGTCATGGAAGACTATAAAAATGTCTCTCTCCAGCTAGTATCCAGGAAATGTTTATCCACACCTTTATCAATATTGGCAGACACTGAAGGTTGCTTCTCCAGCAGCTTTTCTCCATTCTTCTTGATAACAGAATTCCTATTGCATGGCAATGTACCCCTACTTCAGGGGATAAATCACGATTTTTCTAAGCCAGGAGTGGCAATCCTTTTCCCCATAACCAAAGATCTGTGTAAGGTAAGTTATATGACCCAGTTATGGCTTTTTAGTTGAAGGAGGAAATTCGCTGGAGGCTTTTGGAAAATACTTTTTCTTAATGATGGAAGAGTTTTGAGGGGTTCTTCTCCCTAATTTCTCTCCCACTCATAATTGTTTTTGTTTTGTTTTCCTTTTATGACAAGTTGATGCTGGGAATGGCAAAGCACTTGTGATCTCTAATGACAAACTTGAGGACAAAGACCAATAGACAGAGTGGGAGAGAAACATGAAAAAAATCTGAATCCCTGATGATATTTCTGGGCCATTAAAATAATCTTGAGACCACTTTATCTTGTTATATATTTTTTAAAAATGGGTTTATAATTTAAATGACTTTTAGTCATTTAATATTGTTTTATGCTGCCAAGTACATTTTAATGAAGTTACATTTTTCAATCTTTATTAATCTAGTAAAATATTTAATCATTGTTTCTGGTGGCATTTCCTAAATTGAAATTGTTTTCTTATATGTGTTGACTCTTTGTACTTATTTCCCAGAAAAAGTATCTGTGTTGGATATTATTTTGCATAATTCGTCTTTCTCTGCCCTTGATATATCTTCCCTATGGGTGAAGTATACTTTCCCAATCCACTGACATTGAGTTTAGCAATATGACTTAATTTGACCAATGGAATGTGGTGAGGGGGAGGAGAAAGTGTGGTTCTGAACTAAGGTTTTGAAAGTCTTGGCAAAGTTTCCCATCCCACCTTCATCTTGTATTACATCAGAACAGCATATCAGGTAACTGCTGGTTTGGAGTGAGGAAACGTACTGAGACACATGGGTAACACAACAGAGCCCAGCCAATCCCTGAGCTCAGCAGGGCCTAGACAAACAAGGGGCCTGTAAGGGAGAAATAAATGTATATTACTTTAAGCCACTGGAATCCTTAACCCATTTTTTTCAGGCTGTTCAATACTTTTCTTATTTGAAAGATCACTGTCAAATTTAAATTATATAAATATAGTAGACCAATTGTATTTATCTATTATGTATTAAAATGTTTTTACAAATTAATTTTACCTTTATATTTATTAATATCTTTTTTCCAATGTAGAATTATAAATTTTCAGTGGGGTTAAATCCAGTAATTTGCTTCTTTGTGGCAACTTTCCTGGGAATCATTCTCTGATTGTCTTTTTCTTCCCATTATTTACACAACTATGCATCTATCCTAACATTGAAAAAGTACATTTAAACAATAATATATCCAGAATTTGTTTTGGTGAAAGTAGTGAATAAAGACCTTAATTTGTTCCAAAGGGTTAGCCTTTGGTCTCATGGAAAATTTTTACTTACTTTTTTGAAATACCATCTTTATGATACAACCTTCTATTGACTTATGAATTTGTGCATGAAAAATATAAGGCAAATTATACATGGAATTAATATTACCACTTATTAAAATGGAAAATATTCATACATTCGAGTCTCTGAGCTGACACCTATTTATCCATTTGTTCAAAAAATACTTACTGAGCATTACCATGTGCTAGACATTTTCTAGGACATGGGGATAGAACAATTAAAAAAAATAGATTTAACCCATCTTTTCATGGATACTATATTCTAGTGGGAAAACAGAAAAAAAATTATAAGATAAATTGAGAAAAATAAATCAGGAAAGGAGAATAAGGAATCAGGGCAGGGAGAGGATAGATAGTATAAGACATTCCAAGTTGTAGTCTTTGGATTTTACTTGGAATGAGATAGAAGCCACTGGAAGGTTTTGAGCAGAAAGTGACATGATTTAATTTATATTTTAAGACGATCTGACAGCTGAATTGAGAATAGATGGTAGGAAAGCTACGGCAAATTCAGTGAGATCATTGTTATTGTAATAATACAGAAATCTTAGAAAGAAAAGATGAGGAATGACTCAGTGCTTTCGATAATATAAAGGAAATCATTATTTGTTGTAAAGGAAGATTGGAATATATTAATGTGCCAATTACTGCATAGGTACAGAAAGCATTTACCAGATGGAGTTAACATCATTAAAGGTTAAATATATGTGTAATCTGCATGTCGTCATCATAAATTTAAATTTTTGGCTAGTTTACTTGCTAAGGTAAATAAGAAACTTTCCTTTCAAATTCAAAGATTTTTAATAGTAATTGCCATTAGGATTTTCAATGAAATATTTTGTCATTAGGAAACTGCATTTGTTGGATATAAATTTTTAAAACTTTGTGTTTGTTCCTTATATTTTAGAAAAAATTCTAATCATGCTAATGAAATAATCAGACTGAAACAGTTGAGAACCATATGATTTCACTCAGATGTGTGATAATCAAACTGAAAGCAACAAATGAACAAGACAAACACAAAATCTCATAAACACAGACAACAGTTTAGTGGTTATCAGAGGGAAGTGAAGAAAAGTAAAGTGTGAAGGAGGTCAAATAAATGGTGATATTAGGAGATTTGACTTTGGGTGGTGAACACATCATGCAATAAACATGATGTATTATTAAATTGTACACTCGAAATCTAAAAAAAAATCACTAACAAATGTCACCCACAATAAATTTAATAAATAAGTAAATAAATAAAATTATTACCATGCTTTGCCCAGGTTACTTATTGTTGCTGTTTAGTGCTTTAAGTTTCTTCTTGATGTTTTACCACCAATGATTATATATTATTACTAATATTATTTTACAGTAAATGTTTAGATTTCCCAGATTTTTACTTCCATTGCTTATCATTCTTTATTGAGCTCAATTTTTCCTTCATGATTTAATTTTATTTTCTCAATTATGTTCTTAATAGTTCTTCCAGTGAAAATTTATTGGTAATCAAGCCTGAGATTTCTAAAACTATTTTTGTTCCTCTGTCACTCTTGAACACCACAGTGATCAGTGGGTTGATCTATATAGGTCAATTGTTATTTTTTCTCTGCTCTTTAAAAATATTTTTTAACTCTGGCTTTTGTCATGGCTGTTGAAAAATTTGCCATAAGTCAATTTATTTGTTATTTATCTCATTTTTTTCTATATTTTTCCCCATTATGATGGATCTATGTATAAATTTAGTTTCATTTATCTTGCTTTGAGTTGGTCAGTTGCTTGAATTTGAGAGTTCAGGCCTTTTATCAATTCTAGAATATTCTTATGTTTTATCTCTTCAAAGATTGTTGCCCATTTTCTTCTTATAAACCAATGTTGGAACGTCTCAGTCTCTTCTTCATAACATCAGCTTTTTCATGATTTTCTGTTTTTTACTCTATTCTACCTTCAGCATAATTTTGGTTAGATTTATATTCTATTTTATATTTTAAACTTTGAAAACTATTCATAAAAAAAAATTTATAACAAAGCTACAAGGCATTAAAAACACAATAAGTGTTTTAGCCACTGTTATAGCCACCACCCATGTTAAGAAACAGAATATGACCTGAGTGGCCCTATCAAAATCACAATCCCCTCCTTCCTTCTTTAACTGAATACAGATAATCCCTGTCCGAATTCTGTGTTCATATTTTGTGGCTTTTCTCTTTAGATTTTTACCACATAGTAGTTCTAATTTATGCTGTTTAGGTTTACACACTTTTAAAACTTTTTATTAAAAAATTTTTATATAAATGTCACAATATTTGAATATTTTTCTGTAACTTGGCTTTCTCTTTCAATATATTCTTAAATGTAATCCATATTAATATGTGTAACTGTAGGCCACATCTTTAAAGTCAAGTTTATTGGGGTATAATTTACATACAGTAAAATGCAACATTTTAATTACATAATTTGATGAGTTTTTATATATACATATATACATACACATATACATATATAACCACCACAATCAAGATATAGAACATTTCGTCACCCCCCAAAATTTTCTCAGCAATGATTCATTTTTAGTATTCTAGTTGTTGAATAAACATAAACATTTTATTCTGCGAATGGATATTTGCGAATGGGTTGTTTCCCATTTGGACCTTTATAAACTTTGATGTTAGAAACATTCAAATACATGGATCCTGCAGATGTTCAACATATAACTAAGTGTGGATTTGTAAGACTGTAAGGGATGTATGTCTTCAACTTTAATAGGTAATAACTTATTTAATCAATTTTCTTTTCTACACTGAGCAGGAATATTTCTGTCATTTCAAGTTTCCATATATCTATAGGATTCTTTCTGGGATCTCTATTCTACTCCAGAGATTTATTGTCTATTGTTATCTTAATACCACTCTGTTTTAAACACTATTGTTTTATTAAAAGTTGATGTTTTATGTGAGAATAAGCAAGTTTTCTCACTTTTGTTTTTTTTAAGTGTTCCTTAGCAAGTCTGACTCTTTGCTCTTTATAAAATTTTAGATAGCTGTTACTTTGTATGAAACCTCTATTGGTATATTCAATAGAATTGTAAACTGGCACTTTTATATCAAGTCTTTCAATTATGTCCATCTTCTTTCATGTCTACAACCATTTCCCCAATTCAAGTCATTATCATTAAGCTATTTCATTACAAAATTCTTCTTGGTCTCCTTGCCTCTAGCACTCCAATTTATTTTCTACATTGTAGCCAGAGAAATCTTGCTAAAATATAAGTCAAGTAGCCTTCTACTTATCACCCTTGTAGTGACTTCCTGAATGCCTCCAGGATAAAGGCTAACCTCCTCAACTTGGTTCATCTTTATAAATCAGTTTCTGTTCACCTGTTCATGCTCACCTCTGGCCACCTTTTCCCAACATATAGCACCCTGCATTCCTTTGTGCTTCTATCACTGAGTTCATTTTTGGTTCCTCAAGTTAACTATGACAAATTTTTTTCAGATAGGAAAGAGAAATCTGGAAAATTTACCTTCCTAAAGAGGCAGAGATTTCAGTTAGAAAGTAATTTGCATTTAAATATTACTATAATAAAGCACATCATAATCATAATCACACTCTTAAGAATTATACATAACAGACTCATGCTCTTTTCTTATATTTTTTAACATAACCTTAGGTTTAAGGTTTAATTAAAATCATAATTGTATCAATCATAATAATAAAAATTGATTGTCAATTTAATTTAAAACAAATGTATCAATACAAAGCACATAGTATGTTCTTTGAACCAGTGTTTTATTTCCTGATTATAATAATTTCTAATTGTATAATGTTTGGAACTTTCACAAACATCTTTCTATCTTGGTGAACACCAGAAAAGATATTCTGGAAGTTACTATTTAGGAGAATCCAGGAAGAGTACAAATTGGGCTAGTTTACCCATCCATTCTTCAAAACTCCTAGCAGATTCACTGCAGAAAGTACACAGCCAAATCAGAGAAGAGGGTTCTTTCTATCAGGAATCCCTTTGGCACCTGACACAAAATCCTTTTCAGTCTCTGAAACATCACAAGGAGCCAGCCAACTCAGAAGTCTCCAAAAGTACCACCCAAGTACTACCTTCCTACTTTCTTCTCCTTGTCACAAAGCCCCCCTCTGCTTTTCTTCCTCACTCCAGTTCTTTCTCAAGCTTCTCACCACCAGAACTGAGAGGAAAGAGGTCCTCTGATCCATGCAAGTCTATGGAGGACTCATGGGTATAAAGTTGAGCAGGCCACCTGGTCCTCAACTGCAACTCCCTCTTCTATCTTGCTTCCTCTAAAGGTGTATTCATAGCAGTAAACCTTCCTCTAAAGGTGTATTCATAGCAGTAAACCTTGCTAGGAGGCCAAGTTTCATCTAAAGACTCCAAAATATGTACACACGTACACACACACACACACACACAAAGTATAAATTGGTAACTTGTCCTCTAAGCTCTAAAATTCTGGCTTTCTCATGGGGTTCATGTGAGAATTTTTCAGGACATTTGTGGGGGACTTGCCCCACAAATATATGTATAGAAAAATAGGTAGGTAGATAGATTACATAGATGATATAAGGTGATATCTATATCTATCTATCTATCTATCTATCTATCTATCTATCTATCTATCTAATCATTTAATCTTCCTGCTCAGGTAGTCAGAGAGCAGATGTCTGCTGCCTAAACTAACACCCAATCTGGAAATGGAATGCAAGTCTCCTCTTCTTGAAGTCGTCTCTACAAGTAATTTCTTAGCACAAAGCACTACATTGGAAGCCAGTTCTACCACTCCTTAGTTATTCTTCAAGGTATGTCTGTGTGCTGTGTGTGTGCATGTAAAGGGGAGGGGGATATTTCTAGTTCTAGTCATTGTCAGACTTCTTTAGCATATGAGGTCTCCTTGACCCATCCCTAGTTGTTGTTCTTCGGATAATAGGGAAAGTTCAACACAACATCCCATTATACACAAATAACAATATATACAATTAAAAACAGCACATACATAAATGATAAATGGAAACACATAGTAGTTGTGTGTATACAAGGAAATATGCAATTACATTTGCAGTGTATGCATATACCACATATCTACAGGCATGTGAACCAACTATAAAACAAGCAGAAAATAAGAAGAAAAACAAGGTGATCTACAGAATCACTAGTCATCAAATTCGTGTTAAGATTTTATGGTATGAAAACTATATCTCAATAAAGCTGTCGAATATAAATGTACAATAAGACAAAAAAACAGAGAGGTAGAAGGAAGAAAAGCAAATATTCCTAAATTTTAAAAAGGTAAAGATAAATCAATTCAGCCTCCTGGTAGTGAGTCATCTGCAGGAAAAATAGGCGTGAATCTAATTCAGATATCTGAGGCTTCACACCAAAAGTCTTGTCCAGATGATTCTAATTCTGTTCTCAGATATCTGATACTTTATATTTCTTAGAGAGAAAATAAGTAGATTTATTTCTCTTTTCAAATGTACTATTTGTCCCTTTCAGCTTATTTTCTACCAGACCACTTTAGGTACCTACAGAAATAAATATAAAATTACATACACTGCTTTTTAAAATTAAAAATTGGAAGCACGATACTTTATTAATAAAAACAAATGATAAAATTCTAAAAACATAAATGCCTTAGTTCTAAAATACAGTCACATTAGGTAGACACATGAGATGTAGGTGGGCAGAATTAAACCACTGTCAAGTACTTACTGTAACTTGCTTTCTTGTCTAGGAAAAGACTCATTTTCTTCAAGGATCCTGGAATGTTTTACCTTAAGGAGCCTGACTCGTGCTAATAGTCTGTTTTCAGTAATCCTGAGTGAGTACACAGATGGGAGAGCAGATAGGAGTGGCATTTTTCTGAATCATCTCCAAACGATAACAGAAGTTACTAAATATACTTCAAGTGTCAATAATACCTGACTTTGTCCCAGAGAATTTTAAAGGCAATCAGCTCAAGCAAAGTCTAAAAAATTTTAACTGATATAAACTTGTCATTATGGCCCAAATACCATTATGAAACCAGAATTATCAATATGAATTCAAAGCCATATAACAACTTACAAGATTAGTGTTTTCCCTCACTTACCCACTTAAACACTGCATCTAAACATGCACCTACAAAACAAACTTAACATCAGCTTCCAAGCTAACCTCCCAGGATCAGCTTAAAAGGCTTAACATTTTATTGACCAGGTCCTTCTCTTACATTTAAATTCTAATTCTTCCCCTAGAAGTCACTTCTCTTCACTGATTAATTCCGCTATTTCAAAGAAATCACTCCCCATCCTGAAGTCCTCCTACAATCTTAATATCATAATGAAATACAATAATAGAAAGACTTATAAAATACAATTTTTAAAAATTAAACAAATATAACAGAAAAAATAAAAATATATATAAACTCTACACTTTCTTAACTGGAAATACACCTATAGGCCACTTAAATAGAGAATTGCTATTTTAATCATAACTTTTCATATTTCTATAATGCCTATATGCGTGCTTTGAATGAATACCTAATATATCGATATTTAAAGTTTTTAACATGATAAGTAAGCTTGCTTCTTGTTTGTCAATTTGTCTAATCTAGGTTGGATTGATGGCAACACTATTCTCAGAGCATGATGTATATTTAAACTGTTTCTATGTTTTGTTTTAATAACATTTATAGTAGAGAACCCAGTCTCACAGAGATATGTTGACGGGAAGAGAAGAAGAGGTTTTAGAGCAATCTCAACAAGCTCAGGATACTTATTTTTAATTTTTATCCAAAATGAAGCAAGAGACACTGTATTTTCAAAATTCATTTTTAATCTTTCATCAGTAGCAAGTTTTAACAACTTATCCTGTAGAGTTATAGTTAAATTTATATTATCTTTTGATGAAAGAAATGGATTTTGAATCCATGAATTTCCTATGCGTAGATTTTCTTTTGATGGAAAATACAATCTAACCAATTTGTAAGATGTTCACTGATAACTCTTCTCAGATATGCAATATCAAGATCATCACCTACTTCACTGATAGTAGTTGTTAAATTACGGAACATATCATAACAATCTGTAGAAATTCTGTTTCTCCAAGCTTCTAACTTTTGTTTTTGTCCTTCTATCTTATCTTCCATTGAAAAACATGTTTTCTTTCCTTGATTGGAAACATTAAGATTAAAAATACTGAAGATATTTAAATAATAAATAAGCAAGTCTGGTTGTCCAATTCACATCTTTGAAAAGTTGGGACCAAACTGGCTTCTTGCTTTGTAGGAATACTAAGAGTTCATTTCGTATTTCAAACATTCTTGATAGAACTTTTCCCTGTGATAACCACCATATCTCAGCATGCAATAACAGTTATTTATGATCAGCTTCCATATTATCATATAATAAAGAGAATAATCTGGAATTTAATGCATTAGATTTTACATAATTCACAATTTTTACAATGTCAGTAAGCACACTATTTAGTTCAGCTGATTTTTTTTCACAGCAAGACTTTCTCGATGAATAAAGCAATACATTATTTTACATTCTGGCGCAAGTTCCTTAATCTTGGTCACCACTTCAGAATGTTTTCCTGTCATTGAAGCTGAACCATCAGAATATACTCCTATACAAAACTTAAATTCCAAATCACATTTGTTGACAACATAATTCTTCACAGCTTCATACAGTTCTGAACTAGTTGTGTTTGTTGGTAAAGAGGCTGAAAAAAAAATTCTTCTTTTATATCATCATGCCCAAACCTCACATATGCTAAAAGAATTATCATGTTAGCAATATCTCTGCATTCATCAAATTGCAATGAAAAATACTTTGCTACTTTTATTTGTTCTATGAGTTGGTCTTCCATATCATTAGCCAGTTCCTGAATACATCGAGCTATGGTGTCATTGGAATGCGGTACTTGAGCTACCTTGTTTGCTGCAGATTCACCCAACATTTCCAAGCAAACTTCTTTGATGCAGTCTTTCACTAATGTCTCAGCAATTGTGTATGGTGTTTTAGACTTGGCAACTGGAAGTGCTACTTTATGAGAAGCTCGCAAAGCACTAATGTTTATATGAGAGACACTGAACACCTGTTTTGGTTGACTTTTCAATTCACTACTCTTTTTTTCAAAAAATTCTTTTGGTTGTGAACTTATTTATGTTTTGAATATAAATGACGCTTAAGTTTTGATGGTTTCATTGCTTTATTAGATAGTACATCTCCACAAATAATACACTGTGGTTTTAACACGTCACCACCAATTATGGCTGCAAAACCAAATTCGATATATGAGGGATCATACTTCTGAGTAAAACTAGTATGAATTCTTTTTGTTTTCACTTCTTCAGAATGACTTCCATTGTTATAATTTCTTTTATTACTACTGCTATAGTCAGAAAAGGTGTATCTTTTTTTTTTTTGATAAAAAAGTCCAGTGAAGCTTGTTTAGCCATCTGCAAATTAGGATTAAAAAGAAATAATACAAATTTTTCTTTCCTACTTTATCTAATTAATGTTAAACTACAAATTACAAACTAGACTTGATTGAAAAAATGATTTTAAAATTAAGTTATAAAATTTTATCTGAGTTTTATATACTTTTGAGTTACAGGTGACAAACTAAAATATCACACATTATAACATGAACCTATTGTGCTTGACTAGTGTGCAATTACCACCACATGTGACTCACCTTGAGAGTTTAACAACACCCAAAGTGGTCTGTATTCTATGCAAAAAGATAGATTCATTAATCATGTGCTTGGGTGTCAGAGCAATGTCAAATTGTTATCAGTTTCTAAATACTTTCTAAATACTCATTATAGACTTATAGTTTTCAGACCAGCACTGGTGGTACTCTGAATGCCACTATACCAAATCATTTGTAACCTCTATATTTCAAAATTCTAACCTGAATACACAGTAACTCTACTTTATAGAACCTACTGATTTAAAATCTCATTGGCCTTATCTTACACTATCTATTTAAATCTGGAAACTAAACTCTTTTCCAACACAAACCCTATCTCCCAAACAAATTTATCATCCCCTGCTCTTCCAAAATATTTCTTTACTTGATCTGAGATGTCCTTTCTTAGCTTTATACAGTTCTGAACTAGTTGTGTTTGTTGGTAAAGAGGCTGAAAAAAGGAATCTTCCTTTATATCATCTTCATGCTCAAACATCACATATACTAAAAGAATTATCATGTTAGCAATATCTCTGCATTGATCAAGTTGCCCCCAAACTCACATACAATTAAAACAAAGTAGCATTAAATTCATCTGTACACAAATTCATCCTTCAGCATAAACATTTATCCCCTGAATGGTAGCTTTCTCATCCTCCCAAGAAATGCCCAACATCAGAAAGTAATAGAAAAAAGATGGTATGCAGCACCCCAGGACAATAAATAAGACAGCATTCAAGGTTACAACTTCCAACATGAAAAAGGTTGGGAAGGGCATTAAAAGTAATTGGCCTTCAAAAAGCTCACTGATAGGGTCTCAAGTATCTGCAAAAAATTAAGCAAATCATGGGGGTCCTGGTCTAAAATTTGGAACTGGGTATCCTGGTTTCTTCCCTGTGCAGAGACAATACTGAACCGATAGCCCTAGTGTTCGGACCCTGTCTATTAAATCTTTTAACAAAGTTTGTTTTCTTCTCACCTAGAGGCCATCAAGCTGCAAATGGTCCTTGACATGGAACCTCGAATGAACATATCCTTCTGCCGTGGACCCTTAGACAGACCTCTGGACCACCCCTGACTGCCGTTCCTTTCAACGTCCTTCCTTAGCATGAAGCAGCCAGAGAGGTCCCTTCACCCTAATGGCGGTTAGGGTTACATGTTCAGAGGGGGAATAGAAAAGTTAGTAAATGTTAGGCAGAACAGGGCAGTCCATGGTAGGAACATGTAGTTCGAGGCCACATCCAGTCAAGGAGCCCACAGTACACCCTGGAGTGCACCCTGGAGTGCGGGGTGGAGATGTGCCAACCAATCAGAAAAAAGCGCCTAGAAACCTTTAAACCAACCAATCAGAAAGAGGCACACCTGTCAGACCGCACCCCCCCTCCCATCTTGTCAGACAAGAAAGAGTAGCTAGCATATAAACTTTTAAAAGAAGGAGCTTTTTTTTCTATTCAGGGGCATCCCACTTTCAGGTATCCCCTCTCGCAAGAAAGCTGCAACTCTGCGCTTCAATAAATCCTATCACTTTACCTCTTAAAAAAAAAAATAATAATTGGCCTTTCTTTGGAGAAAAAATTTACAAAATGGCTATAACTGTGCTTTAGTAGAACACATCAAAAAAATTTCATTCATCATGATCACAATAAACAAGATTTTCCCCCTGCTTTGATCTATAGAAGATAGACTCTTACCCAATCTCCTACTTTGTCTGATGAAAATGGTGTCTCTGATGGCTTTAGCATTTTAGAAGGTTGAACAGTCAAACTCTGAATTTCATCATGTTTCCTTTTTATTGTAGTGGTCTCACAGCAAAGACTACAAGTTATTCTGTGATGGTAATCCTTGGTCTTACGTTGAGAGGGCACTCCACAGATTGCGTGGACATTTCTGTTACATGATATACAAATATTAGCACCCGTACATTGTTTTTCACAAACTACACAGGAAAAAATTTTAGTCTGTTTTTAGGGGGGGTTTTTTGGACCACCTTAGGAGTAATAAAAAGATTCTCTTCAATATCACTACTATCTGTTCCAGTCTCAAAGTTTACTTCATAGTGGGTTCTTAAATTGTTTCCAAATTCTCTGTTGGCCTGCTCTAATTCATTTTCTGTGGTCAGGCTAGCAACAAGTTCTTTAGTTAACTGAGAATGACACAGGTCGTTTAGTTTCAGAACTAAAATGTACCTTCACATGGAGTCTGTTGCATGCCTCTGTGGTAGGGTTGATTTTGGGTCATCTGAATGAACCACAAAAATCAGCATAGTGTGATGAATTGTTAGTTTGTATACAGGAGATAATCCTACTTTGGATACCTTATTAGTTTGATTTATAGAACTTTGGCTTTAGCAAGGCTGAGGCTTCCCATGGACAATTTTCAATTCTGGACAAATGTCACTGAGTTCATTGACAATCCATGTTGAAAACTCCCTCCCATTATCAGATTGCAGGACACTGGGTACTCCAATAATTGTAAAAATATCTAATAGAGCATGTGCAACTTCCCGAGGCCTTTCAGATTTTAATGACCGCAAAAAACTCAACTTCATATGAAGGTCTTGATAATGCATTATAAATTTAAACTCTCCATCAGGATTCAATTGCATGTTTATAAGAATCTACTTGGCATCTTGAGTTAACTTCCTTAATTGTTTTTGATATTAGAACTTTCTTGAGTTTTGAATTTTTCTGTTGGCATGGTTTGCAGAGTGTCAAGTACAGCATTATAACTTCTTTTGTGATGTTCTTGTATTTTGCTTGTAACTCTTTTTCCATGTAGGTATGTCCACCATGTCCAATGCTAAGATGTGTATCATGTAGAATGTCAAATAAGTTCTCACCGTGTAAATAATACCATATTTTATCTGCTTCCCCACTAATAGCCTCAATCAGCTTCCATTTCCTATTACGAGGATCACATCAAATCTAGCCAAGCAATGGTAATCAACTGATTCCTTTTATGCCTTAACTTTAGCCTCTTTCACTTCCCTTATTAATTGACAGTACTTTGCTTTAGAAAATATCTTGGTAGTTATTACTATTGTTTTCCAATAACACTGCTAGACTTCTGAAAAATTTTTCTCTCATGTTTTCTAGTTCAATTTCTGCTTCATTAATATCTAAGCTACTGAGATCATCATCATCCATGCATTGCAACATCATAGAAACCACAAAAATGACTCTAAAATATAAAGATAAAAATCAATTAGAATATTTGGAAATATAATTTAAAATACATATATTAACCAAATATATGTATTTTATATTTAATACACTAGAGCTTAGGGTAGAAGTAGAAGCTATGGACACATAAAGCAGGAGGATACAATTTTGGCTAAAGAGTCTAGTTTTAGAAGAATAAAGAGAGGGTAAATGAAGAATTCTAGACAGGAACAAAAAGTTCTAATACAGCAAAGAGTAGAAAGCCAGAATATGACTTTCCAAAGTAATATCTGAGGTTAGCCTCAAGGCAAAGCCCTGTTTTACGTAAAACAGGAAAGCAAATTGATGTTATTTTTTTATTAACTACACAAGAAAAAAAAATTTTGGGGGGGGGCTAGAAAAGCCTCAGCAATATAGTAATTAATTTTTTAAAAGCCCCAGACTATACCATATTTTGTTTTATTCAATCAGGTTAGCTGTTACAGCAACATCTGGGGTTAAGTTTCAACATTATATGTTTACATCAGCTGCCTTTCGGGGTTTGTGAAACTATGACTCCAATTCAAATATCCTTATTACTAATTTTAATAAAGAAAGAGTTGTAGATGAGTCTGAAGTAATGAAAAATTTCTGACAATAGAGCATATTAAAATAGACATTTAGAATATTTATAATAACAGAAACATTTAGAAAAATTCAAACTTGGCTAGACTTAAGGAAACTATTTTTAAAAAATCAAAAAGAGAGGGGAAAAAATGGTGTAGATGATAGAGGCTCTGTTCATCCCTCTGGCAACCAAATCAAAGTTGTGATGGAAACAAGGAGCAGCAGCAAGGAAAAATTCCTGGGATCTAGAGGAACAAGCCATACAACTAGGGAGAAATCCAAGAAATCGCCCAGCAATAGCAGAAGATAGGATGGGGTGAGGACGTGGGGCTGCCTGGTCTTGAGCAGCTGAGTGAGATGGAGGCTGTGGCGGCAGCAGAAGCCTCTTAAAGGGGCCGCGTCCTCAAGTAGATTTTCGTGGTGACAGACTAACTCACTCTGAGCACCAGTGCCGATTTGGCTGTGCGCAGCGGGCAGCAGGGACTTACAAGGAGACATTGTCGGAGTGAGGACCAAGACGAGAGTCGTATGTACAGAAGTGCCGGCGGTATCCATTGTTCCCTGTTGAGCCCTCGCCCCTCCTCAGGGTTTGGACACAGCACTGCCATAGCCAAGATGTCATCGAAATGGATAACAGAAGTCACTTCACCCAGAGGATTCCCTTATACTCCACTTTCCCCAACTCACAGCCCCATCCAAGCCACATCCAGTATATCCTCAGCGAGTCAGGTGCTCTTTGCTGAGCAACACCTAGACTCGCACTGGAGGCAGCTGGTCTCGGTTTCTGGTGTGGCCTTTTGAGGCAACTATAAGCACAGCATCTACGGATTGCATGCTGAATCTTAACAGGTGGCCCCAGAGGGGTAGGGGCTTGGGCTAAATTTGGCCTGCAGCTGAACCCCTCTCAGGACTGTGCCACTGGACACCTACTTCACTAATAAAACCTGGAGACTTAGGAGCTTTTCTTAGTACATAGAAACAGATACAGAATAGCAGCCAAATGGGAAGACAAAGAAGCAGAAACCATATGAGAGAAGAGAACAGAGATCCAGATATTAATGAAGTCAAGTAATCTAACAGATACAGAGTTCAAAACATTGGTTATAAAGATGCTCAATGAACTTAGAGGAAGTGTAGATAAATTCAGTGAGAACTTCAACAAAGAGATAAAAAACATAAAAATGGAAATGGAAATTATAAAAGGGAACCAGTCTGAAATGAAGAACACATGATCTGAGATGAGAAGTATATTAAATGGAATAAACAAAGGAATAAAAAAAAGAGAATAAAGAAAAGGATCAAATGCCCCACCCAGAGGACAGGAAAGCCAAGGACACAGAATCAGAATGGCAAGAGATAAGATGCCAAGACTATATTAATAACTTAAAGAGCATATGGGACACTATTAAAGGTCCAAATATCCTTCTGATCAGCGTAACTGAAGAAAATCAAAATGTTGAACAGCTGTTTGAAAAAATAATGATGGAAAATTTCCCTAACCTGGTGAAGGAAATGGACATAAAGCTCCAGGAAGCTCAGAGAATTCCAAAAATCAGGGATCTATAGAGGCCCACATCAAGACACATCATAATTAAAATGCCAAAGTTTAAATACAAAGAAAGAATATTAAAAGCAGCAAAAGAAAAACAGTTACTTATAAGGGAACACCTGTAAGACTGGTAGCTGATTTCTCAAAAGAAACGATGCAAGAAAGAAGGGCTTGGCAAAAAATATTTGACAGGACGAAGACCTAGGATCTACAAACAAGAATAATTTATCCAGCAGAGCTGAAGAAGAGATAAAGAGCTTCCCAGACAAAAATTAGCTAACGGAATTTATCACCACCAAGCCAGTATTACAGGAAATGTTAGAGAGACTTCTTTAAGAAGAAAAAACATGTATCAAAAATGGGAATAAAGAATAGTAACAACTATAATCGATAAGTACCTTAAATGGAAAAGAATTAATTGTGCCAACCAAAAGACAGAGTGGCTGAAAGGATAAGAAAACAAGACCCCTACATATGAAAAGGAAGGGGATGGAAAAAGATATTGCTCTGATGGACCTAGAAGGTATTTAAGTCAGACAGAGAAAGATAAACACTTTACGATTTCACTTATACGCAGAATCTAAGGAATACAAAGAACAAACTAATCAAAAACAGACGCACAAATTTGGAGGACAATTTGGTGTTGGACAAAGGGGAGGATTTGGGGGCTGGAGAATGGGGTGAGAGAGCTAAGAAATTTAGTAGTTAATGGATGGTCAAAGGGATGGGAAGCATGGCATAGGGAATGCAGTTAGCATTAATACGTTGGGTAGGTGGAGGGTCAGGGGAGGGAGGGTGCAATTGGGGAGATCATTTTATGAACTATATAGATGTATAACCAATGTACTGTATACTTGAAACTAAATTTTAAAAAAATGAAAAAGAATAATTTGGAATTAGTACATCAACTCTAGACAGCCCTTTTTTTTTTTTTTTTTTTTTCCCAAGCGAGGCAACCCTTAGTTGACCTCATAGATTGCAAGGACCTTGTCAGCTTACACTTACAGCACTTGGTCTTCCTAGGTGGTCTCCCATCCAAGTACGAGCCAAGCCCAACCCTGCTTAGCTTCCGAGATCAGACATAATCGGGCTTGTTTGGGACAGAATGGCCATAGACACCTCTAGACGGTCTTACAATTGTTTGGAAAAAGTACTTTCTCTCAAGTCAACATTGTTGAAACCACCAATTTTCATATCAAATATTGAACTGGTAAATTTAAATCCTACTCAAATGTTCATAATTTCCAAAACTAGGTTCAAATTAATGATATGTTACTGTTTGTTTTGGCCTCACTTAACTCTCTACTGTTCTAATAAGACTTCCCTGATCATTTATTTTAAGCTCACCTTGAGTTCTTGAAAAACAATTTATTCATAACACAAAGTAGCAATGTAACATTTTCTTCTTTAACTGTTTCATATGTAAAACTAACAAAATTGTCAGTTGCTAAAGAAGCAAGGATCACTATTTCTCTAGTATCTTTTCCATTATCTAACACATTATTACAAAGAAAAGTGTTGGATAAAAATTTGCTGACTAACTTTAAAATGAAGATAACAATACAATGATAAGTGCTACCTCATATGTGAATGAAAAGATCATTATATGGATAGTATTTCCTTCGATGCTGATACATTTTGTGCCATGCTATGGAACCATGAACAGAAAAGGAAGGTAAATAACTACGAATTTGGAGGAAGAAAGGAATATAGAGCATAGAAATGAGAACCAGGAGAATATAAGCTCCAGAAGGTAGTAGAATCAGTACTAGTAGGTATAGGACAAACAGGTAATAGAGAGTTGCTAGGGCTATAAGAGAAGAAAAAAATTGTATTGAATATACTTAAGTCTTTTGGAAAAGATAGCTGCTCCAGAACCAGGCCAGCCTGTGCTCCTGCCTCCACTACACTATTACTAGTTCTTAGAACTCATACATGACAAAAATTGTGGCAAATGCAATAGAAATGGGACCTATGGCTACATTGATAAGTGCTCAACATTTGTATACAGAGGTAATTTTGATTTATCCACAGGTACTTAATTCCACTGCAAAATATCCATAAAAAAATCTTGTGTTCAATTTTTTTTTACATTGCCTGACTGTTTAATTCAACTCCTTTAATAACATTACACTATATTGGTTGACATTTCCTTCAGTTAAATTCAGTAGAAGATGCAATGGAATGGGATTTGATAACTTTTCGATAGCTAGACCCCTTACTCTCCCGAGCCTCATACTCTTTCCAGAGGCTAAATTATCCTCACCATTATCTTGAAGTGGGTGTGGCTCTGGAGATTCACATTCCATTCTGTCTTCAACAGACTGGAGCTGGGTACCTAAGGACTCCTTTGCAATATCCAGAGGAGTCACTTCTTCCATAGGAACTTCCAGCACATATATGCCCTGTGAGACCCGGGGACAAACAGGTACAGTGGGAAATTAATACAAATGATCATTCAGAAATCATAGATAAACCTCAAAACATTCTTCTACTGAAATAGAATTAAAAAGAAAAAAGTCTTCTTGAATTCTTTAGAGGAGTGCAAGAGAGACAAGAAGAGAAAAAAAATGCTGAGATTAAAGCCAGAGCCATACAACAGAAACTGTCTTCATTGGCTAGGAGTTAATATGTGTCCCTGTGGTTTCTGTTTTGAGGAATAATAATAGAAAAACATTAGAGAAACATGGCAGAGTGAGAGACATCCAGATCTCTCGCCTTGAAACAACAATAAGCTGAATATCTAAAATTTAAAAAAACAAAAACAAAAAGCAAAATAAAAACACCTAACCTACACACCAGTGTGTCTGAGTGTGGGATTTGCGCTTACGAGCTACCACAGGTCAGAACTCTAGGAGTAGGGAGGTAGAATGGAAGAAACAAAGAAGGTTCCTCTAGCAGCACCCAGAGCTCCCTGCAGGAGGACGGGGAAGGGAGAAGGTGCAGCAGGTTCCCTGAACAGCCCTGCCTGGGAGTGCTGGGAGTAGCACCCAGAGGCAGTGACCAATGATTAGGGCAAAAAGCAGAGAAGTGGAGATGGCAAAGAAGTAGGGATGGCAGAGAAGCTAAGCAGATTATTAGCAGCTGTGGTTGCAAAACTTGAGGCTGAGCTACAGCCCCGTCCTCCAACCTAGAGGGCCCCTCCCCATATCTTCTGAGATCAAACATAAAGGAGCCCCAGGGAATCTCAGCAAATGCTACCGAAACTGTCACTAACACTGAAAGCGACAGAGATAGAGGATATCGAGTGTGACTGAATATCTGTAAGAAAAAAAAAAAAGGCATTGTTAAGCCTTTATTTAAAGCAAGGATCCAAGAAGCATAGGCAACACCTACTGGAAACCAAAAGAAAAACATATACTTTGAATAGGCTAAAGACAGAGCTTTATATAATAAATCTTCTTTCTGGAAAAAAAAGTAGAATACAATTCCATTAATGACCAAGCAGAGAAATAGCCCATTAAACACCATAAAAAACAAGGTGACAAGGCAGCTCAGAAAGAATAAGACAAATCTCCAGAAAATAAGCTTAAAGACATAGAAACTTGCAAATTAAATGACAGAGAATTCAGGATGGTACTTCTGAAAAACACTCAACGAGATCCAAATAAATTCATATCAACAATTTCAGGAATTGAAAAAACAACTAGGTCAGCAAAATGAATTCTTTAGCAAGGAAACTGAAATCTTCAAAAAAAATTAAATAGAACTTCTGGAGATGAAAAATATACTGAAAGATATAAAAAATGAAATAGCAAGCTTGGGAAATAGAATCGATCAAATAGAGGAAAGGATCACTAATATCGAAGACAGAAGTCTAGAAATAAATCAGAGGAAAGAAGAGAGAAACTAAAGAATGAAAAATAATGAAAGAGAAATTAAAAAACTAGCTGATACTATCAGGAAAGAAAAAATAAGAATAATGGGCATTTTCAAAGGGGAGGAAAAGGAGCAGGGATTAGAAAGCATTTTCAGACAAATAGTTGATGAAAATTTCCCAAATCTAAGGAATGAGCTAGAGCTTGGAATTCAAGAAGTCAAAAGAACATCCAATTATCTCAACCCAAAAAGGCCTTCTCCAAGAAACCCTGTATTAAAATTATCAAAAATCAATGACAAAGAAAGAATTCACAGGGCAGCCAGGGAAAAGAAAACCCATTAGATTATCGTTGGACTTCTCAGCACAAACCTTACAAGCCAGAAAGGAGTAGAAACAAAAAATCAAATTATTATGTGAAAGGAACTACCAGCCAATATAATATATATATATATATATATATATATATATATATATATATATATATATATATATATATATATATATATATATATATATATATATAAAACAAAGCTCTCTTTTAGATATGAAGGAGAAATAAAGACCTTTCCAGACATACAAAAATTGAGGGAATTCTCTGCTACAAGGCCTGCATTACAGGAAATACTGAAAGGACTGAGATGGCCTAAAACAAAATTACAAAAAGAAAAATATATAAATATGAGTAAGGGGACTAGCAGGCAGATAGATGCAGAGTAGTGTAACTATCACTAAGCACAGGGCATTATAAGATTAAACAATAAAAAATGATTTGCTATAGCAAGATGGAAATGAATGTTCAGCATACATAGGGACAAACTGAGGCAACAATGACAGAGAAGGGGAGGATTCAAAGATCCAAAATCACAAAGAGGAATGGAGATAAGGCACACACAGAAGAAAAAATATATATATATCACTATCTTCTACATATTCGTTATGATAACCACACGCCAAAGATTCAGAACTGAAGTATATAACATAAAACAAGAAGGACCAGAGGGAAAATCCACAAAACATGATGAAAATGAAAAAAATAGACACATAAGGACAAGGAAGCAATGGAAACATTGAGCTACCAGAAAGCAAAAGATAAAATGGCTATAAGAAGACTTCGTATTTCAATAGACACCCTAAATGTAAAGGATCTCACCAATAAAAAGGCACAGAGTTGTAGACTGGATCAGAAAACAAAACCTAACCATATGCTGCCTCCAGGAGACATATCTCATTTCCAAAGACAACTATAGACTCAAAGTGAAGGGTGAAAAATGATATTTCAAGCAAATGGCATTCAGAGAAAAGCAGGAGTAACGGTACTAATATTGGATGAAATAGACTTCACAATAAAAAAGGTAAAGAAAGATAGTGTGTGACACTTAATTATGATAAAGGGGAAAATGTGCCAAGAAGGCAGAACACTTATTAATATCTAAGCTCCCAATAAAGAAGCCCGAAAATATATGAAGCAGTTATTAAGAGAACTAAAGAGAGAAACAGACCAAAACACTATTGTAGTAGGGGACCTAAATACCCTACTGTCAGATATGGACAGATCATCCAAACAGAAAATCTATGAGGAAATAACATCCTTAAATGACACATTAGATCAACTGGACATAATTGACATTTACAGAGCCTTTCATTCCAAAACAGCTGCTTTTACATTCTTCTCTAGTGCACATGAAACATTCTCAAGGATTGACCACATACTGGGACACTGAGATAGCCTCAACAAATATAATGGAGGGGTGAAATCATACCAACCATATTCTCTAATCAAAATGATTTGAAGCAGGAGATCAACTGTAAAAAGAAAGAGAGAACAAATACCTTATTCTTCAGTAGCTTGTTGTTTAACAAGTGGGTCGGAGAAGAAACAAAAAGAGATCAAGAGATACATAGAAACGAACGATAATGATAGCACCACATATCAAAACTTTTGGGACATGGCTAAAGCGGTCATAAGAGGAAAGTTCATATCATTACAGGCCTATCTCCAAAAACAAGAATTTCTCCAAAGAAACAACTTAACACCTCATCTTAAAAAACTAGAAAAGGAAGAACAAATGAACCCTAAAGTCAGCAGAAGGAAGGAAAGAATCAAACTTAGAGCAGAATTAAATGAAATTATAAACAAAAAAATAAAAAAGTAAATGCAACAAAGAGCTGGTTCTTTAAGAAGGTTAATAAAATGGGCAAACTCCTGGCTAGACTCACTAAAGAAAAATAAAAAGGAAACAAATTAACAAAATCAGGGATGAAAGAGGAGAATTCATAACTGATATCACAGAAATATAAAGGATCATACAAGAATATTATAAAAAAGTATATAACACCAAATTAAATAACCTAGAAGAAATGGACCAGTACTTAGAAAGATACAACCTTCCTAGACTGAATCAAGAAGAACTGGAAAATCTAAATGACTGATCAGCAGTATGGAATTTGAAACAATCATTAAAAACTACCAAAAAAGTAAAACTTTGGACCAGATGGCTTCACCATTGAATTCTACCAAACATTCAAAGAAGATTTAATACCTATTCTCCTCAAACTCTTGCAAAAAATCAAAGAGGAGACAATGTTTCTCAACTCATTTTATTAGGCCAATATTACCCTGATACCAAAATCTGGTAAAGATACCACAAAAAAAGGAAACTACAGACCGATATCTCCCATGGAGATGCAAAAATCCTAAATGCGATACTAGCGAACCAAAAACAGGAAAATATTAAAAAGATTATACACTAAAATGAAATGGGTTTCATCCCAGAGGCATAGGGATGGTTCAACATACACAAATCAATTAATGTAATACACCATATAAACAATTTAAAAAATAAGAATTATATGATTATATGGATAGATGCAGGAAAAGCCTTTGACAAGATACAGCACTCATTTATGATCAAAACACTTAACAAAATCAATATACAAGGAAAGTACCTTAACATAATAAAGGCCAATTATGACAACCCCTCAGCCAATATTATACTTAATGGTGAAAAACTAAAATCCTTCCCTCTAAGATCAGGAACAAGACAAGGCTATCCACTTATCACTACTGTTATTGAATATAGCATTGGAAGTCCTAACGAGTGCAATCAGAAAAGAGAAAGATATAAAAGGCATCCAAATAGGAAATGAAGAAATCAAACTGTCACTAATTGCAGATGACATGATTCTCTATATAGAAAACCCTAAAGACTCCACAAGAACACTACTAGAAACAGTAAGCAAATACAGTAAAGTTTCTGGATACAAAATCAACGTTCAAAAATCCATAGCGTTCCTATACTCTAAAAATGATTTGTCAGAATAAGAAGTGGAAAAATAATTCCTTTTGCAATTGCAACAGAAAGAATAAAATACCTAGGAATAAATCTAATGAAACATGTGAAGGACTTATATAATGAACACTATAAGACTCTATTAAAAGAAATTGAAGAAGATACAAAGAAATGGAAAGATATTCCGTGTTCTTGGGTTGGAAGAATCAACATAGTTAAAATGACCTTACTACCTAAAGCATTATACAGATTTAATGCAATCCCCATCAAAATCCCATCAGCATTTTTTAAAGAAATAGAACAAAAAATCATCATGTTTGTATGGAAGCACAAAAGACCCCAAATTGCCAAAGTCATCCTGAGAAAAGGAATGAGGCTAGGGGCATCACTCTGCCTGACTTCAAATTATACTACAAAGCAACAATATCAAAATGGCATGGTATTGGCAGAATAACAGACACACATACCAGTGGAACAGAATAAAGAGTCCAGACATAAACTCATGTCTGTATGGGCAAATTATTTTTGACAAAAGAGCCAAAAACTATACAGTGGAGAAAGGGAAGCCTCTTCAAAAAATTGTGCTGGGAAAACTGGTAAGCCACCTACAAAATAGTGATACTAGACTGTTGTCTATCACCACACACCAAAATTAACTCAAAATGGATTAAGGACCAGAATATAAGATCTGAAACAATAAAATGCATCGATTAAAACACAGGAACTAAACTCATGGACCCTGAATTTAAAGAGGATTTTATGAAGTTGACCTCAAAGGCAAGGGAAGTAAAAGCAAGAATAAGTGAATGGGGCTACATCAAACTAAATAGCTTCTGCACAGCAAAAGAAACAAGGTAAAGAGACAACCATCCAAATGGGAAAATATATTTGCAAGCAATGCCTCTGATTAGGGCCTAATATACAAAATATACAAAGAACTCATACAACTCAATAACAACAATGAAAAAAAACAATCCAATTAAAAAATGGACAGAGGACGTGAACAGACACTTCTTCCAAGAAGACATACAAATGGCCAACAAACATGAAAGGATATTAAACATCAATAGCTATTAGGGAAATGCAAATCAAAACCACAATGAGATACCATCTCGCACCTGTTAGAATAGCTATTAATAACAGGATAAGTAATAACAAATGTTGGAGACAATGTGGAGAAAAAGGAACCCTCATACACTGCTGGTGGGACTGTAAATTGGTACAGCCACTATGGAAAACAGTGTGAAATTTCCTCAAAAAACCAAGAATTGATCTATCATATGATCCAGGAATCCCTCTACTGGGTATTTACCCCAAAGACTTAAAAACAGATATCTGAAAAGCAATTTACTCATCGATATTCATAGCAGCATTATTCAGTGTGGGCAGGACATGGAAGCAACCGAAGTACCCTTCAATAGATGACTGGATAAAGAAGCTGTGGTACATATATACAATGGAATATTAGCCGTAAGAAGAGATGAAATACTGCCATCTGTGACAACATGGATGGACCTCGAGATAATCATGCTAAGTGAAATAAGCCAGACAGAGAAAATTGAAAATCACATAATATCACTTATATGTGGGATATAAACCTAAAAGTCACAGTCAAACAGGATAAACAAGCAGAGACTCATCAACATGGACAATAGACTAGTGGTTACCAGAGGATAGTGGGGAAGGGCGGGAGGGGCGGAAAAGGGGTCAATATGGGGTGAGAGAAAGAAATTTAAATATAGGCAGTGAACACAGAACGCAATGTATATATTGCCTTACTGTTGAACTGTACGCCTGAAACTTATTGGATTTCATTAACCAATGTCACCATAATAAAAATAAAAATTTAACAATTTAAAAAAATATGTTGAAGGACTCTCTCTTAAATTATGATAATTGTTAAGAAAATTATAAATGAGTTTTAATATCAAGAATTAAAAATAAATACTTGGGGTGGGGGGCACGCACATTATCTAACAAGGACTAATGAGATGTTTAAACCAGGAAGGAATGTGCCAGTTGTTTTAGACCAAATGTGAAAAATAGCCCAGTGTGTTATGGATGGGGGCGGGGGGGAGCCAATTAAGTTGGATAACTGTATTGTGTGAAAAGAAAACATTATCTTCTCCTTATACTAATCATCTAACATATGGTTTATAATTAAATTTTCCCAATTGTCTCCTAAGTATATTTTGTTTTTTCCTAAGTCCATGATCCAATTATTATTTATTCATTGTAATACCGCTTGCATCTTTTAATCCAAAATAGTTCCTTGCCTTTTTTGTGATATTAAATATTGAAAAGAAAGAGCCAATTGTCATATAGAAAATTCCACATTAGAGATTTATCTGATTGTTTCTTCACAAATAGATGTTGGTTAAACATTTCTGGAAGAATACTACGTAAGTGATGCATATTTACTATGCCATATCACAAAGTACATATTATCAAGTTATGTCATTGTTGATAATGCTAAATTTGTTCACTTAATTAAGGTAGTGACCACCAGATCTGTCAATTGGAAAACTACATTTTTCCTACTATAATTTATAAATCAGCTAGGAGGTAAAAATTTGGAACTACGTAAATATCCTATTCCCCAGTGATTTTAGCATTCATTGACTTTTGCTTGCTTGAATAAAATTTTATACTGGGGGTTACAAAATGGTGACTTCCTACTTTTATAATCCTTCTACATTTTTAAATAGCAAGAGCTTTCTGTCCCTCAAGAGTTTATCTGTTTGTCTCCCTTTTTCAGTATCACTATTGACTTATTTCATAACTCATTCCACCCTTATTCACTTTGATGCTCAAACTGTCGCAAATTTGGCCAGTGGGAGCCCCTTTGATCTGGCCCCTGTATCCTTTGATATGACTCCACTAGTTTTTTTTTTTTAGCACATCCATGCTTTCTAGAATAATAAACAATTGCAAGGACCACATTGTATTTTCTCTGTCCCAGATGTAGTTTCAACTCTTTTTCCAAGAAGTCTTAATTCACTTTAGAAGGCAATGGTGTTTAGTAACTAGATTGAGTAGTAAGTAGGCTCATTGTTAATAAGACATCATTGCCTCTAGGCCTTTTCATGGATAGAGCTGGTAAATGCATTTTATGAAATATCATGAATTCAATTCAATTTCAACACCATAGGATTTTCCTCACCTTTCTATATTCCATGTTAACATCTCCCTTCTCCTACAATGAAAAAAGAAACAGTTCAAAACAATGTATAAATACTCATTTGCTCTAACCTACGATAAACACAAAATAGTTTCAGAAGTATGCTTTGTGTCATAAAACACTTCCAACATATCTATTAAGTAAAATTCAACATATTGCTGTAGCTTTATATGTCCATAGTCAGTTTCCCAGTAAGAGTATATATCACCTGAAATATTTTTTCCCTCTGTGTTAATTTGATATACAATTGAGTTCATTTTTTCTGTTTGTTTTGAATTTAATAGTTTTTTAGTACTTAAAACATTTACATGATATCAAAAATCAAAATATATATTCAGAGAAGTCTTGCTTGTATTCACGTAGTCTGTATTCTACTCTTACCTACTTCCACAAGAAACTATATTTTTGTTGTTGTTGATACTTTATCCTGTTTATTTTTGCAAAAGTAATTATATATATACACACACATATAAACACACATTTGCATGTATATGTGTGTATATATGTTTTATGTGGATGTATATATTATATACAAATTAAATGCAAATGTGTATACTTATTTTTTCATATATATTGTAGTTCACACCTTCCTTCTTTCACTTAATATAAAAATATTATCCAGAAATCATTTCATACCAGTTCACAGATATCTTCCTCATTCTTTTTGTATACATAATACATTATATTGATGCACCATAGTTTATTCAATCACTCTTAGATGGATGGGCACTTTGATTGTTTACCTTTAGCTTTTACAAATCCTGCTGCAATGAAAACCTATGCCTATGTTGTTTCTTATTTGTATTTTCAAAGTAAATTCCAAGAAGCAGTATTGCTGGGTTAAAGGGTAAGTGCACAGATAGGTGTTAGATGGTGCCAACATTCCCTCTGTAGGGGATGGTACCATTTTGTACTTCTATCAGCAATGTATGAGAGGACCTGTTTTCCTAGTCAGGCAACAGACTGTGTTGCCAAGCTCTTGAATTTATGTCAATCTGATAAGTGACAAATGGTACCTCAGTGTAGTTTTGGTTTGTTCTTATGATTGAAGTTGAGCGTATTTTCATATAGTTAAAGACCATTTGTTTATGTTTGTGAAAGGTGTTCATGTCCCTGGATCATTTTTATTGCATTTCTGTTAAAGGGATTAGCTTTTAACTATGCTATATTTTGCAATTATTTTCACTAATTTATTATTTTGATATACATGTGGGGTTTTTTTCAGCCTGCATTTAAAAAATGTTTCATATAGAAAATTTTTTTTGTGATATTACTTCTGAATTTTGAATAATTCTACATACCCAGATTATAAAAGAAGTAATTCATGTTTTCTCCTAGTTTCTGAATGTTTAAAATTTTATATAGTGATATCTGACACATGTAAAGTTTATTCTGGTTCCGGTAATATGATGTAGGGTAAAGATGTGATGTTTCTTAGAATGACTATCCCTTTGTCCCAATATCATTTATTTAAAAGTCCATTTTTCCCCAGAATGATTTTAGTTGGCACTTGTATACTCAATTTTCATATGTGCTCGTCTACTTTTGTACTTCCCATTATTTCATTGATCCATCTATTCATGTACCAGTACCACAATTTTACCTGAAGAGGCTTTATAATGTTAGTATCTAGTAAACTATCCTCTTCTTCACGCTCGAAGTTTTTTCCTATCAATTCTTTCATGCTTATTTACACATATAAAGTTCATGTGTTTTAACCCTTTTCTTTTAATAACTAAGCAATTAGTTTTGTTTTTCCTAAGATGGCGGGTAAAAGTTCACTTTCTATTGTCTTTAACCTTTGGGTTCTAGGCAGCACAGGTATCTTTCCTGGGTATAGATGAACCTATAATATAGTAATATCTCATTAAGTTATTGCCTAATATGGTAACCTCTTTAGAATTCACTTCAATGGGCATTAGCTTCCCAGGTTTCGGTTTGCTTACTTTGTATATCTCAGCTTCCCTGGGCTCTATTTGCTTACTTCACTTCCTTATGTTATTCATTACTGGCAGGTGATATATTTTGGACTCTGTTATTTTGTGTCACCCCCAAATTCCTAACACCCAATTGAAAACTGAAATCCTACTATCCAATGTGATGATTTTAGGAGGTAGAGTCTTTCAGGATGATTAGGTCATAAAGGCAGAGTCCTCATGAATGGGAGTAGCCCTCTTTAAAAGAAATCACAAAGAGCTCCTTAGATCCCTTCTGTCATGTAAGGATACAACGAGAAATCTGCAACCCATAAGAGGGCCCTTATCCAATCATACTGGCATCCTGATCTCAGACATCCAGCCTCCAGAATCAGTTTATGTTTTTTTACAAGGCACTCAGTCTGTGATATTTTGTTATAGCAGCCAGAGTGATCTAAGACAGACCAGTATTTTATGATTATAAGGTTAAATAAGGAAGAAGATGAATAGAAGAGGACATCAATGGTTACAAATATGTTTATCTTGTAGGAATATTCAGATGTTATTACCAGTAACTTTGAATAAATACTGCCTTTACTTTAAAAGCCTGTTTACCTCCAAATTATCAATATTGCACTGTTCGTTACACTGCTGTTTGGTCAGGTTTTACTTGGGAAACCAAAAGAACCTATTTAAAGCTCTAATGTATTTCTTCTTTCAGCTTTTGTGTAATTTAATTCATTAAATCTTTGTAAAATGTGAACCTGTAAATTCAGTTGTCACATCATCCAACACGTATATCCTTCTGAACTGCTGGAGTCAATTCTTGATTATGCTAAGCCTAGAAATGATAGTTAGTGTGAAATAGAGGACACTTGTAATAATCTGGGAAGGTGGCTAACAGCTTACTGTTTGGCACAGTTTGTTACTAGTAACCCTGAATGTTCCTGTGTGGCATTTCAATCATTAAAACACTGTATTTATGTTATCAACTTACTATAACTTTTCCACTGCAATAGTATGTCTGCCTTTTAAGTTTCCAGATGAATTGTGAAGCATCAATACCATTCACCAAAAGAAAAAAAAATTATGTTACAGTGTGTTGTCTACTTTAGTTTAGGAGAGCTTTTAATAAATAGACCTTCTACTCATTTCTACTTATGGTTCTTTGTTAGTCATTGAAGCAACAGATACACTGGGAGTGAGGACATACTAGGTAAATTGTATTCTGAATCTCCCCATTGTGAAATCTAATGAAATAGATTAATGAAAATAAGTATTCAATAGCCAATAACCTCCCAAAGCTATCTTAAGAGAATAGATAGCCTCTGGGATTAATCAAACATCCATAGTTATTTCTAAACTGAACAAGAATGAAAGTTACTTAAAAAAAAAAAAAAAGCTATTATCTCCCTTAGAACAAAAATTCTGATTTATATTTATTTAGTATACTTCACAGTGAAGAGTATGGCACCTGACACCACCTCTCTGAGTGTGCTAGTTAGAGTGGAAGTAGCCTGGCCATTTCACATTCTTGCCAAGCCTGTTCTCTTACAAATAGCCTTGTAGCAGTCATACTGCATTCAAAACAACCATTTCAATTGTTTTCCCTGCCAAATATTATGGAGGACAAACAAAGAAAACAATTTGGTCTATCAATATATAAGAACCTCATGTGGAAACCTAATTAACCCATGCTTTGTATCTACCTTACAAAATCCAAATTAAAATTTAGCTCATCCTCTGGTAGGCATTTATGAATTTGATTAATTCTGAAAATTTCCCTTAGTAGGCCTTGCTTTTACAAAAATAATTTCTCATTCATATAACATATGAATTTAAGAATATGCATATAGTCAAGTACCCTAGCCTATTATGCAAAGGACATCACAATGGGATATAAATCTTTTTCTTAATACAATTTTTTACTTAAGTATTATAAACTTAGGAAAAAGTGCACAGCTCAAAAATGTGAAGCTCAATGATTTATCACAAAGTGAACCACACTGGTCAAAGAACAGAACATTACCAGTATTTCAGAAGGCTACTTGTGCCCTATCCTCTTCCTCAAAAGTAACTACTACTCCAACATGTATCACCACAGATTCATTTTGCTTTTTGAACTTTACATAACAGAACCATACAATATATATTTTTGGTCTGGCTTCTTTTGCTCAACATTATGTTTGTGAAAGTCATCCACATTGTTGAATGTAGTTGTTCATTCACTTTCATTGTTGTAATAGTATTCAACTGTGTAAATACACCATAATAAATTCATCCATTCTACTTTTAATGGGTATTTGAATTATTTACTTTTGGGCAATTATAATAACGCTTGCTGCTATAAATATTATCCTACATGTCTCTGAATGTGTTTCTGTTAAAAATAAACCTTGTAGTAGGTTACCTGAATTATGCAGTACATTTATACAGGGTAGATATTTCCAAAGTGGTCATAACAACTTATTCCTACCAGTAGTACATATGCATTCCAGCATCTCAGCATCCTTACCAAAATTTGGTTATGTTAGCACTTTTAATTTAATCCCCTCTGATTGAAATAAAGTGCTATTGCATGTTGTTTTAATTTGCACTTTCTGATTACTAAGATTGATTAATTGTTTTAAAATTTAATTGGCTAATTGGTAATACTTTTTGGGAGACGTGCATGTTCAGGTCTTTTGTAAATTTTCCATTGGGGTATCAGTGCAACGAAATAAGTACAAAAGTCAATTATAATGCACATGTAAGTTCTTAATATTGCCTTAGAAATGTTATTCATTAATCAATCTAAATTACAGAGCCCTGAATGAAGTTGTGACACAACCTAAATTACCATAAAATACTATTGATTTGCATGTTCTAATTTATTTAAATTCATTTACTGAATCTCCATTTGTGTACAATGAAAAGAAATGCTGGTTTAAATAATCTAGGATTATCCTATTATTCACAATAAAGCAGAATTATCTAATTTTTGCTGGACTAGGAAAGTTAATATAGGTATTGATTTGTGTATTTGCAAGTGTCAGCTAATGAAAATGTTATGCTTTAAAATGTATAGTAGATTACAAATAATTGTATACTCTTCAGCAATATCCATGGAAAGAAATTATTTTGTTTCTATCATCATCCTAGTCTCCCGAAATTTATCCTCAACTGAATAAAGAAGTTTCTGAAATGACTTTGGCACATAGTGATTAAGATTAGAAACATAAAACATTATGGAGAAAACTTTTCTGAGCCACTAATATTAAACCATGACTATTTTAGATTGTATAAAAACAATGTTGATGTTTTTTCCCCCTCAATTCTATAGACCAGTGGATCAGCGGAGAACAAATACTGTCGGAATATGAACTCTAATAATACAGATTCACCAAGCAGAACAAGATGCTGAAATAGTTTAAAGGATTTAAAAGATGTCAGGGATAGAACCTATTCTGCTGTATGGCTGTATGTCTGTCCATAGATACTGAATCCAAATTGCACAAAAACCAGAATGTTACAAAAGGAAATATTCATTGATATTGGAAATGAAATGAAAATATGAATTTTGATCAATGAAATTCAAATATCAATTTGAAAGGAAATGAAAGTGAAGGTGTATTAAATATCATGGCGAGATTTAAGGAATTTATCATGCTCTTTTCCCTCAATCTGGACACCATATTATAAATTTACTTCCTCTCCTTAAACATATAAAATATATAAGAAACCGAATCGATTTTCTTTTAAAACAAAATTCAGTAAATGGTTCAGCCAGTTCCCTTTGGTAAGATTTTCCCTTCTCTGATTCTAAGACTATCTCATGTAGCTTGCTTTGTATAATATAATAGCATGCATTTCAGTTTCCCCAAATCTTTTCATAACTAGGGCAAACAGGACCCTGGAGTGAGGGATGTAAGTCATCTGGAGAAAGGGTAACCCACTGCTTGTAAGTAAACAAGCTATCAATTCTATAAAGTTAGTTTAAGCATAAACAGCTCTTAGAGCTGAAACCGAGGGTCCTCATAATTTGATTTTATTTGTGACTATAGCTTTAGAAATCATTTTCTCTTCCTACACCTCCTAGACCTAGCTTCTCCCTGAGGCAGCAGAAGACAATAGGCCAAATGTGACTAGTGGTCACTAGGTCTGGACCTCTGGCAGGCTAAAGATAACATCTTGACCTAACTTATGTCAAATGAAGCCTATGCAAAATGACCCCCTGGCTATTTTTCCATGAAACCAGACAGAGGGATACCAAAGCAGACCTCAGAGCTGTCCTCAAGACCTGAAGAAATGATTTATTACCATTACTTCACCTCTGCCTAATCAAATCCTAACACAAGCTGAATACCTACCCCACAATGTCTTGTGATTTTGCCCCATTTAATTTGTAACCTACATGCCATCACGGAATTGGGTCTTTCTGATCATGAGCTTGCCCACACTTCAGATTGGCCAGTTCTATAATAATAACCCACTTCTTTTCTTCACTGTGAACTCCTGCTTGAGCATTTCTCTCAGCCAGTGCACACAGGCAGATGGACTCAAAAAATTGGGTTTTAGTAACAAAGCAACTAAGATATGAGACAAAATATGAATATGGCTCATTGTGATGCACCCACCACACAAGCTTATGTGTGCACACACACATATCTAGCCTGTTACTTTCTCTACCATCAGAGGGAACAATCCAAGGCAGGTAAGCCTGTTCTTGGAATAGAAGGAATTCTATTCTGCCTCTACCACAGAAATGTAAAGGGGATGGTAATAACAAATTACATAACTGAAATTACTTTAAATTGGTTATGACAGTCATTTATCTTTCACTATACAATTCTTAGATTTGATTTTTAAAACTTCTAATAAGAAACTCTTGGTTTTAAAATGGTGGAATAACTATGGCTGTATTCATTAGAAATCCACATATTTCCCAATTAGTTAGAACACCCAATTTATAGTGGCTTAAACAAATAGGGGTTTATTTTTGTCACATGAAGTTTATTTCTGTCACAAGAAGTCCAGAGGAGGGCAGTTGCTGGCAGTGACTCACCTAACTGTTCTTTTCAGGGACACTGCATTTATATTTCTGCTCTGCCATTCTTAACATATCAGTATTTTTCCTTATGCTTATCATCACTTCATGGTCATAAGATGGCTACTACAGCTCCACATATTACATTCATGTTGAAGACAGGAAATAAGAAAAAGCAGAACTAAACACATCTGTCCCATTTTATAACACAAGTAAAAGCTTCCCCAGAAAATATGCTTATTTCTCCCTGGCCAGAAGTATGTTCCATGGACAACTCTAGAACAAGGAAAGCTGAAAAAGTATTTAATTAGGTACACTGCCAACATGAACAAAATAGATATTGTTTAAGAAAAAAAGAAGGAAGACTACATATTGGATTGGCAGCTAAAAGTATCTGCAACAATGGCATTTCCCTCCTTCTTTCAAAAATCACAGAGGAAAAAAATATGAAAAAACATTTATGAGAACCTGATACTCAACAAGACTAGGCTATATCTATAACTCTGAGTCATATAAAAAGCTATCAAATATGTTCAGAATATAATCCAGGATTGCTCAAACACCAAGTTCTAGCAACAGCTGCATTTTTCAACAAAGCTAGAAGAAGAAAACTGTAACGGGGACAAATATATATTGTTTATTTGAAACAAAGGGAAAAAATGTGCTGATTAGAGAAAACAGACTGCCCGTAGAGGCATCTATGCTATTACATAACATATAAACTCATTAAAAAAAAAATGTTTTCTGCAAAACTGCACCAAAAATACAACAGAATTGGAGTTCTGGTCAAGACAGCAGAGTAGGTAAACACTGTGCTTTCCTCATCCTGTGACCACATTAAAATTACAAGTAAATTATAGAACAATCGACCTGGAGAACCATTTCAAGACTAGCTGAAAAGAAGTCCTATAATTAAGGATATAAAGAAGCAACCTCAACTGGTCGGAGAAGCGGAGATGCAAAACAGGCTGGCCCCATACCCACGTGTGATGGTAGGGAACTGGGACTGACATCTCAGTTGCAGAGGTCCTCCTGAAGAGCAAGGGGTCTCAGCCCCGCACTGAGGTCCACATCCCAAAGCACCAGTGTCAGGAAGAGAAGTCCCCACAACTACTGGCTGTGAAAATCAGTGGGGATTCCATCCATCCGGTGAGACTGAAGGCAGCTACAAACCCAGGCTTCCTCTTAAAGGGCCCACACACAGACTCTCTTATGCCCAGGAACTCAACCTGGACTCTGGCAGAGGGACTGAGGATCAAGAGGTAGCAAAGACATACAGGAAAAGACTGAATTGTGTGGCTACAGGGTAAGCTGGAGGGAAAGCTGCCATTGTCCCTGTATTAAGCTCACTTCTTGTGTAGCTGGAGGGCAGATGCCAAACTTCTTGTGTTGAGCCCTCTCCCAACGTGGTCAAATCTAAGCTTTCATTGGCCTGGTGAGATCTGCTCACTCCACCTTGGTGATTCCCTGGGACCCTGCACCACCCAACTTGCAAAACACCAGAGGTTTTTCCCTGGTTGGCAAGAAGCCAGTGTTGGCCCATGCTACAGTCTTTTCTGGAGAACTCTTAGGGGTCCACAGGCCCCAGGTAGGTGGCGACTGGCCTCAGTGGGCTCTGAAACTTTTGTGAAGTGAACCCAGGCTCAGGACTGGGGTCAAATCTGAATCTGCATTAACCCATTGTAAACTGCTCATCCCAATCTGGAACTCCATCCCGCCATATTATACACCACCAGAGGCTGTTTTGGCAACCTGCAGGTAGCCAGTATTCACTTGCATGGTCTTTCTTAAGGAGTCTTAGGCCCCATTTAGGTGGTAGCAGGCCTCAGGGTCCCCTGCACATTTGCTGAGCTACACTAGCCTTCGAATTGGTGATGGCCAGACTCAGTTTGCAGCATGGCCTGTCCAACACAACTCCAGGTCTAACATAGGCAACAACCAACCACAGATCACTTTGTAGTTCCTACCAGGTAACCCTGGACCAGTCTCAGGCAGTGGCTGACTTTGGCCTATACAGGAGCCCCTCTCAAAGGGCCCTCAAACAAGCATACCTGGTAGTCAGGTTCAACCACAAGAGAACACCATCCAATTAGCCTCACAAGTGGTATACCCAAAGAATGTTCTTTGGAAGCACCAGAACCTGCTGAGGCAAATCCCATTCCATGAGATCAGCCACCACAAAGCAGCTCATATGCTGTGGTCATGGCCATAGTCAGTCAACGTGAGAGTCAATCCCACCCACTAAAATGCCAACAGCAATCAAAGCTCAATTACCAAAGGAGGGCACACACAACCCACACAGGGGATATCCCTGGAGCATCCAGCTTAGGTGATGAAGAAGACAGAGCCACTGGGCCCCACTGGACATATACTACATAAGATCAGCCTGCAAAAATGGGGATACATAGCAGATCTACCTAATACATAGAAACAAATAGAGAGGCAGCCAAAATGAGGAAACAAAAAAAAAACATGTCTCAAATGAAAGAACAGGACAAAACTCCAAGAAAAGAAGTAAATGAAATGGAGGCAAGCAGTCTACCATGTAAAAACTGTAAAACACTGGTTATAAAGATGCTTAAGAAATTTAGTGAGAACATCAACAAAGAGATAGTAAGCATTAAAAAAATACACAAAACCATAAAAAAGAACCAGTCATAAATCAAGAATACAATAATGAAATGAAGAATACAATGGAAAGAATCAAGAGCAGATTAAATGAAGAAGAGAGTTGAATCAGTGATTGAGAAGACAAGGTATCAAATAGCCAAAGGAAAAAAAAAATTTAAATGAGATAGTTTAAGGGACCTCTGAAACAACATCAAGCATAAAATCATTTGCATCATAGAAGAACTAGAAGGAGAAAGAACAAGAGATTGACAACATATTTGAAGAACGGTGATGAAAGACTTCCCTAACCTGGTAAAGAAAATAGACATGCAAATCCAAGAAGTGTAGAGATACCAAACAAGATAAACCCAAACAAACACACACCAAGACACATTATAATTAAAATACTAAAGGTTAAAGACAAACAGAGAATCTAAAATGCAGCAAGAGACAAATAACTAGTTACCTACAAGGGAGTTCCCATAAGACTGTCAGCTGATTTCTCAACAGAAACTTTGAAGGCTGGAAGGGATTGGCTGGAAATATTCAAAGTGATAAAAAGCAGGGACCCACAACCAAGTTTACCATTTAAAACTGAAGGGGAGATAAACAGCCTCCTAGACAAGAAAAGCTAAAGAATCCATCACCACCAAACCAGTATTATAAGAAATGCAATAACTGCTTTAAATGTAAATGGATTAAATGCTCCAATCAAAAGACATGGGGATAAGAAAACAAGACCCATACATATGCTGTCTATTAGAGACTCACTTCATATCAAAAGACGCACACAGGCTGAAAGTAAAGGGATATAAAAAAATATTTCGTGCAAATAGATTTAAAAAGAGCTGGGATAGCAAGACTTAATCAGACAAAATAAAGTTTAAAACAAAGCCTATAATAAGAAAGAAAGAAGGATATTTCATAATGATAAAGCGGTCAATACAACAAGAAGATATAACACTTGTAAACATTTATGCACCCAATGTAGGAGCACCTAAAAACATAAAGCAAATATTAACTGACATAAAGGGAGAGAGTGACAGTAATACAGTCATAGTAGGGGACTTTAACACTCCAGTGACATCAAGGGTTAGATCTTCCAAACAGGAAATCAACAAGGAAACTAAAACCTTAAATGACATACTAGACGAGATAAATTTAGTTGATATTTTTAGAGCATTTCACCTAAAAGCAGCAGAATATACATTTTTTTCAAGTGCACATGGAAAATTTCCAAGACAGATCACATGTCAGGCCACAAAACACAGATCAATAAATTTAAGAATACTGAAATCATACCAAGCATTTTCTCCAATCATAATGGTATGAAACTAGAAATCAATTACAAGAAAAAAAAACCCCACAAACATAAGAGTCTAAGTAACATGCTAGTAAACAATAAATGGGTTAACAATGAGATCAAGGAAGATAATCGAAAGATACCTTGAGACAAATGAAAACAAAAACACAATGACCCAAAATCTATGAGACAGAGAAAAAGTGGTCCTAAGATGGAAATTCAGAGCAATACGGGCCTACCTCAAGAACAAGAAAAATATGAAATATTCTGACCTTACGCCTAACAGAGCTAGAAAAATAAGGAAGGAAATAATAAAGATCAGAGCAGAAATAAACAAAATAGAGTTTAAAAACCAATACAAAACATCAATAAAACCAAGAGCTGGTTCTTTGAAAAACAAACAAAATTAATAAATCTTTAACCAGACTCATCAAGGAAAAAGAGAATCCAAATAAATAAAATCAGAAATGAAAGTGAAGAAGTGACAACTGACACAACAAAAGAAATACAAAGAATTATAAGAAAATACTGCAGATATATGCCAACAAATTTGACAATCTGGAATAAATGAATAAATTCCTAGAAACATACATTCTTCCAAGACTGAATCAGAAAGAAACAAAATCTGAACAGATCAATTACTACTAACAAAATTGAATCAGTAATCAAAAACCTCCCCAGAAACAAGTCCTGGACCTAATGACTTCACAAGTGAAGTCTACCAAACATTCAAAGAAGAATTAACACCTACCCTTCTCAAGCTATTCAAAAAAATTTAAGAGGATGGAAGGCTCCCAGCCTCATTTTATGAGGCCACCATTACCTTGGTTCCAAAGCCAGACTAAGACATTACAAAATAAAAATAAAAAATTATAGGCCGATACACTTAATGAACATAGATGCAAAAATCCTCAACAAAATATTTCAAACGAATTTAACAATACACATACCATAATTAAATGAGATTTTTTTCCCTGGGATGCAAGGTTGGTTCAATATTCGCAAATCAATTAATATGATATGCCAAGTAAACAAAATGAAGTCTAAAAATCATATGATCATCTCAGTACATGCAGAAAAAGTATTCAACAAAATCCAGTATCCATTTATGATAAAAATTTTCAGCAAAGTGGGAATAGAGGGAACATACTTCAACATAATAAGGCCATATATGACAAACCCACAGCTAACATCATATTCAATGGGGAAAACCTAAAAGTGTTTTCTTTAAGATCAGGAACAAGACAAAGATGTCCATTTTCACCACTTGTATTCAACATAGTATTGGAAGTCCTAGCCACAGGAAGCAGACAAGAAAAAGTAATGAAAGGTATCCAAATTGGAAAGGAAGAAGTAAAACTATCATTATTTGCAGATGACATGATACCATATATTTAGAACCCTAAAGAGTCCACCAAAAGAAAACTTAGCACTGATAAATGAATTCAGTAAAGTAGCAAGACACAAAATAGTATTCACAAATTAGTTGCATTTCTATACACCAATATAATGAATTATCAGAAAGAAAAATTAAGAAAACAATTCCATTTACAGTTGCATCAGTAAAAATAAAACACCTAGGAATAAATTTAACCAAAGAGATAAAAGACTTATACTAGGAAAATTATAAGACATTGAAGAAAGGCACTGAAGACGATACAAACAAATGGAAGTATATACTGTGCTCACGGATAGGAAGAATTAACATCATTAAAATGTCCATACTACCCAAAGCAATCTAGACATTCAATGCAATAGCTATCAAAATACCAGCAGCATTTTTCACAGAATTAGAATAAATAATCTTAAATTTTATATGAAACAACAGAAGACCCCAAATAACCACAGCAACCTTGAGAAAAAAGAACGAAGTAAGAGGTATCAGAATACCTAATATCAAACTGTACTACAAAGCTATAATAATCAAAACAGCACGGTACTGGGATAAAAAACAGGCACATAGATCAATCAAATAGAATAAAGAGCTCAGAAATACACCCACGCCTATATTGTCAATTAATCTATAACAAAGGAGGCAAGAATTTACAATGGAGTGAAGACAGTCTCTTCAATAAATGGTGTTGGGAAAACTGGACAGATATATGCAAAGAAAATGAAACTAAATCACCTTCTTACACTGTATGTAAGAATAAACTCAAAATGGATTAAAACTTAAATGTAAGACCTAAAATTCCTAGAAGAAAACAGTAAACTCTCTGACAAGTGCTCTTAGTTTTTTGATATGTCACCTAGGGCAAGGGAAAGGGAAAAAAATAAACAAATGGGACTATATGAAACTAAAAAATTTCCACACAGCAAAGGAAACCATCAAGAAAATAGAAAGACAATGTACTGAATGAGAGGAGATATTTGCAATGATATATACAACAAGGAGTTAATATCCAAAATTTATAAAGAACTCACGCAACAAAACACTAAAAAAACTAACAACCCAACTTAAAAATGGGCAGAGGATCTGAATAGACATTTCTCCAAAAAGTCAAGAGATATATAAAAAGATGTTCAACGTCACTAATCAACAGAGAAATGCAAGTTAAAACCACAATGAGATGTCACCTCACACCTGTCAGAATGGCTATCGTCAGTAAATCAACAAACAAGTGTCTGCAAGGATGTGAAGAAAGGGGAACCCTTGAACACTGTTGGTGGGATTGCAAATTAGTGAAGCTGCTATGGAGAACAGTATGGAGGTTCCTCAGAAAATTAAAGATAGGACGACCTTATGACCCAACAATTCCACTTCTGGATATTTATCCAACAAAATCCAAAACACTAATTCAAAAAGATATATGCACCCCTATGTTTACTTCAGCATTATTTACAATAGCAAAGATATGGAAGCAATCTAAGTGCCCATTAATAGACAACTGGATAAAGAAGAAGTGAATGAATGAAATATTATCAGGCCATAAAAAAGAATGAAGTCTTACCATTTGCAACAACATAGATGGACCTAGAAGGTGTTATGCTAAGTGAAATAAGTCAGATAGAGAAGGGCAATTACCATATAATCTCACTTATATGTGAAATCTAAAAAACAAAATAAGTGAACAAACACAACAGAAACAGACTCATAGATGCAGGGAACAAATTGATGGTAACCAGATAACAGAGGATTGGGGGGTAGGATGAGAAATGTGAAGGGATTAAGAAGTACAAATTGGTAGTAACAAAATAGTCATGGGATGTAAAGCATAAGAAATATAGTCAATAATATGGTAATAACTATATATAGTGCCAGGTGGGTACTAGTCAGGGGGATCACTTCATAAATTATATAAATATCTATGCTGTACACCTGAAACTAATATAAAATAATATTGAAAATCAACTGCAATTGAAAAATTAAAAAAGAGGTGGGGGTGAAGGAGAATAAGAGGTTCAAATTTCCATGTATAAAACAAGTCTTGGGGATGAACGTATAGCATAGGAAATATAGTCAATAATACTGTGATAGCATTGAATGGTTGTCAGATGGTTTCTGGACTTATCACGATGATCATTTCTTTATGTATATAAATGTTGAATAATATGGTGTATACATGAAACTAATATAACATTGTATGTTAGCTATATTTGAATAAAAATCTTTTAAAAATAAAAAAAAATTACCAGGGCTTTAAAGAGGAAAAAAAAGGATTTATGGAGAAAATAAAGCTACTGGGTAGACTATTTAAAATCTATACAACTTTGCCACCAGAGCACTAATAACACTATAGCACCCTGGTAAAATACACAAGGATAATCAAAACAACATTAAATAAATATTAAACATAGGATTTTACCTTAGACAGGTGAAACTATCTTGTTAGAAAGAGGCATAAAGAAAGGGTGAGGCATGAATCTATTCATCTACACCAGTGATCAAATAATACCCAAAACCAGAATTTGCAGCTACCAGTGTGGTTAATCCCACTTGCTCCACCTTGGACCCATGCACTCAAAATTTCCACAGAAGATGGCACCTCCAATTTCTCACCTGCTGTCTAGGTTCGTCAATCTCCTTCTCCAAATCCCCCAGCACAGTCACTATCTCCTCTCCACTCTCAGGATTGTGCTCCCACACCCAAACCTGGAGCTCCTCAGGCAAAATGGTCAGGAACTGCTCCAGCAACAACGATTCCAAGATCTGCTCCTTGGTATGTATCTCTGGGCTCAGCCACTGATGGCAAAGTTCCTGCAGTTGGTTCAGAGCCTTGCTGGGTCCAGGTGTCTCCTCATAGCAGAACGGCCTGAAACGCTGAGGAGAGAGTTCCCTGGTATGAGACAAATTCTTCTGTAGGCAGGATTTTGGGCCCAAACATGACCTTCTTCTTTAACCTTTACTTTGATAATCTCTCCTTGTTCCTCTGAAGCCTGGCCAGCCAAAGCTGGGCCATTGAGGTTGCCGCCATTCTGAATTTGAAGAGCTCAGAGGAAGGCTCTCTCCAAATTGGGTCTAGTCAGATGGGTAATTTTACCTGAGGTTCCCACCTAATCTTTGGTCAGAAAGTCTTCAGTATAAAAAAAATTAAAAAATAAAAAAACAACAACAACAAAAAACACTGTTGACACTGAAAAATTACAGACGCAGTTAAAAAAAAAAATTTTTGTTTACAACACAGGGCAGTTAATCAAGCAATTCTGACAAGACCAGAAATAGTACAGAACTACTCACTAAAAGGTGCAGGGTCACAAACTGAGCGACAGGTTACTTGCAAGACAGAAAACAGGTTTTCAAGGATACTTTGCTCCTAATTTAAGCGTGGTTACACAAGCCAAGCAAGGAAACCAGAGACAGGGTCGCTCAGAGTTCCCTGCAGGCCTGGCCCGCGGAGAGAGGGGCTTCTTCCACACCACAAACTGTCAGCAGAGGAGGTCGGTCCGATTGTCGCCGCGCAGACTGACCCTTCCCCTCGACCGCAGCTTCCGCCCGGAGGAACTCTGACCCTCTAACAAAAAGCCTGAGGAGTTGGCGTAGGGAAGCCTTCCCAGACGGAGGCGTCGGCTCCTCGAACACCCCCAACGCAAGCCACTTTTCGTTCCCGCCTGGCTGGGTGAGACGCGCAAACTTCCGGTCCGCTCTAGGATGCCCGGTGGTACAATCATCTCGGTGGTCGTGATAACGCCGGTTGGTAAACCCAAGGAGGCAAGTTCTCCGTAAACTGTACAGAGACTTAACTCCCGAGTTACTCAGTTATCTGTCATCAGTGGACAGAGTCACGATGTGAGCAGAGCTGGTATAGAGGCTGCCCTGGGCTTCCATGTCTCGGTGATAAACCGCCGTCCGCAGTCAGATTAGCGGTACTCAACGCGGCATTCTAAAGACAAAACTAGAAGAGCTTCCCAAATCAGTTAGTTTGTAGGTTCCCCTCTGAACTTTACCTAGTTAGTTTAGGGCCAATCTTTCCTTTCCAGGTCACTGTAAGTCAGATTTGAAAACGAACTGTGAAATCTAGTCCCATTTTTCCATTTTATAGATGGGGAAACCAAGATCCATAGAAAATGAGCTTCTCCCTAATCCCAGTAATAGCTATTTTTGCTCCTTCTGGTCCTGTGAGTTGTGACTGTAAGTGGTGTGGGAAACTGGCCCCCAGAAAACTAACGAGAAAAATCTGGACGTCTCTTCAGAGCCTAGTAAGTCACTTAAGTGTGGAGCAACCAGAAAATTCCCACCTGACACATGCTCCTTCAGGCAGCGCCAAAGCAAGGTATGTGAAGGTGCACGGAGCTGGCAGTGTTAGAGTGGATGGAGTTAACTAAAGAGAAAACGCCCTTGGCAAGAGGAAAAGGCTGCTACCAGAGGTCTGAAAGTGCAGGAATCACTGCAAGTGTCACCCTTGATTCGTCTTCCTCCTCCTCATCACAGCCTTGTTTAGAACACTCAATAAATAATAGATGCCCAAGGAATATTTGTTTAATTGCTTAATGGCTCCACTTCCCTACTCTCTCTCTCCTCCTACTTCACTCATATTTTGGCATTTCTTATTTGAAAGGCTTTGAAGAATCAGATTTCTTTTGGAAATTTCTAAATCAAAAATTCTTACCCTCAGTGTCTGTGAATTGTCTTGAGTGAGTCACTAAACCCAGTGAAATTGTATATAAATTTTTTATCTATATGCCTGAGGCATCAGATCTTCAAGGGACAGAGATGCAGCCTCCTCATTTATTTTCCTAGCCACTATGAACACATTGCGCTTATCTTTGGTGGTTGTCCCCTGATCAACCGTTAAGCCTTTGCAGTCAGTGATTCTATCTTCTACCTCTTTCATTTTCTACACAGTATGATCACGGCCATGCTGAGCACAGCAGTAGGCAGTCAACATGGAGTAAACATGATTTCTAAATCCTCTACTGAAGGACATTGACTTTTTTGGTAGATTTGCACTTTTAATTACTAAAGTGATATATACCTGTAACAAACTATGTATCGCAAAAGTGAGCATGGCAAAAAGTAAAAATCTCCATCCTGAAATTTATTTCACAGAAAAATTCATGCCAAGAGTTTGCTATATAGTCTTCGAACTTATTTACAATTGAATACATAAATTCACAATTTGTGACTTACGAAAATTAGATCATGCTATATATTACAATCAAGCAAATTGTTCAGTTTTGTTTGTTTGAAACTTAAACTAAAACTGCCAAGCCAACATGTGAGTACCTACATATCCCATTTTTTTTAGTAGCTGTATATTATTTCTTTTAAATGGATGGGCATATTTTCAAGTTTTTGACATTGCAAAATATTACGATGAACATCCTTAGACATATATTTTTATTTTTTATTGTATTTCTGTAGAATGGCTTTTTAAAAGAAAAAATTGGTGAGCTAGAGGTTATTTTGATAGATATTGCCAAACTGCCCTTCAGAGGAGTATTTATCATGAGCCTCACTAAGTGTAAGACCACTCACTTTTACAGGCTCTTTCCCAAGGCCCTGGCACTGCCTTGTATGAACATGCTTTCTTAAAATTTGCAAAAGTATATTATAATTAAAATTAGTTAAAACTGCTGCCCCTTTCTATTCCAATTTATTCTCAGATACCTTATATATGACCTGGAGTAGCCATATCTAATTTTGTAGCTATTCTTTTTCTTAAAGAGGACCCTCTAAGTTAGTTATGTAAGCTTCAGGCCTCACAAAACCTGGATCTGCTCTGCTGTTTTCCAAAAGCTAATTTATGCTCCCAACAGAAGTGCAAGAGTGTTCCAATTGTCCTGAATTACATTTTGCCTATTGTCTCTTCTTCAGCAATAACAAAGCATTAGATTTTATTATCAGATTGATCTAATTGAATCCAGACCTAACTCTTCTGGGTTAGAGCTGCTGTAGTTATCCAGGAAGTACTTAAGTAACAACTAGGATTGTGCACGTTATTTTTACATTGGTCCTATGGTGTAATGGTTAGCACTCTGGACTTTGACCACAGCCATTCAAGGTCAAATCTCCATGGGACCTCTTAAGAGAACCTTTTATATGTTCTTGAGATGGCATATGAACATGAAATAACATTCCTCTGCTTTACACATTTGTAGTCCTATGCAGCACTATTCCATTCTCCTCAGTTCAAACAGAAGAACCAAATACTTTCAAGTGGGAAGTAACGAATTCCTTCGAATTCAGCTTTCAAAGCACACAAAAAAGTTTACCAGCAAGGAGACTGACTAGAAATGGGCGTTACTCTCAGCGACCTCAGGAACTTTTCAGTGGCGGGGCGGAGAAACTCTAGCAGCGCAAGAAGTCCTGTGATGGAGACAACACTGCCTCAAAATCTCCAAGTACAACGGCCTGTCGGCGGTTCCTAAGTCTAAACCCCATCCATGCTCGGAGTTGCACTTTCTTCCCTGTGAACTTTCATATCCTGGCTCTCTTCTCACCCTTCTCAACATCTCCATTTCACCGAGACTATTCATGCTGGTATGCTTTGTAGGAACAAAGTTCTCTTTCTCACCACCTACCGCAAACTGTAAAGCCTGCCTTGGAGACTCCTCGAAAGCCAACAGCTGCGGAATGCGCGGTCCCAGCGTTCTAAGCCGTCCTAGCGCTCCAGTTGGAGAGAAACTTCGGGTGGGTCGCTAGCATTACCAATTCAATACGAATCGCCACATTTGTTGTGGGAAAAGCTCAAAGAAAGGTCTGCACGCGGTGGAGGGGCCTAAGGAGGAACAAGACCTGTGCCCCTGAAAAATGTGCAGGCAGGGAATGAGTGGAGATAAAGGTAATCAAACCTGGAAAATCTGGATAGTTCTGGGTAAACACTTATTTTGCCGTTAGAATCATGAAAGAAACGTCGACCAGAGGAAAGAGATTTTCTTCAGCAGGAAAGGAATTAAATTAGTAAGAGACAAGTATCTATGTCCTGTACAAATTAATTTTTTCTGTCATAGGAGACAACCTTTAAATCCAGTGATCTATTTTCAGATTCCTTATTCAACATTTTAACGTTCTCATATGTGTAACAAAAAAGCAACAAACTCCTACTCTTTCCAATTCCAGTAATTCATTAAGCTATAAATATTTTATTAGCTCATATTATGAATTATCACTGGCTACACAGAGAATCTGTAACAAATTAAAGTTACTAAATTTATGAAAACAGGTTATTTTGGGGCCCACTATGGGTGATTGTACCTCCGTTTTTATGGTCTGTGATGATGCTAATTGCAGAAGGAAATAACATATTCTGCTTGAGGTATTGTTGCCTTTGCAGATGTGGAGAATACATCTCAATCCTCACAATCATACCCATAATCAGATATTTTTAGATACATTTCACAGCAAAGCAAAACAAATGATGCTTAGAGTGGTTCAGTTGCTTGGCACATATAAAATGAATAGATAAAACCAGTACAACTAGGTATTAAATATGGAAATCCTTTTTGAACACTTGAATGAATGAACACAGCCAGAGGTTCATCCAGGATTTGCTGACTGGCTCCAACTAGCCTCTGGAGACTAGGGTCCCTCTGCTGCTGCACTCTGCATTCAAGGATCAAAATTTCCTACCTCCAAATTACAACGTTTCCTGGAATTCCAGCTTTCTGGAGCTCTACTTCTGATCTTAGCTTTGGCAAGAGTGAACCTATTCTCTCCCTCTCATGTTCCTTTACCTATTGCCATAAACTCACCTCCAGCATGCAACTACCCACCACAGGAAACTCACCTACAATCCATGCAGTGGTCCCCAACTTTTTTGGCACCAGTGATCCTATGAGAATCTAATGCCTGATGATCTGAGGTGGAGTTGAGGTGGTGATACTAGCACTGGGGAGTAGCTGCAAATACAGATGAAGCAATCATCATATTTATTTTTTGAATGAGGTCAGCTGCTATGATTTTTCTTAAGCCTTGAGTTAGGACTACCATTTTGTTGCTTGAATCACTTATGGTTCACTTCTTTTGTGTCCTTCTTTCACAGTCCAAGGAAACCTAATTTTATACCAGTGACTTCTAATTTTATACCAGTGACTTGAAAACTATTTCTCAATACAAACTTTGAGAGGAAAATTTCCCCTGTTAAATTAACAAAGATTTTATTTAGACAATTTTCCTTCCAATTCCCCCCAGAGAACAAGGATCATATTTTATTATCACCATATTATACCCAATGTATTGGTATTGTAGTGAACACACAGTAACTATTTTTGAGTGATTGAATGAATAAATTTTTTAAATCTAGATTTTTAGTATAGAACCACAAGGTACAACAAGAGACTACTTTAAATTATCTGTTTTTTGAGCTAATAAATAACATTATAGGATTTCTATGAGGATCGAATGAATATGTAAAGTGCTTTAAAATGTCTGCCATTTAGAATCACCATATAAGTGCTTAGCTTTATCATTATTATCATCTAAAACCAGTGGGAGGTGGCGGGGTGGGGAAGGGGAATGAACCAATAACCTGTATAGGCAATCCATAGAAATAGAAAATCAAATGGTTAACATACAAAAACATACAAAAAGTTTCACTTCACATATATTTAAAGATTTGCTAATTAAAATAATAATATAATATTTTCCTCTCCATTAAATTAACCAATATTTATAAAATTAATAATAAAAAGTCTGGGCAAGAGTGTTGAAAAGCAAGTGTATTGAAATACAGCTGTGAGAATGTAAACTGGCACAAAAACATTATTATTTTAAACACACATGTAGGTAGATTGATAAAGAGTTGTTAGACTGTATCAGTGAGGGCCATTTAGCCTCAGTTTCCATTTTATGAAGGCTTAAATTTAGACTTTTCTTGATATCGCCAAAGTACATTGTACATACAATTATTATATGTTTATTTGGTGTTAAAAGAGTTCACCCGTAAATATTTCAAATATGTTCTAATTTCTAAATCTTCCTTTTGCACTTTTTTTATATGTTGGAAGACTCAAAAAATGGAAATACATGGACCTTTTGCAACTTCTGAAAAGCCATTATTGGTATTATCATTAAAAATATCTACAAGATTATATACCAGTTGTCAAAAGTTGTTATCTCTCGGGCTGGAATTATGAGCCGCTTCTACTTCCCATACCACTTTTGTAAGATTTTACTTTTTCCTTTAGTCCCAAGCACGTATTAATCAAAAAGATGAAAATAGGACTTCTAGCTTTTAGTCCAACTTGTCATCACTACCATCCTCATAACAAAAAAAAAAAAAAGCTGAACAAACTGAAAAGCAATTCTTTGTAGATCCTTCAGAGAATTGAGGTCCCAGGACAAACTGCTGCCTGAAAACTGGAAAGACAGGTGAATAAAGGAAATTACAATTTATCAGGACCAGGAGCCAAGAGTAAAAACTGGCTGCTGAAACCATTACCTGGGTAGGAAAACTTAAACTATAATTAGTTAGTTGTTCGAGACTCAATGTAGAGTAGCTTGAGAGTTGAAAACTCCAAGATGGTTCTATCTTGGGAGAAACCCATACTTTCCTGAGTTTTACCTCCAGAAACTCTACCAGGTTCTCACTTTGAAAGTCAGAGAAAAATCTCTCATGCTTCTGGCAGGGAGTTACAGCACTCTTATGAATGAATGAATGAACGAACGAATGAATGAATGAATGAATGAATGAAAAAATCTAGTTTTTTTAAAAATAAAAAAACCACAAAGCATACACAAAAACAGCAATTACACATAAAACTTCCTTTACAAGCAAGAATTCCTAACAAGACCTGTCCTCAAGGGAAACTATTTTACACAGTCTAACCTACTAAGGTTAACAAAGTCTGACTGATCTGGAGGAAGGGAAATACCCAACTCCAGCTCCCTCTATCTTCTTCCATGGAAGAAAACAATTCAGGCACACAAAAAGATTGAAGCTTAATTATAGGACTAGAGAATGCTTCCCTTGTCTCCAAACCTTTCCACCATATCAGTAAGGCTCCAGTATAATAACAGGGAATTGTAGCTAAAAGAACTATAATACACAGACTTCATTAAGAGGTCTTTAGAAAAAGATAAAAACAAGGTAGATGAAAACAAAAACATTAGAGGAATACTTAGCTTCTGACATCACAGCTCCAGCAAATAGTAAAATACAGCCTATCTCCTAGCCAGATAAACATAAAACCTCATACAAAAGACCTTCTTACCTCACTTTTACCCAATATATCATGTCTGGCTTTCAACAGAAAATCATAAGGCAGGCTGAAAAGCAAAGGACATAATCTAAAGATACAAAGCAAGCATCAGAACTAGAATGGCAGAGATTTTATAAATATTAGATCAGGAATTTAAAATAACTATAATTAATATTTTAAGGGATATAATGAATAAAAGTAAACAATATTCAAAAACATATGGCTAAGGTAAGCAGAGAAATGAAAAAGCTATAAAAGAATTTTTAAATGTTGGAAATCAAAAACACAATAATGTAAATAAATAATATGTATTATGGGTTTATCAATAGACTTACATGGCAAAGAATCAAGGAAAGAATTAGTGAACAGAAAAAATATGTCAGTGGAACTTCCAGAACTGAAATGTAAAGAGAAAAAAAGAATGAAAAAGATTGAAAAGAATCTAAGAACTGTGGAGGAAATTATAAAAGTTGTAGCATACACATAATATCACAAGGAGAAGAAAGAGAGACAGAAACAGAAAAAATATTTGAAGTAATAATGGCTGAGAACAAACACCAAACCGCAGACCCAGGAAGTTCAGAATATACGAAATATGATAAATATCAAAAACTCTGCACCTCAGCATGTCATAACTAAACACAAAATAATGACCAACCTATCATATTAAAAAAGAAATTCTAAACAAATATCAACTCACTATTTTTTAAAAAATGAAGAAAAAAGTCTCGAAAGAAGCCAGAGAATAAACAGAACTTACCTACAGAATTACAGGGATAAGAATTACATTGGATTTTTCTTTTCTTCAGAAATAATGCAAGCAAGAAGAGAGCAGAGTAGCATATTTTAAGTATTAAGGGAAAAGCAAAACACCAACCTAAAATTCAGTATCCAATGAAATTATCCTTCAAAACTGAAAAGGAAATAAATACTTTCTCGGACAAAAATTGAGGAAATTTGTCACTTACAAAAATGTTAAATAAAGCTATTTCCCTTTATTTGGAGAGAAGAAAAACTATATAGGTCAAATAACCAGATTAACATAAAGAAAAGGATAGTATTAGGAAAGAAATTGAAGTTACAAAACTCTCCTATTTTTCTTAATTGATCTCACAGATAATATTTTGTTAAAAATAATAGGAAGCAGGTCCAAGATGGTGACATAGGAGAACACTGAGCTTGCCCCCTCCCAAGAACACGTTAAACATATACCCATAGTTAGAAAAATTTCTCCTGAGAGACAGCTAGGAGCCAACTGAACTTCTGCACAACAAACAAGAGAGAGAGATCCCATAGTTAAGGCCTGGTAACTGCAAAAGCTCTCCAGGAGCTGAGAGAACTCTCAAAGACCAGAGAAACCAGTGAGGACAACTATTTGTTTCTCTTCACTTGGATAGCATTCAGGAGCTCTATCCAGCTGCTCTGGCCAACCTTCAGGCCACTGTAGTGTGTCTCCAGTCACTCCTCTCAGAGCTAACTCCAGCAGGAATAAGAGAGTGCCACACCCCATGTACACAGGGCCCCTCCACCCAGAAATTGATCCAGCATGTACAACAGGGTGCTGCTGCACATACTCACTGGACTACACATGCACATAGGGCTGCCCTGCTTGGAGAAAGTAAGGAAATAACAATGTGCAGTGGTATATGCCTATAATGGTGCCCCATCCAGATAAAGTACAGAACTAGTAGGATGCTATTGCTTGTGCACATGGGGTTGCCCTGTCCGGAGAAAGCACGGAACTTCTGGCATGCTGTAACATGCATGCACAGGGTAGGCCTATCCAGACCTGGGCCAGACAACAGACAAATAAAACAACAGGGTACACTATGTGCACACTGGGCAGCTACATCTGGAACAGACAGACAAAGAAGTGTGCACACATCAGGCTGCCCTGCCCCAAACTTGTTCTGGCTGTGGAAAGCCAGAACAACAGGGAACTAACTACCACACATGCATGTACGCCAGGCCACCCTGATCAAAATACACTCTTTCTGGCCAGGTGGCATACCAGGCATTATACACACACACCTGGACACCAACCTGCCTGCCAAAACCAGCCAGCAGACAGTCTACACAAGACCACTTTTTTAAGATTGGGAGAGGCCACTTCTACACAAGACCACTTTTTTAAGATTGGGAGAGAGAGCTATTTAATATAATTCATAGGAGCAAACATAGAAAGTCAAAAAAAAATAGGGAGACAGAGGAGTACGCCCTAAATGAAGGAAGAAGAAAAATTCTAGGGGAAAAATTCTATTGAAACAGAAATAAATAATTTCCCTGATAAATAATTCAAAGAAATTGTCATAAGAATACTCAACAAACTTGAGAGTAGAATAGAAGAACTCAGAGAGAACTTCAACAAAGAATTAGAAAATGTAGTAAAGAATCAATCACAGATGAAGAATACAATAATAGAAATGACATATGCATTAGAAAGAATTGATAGTAGATTAGTTAATACAGAAAAATGGAAGAGAAACATAGAATAGTAGATATCACCTAATCAGAACAAAAAAAAAATTTTAATTTTAAGTAAGGATAGTATAAGGGATCTCTGGGATTATACCAAGTGCTCTAATGTTTGCATTAAGGGATCCAAGAAGGAGAAGTGTGAGAGAAAGAGGCAGAAAATATATTTAAAGAAATAATAATTGAAAACTTTCCTAATCTGGAAAATCTGTTTTCCTAAAAAGTAAACAGACATCCAGGTCTATCCAGCTGGAGGCACAGAATTCCAAAAAAGATGAACCCGAAGAATACTACACCTGGTAAGGTTATCATTTAGAATTAAAGGGAGAAAAGAAGTTTCTCAGACAAGCGAAAACTGAAGGAGTTCATCACCATTGAACTGGCTTTACATGAAATGTTAAAAGGTCTTCTTTATGATGAAAAGACCATAACCAGAAATAAGAATATACAGGAAAGTAAAATCTCAACTGGTAAAGGAAAATATATAATAAACACAGTGACTCAACCACTTAAAAAGCTAATGTAAAGGTTAAAAGACAAAAGTAGTAAAATTATCTATTTAATAAATAAGGGATACACAAAACAAAAAGATATAAAATATGACCAAAACCATAAAACGTGAAGAGGAAGTAAAAAATGTAACGATTTTAGAAAGCTTTTAAACTTAAATCGATTAGCTTAAAATAGGCTGCTTTGGATATAGATGGATATATATGCAGCTCCTGGTAACCACAAACCAAAAACCTACAAAAATACACAAAAAATAAAGAGAAAGGAATTCAAACAAAACACTAAAGAAAATGAGCAAACCAAAAGGAAAGAGATCAAGAGAAGAAGAAAGGAATAGAGAAAAACTACAAAAATAATCATAAAACAATTAACAACATGGCAATAAATGCATACCTATCAATAATTACTTTAAATGTAAATGGACTAAATGCTCTAATCAAAAGACATAGGGTAGCTGAATGGATAAAAAAAAAAAAGACCTATCTATATGCTGCCTACAAGAGACTCACTTTAGATCAAAAGACATATATAGACTGAAAGTGAAGATATAGAAAAAGACAGTCCATGCAAATAGAAACAAAAAGAAATCTGGGGTAGTACTCATATCAGGCAAAATAGACATTAAAACAAAGAATGTAAAAAGAGATAAAGGATAGTCCATAATGATAAAGGGGTAAATCCAAGAAGAAGATACAATTGTAAAAATCTATGCACCCAACATAAGAACATATAAGTATATAAAATAAATGTTAATGAGCATAAAGGCAGAAATTAACAGTAGTACAATAATGATAGGAGAATTTAATACTCCACTTACCTCAATGGATAGATCATCTAGACAGAAAATTAATAATAATGTCCTTAAATGGCACATAAGAGCACATTGACTTAATAGACATTTATAGAACATGTCATCCCCAAACTGCAGAACACACTTTTTTCTCATGTGCACATGCAACATTTTCCAGGATAGATCACATATTAGGCCACACAACAAGTCTCAATAAATTCAAGAAGATTAAAAATATATCAAGTATATTTTCTGACCACAAATGCATAAAACTGGAATCAACTACAGGAAGAAAACTGGGGGAGAAAATCAAATACATGGGGATTAAACAAAATGCTACTAAACAACCAATGGATCAAAGAGAAAAATTAATCAGAAAATTAAAAACTACTTGAGACAAATGAAAATAAAGACACAACTTTCCAAAATGTATGGAACACAGCAAAAGCAGTTCTTAGAGAGAAGGTCATAGCTATCCAGTTCTGCCACAAGAAACAAGAAAAATTCCTAATAAGCAATCTAACTGTACCCTTAAATGAACTAAAAAAAGAACAAAAACCCAAAGTAAATAGAAGGAAGGAAAAAATAAGAATCAGAGCAGAAGTAAATAGACTAGAGGCTTAAAAAATGGGGGTGGGGGGATAATGTAACTAAGAGCTGATTTCTTGAAAGGATAAATAAAATTGACGAGAGAGAGAGACTAAATAAATAAAATCAGACATGAAAGATGACAGATTACAATTCATACCACAAAAATATGAAGAATCACTAAAGAATACTATAAACAATTATATACCAACAAATTGGACAACCTTAAAAAAAATGGATAAATTTCTAGAAACATATAATCTTCCAAAAGTGAAGAAACTGAAAATACTGATTATCAGCAATAAAATTGAAGCAGTAATTAAAAAGAACTTCAAACAAAGAAAAGCCCAGGACCAGACAACTTCACAGATGACTTATACCAAACATTTAAACAAAAATGAATATTTATTCTTTTCAAACTGTTCCAAAAAATTGAAGAGGAACAAACACTTCCAAACTCATTCTGTGAGGCCAACATTACCCTGATACCAAAACCAGGCAAAGACACTATAGAAAAAAAAAAAATTACAGGCCAATATTTCTAATAAAGATAGATGTAAAAATTCTCAAAAAAAAAAAATACTAGCAAACCAATTCAACAATACATTAAAAAGATTATACATAGTAATGAAAAGGAATTTATACCAGGAATACAGGGATAGTTCAATATCTGCAAAACAAGTAATGTGATATGTTACATCGACAAAACCAAGGATAAAAATCATATTATCATCTCGACTGATGCAGAAGCATGTGACAAAATTCAGCATCCATTTATGATGAAAACTCTTAAAAAAGTGGATATAGAAGAAACTTACCTCAAAACAATAAAGGCTATATATGACAAACCCACAGCTAACATTATACTCATGGTAAAAAGCTAAAAGCTTTCCTTCTAAGATCAGAAACAAGTAAAGATGCTCACTCTCCCCACTGTTATTCAATATAGCTACAGCGATAAGAAAAGAAAAAGAAATAAAAAGCATCTAAATTGGAAAGGAGGAAATAAAACTGTCACTATATGGAGATGACATGATATTATATATAGAAACCCTAAAAAATCCACCAAAAAATTAATAGAATTAATAAATGAATTCAGCAAAGTAGCAGTACACAAAATTAATGTATAGAAATGCATTGTATTTCTATACATTAGTAACAAGTAATCATAAAGAGAAAATTTTTTAAATACCATGTAAAATTGCATAAAAAATAATAAAATATTTAGTAATAAATTTAACCAAGGCAGTAAAGACCTGTATTCAGAATACTAGAAGACACTGAAGAAAGAAATTGAAAAAGATACAAATAAATGGAATGATATACTGTGCTCATGAATTGGAAAAAGTAGTCTCATTAAAATGTCCATACTACCCAAAACAATCTATAGATTAATGCAAACCCTATAAAAATACCAATGGCATTTTTCAGAGCTAGAACAAATAATCAAAAAATTTATATGGAATCACAAAGACCTTGAATAGTCAAAGCAATCTGGAGAAAGAAGAACCAAGTTGAAGGTATCAAACTCCCTGATTTGAAATATACTACAAAGTTAATAATAATAATAACAATAATAATAAATTAATAATAATAATAAAAGTATGGTATGGGCACGAATCAGACACATAAATCAATGGAACAGAGTGGAGAGCCCAGAAATAAACTTTCACTTACATGATCTATGACAAAAATATACGGCGAAAAAAATAACAATTTCTTCAACAAGTGATGTTGGTAAAGCTGGACAGATACACACAAAAAAGTGAAATGAGACCACTCTCTTACACCACATGTAAAAATAAAGTCAAAATGATATAAAATTTAACTGTAAGCTCTGACACCATAAAATTCCTAGAAGAAAACAGATAGTAAGCATGATGTCAATATTAGTAATAATTTTGAGATGTGTCCCCTCAATCGAAAGTAGAAATAAATAAACAAATGGAACTATATCAAACTAAAAAGCTTCTACACAGAGGAGGAAATCATCAACAAAATGAAAAGACAACCTGCTGAATGAGAGAAGATATTTTCAAATAATACTTTCAATAGGGGATGACATGCAAAATAAAGTAATTCATACAACTCAATAACAAAAATATATAAACAATCCAATCAAAAAATGGACAGAGGACATGAAGAGACATTTCTGCAAAGAAGACATACGGAGGCCAACAGAAATATGCTCAGGATCACTAATCATTAGAAATATGCAAATCAAAACCACACCTCCCACCAGTTAGGATGACCATTATCAAAAATTTAACAAATTACAAGTGTTAGTGAGGAAATGGAGAAATAGGAACCCTTGTGCATTGTTGATAGGACTGCAAAATTGGTGAGGCCACTATGGAAAACAATATGGAGTTTCCCCAAAAAACTAAACTACTATATGATTCTGCAATTCTTCCTCTGGGTATTTACCTTAAAAATAGAAAAACATTAATTTGAAAATATGTTAATTGCAGCATTATTTAAAATAGCCAGAGTATGGCAACAACCTAGGCATCCATTGATAGTGGATAAAGAATATGTGACATGTAATTATTCGACATTAAAAAAATAATGAAATCCTGCCACTTGTGACAACATGGATGAATCTATAAGGTATTATCTAAATGAAATCAGTGTGACAGAGAATACCACACAAATACCACATGATTTCATTTATGTGAAATTTTTTAGAAAATCAAAACACTGAACAAACAAAACAAAACAAAAAGATACTCATGGTTTTTTTTTGTTTGTTTTTTTTTTTTTTTTGTTTTTTTTTTTTTGGAGAAACATGGCAGAGTGAGAGACATTCCCAGATCTCTCCCCTTGAAACAACAATGAGCTGAACATCTAAAACTCAACAAAAACACCCAAACTGCACACCAGCATGACTGAGCATGGGATCTGCGCATAAGAGCTAACAAAGGTCAGAACCCAGGGTGTTGGGTGATGGACTAGGAGAAATAAAGAAGCTGCCTCTTACTGCCAACGGAGCTACCTGTAAGAGGAGAGAGGAGGGGAGAAGGTGATGTGAGGTCCCTGAACAGCCCTGCCTGGGATTATTATGAGTTCCACGCTGCCAGCAGCTGGGCCCAGTCATCAGGGCAGAAAGCAGAGAAGTGGGATGGCAGAAAAACAACAGTTGATTTTTATCGGCTGTGGTTGCAAAACCGAGGCTGAGCTGCAGCCTCTACCTCCCAACCCAGATGGTCCCTTTCCCCATACCCTCCAAGACAGAACACCACAGAGCACCAGGGGAATCTGAGCAAATGCAACCGAAACTGTTGCTAACACTAACAGGAACTGAAACTGAGGGTAGCGAGCATGATTATCTATAAGAAAGAGGCATTATTAAGGCTTTATATAATGGAAGAATCCAAGAGGATTAGACATCACCTATTGAAAACCAAAAAAAGGTGCCTTCTTTGCAGCAGGATAAAGAGAGACCTTTATATAATAAGTCTTCTTTCTGGAAAAACAGCAGAATACACTCCATTAACGCCCAGACAGAGAAATAGTCTATTAAACATCATGGACAACCAAGGTGACAGGCATCTCAGAAAGAAAGACAAAAATCTCCAGAAAATAAGCTTAAAGACATAGAAATATACAACTTAAATGACAGAGAATTCAGGATGGTACTTCCAAAACAACTCAGTGAGTTCCGAAACAAATTATATCAACAATTCCAGGAATTGAAAAAACAACTAGATGAGCAGAGCAAGGAGATCGAAACCTTCAAAAAGAACAGAATAAATCTGGAGATAAAAAAAATACATACGCACACTACAAGAGTTGAAAATGACATAGCAATGTCATTTGACAAACTTCATTTGGGAAATAGAGTTGACCAAATGAAGGAAAGGGTTAGTGATATCGAAGACAGAAATCTAGAAATAAATCAAAAGGAAGAAGAGAGAAACTGAAGAATGAAAAATAATGAAAGAGAACTTCAAAAACTAGCTGATACCATCAGGAGTGGAAACATAAGAATAATAGGCATCACTGAAGGCAAAGAAAAGGAGCAGGGGCTATAAAGCATTTTCAGACAAATAGTTGATGAGAATTTCCCAAATCTAAGAAATGAGCTGGAGCTTGGAATTCAGAAAGTCATCAGAACATCCAATTATCTCAACCCAAAAAGGCCTTCACTAAGACATATTGTATTACAATTATTAAGAATCAACGACAAAGACAGAATTCTCAGGGCAGCCAGGGAGAAGAAAATGATAACTTATACAGAAAAAACCATTAGATTATCATCAGACTTCTCAGTGCAAACTTTACAAGCCAGAAAGGAATGCAATCAAATTTTTAAGCTATTAAGTGAAGGAACTACCAGCCAAGAATAATGTATCCAGCTAAGCTCTCCTTTAGATATGAAGGAGAAATAAAGACCTTTTCAGACATACAAAACTTGAGGGAATTCTCCACTATGAGGCCTACACTATAGGAAATAGTGAAAGGGGTTAGCTCACCTAAAACAAAATGACAAAAAAAAAATGAGGAGTAAAGTGAGTATCAGGCAAACAGAAACAGAAGAGTGCAACCCTTATTAAGAATAGGGCATTGTAAGCTTAAAAATAAGAAGAGAATTGCTATAGCAAGATAGTAATGAACGTTCAGCATTACATAGGGACAAATTTAGACAACAATAACTGAAAAGGGGAGGATTCAAAGATCCAAATCACAAAGGGAAATGGAGATAAGGCATGTGCTGAAGAAAATAGACGACTGTATATATATATATATATATATATATATATATATATATATATATATATATATATATATATATAATTTTATATATATTTAAAATAGATGACTGTATATATATAATATAATTTTATATATATAAATATAATATAATTTTCTTATATTATATATATACACACACACATACACACACACACACACACACACACACACATATATATATATATGTAAAACTATACATATTCGTAATGGTAACCACTGAATTGAACAGATTCAGAACTGAAGTATAGAATATAAAACAAGAAGAACCAGAGGGAAAACCCACAAAATCCGACCAAAATATTAATTAATTAATTAATTAATTAATTAAAATAAAACACACACAACAAGGACAGGGAAGCAATGGAAACAACGAGCTACTAGAAAGCAAAAGATAAATGGCTATAAGAAGACCTCGTATTGCAATAATCACCCTAAATGTAAATGGACTGAACTCACCAATAAAAAGACACAGAGTTGCAGATTAGATCAGAAAACAAAACCCAACCATACGCTGCCTCCAAGAGACCCATCTCAGCTCCAAGGACAAATACAGACTCAAAGTAAAAGGGTGGAAAATGATATTTCAAGAAAATGGCATTCAGAGAAAAGTGGGAGTAGCAGTACTAATATCAGATGAAATAGACTTCAAAATATAAAAGGTAAAGAAAGATACTGAGGGACATTTCATAATGATAAAGGGAATCATGCACCAAGAAGACATAACACTTATTAATATCTATGCTCCCAATCAGGGAGTCCTGAAATATGTAACGCAATTACTAACAGAACTAAAGGGAGAAACAGACCAAAACACTATCTTAGTAGGGAAACTAAATATCCCACTGTTGGATATAGACAGATCATCCAAACAGAAAATCAATAAGAAAATAATAACCTCCTTAAATGACACACTAGACCTACTGCACATAATTGACATTTACAGAGCCTTCCTTCTCAAAATAGCTGCTATATATTCTTCTCTAGTGCACATGGAACATTCTCTAGATTCAGCATCCATTTATGATCAAAACACTTAACAAAATCGGTATAGAAGGAAAGTACCTTAACGTAACAAAGGCCAATTATGACAAGCCTTCAGACAACATTATACTTAATGGTGAAAAACTAAAACCTTCTCTCTAAGATCAGGGACAATGCAAGGCTGTCCACTATCATCACTCTTATTCGATATAACATTGGAGGTCCTAGCAAGTGCAATCAGAAAAGAGAAAGATATAAAAGGCATCCAAATAGGAATTGAAGAAGTCAAACTTTCACTATCTGCAGATGATATCGTCTATATAGAAAACCCTAAAGACTCCACAAGAACATTACTAGAAACAATAAGCAAACACAGTAAATTCTCTGGATACAAAATTAACGTTCAAAAATCCATAACGTTCCTATACTCTAATAATGAAGTATCAGAAAAAGAAGTGGAAAAAATAATTCCTTTTGTAATTGCAACAAAAAAAAAAATAAAATACCTAGGATAAATTTAACGAAACATGTGAAAGACCTATATAATGAAAACTACAAGACCCTATTAAAAGAAATGGAAGAAGATACAGAGAAATGGAAAGATATTCCGTGTTCGCTGATTGGAAGAATCAACATAGTTAAAATGACCACATTACCTAAAGCATTATACAGATGTAATGCAAGCCCCATCAAAATATCATCGGCATTTTTTAAAGAAATGGAACAAAAAATCATCACATTTGTGTGGAAGCACAAATTTGTATGGAAGACCCTGAATTGCCAAAGCCATCCTGAGAAAAAAGAACGAGACTGGAGACATCACTTTGCCCAACTTCAAATTATACTACAAAGTGACAGTAATCAAAATGACATGATATTGGCAGCAAATCAGACACACAGAGCAGTGGAACAGAATCAAGAGTCCAGAAGTAAACCCATATTTATATGGGCAAATAATTTTGACAAAAAAAGCCAAAAACATACAGTGGAGAAAGGAAAGCCTCTTCAGTAAATGGTACTGGAAAAATTGGAAAGCCATCTGCAAAAGAATGAAACTAGACTGTTGTCTATCACCACACACCAAAAGTAACTCAAAGTAGATTAAGGACCTGAATATCAGACCTGAAACAATAAAATGCATAGAAGAAAACATAGGAACTGTACTCAAGGACCTTGGACTTAAAGAGGATTTTATGATCTCAAAAGCAAGGAAAGTAAAAGCTAAAATAAATTAATAGGACTACGTCAAACTAAGAAGCTTCTGCTCAGCAAAAGAAATCGTCAACAAGGTAAAGAGACAACCATCTGAATGAGAAAATATATTTGCAAGCAATGCCTCTGATAAGGGCCTAATATCCAAAATATACAAAGAACTCATACAACTCAATAACAACAACAACAAAATCAAATGATCCAATCAAAATTTGTGCAGAGTACCTAAACAGACACTTCTCCCTAGAGGACATACACATGGCCAACAAATATTCGAAAAGATGCTCAACATCGTTAGCTATTAGGGAAATGCAAATCAAAACCACAATGAGATACCATCTCATACCTGTTAGAATAGCTGTAATCAACAGGACAAGTAATAACAAATGTTCAAGAGGATGTGGAGAAAAAGGAACCCTCATATACTGCTGGTTGGACTGCAAATTGGTACAGCCATTATGGAAAACAGTATGGCGGTTCCTCAAAAAAACTAAGAATTGATCTACCATATGATCCGGCGATCTCAAAGATTTGAAAACCCATATCCAAAAAAGATATTTGCACGTCGATGTTCATAGCAGTGCCGAGGAAATGGAAGCAACCGAGGTGCCCTACAATAGATGATTGGCTAAAGAATCTGTGTACATATATACAATGAAATATTACTCAGCCATAAGAAGAGATGAAATATTGCCATTTGCAATAACATAGATGGACCTCGAGATAATCATGCTAAGTGAAATAAGCCAGACAGGAAAAGTTGAAAACCACATGATATCACTTATATGTCAGATGTAAACCTAAAAGCAACAAATGAGCAGGACAAACAGAGACTCGTGGACATAGACTAGTGGTTTCCAGATGGTAGGGTGTTGAGGAGGAGCAGGAAGGTAGACATGGTGAAAGGGGTCAAATATATGGTAGCTGAAGGAAACTGGACTTTGGGTGCTAAACACACAATAGAATATAGAGATGTCAAATTATAATGTACACCTGAAAATTATATAATTGTGTTAACCAATGTTACCCTAATAAACTTTAAAAAATATCTAATCAATTGTCAAAAAATAGAATTCAAAAGATAAAATATTAAATATTAAAATCTGTGTTCTATAAAATAAAAGACTGTTCAATTTCTCTAACAAAATTGGTCCTATTAGGGGAAAAGAAAAAGATACTCATAGAAACAAAAAACAAACTGGTGTTTGCCAGAGGAGAAGGTGTGGAGCAATGTGTGAAAAAGGTGAAGGGGAATATAGTCAATAACAGTGTGATAACTTTCATAGTGACACATGATCACTAGATTTAGTGTGTTGGTCACATAGAAAGATATATAAATGTCTAATCACTATGTTGTACACCTGAGAAACTAAAATAATATTGTAAGCCAACTACACTTAATAAAAAAGTTGATAATGAAAAACACAAAATAACAATAACGACAATGTACTTGGTGATTATAGCTTATAGGTCAGTGAAATTAATGTCAGCAATGTCATAAGGGATGGGAAGAGAGAATTGGAATTAATTTGTTATAAGTACTTACCTTACCCATGAAAGAATATAGTGTTATTTGAAAGTGGAATTGAATTAGTTGTAAATGTATATTGCAAATCGAAGGAGAGACACTAAATGTTTTTTAAAAGAAGTATTGTTCATTATATAAATAGAGCAGAAAAGTTGTTAGGGGCCAGAAGGTGAGGAAAATAAAAAAAGTTTGGTAAAAAGTTACTTTCAGTGTAAGATGAATAGAGTCATAGTATCTAATGGATAACATGGTGATTATATTGATAACATTTTATTATATAATTGAAATTTGCTAAAATTTCACACAAAAAGTAAATATGTGAGGTGATAGATGTGTTAATTAACATGATGTGCAGAACCTTGTTAGAATGTATATGTATTCCAAATCACACATTGCACACTTTAAATATCTTACAATATTATTTGTCAATTTTACCTAATAAAGCCTGGGGTGAGGGAAAATATAATTCATATACCAAGACAGAAGAGAAAATGTAATCATATAAAATGCTCAGTAAAAACACAAGTAGGCAGAAATGAGAAGATAACAAAAACAACAACAACAAAAAAAACAAGAACAGCAAACAGAAAACAATTACAAATATGTGAGATAACCCAACTCTACCAATAATCACTTTATATATGAATGGGCTAAATGCATCAATGAAAAGACAAGAGACTGCCTGAGTGGATAAAAAACATAACCCAACTCTAAGTTGTCTACAAGAAACTCACTTTAAATATAAAGATACAATAGATTAAAAGTAAAAGATAGAGAAAATATATCATACTAACACTACTTTTAAAAAGCTCGAGTAGCTATATTAATTTCAAAGATGACTTCAAAGCAAGGAAATTAGAAGGGGTAAAGAGGGATATCATATGATAAAGAGGTCAATTTTCCAAGAAGACTTAGCAATCCTTAATGTGTCTGTGCCTAAAACGGCACCAAAATACATGAGATGAAAAAACTGATAAAAGTGCAAGGATATATAGTGAATCCACTATCATAGTTGGAGATTTCACATCCTTCTATCAGTAATAGACAAATAAGCAGGCAGAAAATTTGATAAAAATGTAGTTTAACTCAACAACACATCATTCAACTGGATATAATTGACATCTATAGAATACTTCATCCAACAACAGCAAAACACTCATTTTTTTCAAGCTCACATGGAACAGTCACTAAAATAGACCACATTTTGTGATCTAAACACACCTTTAATAATTTTAAAAAATAGAAACTGTACAATGCTTGCCCTCAGACCACAATGGAAGAAAACTAGAAATCAGTACAGAAATATACCTGAAAAGTCCCCAAATACATGGAGATTAAACAACGCACTTCTAAATAATACATGGGTAAAAGAAAAATAATCTCAAGATAAATTAAAAATATTTTGAATGAAATAAAAATAAAAATACAACCTATCCAAATTTATGGAGTGTAGCAAAAACAATGATAGTGAAATTTATAGCATTTAAAATTAATATATTAGCAACAGATTCAAGTCAAGATAATAGAGTAGGTGAACATTGTGCTTGCCTCCTATCAAGACAACATCAAAATTACAACTAAACTACACAACAACGATCTTTGAGAATTGTCTAAAATCTAAGTGAACAAAAATCTTATAACTAAGCATATACAGAAGAAGCCATGTCCAGACTGGTAGGAGAGGTGGAGATGCAAACAAGCTAGTCCCACACCCACATGTGGCAGTTAAAAATTAGGAGAGATATTTTGGCTATGGAGTTTCTCCCTGAAAAACAAGGTATCTTAGCCCAGGCTCCCCAGCCTGGAGTTCCAGTGCCAGGAAGAGAAGTTCCCAAAACTTCTGGCTGTGTAAACCAGAGAAGGTTGTGGCTGTGTGAGGTAGATGGCTACTGGAGTACCAGGCATTCCTCTGAAAGGACTGTGCGTGGACTTAATTGCTCACCAACTCACTTGCTCTGAGCTCCAGCACTGAGGCAGCAGCTTGAAAGTGCCAGGGACATACAGGGAGGAGGGCAAGGGTTGGAGGGGCAGCTTTCTTTCAGACAGAAGTGCTGGCAGAAGACTTTGCTCCTTTGTTGAGCCATCCCACCACCCAGCCTACAGGTGCATGCCCAAGAAGTCCCCATAACTGAGTCTCTATCAACCTAACATATTCACCCTGCCCTGGTGATTCCCTGAGAACCCACTCCACCCAACTTGTGGGCCTATCCAAGCTGCTTCCAGAGGCTTTCCTATATAGCCTGCCTTGGCTCATGATGTGGACCTTCCTAAAATTTCTCAAAGGTTTACAAACCCCAAACACACAGCACCTGACCTGGTGTGCCCTGTATGTCTTGGTAAGCATCCCTAAGCCCAGCGCTAGCAGCAAGCATCTCAATTTGCAGCTTAGTCTATTCCAAGCCCAGCACATGTGGCAATCATATACAGATCACTTTTTAGCTCATACCAAGTGGCCCCATGCTGAGCAAATGCAGCAGGTGACTTTGGCCAGAAACAGAGCCCCTCTCAAGAGGCCCCAGAACCAATACACCTGGTGGCCTGCTTGAGACCTCACCAGAGCACTACTCAATTACCTTCACAAATGACACAACCAAAGCGCACACTGGGCTTGCACCAGAGGTCTGCTAAAGTGAATCCTGCTCTATAGGGTCAGCCCCTGCACAACAGCTACTTGACTATAGTAACCTGCTAGTCCTAACAACAAATCAACCCAAGAGTCAGTCTCTCCCATTGACATGCAAACAGCAACCAAGTCTCAACTACAACAGGAGGGCACAAACCACCAATACAAGGGACACACCTGGAGCACCTGGCTCAGGTGACAGAGGAGACTGTGCCACTGGGCCCTACAGAACACCTACTATGTAAGGCCACTCTATAAGACCAGGAGGCATAGCAGCTATCCCTAATTCATAGAAAACAAACACAGAGAAGCAGCCAAAATTAGGAGACAAAGAAACAGGTCCCCAATGAAAAAATAAAACAAAGTCCAGAAAAAGAACTAAACAAAATGGAGAGAAGCAATCTACCAGATGGTTATAAGGATTCTCTATGATCTCAGTGAGAACTTCAACAAAGAGATAGAAAACATGACAAGAAAACTTCCCTAACTTGGTGGAGAAAATAGACATACAAGCCCTGAAGCACAGAATCCTAAACAAGATGAATCCAGCGAGGTCCACACTAAGACACATTGTAATTAAAATGCCAAAAGTCAAAGATAAATAGAGTATCTTAAAAGCAGCAACACAAAAGCTGTTTGTTACCTACAAAGGAGCCCCCATAAAACTTCCAGCTCACTTCTCAACAGACCCTTTGCAGGCCAGAAGGCATTGACATGAAATACTCAAAGTGATGAAAAGCAAAGATCTAGAACCAAGATTACTCTACCAGGCAAAACTATCATTTAGAATTGAAGAATGGATAAAGACCTTCCCAGACAAGAAAAACCTAAAGGAGTTCATTGCCACCAAACCAATATTACAGAAATGTTAAAGAGACTTCTTTAAGAAGAAGAAGGAAAAAAGATAACATATGAATAATAAAATGGCAATAACTACATATCCAGCAACAATTAGTTTGATTGTAAATGGATTAAATGTTTTAACCAAAAGACATAGGGTGGCTGAACAAAGAAACAAGACCCTTACATATGCTGCCTACAAGATATTGATTTCAGATCTAAAGACACACACACAGACTGAAAGTAAAGGGATGGGAAAAGATATTTCATGAAAATGGAAATGGAAAAAAAAAGTGCTAGGGTAGCAATACTTATACCAGAAAAAACAAACTTTAAAACAAAGGATATAAAAAGAGACAAATAAGGACCCAATAATCCCATTTCTGGGTATTTATTTGAAGAAGCCCTAAACACTACTTTGATGGGATATATGTGTCTATATGTTCATTGTAGCATTATTTACAATAGTCAGGATATGGAGTCAACCTGGGTGCCTATGCATCAATGAATGGAATATTATATACGTATATACAATGGAATATTACTAAGCCATAAAAAGAATGGCATCTTGCCATCCACAACAACATGGATGCACCTGAGTGGAGTTAGTCAGCAAGAGAAAGACAAATGTCATATGATTTCACTTATATGTGGAATCTAAAGAACAAAATTAACAAACAAAACAGAAACAAACTCATAGATACAAAGAATATTTTGATGATTTCCAGATGGGAGGGTATAAGTGGGAATGGGTGAAAAGGGGAAGCAATTAAGAAGTACAAATTGGTACTTACAAAGTAGTCATGGGGATGTAAGTATAGCATAGAAACTATAGTTCATAATATTGTAATAACTATGTATGATGTCAGATGGGCACTAGATTTATTCAGGGTGATCACTTCATAATTTATATAAATTGAATTTATATAATTTACGTTTACGTAAATCTAATCACTGTGCTGTACACCTGAAACTAATATAATATTGTATGTCAACTCTAATTGACAAAATACAATTAAGAAAAGATTCTTCTTGAACCCTGATGATGCATTTTGATGTACTGTATTAACCCCTGGAGAGTGTATCTTAGTGCAAGAAACAATAATAAATTTCTCTTTTATTTCAAGGTTAATCATGTTATCACTGGCAAATACTGTACCTTGTAAGGGAAATCTCTTCTGGAGATGAATGCAAGGCAGAAACAGGAAGAGGAACCTCCAGTGACTGAAATAACATCTCTGTACGTTGTTTTTGTTTTTGAAAACTTTATATTAAAGTATAAAAACATACCAAAAAAGTTCACAAGTGATGCTTGGTATTTTTTCATAAAGCGAACTTATTCTTATGACCAACAGCCAGATGAAGAGACTGAATATTTCAAGCACCACAGAAGCTCATCTGTTCTTCAGACCCACAAGAGAGTAACTAACTTGACTTCTTACACTATACATTAGTTTTGACAGTTTTTAAACTTCATACAAGTAGAATTATACACTATGTTAGTTTCTTTCACTCAATATTATGTTTGCGATTTTTTTCCTTTACCCCTATTTGTTTTGCAAGGGATATATGGGATCAGCTGAAAAGAAAAAAAAAAACTCCCCAGTACAAATTCTTATCCTGATTATCAGCTGTCTTATCCACTTCTGTTGGCAGGAGCCCCCGCATTGGATGTTTGTCTACGGGACATAAGGACAGACTCAGCCTAGGAAAGTGGGAACAGGAGAGTGGCTGAGAAAGTAAAGATTATTCAAAAGTGATGGGAAAGTTGAAAACAGACACAGGAGTCAGTTTGAAAGGACCCTCACTGGCCAAATCTTGAACTATTTGTACACCAAAAATAATTAATTATTGTAATAAATTATAAAAATAGAAATCCATACAAATAATAAATTGACGAATGAAGAAAATAATGGGGGGTGGGGCAGGAACTCTTGTTTAGTAGCATGACAAGCACTAACTGTAAATGTAGCGGGCAGGCCGGAGTTGGAAAATCATTTTGCAACTATCATAATAAAGACTGGTTCAGATAGTAGATGTAAAATCTTAGAGAAATTTTGGTGAGGAGCAGGATATTTGCAGTTTTAAATTGTCACCCCAAAAACCAAGTGATGAAACTTAACCTCACCAGTGAGAGACAGATAGTCCTCACCTGTCTCCAGATATGATCATTTGAAGAGCTCACATTATCTATGTAGTATTCTGGTGGGGAATGCATAACCTGAATCTAATCATTAGAACACATCAGTCAAACTCAAGTAAAAGACATTCTAGTAAAAAGAAAAGAAAAGAAAAAAAGGGGGGAGGGGAGACAGTATTATTCAAATAGCATGTCAATGTTATAAAAGACAAAAAAAAAAAGCTGTGGAAATGTTGCAGATTGAAGAAAACTAAAAAGATATGCCATCTGAATGCAATACCCTAGATTAGATCCTGTACTCAAGGAGGAAATTGGTCATATTGTCCTGTAGACTGTAGATTAAATATAGCTAGTCTACAAAAGTTAAATTCAATAAAGTTCATGATAGTACTGTGGTTATGTAACACGATGTATTGCAATTTACTCTCAAATGAGAGAGACACAAAGCAAATGATAAAGCAAATAAGGTAAAACATTAAAGATAACTAAATCTGGGTAAAATGTATATGGGTATTTTGGGTATTACTTTTATTTACTTTATTTTACTTTTTATTAAGTTCGAAACGGTTTCAGAGGGCGATTTGGCACTAGAGGCTCCCGAGAAATCAAGAGGAATGGATTTGAACGGGGCTGGGCCAGCTCTTTAAAATACAGGAAGCTTCCCTCACCCTCACCCCACTACCATTCGAGGAACCAATAATTCTTCATAGCTCTCAGGTTCCCTGTCTCTCGCGGAGAGACAGAAGTCAATTTTGCCTTACCTGATCATCTTTTATCTAAACAACAGCCCCTCTCCACCCCACCCCACTCTACCCGACCCTGGACCAGCTCCGCATAGCAGGGGACCGTCAAGGTTTTGCGGGAGATAAATGTTGGCTCAGATTGCGGATCTTGCCACCTATGGCCAGATCACCCAGTCTTGTGTTTCCAATTTGTCCTAAGTGATCGATCCAGGACATCTTGAACTCGCAGGGACGTTTCTTGCCATCATCTCAAAACATTGAGTAGATTTTTTTTTTTCTGGCCTCAGGACATGGAGATGATTTAGAGGGTCTTTGTTCCAAGGGAGGCGGTGCTGGGTGCGGGAACTGCAGCGCCCCTTTTGTCTCTACTCCTGCTGCCTTTCCAAAGCTACCTTCTCAGAAAGTACCCGGGCTACCTAACTACCTGCTGCAGTCTCCTGAGGCCTTACACGTGGAAAAAGCAGGAAATGAAGCTAGAAAGGGAGAGAGGCAACAGATTGTCTCTTTTAAGCCTCCTACCTTTGGAATCTCATTTTGTTGCTTTTTTCTGAGGCAAATGCGTATTATGTTTCTCAAATAGGGAAGTTTACATTCACGTTTCCGCTGCAATTTTCCAAATCTTTTGAGACGAGAAATAAAGATTATAAATTTGGAAAGAATTCCAAAGTGGCTGTAACCTAGTTGGGGGTGTAGCTCAGTGGTAGAGCACGTGCTTAGCATGTACGAGGTCCTGGGTTCAATCCCCGGCACCTCCACCAGTTTTAAAAGGACATCTTTGTGATGAGAGCACTGATGTCTTCTTTCTCATTCACTTTTCTGCCTTCCTCTACTTTCTTTGTGGTACCCAATTTCTGCCCGAAGAGCATTGCCACCACCAGAAATATCTTTGATTATATGTAATAAGCATTTTAGCTGGTTAAATCAGCCTCGTTTCTTTGAATTCCATGCTAAAAACAAAAAAGAAGGAAACAGAAAGACGATTAGAATAACACCCTTAGTTTCATTTACTTTCTTTTGAATTCTGAAGAGTTCATGGAGCAAATAATACAATGGAGGTGGAATAGCAGCACAATATCTTATTGATTTCTTCCTTATGAGTGTCAGACCACCCACACTTTGTGGTTTCTTGAATCACAAGATATGGAAGCTATGTACCTGTTATAAATGTAGGGTTGTATGCATAGGAGGGACAATAAAGTGCTGTCTGTCATAGTATATGATGCTTTTTAAGCCTAAATTGAATGGTACAGATTGGATGAAGATTGGCTGGTTCAGTGAAGCCAGAACCACTGCTACCATGCTGAAATAACCCATTGTGAGTGTGAGAAACCAAGCATCTAAGTTTACCTTCTTTAAGAATATTTAAATAAGAGACTTCTAATCAAGATGGAAGAATAGGTAAATGCTGTGCTCTCTTCTTCCCATGACCACATGAGAAAGAGAAGTTAAGAAAACAATCCCATTTACAATTGCATCTAGAAAAATAAGATATCTAGGAATAAATTTAACGAAAGAGGTAAAAGACTTGTACTTGAAAAACTGTAAGACATTGGTGAAAGAAATTTAAGAAAGCACAAATAAATGGAAGGATACATTGTGCTGATGGGTAGGAAGATGGTAACATTGTTAAAATAGTCACACTACCAAAAGCAATCGACCAATTCAATGCCATCTCTATTAAAATACCAATAACATTTTTTACAGAACTAGAAAAAAAATAGTCCTATGACTAAGGAAGCAAGAATATACAATGGCATAAAGACAGTCTCTTCGATAAATGATATGCAGAAAAAAAAGAAACTAGTCTACTTTCTTACACCATACACTAGAACAAACTCAAAATGAATAAAAGACTTAAATGTAAGACCTGAAACCATAAAACTCCTAGAAGAAATAATAGGCAGTAAACTTTGAATAATAATACACACAATAATACACACACACACACACACACACACACACATATATAATCTTCTGGGACAAGGGAAACAAAAGAAAAAAGAAACAAATGGGGCTACACCAAACTAAAAAGCTTTTGCACAGCCAAGAAGACCATCAACAAAATGGACGACAACCTCCTGAATAGAAGATATTTGCCATTTCTCTAAAGAGGGTATACAGATAGCCAATAGAAGTATGAAAAGATTCTCAATATCACTAATCATCAAAGAAATGCAAATTAAAAAACCACCTATAAGAATGGCTATCATCAATAAACCAACAAACGAGTGTTGGCAAGGATGTAGAGAAAAGGAAACTCTCGTGCACTGCTGGCGAGATCGCAAATTGGTACAGTCACCATGGAAAGTTGTATGGTGGTTCCTCAAAAAATTAAAAATAGAACCACCTTATTATGACCCAGTTCTACTGGATATTTATCTGAAGAAATCCAAAACACTAGTTTAAAAAGATATATGCTCCCTCATGTTTATTTCAGCATTATTTACAATAGCCAAGATATGGAAGCAACCTAAGTCTCCATCTGAGTGTCATTTACCTCTTTGGTTGAATTTATTTCTAGATAATTTATTTTTTTGATGCAACTGTAAATGGGATTGTTTTCTTAATTTCTCTTTCTGATAGTTCATTATTAGTGTATAAAAATGAAAGTGATTTCTGAATATTAATTTTATATCCTCAGATATAAAATTACAACATCAGATCCCACAAGGTTAAAGGCTTAATCCCACAAGACTGTTCCCAGTTCAGATACCAATTGCAAGTAATAGGTCCTCAGGTCACCACAACTTTTGTCCATCTTGGCAAGTCACAGGTTTCCATGACCTTCTCCTACTTGGATTTGATTATTTGCTAGAACAGCTCACAGAAATCAGGGAAATACTTACTTATATTTATCACTTTATTAAAGGATATGATAAAAGATACAGATAAACAGCCACATGAAGAGATACATAAGACAAGGTCTGGGAGAGTCCTGAGTATAGGAGCTTGTGTTCCCATGGAGTTGGAATGTGTTATTCTCCCAGTCTGTACATATATTCACTAACCTGGAATCTCCCAAACTCCCATAAATTAGGGATTTTTATGGAGGCTTCCTCACATAGGCATGATCGATTACTAACTCCATTTCTAGCCCTTGTTCCCTCTCTGGAGAATAGGGGGTGTGGCTGAAAATTCCAAGCTTCTAATCATGGCTTAGTCTCTCTGGTGACCCTCCACCAACCAGGAGCTCACCCATAGTTGCCTCATTATAACAAAAGATGCTTCTAGTGCTCTTATCACTTAAGCATTTTACAAGGGTTTCAGGAGCTCTGTGCCAGAAATGGGGACAAAGATCAAATACATATGTGTGTGTGTGTACACACAAACACACACACACACACACCATATCACAGATATTTCAAGTGAAATTTTTCTCAGTCATTGAAGCTTTCTTAAGTAATCTACTGTAACATAATTCCAGTCTTCTGGTTTGCTAAGTATATCTTATTGAAAGTATTGGACGCTTTAGTTCAAATCTTTATTGAAAGTTTCTGAGGAAAGATGGAAGGAAGGAAGGAGGAAAGAAGGAAGGAAGGAAAGAAGGAAAGGAAGGAAGGAAGGCTGAAGGAAGGAAAGCTGAAGGAAGGAAGGAAGGAAGGAAGGAAGGAAGGAAGGAAGGGAGGGAGGAAGGGAGGAAGAGAAGGAAGATGAATTAATAAGAGTGAATCAACAAATGAAAAAAAGTCTGAAGAAAATGTTAAATGTGTTTAATCACTTAATCCTTGTTACAGGCTAAATTGTGTGCCCCCAAAATTCATGTTAAAGTGCTAACGTCCAGTACCTCAGAATGTGATTGTCCTTAGAGATAGGCTCTTTAAAGAGGTAATTAAGTTAAAGTAAGGTCGATAAGGTGGGCCCTAATCCAATAAAACTGGTATCTTTATAAGAAGAGGAGATTACCATATAGACACACAAAGGGAAGATTACATGAAGATGCTGGAAGAACATGGCCATCTACAAGCCAAGGATAAAGGCCTTAGAAGAAACTAATCCAGCCAACACCTGATCTCAGACTACTAGCCTCAAGAATTGTAAGAAAATAGATTTCTGTGTTTAAGCCATGCTGTATGTGATAATTTGTTATGACAGCCCTAGAAAATAAATACAATTCTAAATGCTGTTCAGGAAACAATTTTTAAAAATAATACATGTAGTTGTTACTCTCATCACATTCCAGGGGTAAAAAAAGAATTTACATTCATTGGATATGTATTGACATTTAGCATCCACTCCTTTATGGTAGACTTTAGCATCCACTCCTTTATGGTAGACTTTCTATCCTGGGGGGGCTGGAAAGCTAAAAAGTACATATTTCCCAGACCCCTTTGCACCTAAGGATTTTTATACACATGAGGTTAGACCAATTATTAGATGATTTTGGCAATTTTCTGCTGGGAGCAAGACTGTAGACATGTGCTTTCTCTGAAGCACTGTTAGGGGTCTAGCCTCGTTATGACTAGAGATAAAGTAGTGGAAGAAACAATGGCCATAGTCTACGTTCCAAAGTCCAGTCACCAGCTGTATGAGTTTGGGAAGAATTATAGAGAAAATAGTCTACTATCTTTAACTTTGTGTTTTCTTAAATTGAAGCTACAGTAGTATATTTTGAATCTCAGTAATTTTATTAATAGTTTTCCTTGTAGATTAGTTCTATAGATATTTTTTGGTGCCATACTTGAAGGTCTAGTCTAAAGTCTTTCTCAATCACTTCTGATGATTTTATACTAATCCAATGTCCTGCTTTAAGTCCTTCCTGCTTAGAACACTTAAAGTGCTCCCTGTTTCCTACACTGAACTCTGAATTATGTAGGTAATATAATTATTATGTTTATAATTATTATATAATATTTATAATTAATAAAAAATTATTTCTCAGATTAAGAAATATCATAATAAACTATAATAATAATGGGTTATAACCTATTGAATTTGATAAGAACCCGAGTTTATAGAAATAAACAAGTAAATTAAGGAGAAAAAAAATTGTTTTTCTATAACCCCTAAGCTGTACTCTAAATTCCCATGACTGTTCTGTAACTACAAATTTGTACTTTTTTATCCCTTCACCTTTTTCACTCAGGCTCACAACTCCTCTTCCCTCTGGCAATCACCAGTTTGTTCTCTGTATCTGAGTCTGTTTTCTTTTTTGTTCCTTATTTAAATTAGTTTCAGGTATACAATACATTGATTAGACATTTATATAGTTTGTGAAATGATCCCTGATTACTCTCTCATCCATCTGGCTCTACACATAAACATCGCATTGACTATATTCTCTATGCTGTGCTCTACATTCTTGTGACTATTTTTTGACTATGAATTTGTACTTTTTCAACCCTTCATCTTTTTCTCTCTGTCACTTAAACACCCCTCTCCTCTGACAGTTACCAGATTGTCCTCAGTATCTGTAAGTTTTTGTTTAGTTTGTTAATTTAGTTTGTTCCTTAGATTCCATTCTGCATATAATGAAATCATACAGTAATTGTCTTTGTCTTTGACGTATTTCACTCAATGTAATACCCTCTAGGTTTATCATGTTCTTACAAATGGTAAGATTTTATTTTTTTAATAGCTGAATAATATTCCAATGTGTATATGTACCATAACTTCTTTATGCAGTTATCTGTTGATGGGCATTTAAGTTGCTTCCATATCTTGGCTATTGTGAATATTGCTGCCGTGAACATAGGGGTGCATAGATATTTATGAATCAGTGTTGTGGTTTTATGGGTTTGGGGAGGTGGGGCAGAAATACCCAGAAGTGCAATTGCTGGGTCAAAAGGCAGTTCTATTTTTAATTTTTTGAAGAAACTCCAGACTGTTCTCCAGAGTGGTTTCACCAGTTTGCAATCCCACCAACAGTGAATGAGGGTTCCCTTTTTTCCACATCCTCTACAACACTAGTTTTTTTGATTTATTGATGATAGCCATTCTGACAGGTGTGAGATGATATCTCATTGTGGTTTTAATTTGCATTTCTCTAATGATTAGTGACATTGAGTATCTTTTAATATGTCTGTTGGCCATCTGTCTGACTTATTTCGTCTTTGGAGAATCATCAATTCAGGTCTTCTGCCCATTTTTTAATTGGATTGTTTGTTTTTTGTTTTTCATCAAGTTGTATGAATTCTTTATAAATTTTGGATATTAACTCCTTATCAGATGTATCATAGGCAAACATCTCCCATTCAGTAGGTTGTCTTTTTGTTTTGTTGATGGTTTCCTTTGCTGTGCAAAAACTTTTTAGTTCGATGTAGTCCCATTTCTTTTTGTTTGTTTGTTTCCATTGCCCAAAGAGATATTTCAGAAAAAATATATTACTAAGAACAATGTTAGAGTGTTTACTTTGTTTTCTTCTAGTTTTATGGTTTTGAATGTTAAATTTAAACCTTTAATCCATTTTGAGTTTATTCTTGTATATGGTGCAAGAAGGTAGTCCAGTTTCATATTTTTGCGTGTACCTGTCCAGTTTTCCTAACACCATTTATTGAAGAGATTGTCTCTACCCTTATTATATATTCTTGCCTCTTTTGTCATATAATAAATGAAGATATAGACATGAATTTACTTCTGGGTTCTCTATTCTGTTCCATTGATTAGTCCGTTTTTATGCCAGTCTGTTTTGATTACCTATAGCCTTGTAGTATAGTTTGATATCAGGTAGTATGATGCCTCCAACTTCTTTCTTCTTTCTCAAGATTGCCACGCCTATTCGAGATCTTTTACACTTCCATATAAATTTTCGGTGTTTGTTCTAGCTCTCTGAAAAATGCCATTGGTATTTTGATAGGGATTGCATTGAATATATAGATTGCTATGGGTTGTATGGCCATTTTAAGGATGTTGATTCTTCCTACTCATGAGCATGGTATATGCTTCCATTTATTTGTATCTTCTTCAATTTCTTTTTTCAATGACTTTTAATTTTCTGAGAATAGGTCTTTTACCTCCTTGTTAAATTCCTAGTATTTTATGGTTTTCGATGCAATCGTAAATGAGATTGTTAATTTCTCTTTTAGATAGCTTATTATTGTCATATAAAAATGCAACTGACTTCATAATATTAATTTTGTATCCTATTACTTTACTGAATTCATTTATCAGTTTAACAGTTTTTGGTGGAATCTTTAGGGTTCTTTCTATACAGTACCATGTCATCTGCAAATAACAACAGTTTTACTTCTTCCTTTCCAGTGTGGATACTATTTCTTTTTCATGTCTGATTGCTGTAGCTAGGACTTCCAATACTATGTTGAACAGACGTGGTAAAAGTGGGCACCTTTGTCTTGTTCCTGGTCTTAAGGAAAACGTTTTGAGTCTTTCCCTATTGAGTAGATGCTAGCTCTAGGATTGTCATATATGGTCTTTATTATGTTGAGGTATGTCCCTTCTATTCTCATTTTGCTGAGAGTTTTTATCATAAATTGATGCTGGATTTTCTTGGACGCTTTTTCTACATCTATTGATATGATCATATGGTTTTGATCTTTCGATTTGTTAATGTGGTGTTTCCATTAATTGATTTGCGAATTTTGAAACAACTTTTCATCTCAGAAATAAATCCAAATTGATCATGGTGTATGATATTTTTAATGTATTACTAAATTTGGTTTGCTAATATTTTGTTAAGGATTTCTTCATCAATGTTCATAAGAGATATCAGCCTATAGTTCTTTTTATTTTTTAATGTCTTTATCTAGTTTTGGAATCAGGGTAACAGTGGCATCATAAAAAAAAATTAGAGATACTTCTCCCCTTTTGAGTTTTTTGTAATAGCTTGGTAAGAATAGGTGTTAATTCTTCTTTGAATGTTTGCTAAAATTTACCTAAGAAGCCATCCAGTCCAGGACTTTTGATTTTTGAAAAAATTTTTGGTTACTGATTTGATTTCATTGATGATGATCAGTTGATTCATATTTTCTGTTTCTTCTTGACTCAGTCTTGAGAGATTGTATGTTTCTAGGAATGTATCCATTTCTTCCAGATTGTCCAACTTGTTGGTATATAAACACTTATAGTATTTTTTATAATCCTTGTATTTCTGTGGAGTTTGTAGATACTTCTCCTCTTACATTTTATATTTTAATTATTTGTTTTTTCTCTCTCTCTTTTGTTTTTTCATAAGTCTGGTTAAAGGTTTGTCAATTTTGATTATCCTTTCAAAGAACCAGTTTTTGATTTCATTGATCTTTTCTATTGTTTTTCTCAACTCTATTTTATTTATTTCTGCTCCGATTTTTATTATTTCCTTTTACTCACTTTAGGTTTTATTTGCTGTTCTTTTTCTAGTTTTTTAAGTGTAAGGTTAGATTTTTTTGAGATTTTTCTTGTTTTTGTTTGTTTGTTTGTTTGTTTGTTTTCAGGGGGGAGTAAGCCTGTGTTGCTATGAATTTTCCTCTTAGAACTACTTTCACTGTGTCACCTAGATTTTGAGTCACTGTGTTTTCATTTTTATAGGTCTCTAGGTATCTTTTGATTTCTTTTGAACTTATTTTTAACCCATTTTTAGTTTAGCAGGATGTTATTTAGCCTCTATGTATTTGTATATTTTTTTCTTGTGATTGATTTCTATTTTCATACTATGGTGGTCGGAGAAGATACTTGATACGATTTCAGTCTTCTTAAATTTATTTAGATTTGTTTTGTGGCCTAACATGTAATCTTTCCTGGAAAATTTTCCATGTGCACTTGAGAAGAAGATATATTCTGCTGCTATAGAGTGAAACATTCTGATAATATCAAATTAAATCCATCTGGTCTAGTGTGTCATTTAAACACACTGTTTCCTTTGATTTTCTGTCTGGAAGATCTGTCCATCGGTGTCCATGGGATGTTAAAGACTCCTACTATGAGTGTATTACTGTCACTCTCTCCCCTTATGTCCATCAATAATTGCTTTATATATGTAGATGTACATGTGCTGGATGAGTATATGTTTACTAGGGTTATGTCCTCTTGTTGTATTGTTCCCTTTATCATTATGCAATGCCCTTCTTTGTCTCTTATTACAGTCTTTGTTTTAAAGTCTATTTTATCTGATATAAGTATTGCTATCTCAGCTTTTCAAAAATTTCCATTTGTGTAAACTATCTTTTTCCATCCCTTTACTTTCAACCTGTGTGTGTCATTTAATCTGAAGTGGGTCTCTTATAGACAGCATATGTATGGATCTTATTTTCTAATCCATTCAGCTATGACTTTTGATTGGAGCATTTCACATATTTACATTTAAAGTGATTATTTATAGGCACATAGCTATTGCCATTTTATTTTATTTTTATTTATTTATTTATTTATTTTTTGCAGAAGTCCCCTTAAGATTTCTTGTAATACTGACTAGTTGGGGATGAATTCCTTTAGCTTTTTCCTGTCGGGGAAGCTCTTTATCTCACCTTTATTTCTAACTGATAGCTTTACTGGGTAGAATAATCTTGGTTGTAGGTGTTTACTTTTTATTACTTTGAATATTTTTTGCCAGTCCCTGGCCTGCAAAGTTTCTGTTGAAAAAACAGCTCACATCCTTATGGGGGTAAGTAACTAGCTGCTTTTGTCTTATGGCTTTTAAGATTCTCTGTATGTCTTTAACCTTTGGCATTTAATTATGATATGTCTTCATGTGGGTCTGTGTGAGTCCCTCTTGTTTGGGGCTGTTTGTGCTTCCTGGACTTGTATGTCTAAGTCCTTTGCCAAGTTAGGGAAGTTTACTGTCATTATTTCTTCAAATAGATTCTCAATCTCTTGCTCTCTCTCTCTTCTACTTCTGCTACCCCTATAATGCAGATATTGACAAGCTTGATTTTGTTCCAGAGGTCTCTTAAACTATCCTTATTTTTTTATTCTTTTTTTCTTGTTGTTATTCTAATTGGGTGCTTTTGCTGCCTTGTCTTCCAACTCACTGATTTGATCTTCTGCTTCATCTTATCTACTGTTGATTCCTTCTAGTTTACTCTTTATTTCTGACTGGTTCTTTTTATGGTTTCTATGTCCTTTTATGCGGACTGTCTCTCTGTTGAAGTTCTCATTGAGATCATCTACTCTTCACTTAAGTTCATTGCTCATCTTTATAACCATTATTTTGAACTCTGCCTTGGTGGGTTGCTTACCTCCATTTCATTTTGATTTTTTTCTGGAGCTTTCTCCTGTTGCTTTATTTGGGGCATAGTTCTTTGTTTTCCATTTTAGTTGACCCTCTGTGTTTGTTTCTGTGTGTTAGGAAGATTTGTTGTATCTCCCCACCTTGACCCAATGGCCTTATGTAGTAGATGTCCTGTATGGCCCATTGGCACAGTCTCCCTGATTACCTGCTTTGGGGGCTCTAGGTGTGTTCTTTATATAGGCTGTGTGTGCTCTCATGTTGTAGCTAAGCCTTGATTGCTGTTAGCACGTGAGTGGATGGGATTAACTCAGGCTGATTATGGGGACTGGCCATGAACACAAGGTATGTGTTGCTATGTGGAGACTGACCCTTTAGAGTGGGATTTGCCCTAGTAGGCTTGTGTACTTGTTGAGATCACTCTTTGGGTGTACCACTTATGGGTCTAGTCAGGTGCTACTCTATTGTGTGTTGGTTCTGTGGCCCCTTGGGAGTGGCTCTCATGTAAGCCAAGGTCAGGTGCTATCTTCGATTGCTTGGAGCTACCTGCTATGAGCTACAAAGCAATCCGCGGATAGTTGCTGCCTATGCTGGATCTGGAGGCAAATAGGAGAGGCCATGATGCAAGCTGAGGTCGGTTACCACCAGTCAGGTTTGGGGCGGCTTAGTAAAAGAACCAGTGCACCTCAAGGCCTGAGGCTGTCTGCTAGCTGCTCATAAGACTGCAACTGGGAGAGCTTTTGGGTGGTACATAAGTTGGATGGGGCGGAGGCCCATGGAGTCATCAGGGTACAGTGTGGGCCCCAGGCCTGGCTGGTCCCAGGTCTGGGTGTGATCCAGGCTCACGGCTAGGAATAGGACCCCAGATTTAGAATGTTACATTAGTGTAGTAGAGCACCTGCACCTAACATATGTAAGCATGATTCATCTTACTGTATCACACATGTGTGGCAGAATGCCACTATTTTTCTCTGATATATATAAAGCCCATGCAGTTCTCTGATGGGGCAGAAGCGTTTCCCCCACAGAAGAGTGTTCCCTACAATAGAAGCACACTTCCCGCAATAAAGTTGGTGCCTGCCTTTTCATTCTCATGTCAGTTCCTCGTGCATTCTTCCAACTGGGCATCTCACCACCAAAACCTTCCCTTCTCGGTCAGCTCGGCACTGACACATGGTGTAGCTGTTAGGATGAGGTGAGTATGGCCCCCAGCACTGGGGGCAGTCCATGGGTGGAGGAGTCCCAGGTGGAGGACATATGGCCCCCCGACTCCCAGAGGTATCCCATGGCCACCCCCGGAGGATTAAAATGGAGTGAAGCCGCATCCAGAGGACATCCGGAAAACCCTGGAGATGTTGGAGCTAATTGTCCTGACCACTCATGGGAAGGCAGGGGGTCAGGTGGCCTAGAAGTTCCTGGCGGTGCTACGGCAGGCCAGCCTAGAAGTTCAGGATCAGGCTCAGTGGATGCAGCAGCTACAATGCCAGGAAAGAGCGCTGGAAAGGTGGCTGGTGACAGCGGAACACATGCTGCAAGGCCCTGATGGGTCACTGCCATCGTCCCAGTCTGGGAGCCCGCCAGCAATACTGCAGCTGGCATGGCCAGTGATACAGCAGTAGGTTGAAGTGGAACAGCCATTGGTGGCAGAGGGTGGGGGGGCCAAGTTGGCAGCACCCCACAGGCTATAAAGCATACCACCTTAATCCAGTACATTCATGCCAAACTCCGGGACCTGAAAATACAGATATGGCAGAGAGCTGGGTAGATGTTTCCAGGGTGGCTGCTGTGGCAGTGGGATGATGGGGCCAAAGGGAATGAATTATCTCCGGAAGAGATAGCTCAGCTGGCCTCCATAACAGTGATACTGTTCCTCAAGCAAAACCTCCAGAATGTGGCACGTATGACACAGGTGCAGGCAATCACTTCCTGATTAACTGGCTCATGTCTGTCACACGGGCCGACCTGGGAGAGCTGCCAGAGACATTGAGCACATGGACCATGTACTTAGATCTGGTCCAGATAATTTGGAAAATGGGCATGTGACAGACGATGTTTGCGCCCAGTATACAAGCCCTGAAGAAGAAGTATTTACAACCTGCATGAAGGACTTGATTTTGACTTCTGGCCCCGCTGGTACTTTTGGCACCATGGCGGCACTGCTGGCCCCTTACATGGATAGGCAGGTCCATGAGGTGACATCTAAATTGGAGGATGTGGAAGCAAAATGCAAAGCATTCAACCAAGTGCACGCCAAACCATCTGCCGCACTCCCAGACCAGCCAGTGCACAGTTAGAGGTGCGGCCGGAAAGGTGGGATGGGACAGACCCCAGCCTGTTCAGCCGTGGGAGTGAGCCACAGGCAAATGTGGTTTGATCTCCTTACGGCAGGAGTCGCTGCAGAAAAGATTGAGCAGCAACCTAATGAAGTGCTTCTGGCACTGTGGAATGTTCCCACCTTTCACTGGAAGGCAGCCCCCTGACCAGCAATTCACCCTTATTCCCAGGAAAGCCACTACTCGTGAAGTGCAGCTGACCTGATTATCTCCCTGATTAAGGATTTGGCCATGGCACCCAGTTGGCAAGGGAGCCATTTGACCTGAGGCCATGTGTGGAACTGACTATACATTGGTTCCCTCACAATGTGCAGAGGGTGTTAGCCCTCATGGACACAGGTCCTGACAGCATCCTGCTTTATGGGAATCTGGACAAGTTTCCTGAGCCCACTGCAACCATAGAAGGATATAGGGGTCAAATCATTCACGTGGGACATGTCCCTATGACATTGGATATCGGCAGATTACCTCCTCCAACATACCAAGTGTATATATTCCCCATACAGGAGTACATTTTTGGGACTGATGTTTTGCAAAGCTTGACTGTGAATACTACTGCTGGTGAATTCCACCTTTGCATCAGGGTGGTGAAAACTATTATCCGGGGACATCCACACCATGCCCCACTGGTCTTGCCCCAGGCCACCCCAGTAGCGAACACAAAACAGTATCACCTGCTGGGCAGCCATAAGGAAATTGGATGTACTATAATGGAGCTGGAAGAAGCTGGTGTTATTTGTCCTGCTCATAGCCCATAAAACTCCCCCATGTGACCAGTGAAGAAGCCTGATGGTGCCTGGCACATGACAGTTGACTATCAGGAGCTGAATAAGGTTACACTGCCCCTATATGCTGCCTTGCCAAATGTCACAGACATTACAGACCAGCTGTCACATGAACTTGGATGATACCATTATGTGGTGGACTTGGCAAATGCCTTTTTCTCCATTGCCATAGCCCCAGAAAGTCAAGAACAGTTTGCCTTCACCTGGGAAGGGCAACAGTGGACATTCCTCATCTTTCCCCAGGGCTATCTGCACAGCCCTACCCTGTGCAGTGATCTCCTGGCTCAAGATTTAGCCACATGGAAATGACCACCAGCAGTGCACTTGTATCATTTCATTGATGATATAATGCTAACCTCTGATTCTCTTACAGAACTAGAAGCAGCAGTGACCAGCCTGCGAGAAGCTCTCGCTGACTGGGGTTGAGCAGTCAACAAAGACAAGGTCCAGGGACCTGGGTTCTCTGTCAAATTCTTGGGAGTTGTCTGGTTGGGTAAGACAAAAGTAAAGCCGGAGGCGGTGACTGATAAGATACAAGCATATACCCAACCTGAGACTGTGAAGCAGCTCCAAACCTATTTGGGACTATTGGGGTTTTAGAGAGTGTTCATCCCCCATCTGGCCTACCTGATGCGACCCCTGCCCCATCTAGTGTGATGGGGTGCCCAGTGAGATTAGACCCCCAAGATAGAAGAGGACTTTAAAACTACAAAGCAAGCTGTAGCACAAGCCCAAACTCTACACGTAGTAGATCCAGCCCGCCCATTCCTGCCCTCCCATTCCTGCTTACGGTGCAGGCGGATGATGCAGGATTTGGATGGGGCTTCTGGCAGAAGCACAGTTCCCAGAAGGTACCATTAGGCTTCTGGTCCCAGTAATGGAAAAGCGCGGAAGCATAATATTCTCTGATGGAGAAGCAATTGGCTGCTATATATGCAGCTCTTCTGGCCAGTGAGGCCATCACTGACCCTAATTCCATAACCGTGCAATTCAAATGCCCTGTGGAGGAGTGGCCACAGTCTTTGGGTAAAGACTTCCCATACGGGAATTACACAGACCCCTACAATGACCAAGTGGGGGGCATACCTGGAGCACCAGGCGCAGTTCTCTGAAAGCCACCTGTCAGGTCAACTGCACTCCCTACTGGGACCAGTACAGTTTCAAGCAGATCTCCTGGCAGAGCCTGCTGAAATGGAGAATGTACAGAGTTCCTATGTAGAGGATCGGGCTCCCATTCCTGAAGTTGCCTGGTACACAGATGGCTTGTGCCATGGGCAGCCCCCAACATGGGCTGCCATGGCATTGCAGCTGTCCACAGAAAACTTTTTGTATGAAACTGATACTGGGCAGTCCAGCCAACGGGCTGAGCTTTGCACTGTGTGTTTGGTCCTCGTGAATGAAACTGGCCCAGTGCATGTCTGCACTGACAGTTGGTTTGTGTATCTAGGTGTAACTCTGTGGCTGCCCCGGTGGACTGCCCAGGAGTGGATGATAGACCACCACCCCTTATGGGGCTGGGGGTTGTGGGAAGATCTCTGGAAGCGGGGTCTTCAGCAGGGACCCACCATATACCATGTTCCCAGCCATTGGCCATTACAGGCCCTGGGCAATGATGCAGCCGATGCGTTGGCACAAGTTTGCTCCACCCGTGTACCACCAGTTCTGGCCTACACTGACCCTGGGCTCCACTGAAAACTGGGACATGTAGGGGCTTGTACCACAGAACAGGTAGTGAAGCAATGGGAGCTATTGTTGAGCTGGGCACAAGCACAAGTTGCCATGTCACAATGCCTCTGGTGTGCTGAGCAGCACCCAGGGATACAGTGGGTAAAAAGTACCCCAGGCATGGTGCCCCAGGGGAGTTAAGCCACTCCAAGAACATCAAGTGGATTATATAGGGCCTTTGCCTACAGACTGAGGACACTGCCTTGTGTTCATAGGTATGGACACAGCCACTGGCCTAGGGTTTGCATGGCTAGTAGCAGCTGCTGATCAATGCTATACTGTGATTGTGTTGAAACACCTTATGGCTGCCTATGGCTGGCCTTTATTAATCACCAGTGACAGAGGCAGGAGGTACAGACCTGGACCCACACCAATAATGTGCGGTGGCAGTTACATGTTCCTTATCTCCCACAGGCAGCTGGAATGGTAGAGCGGTTCAACATTCAACAGCTTGCTAAAGGACAAACTGTGTGCCTTAGGCCCAGGCTGGTGCCATTGATACACTAACCTCCCACAAGCTATCTGAATGAGCAGCCTTGGTGAATGGAATTGTCTCCCCTTGACAGGGTTGTAGCAGGCTTTCTGCAGGCTATCAAAGTGTGCCTGGGCACCGCTTATAAACAGCTCTTGCCCCCAGCCTACTGGGAACTTTGCTCTTGCCAGCCCCAGAACCTTTGGCAGCAGGTAAACAGGCCATCTGGTTATGGCCCTGGACTATACAGGTAACACGAGAGCCATGGGTAGCCCTGGTGGAGCCCTGGGGACAAGGCTTATGCAATGGGTTGCAGGTAGAAATTTGGATTTATATTTGACCCACACCCTTGCAAGTATCACTCCCGAAGAATGCAGAGAGTTCACTATTAATGGGGAGTTTTGTACTTAGCCCCTGGCCCATTTCTCTCTATACTGTAATGCCAGTGGAGACCCCCTGGTCTGCTACTCTTGGAGAAACTGTCTGGTACCACAGGCCAGAGGCAGCTCCTCTCCCGGCCACCTTTTTGTCTTAAGTTGGACAAGTGGCCTGTGTCCTCCTAGAAGGATAGGACTTGCCCCTAGTGGTCTCTTTGTCTACTCTATCCTATCACCCAGGCTGACAACAGGGAATAGTGTCATGTCCTGGGCTCACATGTTTGCTGCTGTCCACAATGTTTCCCACTGATGAATGTGTACTCAATTGCCTTTCGAAGCAGCCAAGGCACTGCCATGGTGCATTACTCCAGCCATGGCTGAGAACTGGACGTGGTTGTATACCAGGAACGTCACACTTGAATAAGACCAGTGATAACAGGCCACAGAAGCGCTACTCCACTGCGACAATCACAACTCCTTACCCCTCATAGGCTATGTCATTTTCAATGGATGAGGATGGCTAGTGGGAAAACACGTGGAACTGGGGGAGCAGGCCCCGCACTGTGTAGAGCAAGTGAGATCCGTACCTAACAGTATCATGGGTGGCTACTCACCGAGATGTGTGCTAACACCACCCCTGCTAATGTTCCCAAGGGCTGGTGGAATGAGTGACAAGATGTCGGTACAGAGCCTACCGAATGGCTACCTCAGAGTGTCTCTGGGTCTGAGGGCACTATGGCTGGCCCTACTTGCCTGCTGGCTGGACTGGCCATTGTACCTGGGGACGTCTATATTTAGCTGGATGCATATTACCCACTTTGCCCCAATTGCCTCGCAATTGAGATCCCGTATATCACCGCTGGCACTGGCAGAAATGGGCAGTATGGTGGTTCTATCCCCTGGCGTTATTCATTCCAGGGGTGGGATCCATAGATGTAGAATTACAGGTTGAAGCCTTAGCCCAGTATACCGCACAGGCATTGAATGCTACGCGTCAGGCTATAACCCTTTTAATGGATGAAACCACACAAATGCAGAAAGTAGTTCTGCAAAACTGCATGGCCCTCAATCTCCTAACTGCTGCTTAGGGTGACACCTATGCCATACTCCATGTAGAATGTTGTGTCTACATTCTTGATCATGCCAGTCAAGCACAGGCAGCCCTCCAGGAAATGGATGCTGAAGTCCAAGCCATCATACTCTGGAAGAAGACTCCTTGACAACTTGATAGAATTCCTTGGGTCCTCCTGGTGGTGGGCAGTAGCCACCCTAAACCTTGTAGCCTGTAGCCTGTTGGTGTTTTGTTGTTCTTTATATTGTTGTTGTGGGTTGTGGGCCCGAGGTAGTGCCCTCTGGGCCAGATCCCATGCTGTGACCTTGGAGGGGTGGAGTGTAGGCCCTAGGCCTGGCTGGTCCCAGGTCTGGGTGTGATCCAGGATCACGACTAGGAATAGGACCCCAGATTTAGAATGTTACATTAGTGTAGTAGGTCACCTGTGCCTAACATATGTAAGCATGATTCAGCTTATTGTATCACGCATGTGTGGCAGAATGCCATTATTGTTTTCTGACATATATAAAGCCCATGTGGTCCCCTAGCAGGGAAGAAGCGTTTTCCCCGCAGAAGAGTGTTCCCTGCAGAAGCGTGTTCCCCACAATAGAAGAGAGCTCCCTGCAATAAAGTTGGTGCCTGCCATTTCATTCTCATGTCAACCCCTCATGCATTATTCCAAGTGGATATCTCACCACCAAAACCTTCCCTTTTTGATCAGCTCAGCACTGACATACAGTGAGCATATTTCACCTGGCCAATGAAGAGTCAGGTTTCATGCCAGTGCTAAATCTGTGACTTTCTGTAAAAGTCTCAGATCATAACAAGGCCAGTCACCTTCCACCTCAGACCCCCGTGATCTGCCCAAGAGACATTGCAACTGTGGCTGGCACCAGTGGCCCATCCTACATGTGTGGGCCACATGAACTGAGGGCTGCTGGTTGACAATGAATGCACAGCTCAGAGACTGTGCAGAGTCAGGCTGGCTGTCTGGCAACAAGCCCACAGGGGCAATTGGTGTGCTGGCTGGGGTGGGGCCCCAGGGAGACAAGAGAAGGAGTGAGCCAATCTCACCGAACCAATGCAGCCTCAGAATTGGCCATGTGGGGGAGGGTTCAACAAAAGCAAGATAATGCCCACTTGTAGACTGCCCCAGAGCAGGCCCAACAAAGGAGCAAAGGCAGCTATCCGTCTAGCCTTCGACACAGTGCCATGCAACTCAGTCTTTCTCCATATGTTTTTTGTACCTCCCAAGCCCCTGACCCTATGCCCAAGCCCGGGGTGAGTGTCTGTGAGTGAGTGAGTCTGTGTGGGCCCTTCCAAGGGGACCTCCAAGATTTCAGGTTCCCTCCATCTCACCCAAGACGGCGAGAATCCCCACTGGTTTTTACAGTCAGATTTTGTAGAACTCTTCTTCCCAGAACTGGAACGCTGGGCTAGGGCCCCTCATTTCTTCAGTTGGGGCCTCTGCAGCCACACTCTATCTCCCACTGCTCAATCTGCACGAATAGGTAGCGGGATCAGCCCATTTCGCATCTCTACCCCTTCTACCAGTCTCGATGTGGCTTTTTCTTTATATCCTCGGATGTATGTGTTTTGGTTAGCTAGGCTTCAGGGGGTTCTCCAAGTTGTGTGTTTTATAATTCGGTTGTAATTTTAATGCAGTCACTAAAGGAGGCAAACTCTGCTTTTACCTAGCCCTCCATCTTGTCCAGAACCAAAACTCATAATAGAAAATCAACTTGTAAATGTAAAATGAATGATTTAGAAAATCACCATTTGGAAAACATTATGCTAATAATTGATTCAGGCAAGGATCATTGGTGAGGGTTAAATTAAGTGGGTGAAAGTTGAATAAGAACAGGATTATTTGCATAGTCTCAAAGTATCTCCTCACAAGATATTCGTTAATTGCAAAGGAAAAAGTACGTACGGGAAAACCTGGCAGACACCATCATAACCAAGTGATCAAAGTTAACATTACCAGAATGATACAACTGACATTATATGTCTATTGATATGATGTGCTGAAAGGAACACAATATCGATTCTCTTGAATTTCTATGCACATGTATAGCCTGAACTGTGAGGCAATAGCAAACTAACCAAAATTATGGAACATTCTACAAAATTACTGGCCTTTATTCTTCAAAAATGCTGATGTCATAAAAGAAAAAGAAAGATCTCAGATTAAAGAAGATGAAAGAATGACAACTGAATTCAACAGTAAATAAGATTTTCTTTTGCTAAATAGGGAATTATGGGGGAAGGCTGATATCAGCAATATGGCAGAGTAGGAAGCTCTGGACCTCCTTTTCCTACATACACACTAATTCACTAAAAATTTGTGGACAAATATTCTTTCTGAGAAATCAGAAATTAATGGAAAGGAATCTGAACCTCAGGAGACCATGAAACCAGACTCACCGAAGCTGGTAAGGAGATTCAGAACATCTCCTCACCAAAGACCCTGTCTCTGGTGCAGTGCAATATAAGCAGGAAGAGACTCTCTAGCTCCCAGCTTCACACAGAAAAGGAAGGAGTTGATTTGTACTTCAAGAACCTCAACTTTTCAAAGAAGATTGGTTCACCAGAGGATTGGCTTCTGTCTTGCCAGTCTTGGAACTTTGAGAAGTCTTGCACAGTTTACCCATCTGCAGGAGAATAGAGGTAACAGCTTTGGCTGGTAGATACCATAAATCCTCCTTCTTGCTCAGGATGGAGCTAGAAAACAACGAAAACAAAAATTAACCCTAGTTCTCAACTTCCCCCTTTACTGGAGCTGCTGGAAGAATTAGCACCTGTCTCACCAGTCCTGGAACTCTGATGGATCTGGCACAATCTAACTTTACATATCAAAGAACTAGAAAAAGAATAACAAATCCAAAAGTTGGCAGAAGAAAGGAAACATTAAAGATTAGAGCAGAAATGAATAAAATAGACTAGGAAAGCAATTTAAAAATTAAAAAAAAACTAAGAGCTGGTTTTTAAAAGATAAACAAAATTGATGAATGCTTAGGTAAACTAATGAAGAAAAATAAAAAAGATTCAAATAAAATCAGAAGTGAAGGAAGAGATGTTACAACTGATGCCACAGAAACAAACAAAAAGGATCATCAGAGATTACTATGAACAATTACACACAAAAAAATAGACAACCTATAAAAGAAATAAAGTCCTAGAAACATCAATCTGCCAAGACTAAATCATGAAGAAATAGAAAGTCTGAACAGACCTATAACTAGTATGGATGTTGAGTCAAAAATCTCCCAAAGAAGTAAATCCCAGGACCAGATGGCTTCACAGGTGAATTCTACCAAATATTTAGAGTAATATTAATGCAAGCCTTTCTTAAACTCTTCCAAATATTTGAAGAGTAGGAAACACTTTCAAGCTCATTTTATGAAGGTAGCTTTACCTTGATATAGAAACCAGACAGAGATATCACAAGAAAAAAAAAACTCAGGCCAATATCCCTAATGAATATAGATGCAAAATTTCTCAACAAAATACTAGCAAATTGAATCCACCAACAATTCATTAAAGGCTTATATTCCATGACTAAATGAAATTTACCCCTGGAATGCAAGGATTGTTCATCGCCAACAAATAAATTAATATGATACACCATCATTAACAAAATGAAGGATAAAAATTGTATAATCTTCTCAATAGATGCAGAAAAAAGCATTTTAAAAATTCAACATCTTTTTATGATTAAAAAAAACTCAACAAATTAAGAATCGAAGGAAACTACCTTAATATATTAAAGGCTATATATGAAAATCCCACAGCTAATATCATACTCAACAGTGAAAAATTAAAGGGTTTTCTTCTAAGATCAGCAATAAGACAAGAATGTCCACCCACTTATATTCAACATAACACTGGAAGTACTAGCCATAGCAATCAGGCAAGAAAAAGAAATAAAAGCATTCAAATCAAAAAAGAAAGATGTAAAATTTCCCAGTTTGCAGACAATATGATCTTATATACAGAAAACTCTAATGACTTAATTCAAAGACTGTTAGAACTAAACAAAAAATTTAGTAAAGTTGCAGGATAAAAAATCAACATACAAAAATAGTTGTGTTTCTATACACTGACAAGTTATTTGAAAAGAAAATGGAGAGAATAATCACATTTACAATAGTACCAAAAAGAGTAAAATAAGTAGAACTAAACTTAACAAAGGAAGCGAAAGACTTCTATACTGAAAACTACAAAACACTGATGGAAGAAATTATACAAGACACAAACAAATGGAAAGATGTCCCATGATCATGGATTAGAAAACTTAACATTGTTAAATGTCTGCACTATACAAAGAAATCCGCAAATTCAATGCAATCTCTATGAAAATCTCAATGGTATTTTTTACAGAAGAAGAAATAATTCTAAAATTCATATAGAACTGCAGAAGTCCATAAATAGTCAAATCAATCTTGAGAAAGAAGAGCAAAACACATTACAAAGCTACAGTAATCAAAACTATATGGCACTGGCATAAAGACAGACATATGAACCAATGGAACAGAATAGCAAGCCCAGAAATAAACTCACACATATATGGTAAACTGTTCTTAATAAGGGTGTCAAGAATACACAATAGGGAAAGGACAGTTTCTTCAATACATGGTGTTGGAAAACTGGATATTCATATGCAAAAGAATGAAATTAAACAATTATCTTACATCACATATACATATCAACTCAAAATGAACTAAAGACTCAAACAAACACTTGAAACTGTAAAAATTCTAGAAGAAACTATAGCAGAAAAGCTTCATAACATTGGTATTGGCAATGATTTTATGACTATAACCCTGAAAGCAAAGGTAACAAAAACAAACAAGTGGAATGACATCAAACTAAAAGGATTTTTCTGCACAACAGAAGGAAAACAAATCAAAGGAAACTTTCTTTTGGTAGATCGAAAGGGCAATCTACAGAATAGGAGAAAATATTTGCAAACTGTGTATCTGTTGACAGCATAATCTCCAAAAAATATAAGGAATTCCTATAACTCAATAGTAAAAAACAATCAAACAAAACAAAACTAAGCTAAACAAAAACATCACTAACCACCTGATTAAAAAATAGGCTAACAACTTAGCTAGATATTTCTCCAGAGAAGACATACAAATGGCCAACAGGTATAATAAAAAGCATGGTCTATATCTCTAATAATGAGGAAAATGTAAATTACAACTGCAATAAGATATATTCATTCAGACCTTTCATGACGGCTATTATTAAAATGACAAAAAAAAATGGTGAGGATGTGGAGAAATTGAAATGTGGAGAAATTGGCACAGTCAGTTGGGATGCAAAATGGGGCAGCAGCTGTGGAAAACAGTATGAAGATTCCTTTAAAAAAAAATAAAAAATAAATAGAAGTACCATATAATCCAGGAATCCCACTTCTAGGTATTTATCCAAAAGTATTGAAATTAGGATCCCAAAGAAATATTACCAGTCCTGTGGTCATTGCAGCACTAATCACAATAGCTACTATGTGGGGAAAGCCTAAATGCCTATTGACAGATCAATAGATAAAGAAAATGTGACATAGACATACAATGGAATACAATTAAGTCTTTAAAAAAGAGAAAATTCTAAAACATGTCGCAACATAGATGACTCTGGAGGACATTATTCTAAGTGAAATAAATCACAAAAAGACAAATACAGCATGATTCCACTTATACAAGATATCCAAAATAGTCAAATTCATAGAATCAAAGAGTGGAATAGTGGTTGGTTACCAGGAGGGAGAAATGGGGAGTTACTAATTAATTGGCATAAAGATTTAGTGAAACAAAATGAATATGCTTTTAAAAGCTCTGCTGTACAACATTGTACCTATAGTCAACAGCAATGCATCGTGAACTTAAAAATTGATTAAAAGGATAGATCTGATGTTAAGTGTTTTTACTAACATGAAATATAATTTTTAAAAAGTACATTATATGGAAAATTAACAAAGTCCGAATAAAGCCAATATGTTAAATAATAGTATTATATCAGTTAATTTCTGATTTTGATAATTGCACTGTAGTTATGTAAGAGAATATTATTATTAGGAAACATACACTGAAATACTTAGAGATAAATAATCATTATGTCCACAACTTACTCTCAAATGATTCAGGAAAAAAAAAAATATATATATATATATATATATATATATATATATATATATATATATATATATAAAATAGATTAAAGTAAATGAGATAAAATGTTCATATTTGGGAAATTTGGGTAACAGACATATAGGAATTCATTTTTCTATTCTCACAGATTTCTGTAAAAATAAAACTACTTGAACAGTAATAGTTAAAAGAAAAAGAAAAGAATAAGATATAAGATATCTTAGGATAGTAGTCAAGTCACTTAACAAATGTCCACATCTCTATGTAGGACATGTAAATGTTATCACCCAAACTCCATGTTCCTTTCCTTTCTGTACTCCTTTCCCTTTATTGCCAGCTTTTTCTCTGCAGTTATATGTACACAGATTTTGTTTTTCACAATAACAATTTTATCCATTCAATGAGTACATATTGCTTTCCCCAGAGGGAGGAAAGCATCTCAGGATTGAATTGAGAGCCACTTTGCTTTTCAATCTATGCCCCAGTGCAGAATCTTAGAAGTTCTTTGTTGGTTGCACCATGAGGAGACTATGTCAGCACTTTACTGACCTTGAGGAGAATGCAGAACTCCAATAAGTCTCCCCTTGGGGCTCAGAAAACCTTCACAGACTTGACCTCCAGTTTCTCTTATTTTAGTAGGTAGGAACTTCCAAATATATGGTGATAGAAGGAAATTTAACTTTGGGTAGTGAAAACACAATGCAATATACATATGACATATTATTGAATTGTACACTTGAAACCTATATGATTTATCAACCAAAGTCACCCCAATAAGTTATATTTTAAAAGTGATTTTTAAAAATGGAATGAAGTGCTAAAATTTCCAAACAGAACTCCCTGTTAGCACAAATGAATGCTCACTAAAACATAATTGAGTTCAATGCCATTAGGTAAAGAGAGAAAGAGGATATTATTTTTTCTTATTGATCTACAATTAAGCAAAAGGAATGGATGCATTTATATATTTTTCTGCCAAAATTTTCCTCTAAAAGTCTTGAAAATTAATACTTGTGAACAGTACAATACTCGGAGTTGCGGAAATAGGCTCATGCTCAGTTAAGGTAGATCTACTGATTCGGACCACAAGAATCTACTGATTCTTGTACCTGGCATACCGGCCCACAATCACCTTTGACCAGATGTCTGTCTCTAATGGCCCGATTTGAGTCAACATAAAAGAAAAAAAATAGTCCTATAAAAATCAATATCAAGAAGCAAAACTCCAGAGTAAACCCATATTTATATGGGCAAATAATTTTTGACAAAAAAGCCAAAACATACAGTGGAGAAAGGAAAGCCTCTTCAATAAAGGGTGCTGGGAAAACTGGAAAGCCACCTGCAAAAGAATGAAACTAGACTGTTGTCTGTCACCACACATCAAAAATAACTCAAAATGGATTAAGCACCTGAATATAAGACCTGAAACAATAAAATGCATAGATGAAAACATAGGAACTGAACTCAAAGACCTTGGACGTAAAGACGATTTTATGAACATGACCTCAAAAGCAAGGAAAGTAAAAGCTAAAATGAATTAATAGGACTACACCAAACTAAAAAGCTTCTGCTCAGCAAAAGAAATCATCAACAAGGTAAAGAGACAACCATCTGAATGAGAAAATATATTTGCAAGCAACGCCTCCAATAAGGGCCTAATATACAAAATATACAAAAAATTCATACAACTCAATAACAACAACAACAAAAATGATCCAATTAAAAAATGGCCAGAGAACCTGAACAGACGCTTCTCCCTAGAGGACATACAAATAGCCAACAAATATTTGAAAAGATGCTCAACATCACTAGCTATTAGGGAAATGCAAATCAAAACCACAATGAGATACCATCTCACACCTGTTAGAATAGCTATAATCAACAGGACAAGTAGTAACAAACGTTGGAGAAGATGTGGAGAAAAAGGAACCCTCATATACTGCTGGTTGGACTGCAAATTGGTACAGCCATTATGGAAAACAGTATGGAGTTTCCTCAAAAAAACTAAGAATTGATCTACCATATGATCCAGCAATCCCTCTACTGGGTATTTACCCCAAAGACTTGAAAAATCCGTATTCAAAAAGATATTTGCACATCGATGTTCATAGCAGCATTATTCACAGTGCTCAGGACATGGAAGCAACCAAAGTGTCCTATGATAGATGATTGGCTAAAGAAGCTGTGGTACATATATACAATGGAATATTACTCAGCCATAAGAAGAGGTGAAATACTGCCATTTGTGACAACATAGATGGACCTCAAAATAATCATGATAAGTGAAATAAGCCAGACAGAAAAAGTTGAAAATCACATGATATCACTTATATGTGGAATATAAACCTAAAAGCAACAAATGAACAGGACAAACAAACAGACTCATGGACATGGAGTATGGACTAGTAGTTACCAGAAGGTAGGGGGTGGAGGAGGAGTGGGGAGGTAGATGATTAAAGGGAATCAAAAATAAGGGGACAGGGGGAGGGCGAAGTAGGTAAAGGGGATCAAATATGTGGTAACTGAAGGAAACTGGACTTTGGATGGTAAACATACAATAGAATATACAGATGTCAAATTATAATGTACACCTGAAAATTATATAATTGTATTAACCAATGTTACCCCAATAAACTTAATTTAAAAAAAGATAAAATGAAAAAAAAAAGCAAAACATGTCCCTATAACAGCTTATGTTTTCTTAACACTCATTTGTGATTAATTCTATCAATTTATAAAAGTCAAGGATTTTTTGAGTGGCCCATGGACACCCAAGAGCTTAAGGAGGTCAATGAACACCTTGAAAGAAAATTAGAACAGCATTAAAAGAAACTGAGAACAAAACACAATAGAAAAAGTTAATGCAACAAAGAGCTGATTCTTTGAAAATATCAATAAAATTGACAAACCCCTGCCTAGACTCACTAAGGGAAAAAGAGAAGAGACACAAATAAACAAAATCAGAAATGTAATACAAGTTATGACAGATACCCCCAAAACAAAAAAGTTCATACGAGAATACTATGAAAGATTATAAACCACCAAATTCAATGACCTAGAAGAAATAGACATGTTCTCATAAATATACAACCTTCCTAGACTGAATCACAAAGAACTGGAAAATCTAAATAGACCTATCAACAGTAAGAAAATTGAAACAACTATCAAAAACTGTCCATTAAGTAAAAGCCCAGGACCAGATTGCTTCACTAGTGAATTCTATCAAATATTCAAAGAAGATTTAATACCTGTTCTTCTCAAACTCTTCTAAAAATTTGGAAAAGAGGCAATAATACTTCCTAACTCATTTTATGAGACCAACATTACCCTGATACTAAAACCTGATAAAGTTAACACACACACACAAAAATAACTATAGACCAATATCTCTGATGAATACAGATGCAAAATCCTAAACACAGTACTAGCAAATCGAATACAACCATACATTACAAAAATTTCACATCACGATCAAATGGATTTCCTTCCAGGGGCACGGTTCAACATACACAAATCGATTAATATGATACACCACGTAAACAAAATAAAGGATAAAATTCATATGATCATATCAATAGATGCAGAAAAAGCATCTACCAAGATATAGCATTTATTTATTATTAAAACACTTAATAAAATGGGTATAGAAAAAAGTATCTCCACATGATAAAGGCCATATATGACTAATCCTCAACTAACTTCATACTTAAGGGTGAAAAACTAAAAGCCTTCTCTATAAGATCAGAAACAAGACACGGTTGTCCGCTCTCACCACTCTTGTGCAATATATTATTGAAAGTCCTAACAATCAGGCAAGAGAAAGAGATAAAAAGGCATCCAAATTGGGAATGAAAAAGTCAAAATGACACTTTTTACAGATGACATGATTATCTATACAGAAAACCCTAAAGACTCCACACACACACACACACACACACACACACACAAAAACTATTAGAAACAATAAAAAATACAGTAAAGTTTCAAAATTCAAAATCATAATATGAAGTTCCATAATGTTCCTATACACTAACAATAAATTTTCGGAAAAAAGAATGGAAAAAAAAATTCCTAATCAGAAACATAGCAGAGTGAGAGATGTCCCTAGATCTCGCCCCTTGAAACAACAATAAGATGAATATCTAAAACCCAACAAAAAACACCCAACCTTCACACAAGCACATCTGAGTAAGAGATCTGCGCATAAGAGCTACCACAGGACAGAACCCCAGGAATTGGGTAGTAGACAGGGAGAAACAAAGAACCTGTCTCTCCCAGCTGGAGTTCACTGTAGGAGGATGGGGACAAGAGAGAGTACAGTGGGTTTCCTGAAAATCCCTGCCTAAGAGAGTTGTGAGCTCCATGCACAGGGATCAGGGCAGAAAGCAGAGAAGCAGGGATGGCAGGGAAGCAAGAGTTGATTATTATCAACTGCAGTTGCAAAACACAAGGCTGAGCCACAGCCCCACCCTGACCAGATCACCTCCCTCCATATCTTCTAAGATTGAACACTGCGGAGCCCCAGGGCAATCTGAGTAAACGCTATCAAAACTGTTGTTAACACTGACAAGGACTGAGACTAGGGTAGTGAGCATGATTGAATATTTATAAGAAACAAAAAGGCATTATTAACACTTTATATATAGCAAGGATCCAGGAGGCTTAGACACCACCTACTGGCAAACAAAAGAAAAACGCCTTATTTGCAACAGGCTAAAGAGAGAACTTTATATAATAAATCTTCTTTCAGAAAAAAAAAGCAGAATATACTTCCACTAATCCCCAGGCAGAGATATAGTCCATTAGACACCATGAACCAAGGTGACAAGGCAGCTCAGAAAGAAAAAAAATTTCCAGAAAATAAGCTTACAGACATACGAATATACGATTTTTATGACAGAGAATTCAGGATGATACTTCTGAAAAAAACTCAATAAGACCAGGGATGAAAGGGGAAACTATAACAGACACTGCAGGAATACAAAGAGTCATACAAGAATACTATGAAAAAGTATATAACACCAAATTTAATAACCTAGAAGAAATGGACCAGGACTTAGAAAGATACAACCTTCCTAGGCTGAATCAAGAAGAACTGGAAAATCTAAATGACTGATCAGCAGTATGGAATTTGAAACAATCATCAAAAACCTACCAAAAAGTAAAAGTCTGGGACCAGATGGCCTCACCATTGAATTCTACCAAACATTCAAAGAAGATTTAATACCTATTCTCCTCAAACTCTTCCAAAAAATCGAAGAGAAGGGAATACTCCCAACTCATTTTATGAGGCCAATATTACCCTGATACCAAAACTTGGTAAAGATAACACACAAAAAAGAAATCTACAGACCAATATCGCTCATGAACACTGGTGAAAAAATTCTAAATAAGTTACCAGCTAACTGAATACAGCAACATATTAAAAAGATTATAAACCACGATCAAATGGGCTTCATCTCAGAGGCACAGGGATGGTTCAACATATGCAAATCAATTAATGTGATACACCACATAAACAAATTAAAAAATAAGACTCATATGATCATATTAATAGATTCAGAAAAAAGCCTTCAACAACATACAGCATCCATTCATGATCAAAACACTTAACAAAATAGATATAGAAGAAAAGTACCTTAACATAATAAAGGCCATATATGACAAAATTTCAGCCAAAATTATACTTAATGGTGAAAAACTCAAAACCTTCCCTCTAAGATCAGGAACAAGACAAGACTGTCCACTATTGCCACTGTTAGTCAATATTACATTGGAAGTCCTAACGTGTGCAATTAGGCAAGAGAAAGATATAAAAGACATCCAAATAGGAAATGAGGAAAGCAAACTGTCACTATTTGCCACTGACATGATTCCCTATATAGAAAACACTAAAGACTCCACAAGAATACTACTAGAAACAATAAGAAAATACAGTAAAGTTTCTGGATACAAAATCAACATTCAAAAGTCCATAGTGTTCCTATACTCAAATAATGAAGTGTCAGAAAAAGAAGTGAAAAAATAATTCCTTTTGCAATAGCAACAAAAAGAATAAAATATCTAGGAATAAATTTAAGGAAACATGTGAAGGACCTATATAATGAAAACTATAAGATCTTATTAAAAGAAATTGAAAAACATACAGAGAAATGAAAATACATGTGCTCTTGGATTGGAAGAATCGACATAGTTAAAATGATCTTACTACCAGATATGGTTCCATAGTGTAGCGTTTAGCACATCTGCTTTACACACAGAAGATCATCAGTCCACACCGCAGTGGAGCCACAGTTGGTGGTCTAAGGGGACATGCCATCCTGAACAAGCTCAATGTCTGTTCTCAGAAGCTAAGCAGGGTTGGGCCTGGTTAGTAGTTGGACGGGAGACCAGCTAGGAAGACACGGTGCTGTAGGCATAAATAGTAATAATAAAATAATTTCAAAAGTGATCTTACTACCTAATAAAACATACAGATTTAATGCAATCCCCATCTGAATCCCATGAGCAGTTTTTAAAGAAATAGAACAAAAAATCATCACGTTTGTATGGAAGCACAAAAGATCCCATATGCCCAAAGCCATCCTGAGAAAAAAGAACAAGTTTGGAGGCATCGCTCTGCCCAACTTCAAATTTTACTATGAAGCAACAATAATCAAAATGGCATGATATTGATTGGCAGAAAAACAGACACACAGGCCAGTGGAACAGAATCAAGAGTCCAGAAATAAAAAAAAAAATCATTATATGGGCAAATGATTTTTGACAAAAGAGCCAAAACATATAGTGGAGAAAGGAAAGCATCTTCAATAAATGGTGCTGAGAAAACTGGAAAACCACCTGCAAGAGAATGAAACTAGACTGGTGTATATCACCACAAACCAAAAGTGACTCAAAATGGATTAAGGACCTGAATCTAAGACCTGAAATAATAAACTGCATAGAAGAAAGCATAGAAACTAAACTCATGGACCCTGGACTTAAAAAGGATTTTATGAATTAGACCTCAAAGGCAAGGGAAGTAAAAGCAAAAATAAATGAATGGGACTACATCGAACTGAAAAACTTCTGCACAGCAAAAGCAATTGTCAGCAAGCTAAAGAGACAACCATCCAAATGAGAAAATATATTTGCAAGTACTACCTCCGATAAGAGCCTAATATCCAAAATATACAAAGAACTCATACAACTCAACAATAAAAAAATGGATAATACAATTTAAAAATGAGCAGAGGACCTGAACAGACACTTCTCCCAAGAAGACATACACATGGACAACAGGCATTTGAAAAGATGCTGAACATAGCTATCTATTAGGAAAATTCAAATCAAAACCACAATGAGATACCATCTCACACCTGTTAGAATAGCTGTTATTAACAGGACAAGTGATAACAAGCGTAGAAAAAGGAAACCTCATACACTGCTGATACGACTGCAAATTGGTGCAGCCACTATGGAAAACAGTATGGAGATTCCTCAAAAAAGTAAGAATTAATCTACCATATGATCCAGCAATCCTTCTACTGGGTATTTATCCCAAAGACTTGAAAACCCATATCCAAAAAGATATTTGCACACCAATGTTCATAGCAGTATTATTCACGGTGGCCAGGACATGAAAACAACTGAAGTGTCCTACAACAGATAATTGGATAAAGAAGCTATTGTACATACATATATTACTCAGCCATAAGAAGAGGTGAAATAATGCCATTTGTGACAGCATGGATGGATCTTGAGACAATCATTCTAAGCAAAATAAGACAGACAGAAAAAGTTGAAAATCACATGATATTACTTATATGTGGTGTATAAACCTAAAAGCGACAAATGAACAGGACAAATAAAGAGATTTATGGACATTGACAATAGACTAGTGGTTACCAGAGTGTAGAGGTGATGGGGGAAGACAGAGGTAGATTGGTAAAAGGGGTCAAATATGTGGAGACGGAATGTGTGTTCACGGGCAGTGAACACACAATGAAATATATATATATATATATATATATATATATATATATATATATATATATATATATGCCTTACTATTGACTTGTATAGCTGAAACTTACTAGATTTCTTTAACCTATGTCACCATAATAAATATAAAAAATAATTTTTTAAAAAAAATTCCTCTTGCAAAAAAAAAAATAAAATACCTAGGAATAAACAAAGCATGTAAAGGACCTAACACTGAAAACTACAAGGCATTATTAAAAGAAATCAAAGAAGACACAAAGGAATGGAAAGATAGCCCATGTTCATGGAATGGAAGAATCAACATAGTTAAAATGGTCATATTACCCAAAACAATATACATTTTTAATGCAATCCCCATCAAAAAACCATCGGCATTTTTTAAAGAAATAAAACAAAAAAATCATCAGATTTGTATGGAAGCACAAAAGACCCTGATAGCCAAAGTTATCTTGAGGAAAAATAAAAATAAAAAGGCAGGAAGTATCACACTGTCTGACTTTTTACATACTACAAAGCAACAATAACCAAAACAGCATGATATTTGCAGAAATACAGACACACAGAACAATGGAACAGAATTGAGAGCCTGGAAATAAACCCCGTATAGATGAGCAAATAATTTTCAACAAAGGAGCCAAAAACATAAAGCCAAAAAAGAAAGACTTTTTGATAAATGGGAAAGTTGAAAATCCACATGCTGAAGAATGAAACTAAACTTCTATCTGTTACCATACACCAAAATTAACCCAAAATGGACAAAGACTTATATATAAGACCTGAAACAATAAATTGCATAGATAAATTATAGGTACTAAACTCATGAACCTTAGTCTTAGAGAGGATTTAGTGAATTTGACCTCAAAAGCAAGGGAAGTAAAAGCAAAAATAAATGAATGGGACTATATCAAACTAAAGAGCTTCTGCACAGAATAAGAAACCATCAACAAAACAAAGAGGCAAACAACTGAATCAAAGAAAATATTTGCAAACAATGCCTCTGATGAAGAGCTAACATCCAATATATACAACGAACTCATACGACTCAACAACTGCAAAACAAACAATCCAATTAAAAAGTGAGCAGAGGACCTGAACAGACACTTCTCCCAAGGAGAAATATAAATGATCAACAGACATATAAAAAGATGCTCAATTTCACTTAGCTATTAGGGAAATGCAAATCAAAACCACCTTGCACCTGTTAGAATGGCTATCATCAACAGGACCGGTAGTAGCAGGTGGTGGAGAGGTTTGGGGTAAAAAGGAACCCTCATACACTGCTAGTAGGAATTTAAATTGATACAGACATTGTTGAAAACAATATGGTGGTTCCTCAAAAAATTAAAAATAGAATTACAATTTGATGCAGCACTCTCTTTTTGGGGTATCTGCCCTCAAAAGTTTAAAACATTTATCCATGAAGATATATGCACCCCCATGCTCATTGCAGCATTATTCATGGTGGCCTAGATATGGAAACAACCGAAGTGTCCTACAATAATGATTGAATAAAGAAGATGTGGTCTATATATACAATGGAATATTACTCAGACATAAGAAATGATGAAACACTGACGTTTGTGACAACATGAATTGATCTTGAGATTATCATGCTAAGCAAAATAAGTCAGATGAAAAAATTGAGAATCATATTATTTCGCTCATATGTGGAATATAAAAATGAAAGCAACAAAAGAACATGACAAACAAACAGAGATATATGAATATGGACAATAATTTAATGATTACCAGAAGGAAGAGCAGGAGAGGGGAGGTAGATATGGGTAAAGCGAGTCAAATATATGGTGATGAAAGGAAATTTACCTTTGGGTGGTGAACACGCAGTGCAATATACATCTGATATATTATTAAATCATATACTTGAAATCTATGTGATTTATTAACCAATGTCACCCCAATAAATTTAATTTAAAAATAAAGAAACAACAAAATTTTTAAAAACACACAATAAGGAATATTAACAAAGCCATATCCTTCACTAGACTGGATGTGTATGTGTATGATCCTAGACATTAAAAGGATGGTTATGAAATATATAAACAATGTAAATTCATAAAATTCAACTACTTCGGTAAATAACCATGTTCCTTGAAAAATGCAACTTACTTAATAGAAGTAATATAAGAAGAAATAGAAAAATCTGAAAATCACCATTTCTGCCAAGTACATTGAATTCCTTGTAAGAACATTCTGCCTCAGATAGTTTCATTAGTAATTTTTTATCAACTATTTAAGGAAGAAATAATACCGATCATACACAAATTATTTTAGAAAAGAGAGTAGAGAGAATACTTCACAAGTCATTATAAGGCTAGCATAACCTGTTGTTAAAACCTGACAAAAACTACATGAACATAGATTTAAAATCCTTAACTGAATCCTAGCAAATTGAATCAGCAACTTATAAAAATAATGTTATTCTTGACCTAGTGGGGTTTACCCCAGGAAGTCAAGGCAGCTTTAACATTAAAAATTCAATTATGTAATTTGCCTCATACACAGAATTAGGTGAGCTAGATTATCTATATGACAAACATTATATAGTCATTAAAAAGATCTTATTTTATCTCTGCCCATTGTCTTAAAGATCATTTGTCATATATTGTTAGTGGAGGATGGGGAGAAAGGGGAAAAACAATAAACCAATAAAATAAAATGTATATAGAAAACACAAAGACATATGATGGCTGAATGGATAAGAAAACAAGACTCTTGCACATGCTGCCTACAAAAGGCTCATTTCAGATTAGAAGACACACACAAACTGAAAGTAAAGGGATGAAAAGACATAAAAAAAAAATGAAATCTTGCCATCCGCAATATGGATGGACCTAGAGTGTATTGTAATGAGTGGAGTAAGTCAGAAAGAGAATGACAAATGTCATATGTGAAATCTAGAGAACAGGATAAACAAGCAAACAACAGAAACAAGTTCATAGATACACAGAGCATTTTGGCAGTTGTCAGATTGGGAGGTGGGGGAATGAATGAAGGAGAGAGGGGATTGAGTGGTACAAACTGGTAGTTACAAAATAGTCATGGGGATGTAGAGTATAGCATAGGAAATATAGTTAGTAGTATTGTAATAACTGTACATGGTGTCAGATAGGTACTGGATTTATCGGGGGATCACTTCATCAGTTAAATAAATGTATAATCACTGTGTTGTACACCCGAATCTAATATATTGTACATCAGCTACAATTGAAAAAATAAAATATAAAAATTAATAAAAAAAAAAGAAAAAGAAAATGCATATCAGAAAATAAAATTACAGGCAGTAAACTCCTTGACATTGATATTAGTAATTTTTTTTAGATCTGACACCAAAGATAATGGCAACAAAAGCAAAAATAAATAAATGAAACTACATCAAACTGAAAAGTTTCTGCACAGCAAAGGAAATCATCAATAAAACAAAAAGGCAATCTACTAGATGAAAAAAATATTTGTTTTTTTTTTTTAAATTAGAGTTGACATTCAGTATAATTTTATATTAGTTTCAGGTGTACAGTATAGTGGTCAGAGATTTATATAATTTACAAAGTGATCCCCTGATTAGTCTAGTACTCACCTGGCACTATACGCAGTTATTACAATATTATTGACTATATTCCCTATGCCGTATTTCATTACCCGTGACTGTTTTGTATCTACTAAATTGTACTTCTTAATCCTTTCAATTTTTTCACCCAGGCCTCCAACACTGCCTTCCATCTGGCAATCACTAGTTTGTTCGCTGTATCTATGAGTCCGTTTTCATTTTGTTTCTTCATTTGTTTTGTTCTTTAGATTCCACATGAAAGTGAAATCATATGGTAATTGTCTTTCTCTGTCTGACTTATTTCACTAAGCATAATACCCTCTAGGTTCATTCATGTTGTAAATGGTAAGATTTGTTTTTCTTCCTTCCCTCTTTTTATTAAACAGCCCTTCACCTTTTTCACCCAGCTCCCAAATCCACCTCTTCTTTGGCAATCACCAGTTGTTGTATTTGTCAATCTGTTTTTGTTTAGTTTGTTCATTTCTTTTGTTCCTTAGATTCTACATATAAATGAAATCAAATAGTATTTATCTTTCTGTCTGATTTACTTAACCCAGCATAATGCCCTCTAGGTCCATCCATTTTCCTGCAAATAGTACGATTTTATTTTTTTAATAGAATAACATTAATGGAATAATATTCCATTGTATATATGTATCATAACTTCTTTATCCAATAGTCAACTTATTAATAGAGACCTAGGTTGCTTCCATAACTTGCTTATTGTGAATAGCACTGCTATGAACATAGGGGTGCATAGATCTTTACAAACTAGTGTTTTTGTTTTCTTTGGATAAATATCCAGAAGTGCAATTGCTGAGTCGAAAGATAATTCTATTTTTAATTGTTTGAAGACTCTCTGAACTGTTTTCCAGAGTGGGTGTACCAATTTTCAATCCCACTAATGTGTGAGAGTTCCTTTTCTCAACATTCTCACCACCATTTCTTGTTTTGTTTTTGTTTTGTTTTTATGTCAGATTGATAGCCAATCTGACATCTGTGAGGTGATATTTCTTTGTGGTTTTTATTTGCATTTCTCTGATGATTAGCGACATTGAGTATCTTTTCATATGTCTTTTGGCCATCTCTATTCCCCTTTGGCAAAATATCTATTTAGGTCTTCTGCCCATTTTAAATTTGGTTATTTGTTTTTTTGTTGTTGAGTTGTATGGGTTCTTTGTAAATTTTGGATATTAACCCCTAGTCAAATGTATCTTCTCCCAAATGTCTTCTCCTATACAGTTCATCTTTTTATTTTGTCAATAGTTTCCTTTGCTGTGCAAAAACTTTTTAGTATGATGTAGTCCCATTTGTTTATCTTTTCTTTTGTTTCCCTTCTCCAAGGAGATATATTAGGAAAAAAAAAATACTAAAAGCATTTTAGAGAGTTTATTGCCTACGTTTTCTTCTAGAAGTTTTATGGTATAAGGTCTTACATTTAAGTCTTAAATCCATCTTGAGTTTATTCTTGTATATCCGATTTCATTTTTTTTTGCATGCGTCTGTCCAATTTCATTTTTTGCATGTATTTGTCCAGTTTTCCCAACTCCATTTGTTGAAGAGACTGTCTTTATCCTATTATATAATCTTGCCTCCTTTGTCATAGAATAAATGACCGTATAAGCATGGTTTTATTTCTGAGCTCCCAATTCTATCCCATTGATTTATGTGTCTGTTTTTATTCTAGTCTGTTTTGATTACTGTAGCTTTCGTAGTATAGTTTGATATCAGGCAGTATAATACTCCCAACTTTGTCCTCCTTTCTCAAGATTGCTGTAGCTATTTGAGATCTTTTATGCTTCTATATAAATTTTTGAATTGTTTGTTCTAGTTCTCTGAAAAATTGCATTGGTATTTTGATAGAGATTGCATTTGGGTAGTATGGCCATTTTAATGATGTTGATTCTTCCTACACGTGAGCATCATATGTACTTTCATTTGTGTGTATCTTCTTCAAAATTTTTCAATGACATAATTTTCTGAGAACAGATTTTTTTACCTCCTTGATTAATTTGATTCCTAGATATTTTATTGTTTTTGATGCAATTGTAAAAAGGATTGTTTTCTTAATTTCTCTTTTTGATAGTTTATCATTGGTGCAACTAACTTCATAATATTAATTTTGTATTCTGCTACTTTACCAAATTTATTTATCAGTTCTAACAGTTTTTTGGTGAAATCTTTAGGGTTCTATATATACCTATATCTACATACACATAGATATATATAGATATGTAAAGAGATATATATTATTATGTCATCTGCAAATAATGACAGTTTTACTTCTTCCTTTCCAATTTGGATGCCTTTTATTTCTTTTTCTTGTCTGATTGCTGTAGCTAGGACTTCCAATACTATGTTGAATAGAAGTGTTGAAAGGGGGCATCCTTGTTTTGCTCCTGATCTTAAGGAAAACGCTTTTAACCTTTCCCTACTGAGTATGATATTACCGTAGGTTTGTCATATACGGTCTTTATTATGTTGAAGAATGTTTCCTCTATTCCCACTTTGCTGAGTTTTCATCATAAATGGATGCTGAATTTTATTAAACTCTTTCTCTGCATCTATTGATATGATCAAATGATTTTTATCTTTATTAATGTAGCATATAAATTTCATTTATTATGGCTGAGTAGTATTCCATTGTACTTACATACCACCTCATCTTTATCCAATCATCTATTGATGGACGCTAAGGTTTCTTCCATATCTTGGCTATTGTAAACAGTGCCACAATAAATATAGTGGTGCATATATTTTTTCAAATTATTGTTTTTATTTTCTTTGGGTAAATACCCAGAAGTAGAATTGCTAGGTCATAAGATATTTCTATTTTTAATTTTTTGAGAAACCTCAAAAAAATTTTCCATAGTGGCTGTACCAATTTGCAATCCCACCAACAGTGCACGAAGGTTCCTTTTTCTTCACATCCTTGCCAGCACTTGTTTGTTGATTTATTGATAATAGCCATCCTGACAGGTATAAGGTGATATCTCACTGTGGTTTTAATTTGTATTTTTCTGATAATTAGTGACCTTGAGCATCTTTTCATATGTCTGTTGGCCATTTGTATGTCCTCTTTGGAGAAATGCCTATTCAGGTCCTTTACTCATTTTTTAATTGGATTGTTTGGTGTTTGGGGTGTTGTTTTTTAAGAGTTCTTTATAAATTTTGAATTTTAACCCCTTGTCAGATGTATCATTGTGGGAGAAAATATTTGGATATCACATATCCAATAAGGGGTTAATATCCAAAATATATAAAGAACTCATACAACTCAACTACAATAACAAAACCCAATTACAAAATGGGCAGAGGATCTGAATAGACTTTTTTTTTTTTTAAGAAAACATACAGATGGCTAACAGGCACATGAAAAGATGCTCAACATCACTAATCATCAGGGAAATACAAATCAAACCCACAATGAGATGCCAACTCACACCTGTCAGAATGACTGTTATCAAAAAGTCAAAAAATAACAAGTGTTGGTGAGGATGTGAAGAAAGGGGAGCACTTGTGCACTGTTGGTGGGATTGTATATTGGTGCAGCCACTATGAAAAACAATATGGAGATTCCTCAAAAAACTAAAAATAGAACTACCATACAACCCAGCAGTTCCACTTTTCAGTATTTATTCGAAGCAAACAAAAACACTAATTTGAAAAGATCTATGTAAATCCATGTTCACTGCAGCACTATTTACAATAGCCAAGATATGGAAGCAACCCACATGCTAAGAATGGATAAAGAAGACATGATATATATACACATACATACATATACATATATATACATACATATATACACTATAATGTGTATATATATATATATATTTTACTCAGGAATAAAAAAAATAATGAAATCTTTCCATTTGCAACAACATGTATGTATCTATCCAGAGGATATTATGCTAAGTGAAATAAGTCAGACAGATAAATACAAATACTGTATAATTTCCTTTATTGTGGCACCTGAAAAACAAAACAAAACAAAAACAGACTCATACAAGCATAAGAAACTGACGATTGCCAGAGGGGAGGGAGGGGAAGAAATGGGTGAAAAATGTGAAGGGGAATTTTTTTAAAAAATAACAAACTCTTGATGAGATACATATTACTACATCTCCTACAACATCTTCTATGTTTCCCTATCTCATCCTATGTTCTAGCCATATGTAACTAATTTTCCAATGTTTTGTGTCATTTCTTCATGCCACCTGCATGGTATTAATTATAACTAGAATAACACACTGATCCTCATGTCCAGCTGTAAACATCCCATGTGTATTCTTTAATACATATCACAAGTGTCTCTTCTTTTGGAAGCTTTACCTGATTTACCCCCCTCAAGAAGAGTTGATCTTATCCTCCTCTGTGTCCCAGTGTATCTTTTTATGAACCTCCAATACGGTAATTATAACACAGAGTGCAAATATTACTTATATATTGACTCTCCCTTACTTGACTCTCAGATTGATTCCCTAATTTACCAGAGGTACGTAACAACATAGAGAAGTCACACGAAAAATGCGTACTAAATAAATTATTGGAATTTCTCTTAACGAGGGCAGAGAAATACCTGTTGTCGTTTTTAGTACATTTTTAAATGTAAATAGAAACAATAAAGTCAATTATTGTTATTACATTATCGATATTCCAAAGCACTCAACTAAATCAAGGAATGAACCTAACTGCAAAGCAAAAATCACATAAGCATAAAAATTCATTTAATTACAGTTGCCCAGAATGCATCCTCAATTGGATCCTCAACGCTACCTTGCAATGTTTTATTGGTTTCTAACTAATTTTGCCTTCCATTTCCACAAGCGATTCCTAACCTTTACACTTTTCCAGATCTCCTACACTGGACCATGGCAAGGTTTCCTGTACAGAAACCTTGAGTGAAGCCAAAGAGGTAGAGAGAAATAAAATGAGAACTAAGTTAGTAACTAGCATTTAAAGAAATTCCTCTTATGGTCCTAGGATGGACTCTTGAACACCGATACGCAACCACACAATACTATTAACACATCCTACCTTTCTCTCCCCCTAAAAAAATTACTAACATTTTATTTTTACCCATTATTTTCTTGTGGAAAATGGGAGTGGATATAGGACCTCATTTAATTGAGCTAAATCATTCTTTTATATGCAGCTGTATTCTCTCTTCCTGAATGAGATCATAGAATGAATTTACATCTAAGTTGTCCCTGTGGCTTCGTAGAACTCACTGCCTAATTAAACATCCCAGGGAAGCGTCCAGGAAGCTGAGAATATGGCGGCGGTTAATTAACCAAACGGAAAAAAAATAAACATGCAGGTGGTTAATAGCTCAATTTAAAGGAAATAATAATAGCAAAAACGAGGAAGGACTAAAACACTTCAATTATTTCAGGCCAGGTACAAGAACGGTTAGGGAAGAAAAGACAGGTGTGGAGATGCCGGGGATTGAACCCGGGGCCTCATACATGCGAAGCAAGCGCTCTACCACTGAGCTACATCCCCATGACCTCGCCGGTGGGGGAGGGGTTACCAAGTAGAATTTCTGTCCTATTAAAAATGCGAAGCGTTTTACTTAGCTATTTTGTAGTCAATCGGAGTTGCCATCTTTGAGGGTGAATTCTACCTAAAGCTTCGTTCAGATTACGCCCAAGTAACCTTCTTCTGAGACGCGTCGACAATATCTACTGGTATTGAAGCAGAAGCACAATTTTAGCATCTTCAGCACAATTGTTCTTTCTCCCATTGGCCAAATCGAATCCCAGGCGAATAAAATTAAGGAATTTTTCAGGACCCTTTAAAGAATGTTCTACTAGCCAAAGGCTCATGGAAAATGCTACCCAAATTTCTTACATCAGAGTAGGTTGAATGGTCAAATGAATCTTTGGAGCTGCCACTCCCAATCTTATCCCACTTGGAGTAAAAAAAAGTCTGTCTAGACAGATTAAAAAGTGAAACTCTTGCCCTGATTTTTGTCACCAGAATCAATGGCTAGCGCCACGCAGACCATCGCCCACCGCACCAAAGCGGGTTATCTGTGAACTGTAGCTTCATGAAGAATCTTAGATTTAAGAAGCCCGCATTTCCTTTCTCCCTTTCCTTTATTCCAGCTTCTCCTTCATCTCAAATAGCTTTGGGTCTCCCCAAGTCTACTGCGCAGAAGAATGAACCTGGACAATACCGCCTAAGCCGGAATAAACACCCGCCAGATTGCTTGGCAGCCTAGCTGCAGCTGCCGGGCTATAGTCCACTGAAAGTGCTGTTCTCACCCCGGGTGGAGCTGCAGAAGCCTCAGGTTCATGCTTTTTGTCTCTGATTCCGAAGTTACACAGTAGAAAATAACAACTCTTCAAAAGTAAAAATGACAACAGCAAAAGCAGAATTCATGAAAAAAGTAATTGCTAAATTGGACTTTATTAAAATAAAAAATTTCTGCTCTAAAAGATAACTTTGAGAGAATGAGAAGACAAGCCATAGACTGGGAGAAAATATTTGTAAAACACGTATCTCATAAAGGACTGGTATCTAACACATACAAAGAACTCAAAACTCAATAAGAAAATGAACAACTTTAAAAAAAATACAGGCAAAATATTGGAATGAACACCTTACCAAAGAAGATATACAGATGGCAGATAAGCATATGAAAAGATGTTTCCCACATCACACATCATCAGGGAATTGCAAATTAAAATGAGATACTACTATTACACCTATTGGAATGACCAAAATCCAGAACGCTGACAACATTAAATGCTGAGAAGAATGTGGAATAATAGGGACTATCATTCATTGTTGGTGAGAAACCATGATGTGTGATACTCATAGACTGTACAACACCAAGAGTGAATCCTAATGTAAACTATAGACTTTGGATAACAGTCATGTTTCAATGTAGGTCTTCCTTCCTTCTGCATAATTTTATTTCCTTTTCTTGTCTCATCGCATTAATCAGTACTTCCAATATAATATTGGAGAGGTCATCCTTACCTTGCTTCTGATCTTAGCTGGAAGCCTCCAGTTTCTCGTCATTAAATATGGTGTTAGCTGTAGGTTTTTTGGAAGATGTGCTTTATCAAGTTGAGGACATTCTCCTCTACTCTAAATTTGCTGGTTTTTTGTTTTTTTTTGTTTTTTGGGGTTTTTTTGTCATAAATGAGTTGGATTTTGTCAAATTCTTTTCTGCATCTATTGACATGGTCATGCGATTGTTCTTCTTTTGTCTGTTAATGTGATGGGTTACATTAATTGATTTTCAAATGTTGAACTAGCCTTGCATATCTAGAGTAAATTTCATTTGGACATGATATATTATTCTTTTTATACAATGTAGAATTCAATTTGCTAATATTTAGTTGAAAATTTTTGCATGTATGTTCATGAGAGATATTGATCTGTGATTTTCTCTTGTAATATTTTTGTCTGGTTTTGGTGTTAAGGTAATGTTAGCCTCATGGAATGAGTAAATATTCCTTATGCTTCGATCTTTTAAAAGAGATTGTAGATAACTGGTTTGATTTCCTTCTTAAATGTTTGATATAATTCCCCAGTGACCTCATCTGGTCTTGGCACTTTCTATTTTGGAAGGTTATTGTTTAGTGATTAAATTTCATTAATAGATATAGGATTATCCAGATTTTCTATTTCTTCTTGTGTGAGTTAATAAGTATAATTTTTCCTTTTCTTTTTAAAATTTATTTATTTTAATTAATTTCAAGTATACCGTACATTGGTTAGACATCTATAGTTCGTAAAATAGACTCCCTTCCTTGCTCCTCCCTCCCTTGATCCTCCACCTAGCCAACGTATTAATGCTAACTGCTCTCCCTATGCTGTCCTCCCCATCCCCGTGACCATCCATCAGCTATTAATTTGTACTTCTTTAACCCTTCACCCCATTCTCCCAGCCCACAAACCTTCCTCCCTTCTGTCCGTCACCAAATTGTCCACTATATTTGTGAGTCTGTTTTTGATCAGTTTGTTCTTTTTAATCCTTTGATTCGCATATAAGTGAAATCATATAGTGTTTATCTTTTGTGTCTGACTTAAATACCTTCTAGGTCCATCAGAGCAATATCTTTTTCCATCACCCTCCTTTTAGTCTTTGTGTGTCTTTTAATCTGAAGTGAGTCTTTTGTAGGCAGCATATGTAGGGGTCTTGTTTTCTTATCCTTTCAGCCACTCTATCTTTTGGTTGGAGCACTTAATTCTTTTCCATTTAAGGTAGTTATTGATAGAGATGTAGTAGTTGCCATTCTTTATTCCTATTTTTGATACATGTTTTTTCTTCTTAAAGAAGACCCTCCAACTTTTCCTGTAATACCGACTTGGTGGTGATAAATTCCTTTACCTTATTTTTGTCTGGGAAGCTCTTTCTCTGTCCTTCAACTCTAAATGATAACCTTGCTGGATAAATTATTCTTGGTTGTAGATCCTGGGTCTTCATCCTGTCAAATATTTTGTGCCAAGCCCTTCTGTCCTGAATAGTTTCTTTTGAGAAATCAGCTGCCAGTCTTATGGGTGTTCCCTTATAAGTAACTATCTGTTTTTCTCTTGTTGCTTTTAATATTCTTTTTGTATTTAACTTTTGGCATTTTAATTATGATGTGCCTTGGTGTGGGCCTCTCTGGATCCTTGATTTTTGGAATTCTCTGAGCTTCCTGGGGCTTTATGTCTATTTCCTTCACAAGGTTAGAGAAGTTTTCCATCATTATTTCCTTAACCAGCTGTTCAACATCTTGATTTTCTTCAGTTATGCTGATCAGACAGATATTTGGACCCTTAATAGTGTCCCATATGCTCCTTAAATTATTTTTATAGTCTTGATATCTTATCTCTTGCTATTCAGATTCCGTGTCCTTGGCTTTCCCGTCTTCTAGGTGGGGCATTTGATCCTTTTCTTTATTTACTTTGTTTATTCCTTCGTTTATTCCATTTAATATACTTCTCATCTCAGCTTATGTGTTCTTCATCTCAGACTGGTTTCCTGTTATAATTTGCATTTCCATTTTTATGTTTTTTTTATCTCTTTGTTGAAGTTCTCACTGAATTTATCTACACTCTCCCTAAGTTTATTGAGCATCTTTATAATCATTATTTTCAACTCTGCATCTGCTAGATTACTTGACTCCATTTTTCCTGGACCTCAGTCTATTTTCTCATATGGTTTCTGCTTCTTTGTCTTCCCATTTTGGCTGCCATTCTGTCTGTTTCTATGTGCTAAGCAAAGCTCCTAAGTCTCCTAGTCTTATTAGTGTGGATTTGTGAAGTAGGTGTCCAGTGGCACAGTCCTGAGAGAGGTTCAGCTGCAGGCCAAATTTAGCCCAAGCCCCTACCCCTCTGAAACCACCTGTTAAGATTCAGCAAGCAATCCACAGATGCTGTGCTTATAGTTGCCTCAAAAGGCCACACCAGAAACTGAGGCCAGCTGCCTCCAGCGTGAGACTAGGTGCTGCTCAGCAAGGAGCACCTGACTCGCTGAAGATATACTGGATGTGGCTTGGGTGGAGCCGCAAGTTGGGGGAGGTGAAGTTTCAGAGACTCCCCTGGGCTGAGCGACCTGTTATCCAGTTTGATTACATCTCGGCTATGGAGGCACTGTGTCCAAGCACTGGGAAGGGGCGAGGGCTCAACAGGGAACAATGGATACCACCAGCACTTCTGTACAAAGAGAGTCTCACCTCAACCCTCACTCCGACAATGTCTTTTTGTAAGTCCCTGATGCCCCCTGAGCGCACTGGTGCTCAGAGGGAGCAGATCCATCACCGGGAAAAATCTGCTCGCAGATGTGGCCCCTTTAAGAGGCATCTACTGCTGCCGCAGCCTTTGTCTCACTCAGCCACTCAAGACCGGGCAGTCCCACATCCTCACCCCGTCCTACCTTCTTCCTTTGCAGGGTGATTTCTAGTTGTATGACTTGTTCATCCCAGGCAATTTTTCCTTGCTGCTGCTCCTTGTTTCTATCACAACTTTGATTTGGTCGCCAGAGGGATGAACAGAGCCTCTACCATCTATGCGATTTTTTTTCTTCTCTCCCCCCTTTTCTTTTTTATTGTAGAACATTTCAGCAATATTGTAGAATATAATATTTCAGCAATACTGTAGAATACAATATTTCAGTAATATTGTAGAATATAATATTTCAGCAATACTGTAGAATATAAAAGCAAAATGAATATTATAATGAATTCCCACATATCCATTACTCAACTTTATTATTTATTTATTAGTTGGTAAACTTCATAATCAGTTTAGCTTTAATGTACAGTTCTTTTCTTATGAGTGAATTTGGGCATCTTTTCTTATATTCCACATTTGATATATTTAAGAGTTATTTGTATTTCCCTTCTATGAACTGTCTTTTCATATTTTTTGCCAAATTTTCTGTTAAATCCTTGATATTTCTAATTGATCTGTAGGTTCCCTTTATTTATATACACATATGTATGTATATATATACACATATATATTTATATATAGGAGTGTAGTAATCAATTTTTTTTCAAACATGTTCATTCTCCATTTACAAGTATATGTCCTGAGCATGTTTCTCTGCTCTGCTGATGTTATATATGTGACTTCTTTCTCCCTCTAAAATGTGAGTGACTTGATGTATGTCACTTCTCACTTGGAATTTTAAAGACATATGCATGATTCTCCATAGCTCACTTTCCCCCTGAAATAGCAACTGACAATATTCTAAATAGAAGCTAATGTAGGGGATCAAAATATGCCCCTCAAAATATGTCACTTTGGCATAAAGATTATTTTGAGTTGGCAGCAAATGAGAATAAACAGATGCAAAAAGAAGCCTTACCAGAGCTTTCTTTATCTAGCTTAAAGCAGAAACTTCTGAGAAATAAAGACTGTCATAATCCCCTCTCCTGGGGAAATTTTATGGCCATGAAAAAGTAAAAAGTTTGTGCTGAGATGGAGCTGCACAAATAAACTCTACTCCATTAGTTTCCCGCATATATTTACCTTCCTACAGTTTGCTGCCCTTGTAAACCTAAAACCCTTTTCCTTTGTCTTGTCAATGCTCTACAAATTTATTTTTCTTTACTAAGATGCTATATAAGCTGAAGTGCTAATTACCCCTTTAAGTTACTCATCACTGAATACTCTCATATGTATGCATGATGCACACATTAACAAACTTCTATTTGTTTTTATTTTGTTTTTTATCAGTTTAATTTGCACAGCCCCATTCAATGAACCTAAGATGGGCAGAGGAAAAATACTTTCTACTTCTTTATACTATATTTACTATTTTGTCATCCTAAATCCCAGATTGAGAATATTGAAGATAAGAGCCATTAGCCAACCAATAAGGAAAAAAGAATCATGTGCTAAAAATAAGCTGTTATTGTTTAAGACACTGAGATTTTTTACATCATAATCAGGTGTATACTGAGTGACATAAGGAAATTATCCCTTTTGTGATATGAATAGCAATTCTTTCTCAGTCTGAAATCTGTCTTTGAGTTTGCTTGTGGATTTTTACCTTGTTATACAGAAGGTTTTATTTTGTTTTATGCTGTGATTATTCAAATAATACATATTTATTGCAGTAAATTTGGAAAGTAAAAAAGTGTAAATATACTAAAGAAAAATTACTTATACTCTTACCACTTTTTCAGAAGCTTTCATGAAATCAATTTTTAACAATATTTACCATTAAATGATGTTGGATTTTCGAGTCACAATTGAAATGGCCTTCCCCACTCCAAAGTTATCTTTAAAAACATTTTTTACTTGTGTTTTTTAAGAACTCTAAGTTTTGTTTTCATAAATCTCAAACACGATTTGGAATTCATCCTGCTATATGATCTGGGATATGGAATCAACTTTTTTCCAAGTAACTACCCAGATTTTGCCAACTAAGTTTTAAATAGTCCATCTTTACCCATATTGGGAGATATAAACTCACTGTGCTCACTAATTACAGATCTAGCAGGAAATACAGTGTGCATATAGAATATTTGAACTATACAATTGCCCTAACAGGTATATTTAGAACTCCTGATGTGAACAAAGTTCCCTTGCAATCAAAATTACATTATATCAATTACACTAAGAGTCTAAAGCCCAACTAAAATTTCTTCGTTAAATGCTCCTCTTTCTTTTTTTTCCCTGGAAAGATACTGTGACTCTCCGTCTTTTCAAATGTACATCTGAATTTCCTTTAAGATGTAAATTTTACCTTGTTTATGATCATTTCTCAGGTTTAAAATATGTATATCTTAATCTCTTTTTAAATATATATTTTGTCTTTTTACTGCTACACATTCTGTTTTCAAGGTATATTTATTCTTGATAGCTTTTTAAAAGTATATTATCAACCTTTTGAAGTTGATTTTCTTGTGGAAAAGGACCTCTCTCCCCAGTAGATCTCAAAATGATTTATTGAAAATTGAGAGTTTTAGAGTGTTATGGAAATATGACCACAGATTTGGAAAAATTAAATATGGCTTTCTGCATGCAGGAAGTAATGAAGAGAACCGCCATTGGTAGAAAGTCAAATTATTTCCTCTTAAGTCTTAACACACCCATTTTATGAGTTAATTATTTGGGTAGAAGACAATCTTATGTCATTCACAGAAAGATATGTATTAGTTATTAGGTATAAGAAAGAAAAATGACTGCAGAAGGATATGAAATATTAACACTTTATCAGTAAGAATTTAGGTAACCATATATAGTGGCAATATTCTAGTGTCTAAGCATAGTCTCACAAAAGTGAATACAAATTTGCATACAGATTTTAAGTGTGAGTTAGGGAACTGCTTTAATTTGTGAACACTTTGCACATTTTAAATATTTCCTTCAGTTTATTAAAATGCACTAATTCTTAGAATTCTGCTGTCCAATATGGTAGCCAATAGCACATGTGATTTTAGAGTGCTTGAAATATGACCAATCCAACTTGAGTTGTGCTATAAGTGCAAAATACACACCAAATTTCAAAGACTTGGTATGAAAAAAAGAACGTAAAATATCTAGGTAATGTGTTTATATTGATTACTTATTGAAATGATAATATTTTAGATACATTGAATTAAATAAAACATAGTATTTAATATATTTTACTTGTTTCTTTTTACTTTTTCAATGTGTCTACTAGAAAATTTTACATTATGTATGTAGTTAGCATTCCTGACTCACATTACTGTATATTGGGCAGTGCTTTCCAAAAATATTACCATGCTTTTGCTTAATTTATTATTATCAAGGTGGTATAGTAAGATATATTTTATAATCTTTAAAAATCGGTTTAATCTGTGAACTTCCATGCTGCCACCTTATGCAAGCTCCAGGATATAACATACTTCTCGAGTGCCTACTTTTACCATTGTTGTGGTCCTATCATATTGTGTTATAATTTTTGGTTTCTTAATTCTTTCCTTACAGAAGGCTAACTCCTTGCAGTAACTAGCAAGAGATCAGACAAATATTTGAGCTCTAGAAGTATTTGATTTCAAGAAAAGTTTTACAATTTTTTCTCCTTACTTTAAAAGAAAATAGATGCTCCTTGCAGAAAATATGAAAAAATGCAGACAAATAAGAAGGTTAAAATAAAAATCAGAACAGATACCACTACTCGAAAAACAAATCTCTTAACATTTATTTGTATGTGTTTCTGGCATTTTTTTCTGTCTCTATATGTGAATGTATTTGTATGTTTAATTTTTAAAAATTGAATTATATTGTCAAACATATAGTTTTAATTTATCAAGGTTATTCTGATTTCTGTCAGCCCCACAAAGCTGTGTGTTTCTTCATGTTTGGAACTGTGTCTTATTCACCTCTGTATCTTCAATGTTTAGCACATCATTTTTAGTAGCTGTATAATGTTATATTATATTAATGTATTATAATTTACCCCCAGCAGTAAACTAATATAAACAAAAAGAGTGTAAGACAAAATAAAAATAAAAGGTTTAAATGATTGGAAAGTAAATAACAAAATAGTTATTGTTCACAAACAATATAGCCAAGGAAAATAATTCAAAGATAATCTTCAGAGTGACATCAGAAACATGGAGGAGTGAGAGATGTACCCGGATCTCTCCCCTTGAAACAACAATAAGCTGAATATCTAAAACTCAACAAAAAACACCCAAACTGCACACTAGCACAACTATGTGGGATCTGCACATAAGAGCTACCACAGATCAGAACCCAGGGTGTCAGGCGGTGGACTGGGAGAAATAAAGAAGCTGCCCCTTGCAGCTGACAGAGCTACCTTTAGGAGGAGGGGAAAGGGAGAAGGTGAGGCTAGTTTCCTGAACAGCCCTGCCTGGGATTGTTATGAGTTCCATGCAGCTAGTGACTGGGTCCAGACTGGGTCCAGGGCAGAAAGCAGAGAAGCAGGATGGCAGAAAAACAACAGTTGATTTTTACCAGATGCGGTTGCAAAACTGAGGCTGAGCTGCAGCCCCTGCCTTCCAACCCAGAGGGTCCTTTCCTCCATACACTCCGAGACCAAACACCCCAGAGCCCCAGGAGAATCTGAGCAAATGCAACCAAAACTGTTGCTATCACTGACAGAGACTGAAACTGAGGATAGGAAGCATGATTAAATATCTATAAGAAAAAAAGGCATTATTAAGGCTTTATATAAAGGAGGAATCCAAGAAGATTAGATGTCACCTACTGAAAACCAAAAGAAAAGCGCTTTCTTTGCAACAGGCTAAAGAGAGATCTTTATATAATAAATCTTCTTTCTAAACAAACAAACAAACAAAAACAGAATACATTTCCATTAATGCCCAGGCAGAGAAATAGTCCATTAAACACCATGAACAGCCAAGATGACAAGGCTTCTCAGAAAGAAAGAGAAAAATCTCCAGAAAATGAGCTTAAAGACATAGAAATATGCAACTTAAATGACAGAGAATTCAGGACGGTACTTCTGAAAAAACTCAGTGAGTTCCAAAATGAGTCATATCAACAATTTCAGGAATTGAAAAAAAACAACTAGATGAGCAAAGCAAAGAGATTGAAACCCTCAAAAAGAACAGAATAGATCTGGAGATAAAAAAAACACACACACACACACTGCAAGAGTTGAAAAATGACATAGCAAGCTTGGGAAATAGAGTTGACCAAATGGAGGAAAAGATCAGTGATATTGAAGACAGAAATCTAGAAATAAATCAGAAGGAAGAAGAGAGAAACTGAAGAATAAAAAATAATGAAAGAGAAATTCAAAAACTAGCTGATACCATCAGGAGAGGAAGCATAAGATTAATGGGCATTCTCAAAGGAGAGGAAAAGAAGCAGGGATTAAAAAGTATTTTCAGATGAGAATTTCCTAAATCTAAGGAATGAGCTAGAGGTTGCAATTCAAGAAGTCAACAGAACACCCAATTATCTCAACCCAAAAAGGCCTTCACCAAGACACATTGTATTAAAATTATCAAAAGTCAACTACAAAAACAGAATTCCCAGGGCAGACAGAGATAAGAAGATGGTAACTTATAAAGGAAAACCCATTAGATTATTGTTGGACTTCTCAGCACAAATCTTGCAAGCCAGAAAGGAGTAGAATCAAAAATTCAAACTATTAAATTAAAAGAACTACCAGCCAAGAATAATGTATCCAACAAAGCTCTCCTTTTGATATGAAGGAGAAATAAAGACCTTTCCAGATGTAAAAATATTGAAGGAATTCTCCATTATGAGGCCTGCATTACAGGAAACACTGAAAGGGGTCAGCTCACCTAAAACAAAATGACAAAAAAAATACATAATTAAGAATAAGGTGACTAGCAAGCATATAGAAGCAGAGGAGTGCAACTCTTACTAAGAACAGGGCATTATAAGCTTAAACAATAGGAAAAGATTTGCTAGAAAAAAAGATGATAATGAACATTCAGCGTACATAGAGACAAATTGAGATAACAGTGACTGAAAAGGGGAGGATTCAAAGATCCAAATTCGCAAAGGGGAATGGAGATAAGGCACACGCAGAAGAAAGTGGACAACTGTCTATATATATATAGCTATCCTTTACATATTCATAATGCTAACCACACACCAAAGATTCAGAACTAAAGTATATAATATAAAACAAGAAAGACCAGAGGGAAAACCCACAAAAGAAATCCCTCTAACATCTCCTGTAATATTGGCTTGGTGTTGATAAATTCCTTTAGCTTATTTTTGTCTGGGAAGCTCTTTATCTGTCCTTAGATTCCAAATGATAGCTTTGCTGGATAAAGTATTCTTGGTTGTAGATCCTGGGTTTTCATCACATTGAATATTTTGTGCCAGGCCCTTCTGTCCCACATAGTTTCTTTTAAGAAATCAGCTGCCAGTCTTATGGGTGCTTCCTTGTAGATAACTAACTGCTTTTCTCTTACTGTTTTTAAGGCTCTCTCTTTATATTTAAACTTTGGCATTTTGGTGTGGGGCTCTTTGGGTTCCTCTTTCTTGGGATTCTCTGAGCTTCCTGGAGTTGTATGTCTATTTCCTTCACCAGGCTAGGGAAGTTTTTCATCATTATTTCTTCAACCCCTGTTTTCCTTCAGGCACCCCTATAACATGGATATTTTTACATTTAATTGTGCCCCATTGGCTCCTTAAAGTAGTATTATAGTTTGGGCTTCTTTTTTCTTGTCATTCTGATTGAGCGTCCTTGGCTTCTCCTTTCTCTATATCGGTGAGTCAATCATCTTCTTTATCCACTCTGTTTATTCCATCTAATATACTCTTCATCTCAGATAATGTATTCTTCATTTCTGACTGGTTCCCTTTTATAATTTCCATTTCCATTTTTATGGGTTTTTTTTTTTATCTCTTTGCTAAAGTTCTCACTGAGTTCATCTATACTTCCCCTATGTTTAAAAAGCATCTTTATAACCAGTGTTTTAAACTCTGCATTTGTTAGATTGCTCGACTCCATTATTCCTAAATCCGTTTTGTTCTCTCATATGATTTCTGCTTCTTTGTCTTTCTAGTTTGGCTGCCTTTCTGTGTGTTTCTATGTACTAAGCAAAGTTCCTAAATCTCCCAATCTTATTAGTCTGTCTTTGTGTAGTAGGTGTCCAGTGGCACAGTCCTGAGAGGAGTTCAGCTGCATGCCACGTTTATCCCCAACTTGTGCCCCTCCATGGCCACCTGTCAAGATTCAGGAAGCAATCCACAGATGTTGTGCTTATAGTTGCCTCAAAAGACCACACCAGCTGCCACCAGTGTAAGTCTTGGCACTGCTCAGCAAATGGCACAGGAATTGGTGAGGACACACTTGGATGTGGCTTGGATGAGGCCGTGAGTTGGGGGAGGTGAAGTTTCAGGGAATCCTCTGGGTGACCTCTGTTATCCAGTTTGATAATGTCTCAGCTATGGTGGTGCTGCATCTGCACACTGGGAGTGGGGAGGGCTCAACAGAGGAACAATGGATACCATCAGCACTTCTGTCTGGGGGAGATCCTTGCCTCTGGCCCTCGTTTGGACAACTCAGTGTCCCCCTGTAAGTCCCTGGTGCCCTCTGTGCAGCCCACCCATTGCTGGTGCTCAGAGTGAGCAGATCCGTCCCTGCGAAAGTCAGCTCACAGTCACAGCTCCTTTAAGAAGTGTCTGCAGCTGCGGGCTGCCACTGCCACAGCCTCTGTCCTACTCAGTAGCTCAAGACCTGGCAGCCTAGTGTCTTCGCCTCCTCCTGCCATCTACCGTTACAGGTTGATTAATTATTTCTCTCCCTAGTAGTAGTGCTTCTGTTCATATAGATCTCAAGAAACTTTGCTTGCTGTTCGCTCCGTGTTCCTATCACAACTTTGATTTGGTCACAAGAAGGATGAACAAAGTCTCTATCATCTATGCCATTTTTTGTCTCCTCCTCAGAAAGGGACCTTAATTCCAGTGTACCTAGAGGTAGAGTCAAAGAGATGGCAGTCATCAAAATTCTATGCCAACCCCAAGTATTGTTCATCTTTCCTCCTCTGTATTTGGGGTCAGATACTGTAAATTCATTTCCATCTCCCATCAAGGTCTCAACTCCCAGAGGAAGTACACTCAGTACACTTGTTTGAATCACTATGCACTAACTTTTGTGTCCTTTTGGCAGCCTTTTGACACAATGAGGAAGGCAGCTGTAAGAAGGAAGAATTGTTTAAACATTTTCCTGAAATAATTTCAAACTTAAAGACAGGTGCAAAACAATTACCTTACATACTCAGGTTTACCTATTGTAAACATCTTGCCACGTTTGCGCTCGCGCTCTCTCTCACTCTCTCTCTCTCTCTCTCTCTCTCTCTCCTCTCTCTCTCTCTTTCCTCTCTCTCTCTCCTCTCTCTCTCTCCACTACACCCACCTTCCCCACCCTTCTCTCCCCCTCTCTTTCACTTTATATACATACACAGGTTATTTTTTCCTAAACCATTTGAGAGTAGTTGGCAAACATATATTTCTGTACCCAAACATATTTTAGCATATTTTCCAAGGGTACAACATTATGTAAGCACAGTAAATTTGTCAAATTTAGGAAATTTTAAATTGATACAAAACCATTATCTCATATACCATCCATACTCATTTCATTATATGCCCCATTATTGGGGCACTTTTTCTAATTGCCTCATTTGTTTCATTTTTTCAAATGCAGGACCACTCCAAAGATGACACATTTCATTTAAATACCCTGTCTCTTAAGTCTCCTTTAATTTGCAACAGTTTCAATTTTAGTTTGACTAATGTTTCCTCCCAATTAGATTCAGCTGATGATACATTTTTGCCCAGAATGCCACAGGAGCGTTGCTGTGTCCTCAGTTCATATCATCAAGAAGGGCATAATGTCAGTGTCCTCATTATGGAAATGTTAATTTAATCATTTGGAGAAAGATTTTGTCTGCTCAGTTTCTTCGTGGTCAATTTTCATAAGAAATATGTGAGGACATACTTCAAGACTACATAAATATCATGTTCCTCGTCAAACCATCACCCATAGCTTTAGCGCTGATTGATGAATTTTTACCTGAATCAATCATTGCAGGACAGTGGAAAATGATGACTCTATCATTTCTTCCACACTTATTAATTGGCATACTACTATAAGAAAATCTTTCTCCTCATTTACTTTTTCTTTTTACTTTCTTTCCTTCATCTTTCCCCTTTTTTTTTGTTTTATCAGTATGGACTCAAGTATTCTTATTTTATCCATTAGATTATATTCCTTAATTGTTCCTTATTCATTTTAATGCTCAATGTTTCCAAGATTTGTCTTGTAAATCCTGAGTCCTTTTAGCATCTTTTGAGCACTTTCTTACATGCTTCTGGCACAGAAAGATGTTCTAACCTCATCTTATACTTTTCCTCCTTCTGCCCTTCTGGTGGTAGCAAATTCTTCCAGCAGCCTTTGTTCCTTATATTGAGGATCTGCATTAAAAAACTAAGATATAAGACTAGCTCTCCTCATTATTACTAGGGTGTCATTGATCCCAGGCTCTTCCAACAGACAGAGCTAAGAAAGGGTTCTTCTTTGCCTTACTCTATTCAAGATTTATGTAGCCCCAACTTTGGCATAGGTTGACAAGAATGAATAGATCCTAGAAACAGTGCCTTCACATCTAGCATTAACTTGCTTTTCTCTTGATGTAACCACGAAGATACTCCTTCTACTCTCCCAGAGAGACTTGAGACCCACTATGTCTACCTATCTCTAATATCTGACGATTCCGCCAAGCATATGTTCTATGATCATATTCTTGAAATCTACAGTATAAATAAACTGTTTTAAAGACTTTTTTCCTTCTGGTAGGCTTACAGGTCCTCCTTGGAGCATCATTACTCTGATACTCAAACCTTCCTGATATACGATCCTCTCGCTCCCTCTTCCCCTGTTCCTATCAACTCACATTGTCATTTCTTCCTCTTTTGCTGCAGAATTTAGTCTCTAGATCAGTCTTCTCTACCCTAAATGCCATCATTATCATCAATAATAGGTGTTTGTTGTTACTCTGTTTTGATACACTCGCGTAATCATGGGAGTGCTATCAAAATAAACCAATTTTTATATAACTTAATATAGCCCCCGTTCTTATAGAGTTTTGTATCAAAACTTTGGAATCCAAATGGAACTATCATAATCTATCAATTGTGCTACGTTAGCAGACCTAGTCTGGTCATGATTTCATTTAAAGACTTAAAAGTAAAACTCCAAAGTTTAGTTTGAAAATCCAGGAAGGTTGGAGGGTAAGAAATTCCAATATGCTACTCAGCAACACACTTCTACTTTGAAGTTTAAATGTATGTATGCATGGTTGGGGAGGATATTGTGAGAATTAGTCAGAAGACATCGTGAAATGACCCATAAAAGATGAATCTCTAGGGAGGGGGCTTGGAGGGTTGGGAGAGTGTGGTGAAGGGTAAAGAAGTACAAATTAGTAGCTGATGGATGGTCACGGAGATGGGGAGCACAGCATGGAAAATGCAGTTAGCATTAACACTTTGGCTAGGTGGAGGGTCAGGGGAGGGAGGGAGTAATTGGGGAGATTGTTTTACAAACTATATAGATGTTTAACCAATGTAGTGTATACTTGAAACTAACTAAAATAAATAATTTTTTTAAAAGATGAATATTGTCTGTGTGAGAATGTGTGTAGTTTGATGTGTATGGTGTATATCTATCAGAAAATAGTTGACATTTGACCATCTTGATTTCACTGCTTTATTAACCTGTTGACATGAAGAAAATTATTGAACATAACTGGACATTTTATAATTACATGAGACTTCTCATTTTCCTGATAAAATATCCCTAACATTCCATCATTGGTAGTTTTGCCCCTGCCCAAATTTCAAGGGCTCCAGAAAAGAACAATTAAGCTTTTTTTTTTTTTTTTGAGGGCTGTCTCTTGGTTCACATGACCTCATTTCTGTGTGCATGTGGTGTAAGGGGGAGGTAGAAGAGAAGGGGTGGGGCACTGAGCATTTTTAAATGAAGGATAATCTCATCACTGAAGTTTGAATACTGAAAACTGAAAGCAGATGAGAAGTCATAAAGATTCAGGTATGAAAACACAATTTTTTCTTTCTTAATATTCATTGATATGGATACTAAATCATTTTATTTTATTTATTTTATTTTGCCATGTTTTCATCTAACAAGCCAACATTTTTGTGTGTGTGCGCAATCTAATGTCTTGGCAACTACAATTTTTAATAAAATGTCATTCGATGAAAATCCCCAGTATCAGTAATGTTATATAAAATACAGATAAGTATCCAGAAGTGAAAACGTCTGTTCTCATTGGCCTTCTTAATTCAATCTTCCTTCCAAAGAACACTTATTCTTTTTTATTTATTTTATGTTTTTATATTACCATAACTTAAGATTGTTTACATTTTAAAAATTATTTTTCAACTGTAGTTGGCAGACAATATTATGTTAGTTTCAGGTATACGATATAGTGATTAGACATTGCTATACCTACAAAGTGGTCACTCCAATAAGTCTAGTACTCATCTGGCACAATACATAGTTATTATTACAACATTTTTTTCAAGATTTTATTTTATTTATTTATTTTTAAATATTTTTTTATTTTTAATTGACATATGATATTATATTAGTTTCATGTGTACGACATAGTGATTAGGCATTCATATAACTTACAGTGACCACCCTGATACATCTAGTACTCATCTGACACCATACTAGTTATTACAATATTATTGACTATATTCCCTAAGCTACACCTTAGATCCCCATAACTATTTTGTAACTACCAATTTGTACTTCTTAATCTCTTCCTTTTTTCACTCATTCCCAACCCCCTTCCTATCCAGCAACCATCTAAATATTCTCTACGTCCATGAGTTGGTTTCTGTTTTATTTATTTATTTATTTTGTCCTTTAGATTCCACATGTAAGTAAAATTATATGGCATTTGTCTTTCTCTATCTGACTTACTCCACTCAGTACAATACTCTCTAGGTCCATTCATGTTGTCACAGATGGCAAGATTTCATTCTTTTTATGGCTTAGTAATATTCCATTGTATATATGTACCACCTCTTCTTTATCCATTCATTGATAGACACCTAGGAAATCTCCATATCTTGACTATTGTAAATAATGCTGCAGTGACTATAGGAATTTTCATATCCCTTCGAAGTAGTACTTTGGGTTTCTTCAGGTAAATGTCCAGAAGTGGGATAACTAGGTCCTTCTTTGTCTCTTACTAATAGCTTTTGTTTTAAAGTCTATTTTGACTGGTATAAGTAATACTACTCCAGCTTTATTTTGTTTGTTTGTTTCCATTTTCATGAAGTATCTTTTTCCATCCCTTTACTTTCAGTCTCAGTATCTCTTTCTATCTGAAGTGAGTCTCTTGGCAGCATATGTAAAAGTCTTATTTTCTTATCCATTCAGCGGCTCTATTTTTGATTGGAGCATTTAATCCATTTATATTTAAAATAATTGTTGATAGATATGTAGTTATTGCCATTTTATTAATCACAGTTTTTATCTTTTCTTTTTCTTTTTACTTTTTCTTAAAGAAATCCCTCCAACATTTTCTGTAATACTAGCTTGGGGTGATGAACTCCTTTAGCTTTTCCTTATCTACCCTTTAATTTTTAATTGATAGCCTTGTTGGGTAGAGTAGTCTTAGTCATAGGTCTTTACTCTTTATTACTTTAAATATTTCGTGTTATTCCCTTCTGGCCTGCAAAGTTTCTTTTGAGAAATTAGCCGACAGTTTTATAGGAGCTTCATTGTAGGTAACTAATTGCTTTCTCTTGTTGTTTTTGGATTCTTTTTTCATCTTTAACCTTTGCTATTTTAATTATGTGTCTTGGTTTGGATCTGTTTGGGTTCACCTGGTTGGGGACTAAAGCTTCTTGAACTTGTATATCTATTTCCTTCACCAGGTTAAGAAAAGTTTCAGTCATTATTTCCTCAAGTAAGTTCTTAAACCCTTGCTTTCTCTTTTCTCCCTCTGGTACCCTACGATGTGAATGTTGTTATGCTTGATGTTACCCAGAGATCCCTTAAACTATCATTTCTTAATCCCTTTTCTAGTTGTTGTTCTGATTGTTTTCTGCTACCTTGTCTTCCAAATCACTGATTCGATCCTCTGCTTCATATAATTTACTGTTGATTTCTTCTAGTATAGTCTTCATTTCAGATAGTATATTCTTCATTTATGACTGGTTCTTTTTTATGGTATCTTTTTTTATGATTACAATCTCTTCGTTGAAGTAGTCACTGAGATGTTCTGTTCTTCCCCTAAATTCAATGAGCATCCTCATAACCAATGCTTTGAGCTCTATATCTGGTAGGTTGCTTGCTACCATTTCATTTTGTTCTTTTTCTAGAGTGTCCTTTTGTTTGGGGCATATTTCTTTGTTTTCTCATTTTGGCTGCTTTTTCTGTTTGTTTCTATGTATTGGTATATCTGCTACGTCTCCCAGTCTTAGCCTGGTGGCCTTATATATTAGGTGATCTGTGTGATCCAGTGGCACAGTCTCCCTGGTCATCTGCAGGAGGTGCTCCAGGAGTATCCCTTCTGTGAGTTGTGTGTGCTTTCCTGTTATAGTTGAGCCTTGATTGCTGTTAGCATGCCAATGGGTGAGATTAATTTTCAGGCTGACAAGCTGTGAAGATTGGCCACATGCATACTGTATAAGCTGCTGTGTGGGGGCTGACTCACAGAGTGGGATTCACCCCAGCAGGCTTGTGTGCCTGTTGAAACCACCCTTTTGGTGTGCCATTTGTGAGGGTAATCAAGTGGTGCTCTGTTGAGTTCTAATGCCAGCCTCTGGGTGTGTTAGCTCTGGAGCCCTTTGGGAGGGGCTCCTGTGCAGGCAAAGGTCAGACACTGCCTGTGATTGGCCCAGGGCTAACTGGTAGGAGCTACAAAATTATCCATGTTTGGTTACTGCATGTGGGACATGGCACAAAGGAGAGGCCAAACAGTGAATCGAGACCAGTACTGAGACTGGGGCAGCTCATCAAAAGGCTCAGGACAGCCCAAAGCCTGAGCCTGCCTGCTGGTTGCCCATAAGGCTCAGTAGCTGAAAGAAACTTGGGCACTATGCAAGTTGGATGAGATAGGATCCCAGAAAGTCACCAGGGTGGGATAAGTAGTGTTTTCTAGGTTAATGGAGATGCAAATTTTTTGCCAGTGCTGTGCCTATGGCCACTGGCAAAAGTCTCAGATCATGCTGAAGCCACAGACCCCTGAAATTTGTTCAAGAAATACTGCAGCTTGGGCCAGGACTTTTTGCCCACCACCAAAAATGTCTCTCAAGGTGTGCAAGCCAAAACTTGTTGATTGATGAAGAAGGAGCCCCCTGCCAAGAGTGCGGTGTGGGGCTGGTTGCCCGGCAACAAAATCGACACTGGCAATTTGCAAGTTGGGTGGAGTGGGGTCTCAGGGAATCACTCAGGTAGAGCAAGTGGATTTCGACCAGCCAATGCAGAATCATATTTGGCCGTGGAAAATAGTGCCCACCTCTAGGCTGCACAGGAGGAGGGCTCAACAAAGGGACAATGGTGGCTGTCCCTTCAGCTTCACCCTGAAGCCACACAACTCAGTCTTTCTCTTTATGTCTTTGGCACTTCCCAAGCTGCCATCCCTCTGCCAGAGCCCAGAGTTAGTGTCTGCAAAAAAGTAAATCTGAGCACAGTCCCTTTAAGGAGATGTCTGAATTTCCAGATTTCTTTTGTTTCACCCAGATGGTCAGAATCCCCATTGATTTTGACAGCCATATTTTGTGGGGACTCCTTTTCTCAACACTGGAATTCTGGGCTAGGGGACCCTTGCTCCTCTCCAAGGGACCTCCACAGCCGAGATATCCTTCCCAATGCTCAAGCTCCACACATGGGCACAAGTTCTGCCCATTTCATGTCTCTGCCCTTCCTACCAGACTCGATGTGACCTCTTCTTTATATCCTTAGTTATAGAAGTTCTGTTTAGCTAATCTTCAGATGGTTCTCCAGGTTTACTGTTCCATAATTTAGTGCAATTTTAATGCAGTTGTGGGATGAGACATGCACAGTGTTTACCTACTTCACCATTTGATGGGAACTCCTGAAATTCCACTATTTTTTAAGCCTCTAAACTACATCCTTAAACTGCTACACTGGGAGAGATTTAAGAGGATCACAGACCAAATAAACACCATTTCTATTCCTAATATATTTACCCTATCAGCTCATCCCAGGGTTCCCCCTCCAGCAAACTGCCTAATGACCTTTTATCTGCAACCACCAGGAAGGATATCCCAGTGGAACTTTCTCTTTTATCTTCAGCCTCTTATTCTTCATTTCTCGTTCATCCCCTACAAAGTTTTTCAAGCTCTCTCCTCCTTAAGAAGAAAATATAAGGGGAGTGATGTCATAAGCATAGCAGCACTAGAGATGTCCCCAGATCTCTCCCCTTGAAATAACAGTAAGCTGAACATCTAAAACTCAACAAATAACACCTAACCTGCACACAAGCACGTCTGAGCAAGTGATCTGCAAAGAAGACGTACCACAGGTAAGAACTGCAGAGGTCAGGTGGTAGACCAGGAGAAACAAAGAAGCTGCCTCTCACAGGCAGAGCTCCATGCTGGGAGAAGGGTGAAGGTGTAGAGGGTTCCCTGAACAGACCTGCCTGGGAGAGTTGTGAGCTCCATATAGCAGCAGTGCCCAGGGATCAGAGCAGAAAGCAGAAAAGTGGGGATGATAGAGAAAGAACAACTCATTATTACCACTCATGGCTGCAAAACACGAGGCTGTGTAACAAATCCCATTCTCCAACCCAGAGGGAACCACCCCCCATATCCTCCAAGACCGAACACCAGGGGAATCTGAACAATGCTACTGAAACTATCGCTAACACTGACAGAGACTGAGAATGAGGGTAAGTGAGCATGATTGAATATTTATAAGAAGAAAAAGGCATATTAAGACTTCACGTAAAGCAGGGATCCAAGATGATTAGACATCACTTACTGAAAACCAAGAGAAAAGTGCCTTCTTTGCAACAGGCTAACAAGAGACCTTTATATAATAAATCTTCATTTGGGCGAGCAGGGAGGGGAGCAGAATACACTTCCATTAGTGCCCAGGCAGAGAAATAGTCCATTAAACACTGTGAACAACCTAGGTGACAAGGCAACTAAGAAAGAAAGGGAAAAATCTCCAGAAAATAAGCTTAAAGACATAACAATAATGCAACTTAAAAGACAGAGAATTCAGAATAAAACTTCTGAAAAAACTCAATGATATCCAAAATAATTCATATCAACAATGCCAGAAATTGAAAAGAAAAAAAAAAAACAACTAAATCAGCAGAATGAATTCTTTAGCAAGGATATTAAAACCCTCGAAAATAACCAAATAGAACTACTGGAGATAAAAAACACACTGAAAGGGATAAAGAATGAAATGGCAAGCTTGGAGTTGACCAAATGGAAGAAAGGATTAATAATATCAAAGACAGAAATCTAGAAATAAATCAGAAGGAAGAAGAGAAAAACTGAAGAAGGAAAAATAATGAAAGAGAAATACAAGAACTAGCTGATACCATCATAAAGGAAACATAAAAATAATGGGCAGTATTGAAGAGGAGAAAATAGAGCAGAGATTAGAAAGCATTTTCAGACAAACAGTTGATGAGAATTTCCCAAATCTAAGGAATGAACTGAAGCTTAGGATTCAAAAAGTCAACAGAATACCCAATTACCTCAACCCAAAAAGGCCTTCTCCAAGACTCATTGTATTAAAATTATCAAAAATAGATGACAAAGAAAGAATTTCCAGGGTAGCCATGGATAAAAAGATGGTAACCTATAAAGGAAAACCCATTAGATTATCATCAGACTTCTCAGCACACACCTTACAAGCCAGAAAAGAGAGCAATCAAACATTCAAACCATTAAATAAAAGGAACTGCCAGCCAAGAACAGCGTATCCAGCAAAGCTCTCCTTTAGACATTACGGAGAAATAAAGACCTTTCCAGACATACAAAAACTGAGAGAATTCTCCACTATGAGGCCTGCATTACAGAAAATACCGAAAGGGGTCAGCTCACCTAAAACAAAATGACAAAAAAATACATAACTATGAGTAAGGAGACTAGAGGAAGATAGAAGCAAAGTAGTGCAACCCTTATTATAAGCTTAAGCAATAAGAAGAGACTTGCTATAACAAGATAGTAATGAACGTTCAGCATACATAGGAACGAATTGAGACAACAATGACTGAAAAGGGGAGGATTCAAAGATCCATGTTCACAAAGGGGTATGGAAATAACTCTTCTACATATACGTAATGGAACTGAAGTGTGTAATGTAAAACAATAAGGACCAGAGAAAAAATTCACAAAACCCAACCAAAAAAAAGAAAACAAAAACAGAAAAACAAGGACAAGGATGCAATGAAAACACCGAGCTACCAAAAAGCAAAAGATAAATTGGCTATAGGACCTCATACTTCAATAATCACCCTAAATGTAAATGGACTGAATTCACCAGTAAAAAGTCACAGAGTTGCAGATTGGATCAAAAAACAACACCCAACCATATGCTGCCTCCAGGAGACACATCTCGGTTCGAAAGACAAATACAGACTCAAAGCGAAAGGTAGAAAATGATATTTCAAGTAAATTTCATTGGGAGAAGTGGGAGTAGCTATACAAATATCGGACGAAATAGACTTCAAAATAAAAAAAGTAAAGAAAGATTCTGAGGGACACTTCATAATTATAAAGAGAATCATACACCAAGAAGACATAACACTTATTAATATCTATGCTCTCATCAGGGAGCCCCCAAATATGTAAAGCAATTGCTAACAGAACTGGAGGGAGAAACAGACCAAAACACTATCGTAGTAGGGGACCTAAATACTCCACTATCAGACATGGAGAGATCATCCAAACAGACAATCAATAAGGAAATAACATCCTTAAATGACACATTAGACCAACTGGACATAATTGACATTAAAGAGCCTTTCATCCCAAAACAGTTGCTTATACATTCTTCTCTAGTGCACATGAAACCACATAATGGGACATAGAGATAGCCTCAACAAATATAAGTGGATTGAAATCATACCAACCATATTCTCTGATCGTAATGCTTTGAAGCTGGAGATCAACTGTAGAAAGAAAATAGGAAGAACCAAAATACATGGAGATTAAACAACATGCTACTGAAGAATGACTGGGTCAGAAAGAAATAAAAAGAGAGGTCAAGAGATACATAGAAACTAATGATAATAATAGTACAACATATCAAAACTTTTGGGACATGACAAAAGTGATAATAGAGGAAAGTTCATATCATTACAGACCTATCACAAAAACCAAGAATGAGTCCAAATAAACAACATAACACTTCACCTTAAAAAAAAAAAAAGAGTGATATCAGAAACATGGCAGAGTGAGAGATGTCCCCAGATCTCTCCCCTTGAAACAACAATACAATGAATATCTAAAACTCCTCAAAAAAACACCCAACCTGCACACCAACATGTCTGAGCATGGGATCTGCACGTAAGAGCTACCACAGTTCAGAAACCATGGTGTCGGACGGTAGACTGGGAGAAACGAAGAAGCTGCCTCCACAGCCAAAGTTCCCTCCAGGAAGAGGGGGAAGGGAGAAAGTGTAGCAAGTTTCCTGAACAATCCTGCCTTAGAGAGATGTGAGAGCCACAAAGTGGCAGTGCCCAGGGATCACAGCAGAAAGCAGAGAAGTGGGGATGGCACAGAAGCGAGGACAGTAGAGAAGCAACCAGGGCCTGAATATAAGACATAAAACAATAAATTGTGTAGAAGAAAACATATGAACTAAACTCATGGACCTTGGACTTAAAGAGGATTTTATGAAATTGACCTCAGAGGCAAGGGAAGTAAAAGCAAAAATAATGAATCAGACTACATTAAACCAAAACACTTCTGAATAGTGAAGGAAGCCGTCAGCAAGATAAAGAGATAACCATCCAGTTGGGAAAATATATTTGCAAGCAATGCCTCTGATAAGGCCCTAATATCTAAAACATACAAAGAACTCATACAACTCAAAACAACAAGAAAACAAATGATCCAATTAAAAATTGAGCAGAGGATCTGATCAGACACTTCTCCCAAGAAGACATACAAATGGCCAACAAACATATGAAAGAATTCTCAACATTTCTAGCTATTAGGGAAATGCAAGTCAAAACCACACCTGTTAAAAGAGCTGTTATCAACAGAACAAGTAATACAAGTGTTGGAGGGGATGCAGAGAAAAAGGAACCCTCATACACTGTTGGTGGGTACAGCCACTATGGACAATACAGAGATTCCTCAAAAAAACTAAGAATTGATCTACCATATGATCCAGCAATCCTTCTACTGGGCGTTTACCCCAAAGTCTTGAAAACTCATATCCTAAAAGATATTCGCACACCGATGTTCATAGCAGCATTATTCAAGGTGCCAAGACATGGAAGCTACCGAAGTGTCCTACAATAGATGACTGGATAAAGAAGCTGTGGTATAAATATACAATGCAATATTACTCAATCATAAGAGGAGATGAAATACAGCCACTTGCAATGATGTGGATAGACTTCGAGATGATCATGCTAAGTAAAATAAGCCAGACAGAAAAAGTTTAAACCAGATGATATCACTTATATGTAAGATATAAACCTAAAAGCATCAAATGAACAGGACAAAGAAACGGACTCATGGACATAGACAACAGACTAGTAGTTACTAGAGGGAAGGGGGCAGGACTGTACACCTGAAACTTACTGAATTTAGTTAACCATTGTCACCATAAAAAATAAAAAAATTAAAATTAAAAAAATAAAACTAGAAAAGGAAGAACAAATTAAGCCTAAAGTCAGCAGAAGGAAAAAAAAATAATCAAAACTAGAGGAGAATTAAATGAGAATGAAAAAAATAATAATAGAAAAAATAAATGCAACGAAGTACTAGTTCTTTGAGAAGGTTAATAAAATTGACAAACTCTGGCTAGACTCGCTAAAGAAAAAAGGGAAAGGACACAAATAAACAAAATCAGAGATGAAAGAGAAGAAATTAAGACTGACATTGCAGAAATACAAAGGACCAGATGGCTTCATCAGTAAATTCTACCAAACATTCAAAGAAGATTTAATACCTATTCTTCTCAAACTCTTCCAAAAATTCAATACTTTCCAATTCATTTTATGAGGCCAAAACCTGGTAAAGATAACACACAAAAAAGGAAACTACAGACCAATATCTTTCGTGAACACAAATGCAAAAGTCCTAAGTAAGATACTAGTGAATTGAATACAGCAACATATTAAAAAGATTATACACCATGATCAAGTGGGCTTCATCCCAGGGACACAGGGATGGTTCAACATATGCACATTAATTAATGTGATACACCACATAAAAAAATTAAAAAATTAGAATCATATGGTCATATCAATAGAAGCAAAAAAAGCTTTTGACAAGACACAGCACCCATTTATGATCAAAACTTTTAACAAAACCAATTAGAAGGAAAATACTTTAACATTATAAAGGCCATATATGACAAATCATCAGCCAACATTGTACTTAATGGTGAAAAACTAAAAACCTTCCCTCTAAAATCAGGAACAAGATAAGGCTGTCCATTATCGCCACTGTTATTCAACATAGTGTTGGAAGTTCTAGCTAGAGCAATTAGGCAAGAGAAAGAAATAAAAAGCATCCAAATTGGGAATGAAGTCAAATTGTCACTTTTTGCAGACAATGATTCTTTTCAAAAAAAAAAAAAAAAAAAGCTAAAGACTCCATCAAAAAATAAATAAATAACAATTAGAGACAATAAACAAATACAGTAAAGTTGCAGAATGCAAAATCAGTGTACAAAAATCGATAGTGTTCCTATCGATTTTGAAATTTCAAAAATAGAAATTAAAAAAACTTTCTTTGGCAATTGTGACAGAAAGAATAAAATATCTAGAAATAAACTTAACAAATCATGTGAAGCACCTATACACTGAAAACTGCAAGACACTATTAAAAGAAATTGAAAAAGATTCAAAGAAACGGAAAGATATTCCATGTTCATGGATTGAAAGAATCAACATAGTTAAAATGGCCATATTACTCAAAGCAATATACAGATTTAATACAATCCCCATCAAAATCCTAATGGCATTTTTAAAAGAAATAGAACAAAAAATCATCATATTTGTATGGAATCACAAAAGAAGGGAATAGCCAAAAGCAATCCTGAAAATAAAGAACAAGGCCAAAGATATCATTCTGCCTGACTTCAAATTATACTACAAAGCAACCATAATCAAAACAGCATGGTATTGGTAGAAAAATTGACTCACAGACCAGTAGAACAGAATTCAGACTCCCGTACACATGGACAAATAATTTTCAACAAAGGAACTAAAAATGTTCTATGGAGAAAAGAAAGCCTCTTTAATAAATGGTGTTGGGAAAGTTGAAAAACCATATGTAAAAGAATGAAACTCGACTACTGTCTGTCACCGCACACCAAAATTAACTCAAAATGGATCAAAGACCTGAATATAAGACCTGAAACAATAAATTGTATAGATAAAAACATAGGTACTAAACTCATGGACCTTGGTCTTAGGATTTTATTAATTTGACTGCAAAGGCAAGGGATTTAAAAGTAAAAAATAAATGAATGGAACTACATCAAACCAAAGAGCTTCTGCACAGAATAAGAAACCACCAACAAAGAGGAAACCAATTGAATCAAAAAAGGTATTTGAAAAAACACCACCAATGAGGGGCTAATATCCAAAATATACAAGGAACTCATACAATTCAATAACAACAAACAATCCAATTAAAAAGTGGGAAGAGGACCTAAACAGACACTTCTGCCAAAGAGACATACAAATGGCCAACAAACATATGAAATGATGCTCAACATCACTAACTATTAGGGAAATGCAAATCAAAACCACAATGAGATACCTCCTCACACCTTAACAGGACCAGAAATAACAAGTGTTGAAGAAGTTATGGGGAAAAATTTACCCTCACAGGTTACTGGTGGGAATTTAAATTGGTACAGCCACTATGGAAAACAATACAGTGGTTCCTCAAAAAATTAAGAATAGAGTTACCTTTTGACCCAGCACTCTCTCTTTTGGGTATCCAAACCAAAAATTTGAAAACATTTATCTGTGAAGATATATGCACCCCAACGTTCATTGCAGCATTATTCACATTGGCCAAGACATGGAAACAACCAAAATGCCTTTCAATAGATGATTGAATAAAGAAGATGAGGTCCATATATACAAAGGAATACTACTCAGACATAAGAAAAGATGAAATACTGCCATTTGCTACAACATGAATGGATTTTGAGATTATCACACTAATTGAAATAAGTGAAATGGAAAAAGTTGAGAACGATATGATTTCACTCATGTATGGAATATAAAACTAAAAGCAACAAACAAAAAAAGACAAACAAACAGAGACTTGTGGACACAGACAACAGTTTAGCTGTTACCAGAGGGAAAGGGGACGAGGGAAGGTAGATAAGGGTAAAGGGGGTCAAATATATAGTGACAGAAGGAAATTTAACTTTGAGTGGTGAACTCACAAATGCAATATACATATGACATATTATTAAATTGTACACTTGAAACCTATATAATCTTATTAACCAATGTCACTCATATAAACTTAATAAAATTAAATAAAATAATCGTATATATGTATATGTAATTTTTTCCAGTCCTCAATTGTTGCATCGATGTCACCAGTACTTGGACTTTTATTATGTTATATATATATAATTGTAATAATGGTAATAATTTTATTATATTATATATCATTGTAATAATCGAGATTAAATTATTGCACATTATTAAAATATTACATCATTGTAATAATTGAAAATTGAAAAAAATTATATATATGTGTGACATAATAAAGTTTTGAGTGCTGGCAACATCGTTGTAATAATTGAGCAACCTTATTTGCATGAAAATAATAATAATAACACTTATTTGCATGAAAATAATAATAATAATAACATTTATTAATAATAATAATACCTAGAAGGGAAGAAGGGAAAATTTTCCATTCTTACACTTGAAAGATGTGTACAGCAGTGCTTCTGGCAATGTTAGACACTTCAGCTAAAAACTAGGAGCACTCCAAATGTACATCAACACTAATTTTAATTAATAAATTGTGATGTACAGTACTCATACAATGGAATACCACAGAGGAATGAAGAACTACTGCTGGTAGCAACAATATGGTTGTATCTAATTTTTTTAATTAAATGAAAAATCTATACTATAATGAGTTCATATTATATGATTCTATTCATATTACTTCAAAACACAAGAAAAAAAATCTATGGTAGTAGAGATCAGAGAGTGGTATTGTTTGGGATAAGGCACAAGGAAGCTGCTGGGAGCTGAAAAATCATGTGTTGGTTACAGGAGTCCATGCATATGTAATAACCCATCAAGCTAAATAATTAAGTTTTATGCATTTTACTTTGTATTAGTTAAGCTTCCATTTAAATAATACAAAAAGAAGAAAGGAAAAATGTCCTTGAATACTTCCTCACCTCCAGTACATCTCATCTCTTCATTAGTGCACTTCAAATTGTGATCTAAGAATTGATTATTTTTACCCATCTGTGAGCATTCAAAACTTTTATTAACAATTCAACAGTGCCAGAACATTGGACTCCTTTTATTAAATAAGATAGAAACAATTTCAGGAGTTTTCAGAATTTTAAAAACAACGTTATCTGGAATGAGGAAATGACAAGAGCCAAGGACCACTTGTGGAATGAATTTTAATAAAACCCTGAGTATGTCTGGACAGGTTTTCAAACATCTGTCTGGGACTGAGAAAGAGTCAAGGCTTTTTGCCTTTAGCCAAAATTTGGTAAATTTTTGAATGACTTCCTCTAAAAATACTTTAAATTCTCTTGCTGATTCTATGCACTCTGCTCAGGAAACAACATTCATCTTTCTCAACTAGATGTGAATCTTAACACAGAGATTTAAATAGGTGTAAAGAGGACTAGGAGTGTTCTTGGCTACTGTTAAAATTTCATTCAAGAGCACACAAAAAAATTTCATTCTGGGAAGAGAGAAGTGCTAGCTGATGGAGAGAAGGAAGAGGTGGGGTGAAGTAGAAGAAGAAAAAGGAGAAAGGGGAGAGCAAAAAGATGCCAAGGAAAAGCATCCTCAAGAGGACTAGGTTTTGAGGAGAGGTAATGAATCTAAGTTCCACATTTCTCCAAAGCTTCCTCCAGGTATGAGAGGAGTGATGAGTTTCTTTTCTCTCAAGGGAGGTACTCTTGGCCCAGAAGAGGATCTGGCTCATTTGCCCCAGACTATCTTGGCCTGGAGAGCGCCTTGCTGCTCTTTGCTTCGCTGTATAGACAAGGCTGAGCGCTTTGGGGGTCTTAAGTGAGGCTGAGTTTTCATTCAAAGTTCAGGAACCGCTGGTAGCTTCTGAAGGAGTTGCAGGGATTTCCCAATTTTCGTAGGTGGACATGGTGGGAAACGTGTCTAGAGGAGGAGCAGGATCCGCCAGCAGTTTTGAGATTGAGTACAACCGGGATGGTGGGAGCATTTAAGGTTCTGGGTGAAATGCAAAAGATGAAAAGGTCCCATTTGTTTGCTCTGCACATTTCTAACTTTTAATAAGAAGCCTACTGAAAGCCAACTTTCTCCTGAAGAAATTTTTAACATTTGCAATGAGTTCCTTTATTCCTCACATTCTGCATTTGGCTCAAAAGGAGTCTGAACAGCAGAACTGTGGCCACGGAGAGCCAAAATCACCAAACAATCTATAATTACATACACAGTCACCATCTCCTCTATCTTTTAGGTGAATTCTTCACAAGTCAAGTGGATGACCACAAAATTAGCTTTAAGATGGTCATCCATCTGGTGGACAGTTACAGTTTCTGGACAGTAAGAAAAGGGAAGGTGTATTATGGAAGACCTCCAAGTTTCTTGGCTTCTGTAGTTGGAGAAAGAGGCTGCTTTTCTGCTTTCTGGATATTTAGTACCTTTATTGTTCTTCCCTTGGATGTCTGAAAAATAAAAGTAGTTCTGTTTTGTTTTGTTTTGTTTTGTTTTGTTTTGTTTTTAAAGATGGTATTAAGATACTTGTAGTATATCCTCTCGTGTATTTTTCCTTAAGCACTGTGATACCAGAATCTGAACCTGTGCAAAGAGCTCTGATCTGTAGATATGGCTTGTTCAGTAGTTTGGAAGGATGATGTTCCTGGAGAGTAAGTAAGGTGAGGCTGAAAATCTTTTGGGATTGGGAGAATAGAGTCTATTCTTCATTTTTAGAAAACAAAGAAATGAAGTTTCCTCCAGACTGATCTCAGACTCTGAGTTCAGAGTATTTGCCAGACTAGAAATTCTTTAGAACACCCGAAAAAATACTATTTCCCTCTCAGATTTCAACTGATATAACTGCTATTTTTCCCTAATTTTGTCATTGGCTTGTAGTTAAATAGCTTTTATATAAGCTCTCAAATTTCAGGGTCTCTGACCAAAAAAGTAACCACCAGCACAATAAGTTGTCAACAACTGGCAGTGAAATCTAGTGAAATATTTTAGTGAAATCTTCTAAGGCTTCTGTAACCTGGGTTAGGAAGGAGCTAGGGTAAAAAAAAAAAATCTTGAGTGTTTAACTTTCTGATCTGGAATTAAATGGCTTGTTCATTAGGCCAACCAACACGCATTTCTTGATGCTTCTCAGGTTCATATACATTCTACTCACTTCTATAGCCTATTGACAGTGGCCCACACACTAGTGATTGCTGAGAGTGCTTGGAGAGATTGGGTGAATAATAGAATTAACAACAAATAGCTCTAGCAAATGAGCAAGAATTACCTCACCATATTCTAAAGAGGTTAAGAAAGAAATACTGCAGCCAGATCACTTAATTTGACATAGATGTTTACAGGCATAAGAGATTTTAGAAAGTACAGATGAGGAGAAAAAATAGAGTTGTAGGTACTGGAGGTTAAACCCAGAACCTCATACAGGCTAAGCACGAGCTCTACCAATGAACTGTAGACTCTTATGCTTACAGACCTCAAAAGATTATTATATGATTGGTGACTGCCATTGTCTGAGTCTGAGGTCTAAGTCATCAAGACAATTCATTCCATTCAATTCCATTCAATTCCATTACTTTTAAACTCCTTATTCTACATCCTCTCTCAGGGACCAACTCCAGAAGAAAGGCACTGTTCCCATTCATGGTCAGCTCCTGATCAAAGTCTGCTCCCCATTCGATTAGATTGCCTGGAGCACGCTTCCATTCCATCATTTGGGTGATTCTGGGATACAACATCCTCGGGCAATTTTTCTGAACGTTATTTTCCATATTCTTTTGACTCTTGATACATTAGTGTTTTACATAGTCAAAAAAAATGACCTAAAGTTCTCCAACTGTGAAAAAAAAAAAGAATCTGCTTTAAATGACTCAGATAGCTTACATGTGCTGAATTGCTTGTTATTTCATACTATCCAATTTCCTTTTGTTTAATCACCCAATATTTTCCTTCTTTAAAAAATTTTTAAATAAAATCACGTTTGGAAATGTCAGTTAACAAATATGCTACTATAAAGAAGGAGCAATTTTTTTTTCCTTTGGTATGTATGTCAAAATGGAAATTATTAGCTGCCAAAAAGAAAAGAACAAAGAAAAATAGTTCGCAGATGTCTAAGACATTTTCACTGTAAAGAAAGAACAGCCATTCCTCTACTTTCCTGTTTATTCAATTACTCTTCTTTGCATTTTCCAGGCACTCTTCAAAATTTCTAGTCCACTTATGGCCCTATTAAAGGAATATTATGGTTTCAAAACTATCACTATTGATGCCCATCTTTCCTGCTGAATAATAGAGAGGGAAGGGAATTCTGTCTTCCATTGCCACCCTTTCTTTCCCTACAAGGGCAGCCCTTCTTCACCTCCCAGTTGAGAAAGAAATTCAGTCTCTTTCAAATGTCCATAGTTGATTAACTCACAAGCAAGGAGTATGAAAGGAAAATAGAGAAAAACACCTGCTAAATTCTAATATAAATTGGGAAATTTATATCTTTGTCTCTGTTTAGCAACATTTTAAATTAGATAAGAACCACCCAAGAAGCGCATACTGTCCAAATCTTGAGATCACTTCAGAACATCATGTTGCCTACTCCTCAATAACCAACTACCATAGAATGACTATATGTTTATTTATTATATAAATTCAGACAAACATTATTATTTTTCTAAACTATCTAGAATATTTTCAGGCATTATATCTTTTTCTCTACAATCTTTTTAGTATACATTTCCATCATAATCTTTTTATTATACACTTCAGTATATATTTAAGAGCAAGGATATTTCCTTACCATGGCACAATTATCAAATTTTAAAAATTTAACAGTGATAAAATATTATTATCTAATACTGTGCAAATATAGAATACTAATTTTTACTAATTTACCATTGAAATTCTTTATAGAAATTTCTCTCCCAAACTAGAGTCGATTCCAGGATCACATAAGAATTTAGTTACTCTTTAGTCATCTTTAACTTGGAATGGTTTCACAATCTTATTGTCTTTCGTGGCATTGATATGATTTTGAACACATATGCCAGTGATTTTGTAGAAAATTCTTCAGTTTGTTTTATGATTAGACTAGAAGTCAAGTTGAGCAAAATCTTAATGTGACTGAAAAAACACAGACTTTCCCCTCAGTTCCCTGAAGCTCTTCTTCCCCTACTCCCTAGCTACATAAAAACTCCCTACTTTTGCTTTTTGAAGAAGACGAATTTGAGAGGCCTTTATCTCCCATGCTTGTCTTGGCCAAATCAAATAAACCTTTCTCTGTCTACAAGCACTGGTGTTTCAATGTTTTTGCTTACTAGCACATCAGGCACACAAACCTCAGTTTTAGGAGGTGATTCAACTACAGTATTTGCATACAGGCTACAGCAGGGTATGCCTACACATCACTTCATTCCTGAAGATTCAGTGCAGTGTTTAGAGTGTGGCAAATTCAAGTTTTGCTTTTTGGAACTTCACAGGATATTTTTTTTAAAATATTTTTGATCCACAGTTGGTTGACTCCATGGATACAGACCTATAGATACAGAGGGCCAAGTGCGTTTTCTGTTTGCCCCACAAGAATGTTAAAGGCAAGATTTTCATGGGAAAACCCCAAGTGAGAAAAATAGGCAATTCATTTAGCGATTCATTTCCAAGAGTCTGTTCATTTTTATTACAACCTGAAGGCAATTAAGAAGCTTCGTAGACTAATAGTCTAGAGGAAAAATGCTCAAGGCATGAACTAAACAGCAGATTCAAGGATGGAAAGAGTGTGGCATTTCAAAAGTAGCTTAATGGGTAGCTAGACATAGAATGGAGAGAACTATTAGATTTACAAAGCAAGAAAGTGGGGGACCTGCAAAGAGGAGCCTGATCATTAAACAAACAGGAGGAAAACAGGAAAGGGAGTTGTTGTTGTTGTTGTTGTTGTTGTTGTTGTTGTTGTTGCAGGATACTACCTGTCAATGTAGCACAGTGAACTCAGTCCAGAGCTCTGACCTGAACATTTAGGCATCAGAGTGATCAGCAGGCACAAATACAAAAAAATGAGTAAAATGAGAACTGAAAGTGTCCTTTGAGATTTAGAGATTAGGAAAATTTATTTACTGATAGTTGTGAAAAGCAAAAAAATAAATAAACTTCTTCCTAGACTGATCTTGGACCTGAGGAGCTAAAGTCAGCACCATGACCTTGAAACTTCCGTAGAAGATCCAGAAAGACACATTTCCTTGTGCAAGACTCTTAGTAAGTATTATTACTTCCTCATTTGTTTTATATATGTGACTATATTAGTAAGTATTATCAGTGAGTCTCTTTTGAAATTGAGAGGATCTTATTGGTTTGGCAGAATTTCTCTCAGTTGGCTCATGGAGCTGATAGAATAAATAGGAGGAAATAGAAGTGGCAGATTTTACTGAAATTGAATGCTAGAGAAGTAGCACCCACAGAACTGCAAGCTCACGTATATGGGTGTGTGCGTGCGTGTGTGTGTGTGAGTGCTGGGAGGATGAGTGGGAAATTATCTAGGCCCTTTGATGTGTGAAAACACAATTATGAAAGTTTCCAGTGTCGTGGAGTAATTATCCTCTAAACTGCATCTAGAGAAACCTAGCTACCAGCAAGACTACTAGAAGTTCCTCACAAGGAGATTTTGATTTGTTTTGTTTTATTCTGTTTGCCCCAAGGTATACTGAACACCAAAATTGTCTATTAATGTTCTGTGACAACATTCAAACTGTCTTTCCACAGCATGATGGAAATATTTATTCATGGGGAAATAGTAGGATGTGTTCCAAATGTATAAGATTCTTCTGATAAAATAACCATTTATCTCAGGTGATAGAACCCATTGATATCCAATTACTCTATTCAGGAAACCTGCAGACATATGAAGTACATTTCTAATGCATCCAAGAACAGGGAGAAAATTGTAACTGTTTGTGTGCTGTTTTTTAAAAGTTGATGGATCTAGGTGAATACAGATAGATAGATAGATAGATAGATAGATAGATAGATAGATAGATAGATAGATATTTATACACAATGGAATACTATTCAGCAATGAGGGGAATAAAAGGAAATTCTGCCTTTTGAGACAACACAAATGGACCTTGCAGACATTATGCTAAATGAGATAAGTCAGACAGAGAATGACAAATACTATATGATATCCCTTATATGTAGAATCTAAAAAAAACTCAAAAAAAAAAAAAACAGAGAATTAAGTGATGGTGACCAAAGTCTGGGGAGTGTGGGAATGAAAGCGATGTTGATGTTTTTTAAGAGTACATACTTGCAACTAGTAGATAAATGAGTCCTGGAGATCTCATGCACAGCACAGGAATTACAGACAACGAAACTGTATTATAAACTTGCTAAGAGACTAGATCTTAACTGTTTCCACAACTAGAAGAAACGATAATTATATGACACAAAAGAGGAGTTAGCTAACACACAAACAGACACTCAGTGACAGACCAAAAGGGGTGGAGTTTTTATGTAAGGAGCTTTTATGTCATTACACTCTGGAATTTGAATTTATGCTCATGTTTTTCTTAGGTGTTTACAACACTTCAATTTGTTGAAATAGACAGGGAGGTTTAGTTATATTGCTCTAAGTCTCCCACTTTGATTGAATATAAAGAATCTGTTTCTAAAGTAGTTAGAAAAAAATTAAGTAAGTTTTATTCTATTAAATATGTCTTTGAGAAAAATAAAGCCATTTCAGAGTGACTGAATGGCTTAACAGATAGTGTCTACTTCCATCTTCCATACAGCCAATGGTCTTGTCCCAATTGCCGCCTCTCACACAATCACACAGGATCTCACGCACATAGCCACATCCCCTTTATTCTCACAGTTTCTTAATCTTTAATTTCTCTTTGAAGAAAGCTAACCAAAGATGAGCTTGTCGAAGGATAGAATCCCAAAGTATAACATAGTTGAATTTCCACAATTCATCTATAATGTACTTTAAAAAATGAGTCATTCTTGTACTGGGCCTTTCTCTCAAAGAAGTATTTTAGTTTGTTGCATGTTTTTTGTTTTTATTGGCATATAATTTTTTTGGAATTTTCATCCTATATTTCTTATGGCTTTCTCATATTAAGCTCTTGACTTTTTTGTTCTATCTTCTCTCCTAATTACAAAGGTGGATTTCCTTGGAGAAATCTATGATTGGGAAGGAAAAAAATATTTCTATTTGGAACTGAGCTCTAATATAAAAGCAATGGTAATAATGTATGATATTCTTTTTCATGTTTTATCTATTTTCCTTTTGCATCTTGATGAATTTTTATAGTTGGAGCATGTGAATATTTTCCCCCTGATACAGTGAGTATAAGTGGCAAAAAAGACATTGTGAAACTGTACTTTGAAAACAAGCAAAGAAAATATCAACAGAACAGAAAATGACCTGTTGCTCCTATTAAAGAAAGTCTGGCTCCTGAGCACTAGCTCAGAGTTTTTCCTTAAAGAAGTAAATCTGAAAGCCAAGATATCTCAGCTTGAGAAAGTATGTCTTTTGGGACTTAATATTGCCTTTGAAAATTCTCTAATCATTTCACAGGAAGAGAAGTGGTCTCACATTTTCTATATTCAGGGAACCGTGGATTTCATAATCCCTACCCAATCCTTTAGTCCACAGTTTCATTGCAATAGCTGAGAATTTGGATCTTTAAATCTAATCACAGGGCTTAGTACACAAAAGGAGGTTAACACAAAAGTTCCTGACGATTTGGAGAGGAAGAGGCAGTTCTGAGTTTTGAAATGATTACAAGATGTATCCTGTTAAAATGTTGCCAACCAGAAACAAAGATACAAACTTCCAGTTCATATTGGAAGTAAGCACAATTTTGATTGCAAAACTTGCAAAAATTTTATTAAGAAACAATAGAAACTTCACATCAAATTAAATTATATATATTGATTCAAAAATATTAATAAATATACTACCATTGAAGGGGGGAGAACAGGATCAATGATTAGAACACAAAAAAATGGTTTCACAATAGAAATACATTTTTGCAATTATTTTTTCTACATTGGAAAAAATTAAAATATATGTATTTATATTATATATTTTCTTAATCCAGGTCAAAGCACTCAAACCAGTGCTTCTCAAACTTTAATGTGCAAAGGAACTACTTGGAGAACCTGTTGAAATGCTGGTTCTAGTTCAGTACTGACATTCTGCATTTCTAACAAGCTCTCAAGTGTCACAAACTCTAGGTCCCAGACGCACACTAAGGATCTGGAAAATTCCTTTCCGGTAGAGGGCGCATCTGTCTTAGGTAAAATTATTTCTGTTTAAGTCCCATAAATCATCTAGGTAGTCCAATTCTCGAGTAAGAGTAAAAACGGAACAAAACTACATATTAATCATGAATTTTAAGACCTTCAGATGAATATATTTACTAATGAAGCTATTTAGGCCTCATTAGTAAGCCACACATAGCTTCATTTACTAATGAAGCTATGTGTGGCTTCTGCACATCCATTGATGAAAATAAATTTCTGTTTCCCAGTTTGGTAGGTTCCGCTTTTCTTCTTGTTCAACCTGCAATCTGATCATGATCAATACAGCTCAGAAAACAAAAACAAACAAAACAACTATGATAAATTGTCTAAGAGCCTGTGTTTCTTTTGTAAAATCTTTCCCTCCTTATGTTTTCTTTCAGTCCATTTGGTTTCGTGATGTGCTTGTTTCAGAACCTCGAGCTGTCGAGTGAGTAGTCTTTGTCCTTTCGTTCTGTCTTTTCCTCCTTTTGCTTATGCAGCCACACTGAGTTTGGCAAGCCTGAGGAGTAGAAACCGGGCAGCGCTGATACTAATGGAAAATCGTTGTGAAATTTGCTTTATTTCTGAGCTAGGGGAGAGTAAACACAGTGAGAAGGGAGTGCACGTGGAGGTGCTGGGGATTGGACCCGGGGCCTCGTGCATGCTAAGCTCTACTACTGAGCTACACCACCCCCCTTTCAAAAAGGGGTCCAAGGGAATATTTCCAAGACAGAAAACAGCTATTTGGGCTGGGTTTTACGAGAGTTAGTACCAAGCTAAAGTCCACTCTATCTAATTCTACTATTTCCGAAATCTTAAGTACATGTACTGTGTCACACTCTGCTGAAGGAAGAGTGAATACATTCTAGACCCAAAGCTTCTGTTGGAGTCCTGGGATCTTTCCACTTTTGTCAGTCTGGAGTCCCTACTGCCAGTAGAAGAGCCCGGGTTGAAACATTTCCTCTGGTGTCTTCCCTCTCTCCTTTTCTCTCTTTCTCAGCTGCTTTAAAGAGCTGTAAGAAAGCCGCAAAATACAATGCGGGTGATAGAAAACAAGAGACCATATTAATTCCAGAAGCAGAGAGAAGATGGAAGGACAAACGCAAAGCTGTTGGTGTCACTGGTGGAGGAGAGAGGACTCCAGGGCTATGAACTCGCCCCCTCGCAGGCAGAATACTCAGCTAGGGAGAGGAGAACATCTGGTAAGCGTTTTAAGGACGGAGGCTACGCCTGTGAAGTACATTAACCCTTTGTAAATCTTCTGCACAGCTTAACTGGTTCACCAACCACATCCTTCTCTGAAGCTCTGAGCCTCTCCCCTCAAGCTCAACAAACCGACAGAGGCTCAGCTAACACTAGGGAAGTTGCTTATCTGGGCAAAAGTATCATAATAAGATAATGTAAATAATACTTCAATCAGAGATTAAAGGGGCATTGATAGCAATAAAAAATTAATTAATTAAGTACTTAGCTCAAAATGTTACAAAATGAACAAAATAAGCCAAAAATTCTTCTGTTTTGATGGTTATTTCCACCAGTCAGTTCTAAATGCGTATTTGCACTTTTTTCCTTTTTTTTTTTTGATTAAGTTGGCTAGAGGTTTGTCTATTTTGTTGACTTTTCATATATCCAGATTTTTTTATTAGTTCTAATTTTTAAAATCATAAGAAACATCATAGCACAATTTAGCAAATGATTTGAAAACTTAGATGAAGTGGATTCTGTAAGATAAATACAGCATACCCAAATTAATCATTGTGGAGACAGAAAGTCCAAACACAATTACTTCAGAAAAAAAACTTTGGCATTGCAAAATACCATAATCAAAGAAAAAAGTTAAATAATATGCTAGAAAAAATTTATTTGTAATTTGTATCATGATAAATGGTTACTATTACTCATACATAAAGAAAAAATTTAAATAGAGAGGAAGGGCCATCAAAACTATAGGAAAAAAAATAGTTTAGAGCTATGAATAAAGAATTATCAGAAAAGGAAATGCAAATGGTTCTTGCTCAATATCCCTCATCATGAGGGAAATACACCTAAATTTATATGCTAATAATACAGTTTTTCACCCATCAGATTGGTAAAAATCCAAAAGTTGGATAACATACTCTGTTGTCAAGGTTGCAGAGAAATTAGTACTTTCTTGGATTGCTCGTAGGAAGGGGAAATGATACAATCCCAAGGGAAAGAAACTTGCAGTATCTAGAGAAATTATATTTTTATTCACCCTTTGACCCATAAATCCCAGTTCCAGGAAGCTATCTAGACATATAATGGCAAAAATAAAAAAACTAAAATGTAAGTAGATGATTAAGACTATTCATCACATCAATATTTGTGAAGCAAAAGATGGGAAATGTCGCATCCTGCCTTCAGCTACCTGTTCCAGAAGCTAAGTTCTAGGTAAGTGCAACCAAGAGTGGAGTCTCCCTTCTTTCACCCAACCCCCACTCATGCACAAAGGCTCTATTTTGCTGGAGTCCTGAGAATACTGGGGCCCCAAGGCCCTCACCCCAGCATAATGCAGAGTTTTTATGCCAGGAGAGGAATGCCATGAGACCTGAGGCTACTGCCCCTTGCCAAGCACCCAGCTACTAAAAGAAGAGTGTCAAAGAGAAGTGCGCCACTGTCCCTGCTTCCAGATGAAATGCTAAACGGAATCTTTCAAGTTGAAGCAAAAAATGATAAATGACAACAAAACTGTACAAAAATATAACACTGCCTGGTAAAGGTAAACATATAGAAAAATATTGAATCCTGTAGTAATGTGATGTGGTTGGGTAGATCACTTCTAAATATGATTCAGAATTTTAAAAAACAAAAGCATAATAAGTAATTATAAATCTATGTTAATGTTAATGATTGTGTCACCAATAACAAAGTTGGAGAGGGCATAAATGTAAAAGATTGGAGTTCTCATATGCAATTGAGGCTATCAGTTTAAAATAGATAGCTATAACTTTAAGATTTTTTAAGAGCTTACAAAACATGAGATTTTATTTAAATTGATGTACAAATAAAAATTTATTGAAATATCAATCAGCATAAATCTAATTCAAATTCACCCCCTCCCTCCAGAAATGAACATTATGGGGAAAAGCTACATTCTCTTAATTACATTTTTCCAGCTGATAGATTCTAATGGGGCAGGAAAGGGAAGAAAAGATACTGACACTCAACATAATTCGATCTTCAGTGATGTCTCATCTTAAAATGTCTTAATTACAGAGGCTTCCTTTAGAATCACCTTTCTTTTCACATTAAAATTAAATTTTCTATTCAAAAATCACAAATAAGGCTTCCAGCTTTTTTTATGTGAGGTAAACTGTATTTTCAGTGTTAAGGCAAATGGCAGAATACATGTACATGGGATATTAGTGTGAACCTTCCATTGTAAAATACAATATTCATAGATTTTTCCAAACATGTGCTGGAATTAGAAACTTGTAAAAACCATTGCAGTGTGTAACAGTTATTTGTTTGAATGTCACAGCTGCACTTTTTTGATAATCTGTTAAGTGTAGTCTTGTCTAAGTTTTTTATGGCCTGTGACTTTTTTATTATGAAGGATGAAATGTCCACCAATATTGCTGTAAATGAATGAGGGCTTCATCTCAAATTCTATATATACGCACACTGTTTGGTCACATAGACCATTCCCCAAAGTCAGCAACACAATGTTTACTGAGCAGGCTCACCATGACAGAAAAGTATGAGAACACAGGACATTAATTTAATAAAGACTATAACTGAAGTCAGATTATTTAGGCTATCCAGATATCTTTTTCAAGAAGATAAAGATTTAGGATTTTTCATACAATAATTCTTGCTCATCCCCTCCCCATGTCTTTTCCGAATGTGATAATCATTTCCTTCACAGTGAAGAGAGAACCATTCCTTTTTATGGTAAAATGGACATCTTCCTCCAAAAGATCAGGACAAAGGTATCACTTCTTAGCCACTCTGGCCACAGCCTTATTGGTTGCATCTTCCAGGTCAATGGCCAAAGTATTTGGAGCCCACTATTACTGAGTATCTTCTGGGCCTCGTGGACATTGGTTCCCTCAAGCCAGATCACCAGGGGCACCTTAAGTTTGAGCTCTCAGCAGGCTTTGGTGATTTCATTGACAATGATGGTACAGTTGATAATTCCACCAAAAATATTAATAATGATTACTTCAACCATTGATTCAACTGTGAACAATTTAAAGTCTTGATATACTTGAGCTTCCTTTACACCATTACCATGATCCAAGAAGTTGGCTGGTTTCTCACCATTCAGGAAAATCATATCACAAGCCTCAATGGCGAGTCCAGCCCAATTCACAATGCAGGCAGTGTTCTCATCCAGCCCTATTTATTTAGTCTCATATCTGGCAGTTTCATTTTCAATGGGCTCATTCTCTGACTTGTCAGTCAAAGCAAATATGTCCTTTTGTCAAAGTTCTGTGTTGTCATCAAAGTTTATCTTGGCATCAGAGGTAAACTTGGTCCTTCTGGAGTTTCACCAAAGGGGTTCACTTCCACCTGAGTAGCATCAGTTTCATGAAGAGATAATACAGCTTCTTAACTTGATCTGCAGCCTGGTTTTTCAAAGGCCCCCCAAAAAACTAGAATTTCTGCCACCTGCTGAACTTGACTGTCCTTTATCCCTTCAATAATGTCAATTTGCTCTTTAAAAATAAGGTCTGAGTTTGAAGCTGCCACCACTTCAATGTCAACGCCCCTTTGGAGGCTGCCCATCAGGACAGGGCCATTGCAGGACCAGTCTATCAGAATCGCAAAGTAGGTTTCTCTGGAAATGTCCAAGGCTTCAGCAACCATCACCTTATTAACTTCTAGTTCTTTTGGAAATTGTTTTATTGCTACGTTATACCTAATCATCTGTTCAGCCAGCTTTCCTACAACTTTAGAGTATTTGTTAAATGAATGTCTCCTTTCAAACTGCTACTGAAGTTACCTTTCCTCTTCCTCCAGCTAATTTCTGGGCTTTTAAAACAATTTATTGAGTTTTGTAGAAACATGGAGGAGTGAGAGACGTCCCCAGATATCTCCCCTTGAATCAACAATAAGCCGAATATCTAAAACTCAACAAAAAACATCCAAACTGCACACCAGCATGTCTGAGCATGGGATCTGCGCATAAGGGCTACCACAGGTCAGAACATAGGGTGTCAGGCAGTAGACTGGGAGAAATAAAGAAGCTGTCTCTCACAGCCACTGTAGCACCCTGTAGAGGAGGGGGAGGAGAGAAGGTGCAACTGGTTCCCTGAACAGCCCTGCCTGGGACAGTTGTGAGTTCCATGCAGCTGGTAGCAGGGACCAGTCATCAGTGCAGAAAGCAGAGAAGCAGGACGGCACCGAAACAACAGTTGATTTTTACCAGACATGGTCACAAAACCACGGCTGAGCCACAGGCCCCTATCTCCCAACAGAGAGGACCCTTTCCCCCATATCCTCTGAGAATGAACACCACGGAGCCCCAGGAGAATCTGAACAAATGCCACTGAACCTGTCGCTAACATTGACAGGGACTGAGACTGAGAGTAGTGAGCCCGATTAAACATCTATAAGGAAAAAAGGCATTATTAAGGCTTTATATAAAGCAGGGATGCAAGAGGCTTAGACGCCACCTACTGGAAACCAAAAGAAAAGTGCCTTCTTTGCAGTAGGCTAAAGAGAGACCTTTATATAATAAATCTACTTTCTGGGGAAAAAAAAAAAAAAAAGCAGAATACGCTTCCATTAATGCCCAGGCAGAGAAATAGTCCATTAAACACCATGAACAACCAAGATTACAAGGCATCTCAGAAAGAGAGAGAAAAATCTCCAGAAAATAAGCTTACAAACATAGAAATATGTGACCTAAATAACAGAGAATTTGGGATGATAATTCTGAAAAAACATAGTGAATTCTGAAACGAGACATATCAACAATTTCAGGAATTGAAAAAACAACTAGATGAGCAGAATGAGTTCTTTAGCAAAGAGATTGAAACTCTCAAAAAAAAAAAACAGAATTGATCTTCTGGAGATTAAAAACACACCACAGCTGTTGAAAAATGAAATAGCATGCTTGGGAAATAGAGTCGACCAAATGGAGGAAAGGATCAGTGATATCGAAGACAGAAATCTAGAAATAAATCAGAAGGAAGAAGAGAGAAACCGAAGAATGAAAAATAATGAAAGAGAAATACAAGAACTAGCTGATACTATCAGGAGAGGAAACATAAGAATAATGGGCATTATTTAAGGGGAGAAAATGGAGCAGGGATTACAAAGCATTTTCAGATAGTTGATGAGAATTTCCCAAATCTAAGGAATGAGCTAGAGGTTGCAATTCAAGAAGTCAACAGAACACCCAATTATCTCAACCTAAAAATGCCTTCACCTAGTCACATTGTATTAAAATTATCAAAATTCAATAAAAAGACAGAATTCTCAGGGCAGCCAGGGAAAAGGAGATGGTAACCCATAAAGGATAACACATTAGATTATTTTTGGACTTACTAGCCAGAAAGGAGTGGAATCAATTATTCATATTATTAAGTGAAAGGAAATACCAGTCAAGAATAATGTATCCAGCTAAGCTCTCCTTTAGATATGAAGGAGAAATAAAGACCTTTCCAGACACATGAAAATTGAGGAAATTCTACACTATGAGGCCTGCATTACAGGAAATACTGAAAGAGGTCAGTTTACCTAAAACAAAATGACGAAAGAAATACATAACTAGGAGTAAAGTGACTAGCAGTCAGATAGAAGCAGAGGACTGCAACCTTTACTAAGAGCAGGGCATTGTAAGCTTAAACAATAAAAAGAGATTTGCTATAGCAAGATAGCAATGAACTTTCAGCATCGATGAGGATAAATTGAGACAACAATGACTGAAAAGTAGAGGATTCAAAGACCCAAATTCACAAGGGGGAATAGAGATAAGGCACACACAAAAAAAAATGGACGACTGTATATATATAAAACTATCCTTTACATATTCACAATGGTAACAACATGCCAAAGATTCAGAGCTGAAGTATATAACATAAAACAAGAAGAACCAGAGGGTAAACCAACAAAAGCCAACCAAAATAAAGAAAACAGAAACATAAGGACAAGGAAACAATGGAAACACCGAGATACCAGAAAGCAAAAGATAAAATGGCTATAAGAAGACACCATATTTCAATAATCGACATAAATGTAAATGGACTGAACTTACCAGTAAAAAGGCACAGAGCTGCAGATTGGATCAAAAAACAAAGCCCACCCATACGCTACCTCCAGGAGACACATTTCAATTCCAAAGACAAATACAGACTCAAAGTGAAAGGGTGGAAAATGATATTTCAAGCAAATGGCATTCAGAGAAAAGCGAGAGTAGCAGTACTAGCGGAAAAAATGGACTTCAAAATAAAAATGTAAAGAAAGATACTGAGGGACACTTCATAATGATAGAGAATCATGCGCCAAGAAGACAGAACACTTATTAATATCTATGCTCTCAATCAGGGTGCTCCCAAATATATAAAGCAATTACTAAGAGAACTAAAGGGAGAAACAGACCAAAACACTATCGTAGTGGGGGACCTAAATACCACACTGTCAGATATGGACAGATCATCCAAACAGAAAATCAATAAGGAAATAACATCCTTAAATGACACATTAGACCAACTGGACATAATTGACATTTACAGAGCCTTTCATCCCAAAACAGCTGCTTATACATTCACTCTAGTGCACATGGAACATTTTCAAGGAATGACCACATACTGGGATGCAGAGATAGCCCAACAAATATAAGAGAGTTGAAATCATACCAACCATATTCTCTGATCGTAATGCTTTGAAGCAGGAGATCAACTATAAAAAGAAAGAGGGAAGAACAAATGGAGATTAAATAACATGCTACTGAAGAATAACTGGGTCAGAGAAGAAATAAAAAGAGAGACCAAGAGATACATAGACATGAATGATAATGACAGTATAACATATCAAAACTTTTGGGACATGGCAAAAGCGGTTAAGAGGAAAGTTCATATCATTACAGACCTACCTCCAAAAATAAGAACAATGCCAAATAAACAACCTAACGCTTCATCTTAAAAAACTAGAAAAGGAACAACAAATGAAGCCTAAAGTCAGCAGAAGGAAAGAAATCATCAAAATTAGAGCAGAAATAAATGAAACTAAAAACAAACAAAAAAAATAGAAAAAAATCAATGCAACAAAGAGCTGGTTCTTTGAGAAAGTTAATAAAATTGACAAACCCCTGGCTAGACTCACTAAAGAAAAAAGAGAAAGGACACAAATAAATAATATCAGGGCCGAAAGAGGGGAAATTATGACAGACACTGCAGAAATACAAAGAATCATACACGAATACTATGAAAAAGTATATAACACCAAATTTACTAACCTAGAAGAAATGGACCAGTACTTAGAAAAATACAACCTGCCTAGACTGAATCAAGAACTGGAAAATCTAAATAGACTGATCAGCATTATGGATATTGAAACAGTTATCAAAAGTGTACCAAAAAGTCAAAGTCCTGGACTAGATGGCTTCACCTGTGAATTCTACCAAACATTCAAAAAAGATTTAATACCTATTCTCTTCAAACTCTTCCAAAAAAATTGAAGAGAAGGAGATACTTCCTAACTCATTTTATGAGGCCAATATTACCCTGATACCAAAACCTGGTAAAGATAATATAAAAAAAGGAAACTACAGCACTTCGGTTGCTTCCATATCTGGCCACTGTGAATAATGCTCCTATCAACATTGGTGTGCAAATATCTTTTCAAATATGAGCTTTCAAATCTTTGGGGTACACACCCAGTAGAGGGATTGCTGGGTCATATGGTAGATCAATTCTTAGTTTTTTGAGGAACCTCCATACTGTTTTCCATAGTGGCTGGACCAATTTGCAGTCCCAGCAGCAGTGTATGAGGGTTTTTCTTTTCTCTGCATCCTCTCCAACATTTGTTATTTCTTGTCCTGTTGATTACAGCTATTCTAACAGATGTAAGATGATATCTCATTGTGGTTTTGATTTGCGTTTTCCTAATAGCTAGCCATGTTGAGCATCTTTTCACATATTTGTTGGCCATGTGTATGTCCTCTAAGGAGAAGTATCTGTTTAGGTCCTCTGCCCATTTTTTGATTGGAACTTTTTTTGTTGTTGTTGTTGTTGTTGTATTGAGTTATATGAGTTCTTTGTATATTTTGGATTAGGCCTTTATCAGAGGCGTTGCTTGCAAATATATTTTCCCATTCAGATGGTTGTCTCTTTACCTTGTTTACAATTTCTTTTGCTGAGCAGAAGTTTTTAAGTTTGATGTAGTCCATTAATTTATTTTTGCTTCTAGTTCCCTTGCCTCTGAGGTCAAAATCATAAAATCCTCTTTAACTCCAAGGTCCTTGAGTTTAGTTCTATGTTTTCTTTTTTGCATTTTATTGTTTCAGGTCTCATATTCAAGTCCTTAATCCATTTTGAGTTACTTTTGGTGTGGAGTAATAGACAATAGTCTACCTTCATTCCTTTGCATTTGGCTTTCCAATTTTCCCAGCCCATTATTGTAGAAACTTTCTTTTCTACATTGTATGTATTTGGACTTATTATCAAAAATTAGTAGCCCATATACATGTGGGTTTATTTCTGGGCTTTCCATTTCATTCCATTGGTCTGTGTCTGTTTTTCTGCCGATACTGTATTGTTTTGATTATTGTAGCTTTGTAGTATAATTTGAAGTCAGGGATTGTGATACCTCCAGCTTTGTTCTATTTTCTCGGGATTGCTTTGGCTATTTGGGGTCTTTTGTGGTTCCATACAAACATGATGATATTTTTATTTCTTTTAAATACATCCTGGGATTTTGATGTGGTTGCATTATATCTGTATATTGCTTTGGGTAATATGTCCACTTTAATTGTGCTGGTTCTTTCAGTCAATGAACAGAGAATATCTTTCCATTTCTTTGTGAATTCTTCAATTTCTTTTAATAATGCCTTGTAGTTTTCAGAGTATGGGTCCTTCATGTTCTTTGTTAAGTTTATTCTTAGGTATTTTATTCTTTTTGTTGCAATTGCAAGCAAAATAGCTTTTTCATTTTTTTTTTCTGTAATTTTGTTGTTAGTATATAGGAATGCAATGAATTTTTGCATGTTAAGTTTATTCTTAGGTATTTTATTCTTTTTGTTGCAATTGCAAGCAAAATAGCTTTTTCATTTTTTTTTCTGTAATTTTGTTGTTAGTATATAGGAATGCAATGAATTTTTGCATGATGATTTTTTTTCTGTAATTTTGTTGTTAGTATATAGGAATGCAATGAATTTTTGCATGATGATTTTTGTATTTGTTGATTGATTCTAATAGCTTTTCGGTAGAGTATTTAGAGTTATCTATATAAAGAATTATGTTATTTGCAAAAAGTGACAATTTTACTTTTTCATTCCTGATATGGATACCTTTTATTTCTTTCTCTTTTCTGATTGCTCTGACTAGCACTTCCAGTACTCTGTTGAATAACAGTGATGAGAGTGGGCATTCTCATTTTGTTCTTGATCTTAGAGGGAAAACTTTGAGTTTTCTACCATTGAGTATGATGTCAGCTGAGGGTTTGTCATATATGGCTATTATTATGTCGAAGTGCTTTCCTTCTATACCCATTTTATTGAGTGTTTTAATTATAAGTGGATTTTGTATCTTGTCAAATGCTTTTTTTGCATCTATTGATATGATCGTATGATTTATGTTCTTTATTTCGTTAATGCGATGTATCACATTGATTCATTTGCGTATGTTGAACCATTCTTGCATTCCTGGAATGAGCCCCTCTTGATCCTGATGTATAATCTTTTTAATGTACTGTTGTATTTGATTTGCTATATTTTGTTTAAGATTTTGCATCTGTATTCATCAGAGGTATTGGTCTGTAATTTTTTCTTTTTTTTCTTTTTTTGCATTTTCCTTGCCAGATTTTGGTATCAAGGCAATGTTGGCCTCATAAAATGAGTTAGGAAGTAACAAAAAGGATAGGTATTAAATCTTACTTGAATGTTTGATATATTAACTAATGAAGCCATCTGGTCTGGACTTTTACTTTTGTGACGGTTGGGGAGTGATGACTGTTTCAATTTCCTTACTGTTGAATGGTCTTTTTAGATTTTTCAGTTCTTCATGATTAAGTCTAGGAAGTTTATGTATTTCCAAGAACTTGTCCACTTCTTCTAAGTTATCAAATTTAGTGGCATATAGCCTTTCATTGTATTCCTATATAAGTCTTTGTATTTCTGAGGTGTCTGTTGTAACTCCTCCTCTTTAATTTTTGATTTGGTTTATTTGAGTCTTTTCTCTCTTTTCTTTAATGAGTCTAGCCAGAGGTTTGTCAATTGAATTGCTCTTTTCAAAGAAACAGCTCTTTGTTGCATTAATTTTTTCTATTGACTTTTTGTTCTCTATTGTGTTTAATTCTGCTCTAATTTTTATTATTTCCTTCCTTCTATTGACTCTGGGCTTTGTTTGCTCTTCTTTTTCTAGTTCTTTCAGGTAAAATGTTAGATTATTTATTTGAGATTTTTCTTGCTTCTTGAGGTAATCCTATAATGATATAAACAGACAATCAATAAGGAAATATTAGCCTTAAATGACACATTAGACCAAATGGACATAATCAATATTTATAGGGCTTTCATTCCAGAACACTCGAATATACATTCTTCTCTAGTGAACATGGATCATTCTCAAGGACAGATCATATGTTGGATCACAAAATGAGCCTCAACAATTTTAAGAAGATAGAAATCACACCGAACATATTCTCTGACCACAATGCTTTGAAATCGGAAATCAACTGCAAAATGAAAGCAAGAAAAACCACAAAGATGTGGAGATTAAACAACATGCTACTAAACAATGACTAGGTCAAAGAAGAAATAAAAGGAGAGATCAAGAGATACATATAGACAAATGAGAATGATAATATAATGATAATACCAAAATTTTGGGAATAGAGCCAACATGATAATAAGAAGGAAGTTCAAACTTATGTTTTAAAAAAATAGAGGGTTAGATATCTAATCTAGTACCTGCTACACCTCATATTTCCAACTTTCTATAAATATACAGTGCTATGCTCTTGTTAAAACCTAAGAGAATTGTTCCCATTCTTATCTCAATAATTGACAGCAATATTAATGGAATGAATTGTTGAAAAAAAGTAAATAAGAAGGCAAAGTTATTTTACCTAATTTTTTTTAAAAGCTTATTGCAGAATGATCAAATTTTGTTTTAACTGATTAAGTATAATATATTTGGCCTTGTGTCTCAGTCAGAAGATGATAGCTCAAACTCACCAGAGCCAATCTAGGTGTCTCCTTCATTCCTTTTAATCTCACATGTTTAATTATGTTTCAACTTAATCATACATATTTTAAAATAAGGACTTTTAGGAAAAGTGTACTGAGTGGTTCACCCTAAGGAAAGCTTAATAATGAAACATAGTCCAAAAGAGAGTGTGAGGGAAATACTGAGGCAGAGAAAAAAAATTCTGATTCATTACTTTTCATAAGCTATGAAAAGACATGAATCATATAATCAAGAATACATAAAAGTGGATATTCTAAAACAGAATCCAAGCTAGAGGAAACTGTCACCTGTGCTGACCGCCAAGCTTTTCAGAGGCAAAAGATCTGATGTGGTCAGGCATAAGTATATTTAAAAGTTGATGAAGAAGGCTGAGGTGACCAGAATTATCAATTGATATGAGTGTACCAATAAGCCTCCTTGGATCTCTTTAAATAGAGAGAACAGGAGAATATATCCTGGCTGCCACGTAGTGACTGACATTTTCCCTAGACAACTCTGATTTCTTGATGGTTCATATATTTAAAAATTCAAGATATACCTTTTGCTGAATATGCTGTAATTTCTTAATACTCTATAAAGCAAGCTACTCCTTTGCCAACATCTGCTCAGATGACTGGATTAATAATTGTAATGTGAGCATGACACCTTGTTTAAGGTTTAAGAGTTAACATCTACACTGAATACTTATGACTTCAGGTTGTTTGTGATTTTGGAATGCTATGATATGAAAACACAGAGATTTTTAACTGTCTTGAGAAACTTAATTAAAATTGGAACATATTAATGACTTATTAAAGGAAAATCAACATCTGAAAAATAGCTAAGTTATAAAAATTGAAGCCCATAGATAAGTGCTATTGGTATTGCAAAGAAGTTTCTCAATATGATTTTAAACATCCAAAAGGACATATTCAAAAACGACAATCTCCCATTACAGAAAGATATTGACCATCTCAAAACTCAGCAAAGGACTTTGGTGTTCCCAAGATGGTCACTTGGTGGTGCCTTTGATACTTATATTACCTGAAAGCACTCAATGGCAAAGCAAATTCCTGAACTTTTCAAAGTAATTGTTAGAAAAACTTTACACAAGAAGCTCTATAGATGGCTGACTCTTTTCTATGCATTTATTATAATTCCTCAAAACACTGACACTGCAGCCAGGTTTAATCCTCTACCTCAGGGACCATTTGGACATCTACAAATGAATTTTATTTAGTTATCCAAAAAAATTTTTTTAATGAATGTTTCAACACTACTTTCAGAAACAAAATTGTATAATTTTTGATTGGATTAAAGTCTTCTCTTCCAAAAGGTTAATACTTTATCTTAATATTATACAGTAGAACTTTTTACAACAATAGAAATGTTCTATTTATGGCTGTATTAGCCACTAGTGCAACAGCTATTACCAAAAAAAAAAAAATTTAATTTTAAAGTTTACAGATTTTATTTTTCTACTTGGGAAATACCTTTAGCACACTTAATGACAGAGAAATTTACTTTAGAGGTGAAATTCTTAAGTTTCTTCCAATTAAAACATATACTTCGTTGTCTTTATCATTCTCGAAACTCTGAAAAGGTACTACAAATTCATGTTTTTTTTATTCAATATTTTCAAATTTTCAGAAAAGCTTTCTTTAGCCTAAAATGCTACCTTTAGTCCTGAGATAATATAGCTATTCCACGAAATCCCCATAAATCCTTACCATATAACACTATTAGAGAAATCTATAAAGTTTAGATTGATTCTTCATCTGACAGATTCTACTTTGTTTCTAATAGGGTTCAGCACATACTAACCCCCCAAAATGGCACTTTGCATATTGAATATTTTAAGCTGAAGGAGTTTGAGAAAATAGCAGAAGCAGAAAGGTCATTCTGACACACACACCCCCACCTTTGCCCTCTTCCCTGAAGCAGGTCATTAAGAGGTGCCCTCCCTATGGAGGGAAGGGGTATCCTTATCTCTGAAGGCAAAGGGATGCCAAGAAGTCCCCTAACAAGCAGGCCTTGCTAAGATATCTTCAGTTTACTACAATTACCTCATTCTCCCTAACTTATATTTTTCCATGACTGTCCACTTGTTAAACAAAAAAAACTTTCATAGCTGAATCCTTTTCCAAAGGAAAAGGTTTATTGAGTCAAATACTGGCCAGAGAAGAACCAGGTCCTGGGGCATGGAATCTGAACCACTATAGCAAGGCTAGGTGGAAAAAGCAAACATGTTTGTTGTACTGGACTGGCTCTTAATGGAAGAAAGATTTAAGCCATTTTGAAAAAATTGCATTGGGTAAGGGAGTCAGGAGAAGGTGAAGTGGACCTAGTTATAGGAAATGTGCAGAATCCATAAGGAAGAAGTTTGTGCTCCTTTGGATTGGTGGTGGCAAACAACAGTCCAGAAAGTTCATGTGTAAAAAGAAGTGAAGGTTCCTGAGGGTCGGTGGTGCCTGCTTGTTCTCTTAAGATAATTGAGGAACTAGCCAGGTGGAAGTTTAATCAAAGTTTCAACATACATTCAGTTATGTAAGCAGTCTTCTGTTGGTTTTGGCTTGCAGTTGTTAACTGATTAATCTCTCTTGTCTTTTCCTTCTAAACTCCAAACTTCTGTAATTTAATTTAGGGCATCTCAGAATTTTGATTTCTTATCACACACTTCATCAAATCTAGCATAAAATACTTAAGTCTAATTAATTTTTTAGGTCTTTATCTCCTTATGAAGGCTGCTGTATCTCATATAACTCATATTAAATAAATGCTTATCCTTTTCTCTTGTTAATCTGTCTTTGTGATCTTAATTTTCAGTCCCAGCCAGTGACCCTAAGAGGATCAAGAAAACAATCCCCCCAACCACATTATAATCAAAATTTGCAAGTATATGGTCTTATGTCCAGCAGGTAAAAGTGCATTGCCAAAAGAGACAGTACCAGACTCAAAGATACATGAGTTAGTAAACTGGTCATTTTGGAAAAGACAACATGGGAGATTAACCTTTCAAGAATTGTTAAACACAAATAGCCCCCTTAACAAGCCCAATTCCGTCTGATCTCGGAGGCTAAGCAGGGTCAGGCCTGGTTAGTACTTGAATGGGAGACCACCTAGGTGTGAAAAATAAAAAATAAGGGATTGTAAGCTGACAAGGTCCTTGCAATCTGTGAGGTCAACCAAGGGTTGCCTCACCTAAAAAAATACATATATAAATGTTGCTGCGTGTATGCTCCAGAGTTTAAGGGGATATACATACACACACACACACACACACACACACACACACACAATAATAACACACACACACACATCATCATCGACATATATATATATATATATATATATATATATATATATATATATATATATATATATCTCCAATATATATATCCCCCTTAAACTCTGGAGCATACACGATATATATGTATATCCCCCTTAAACTCTGGAGCATACACGCAGCAACACATTGAACCCCGGGCAAGAGGTGCTTATGCCTTGGGATGTCTCCTGGCCAAGTATTTCCCTATGGATATGGAGTCCACACTCTATTTACCAAGGCTCCCAGAATTCTGTGCCAAAATAGCCCTGATCCTCCTCCTAGGGCTTGCACAGGCTCTTTCCTGGTCCATCCTTCAGAGGGCAGACTATGCCATTAAAGTGCATGCTGCTAGGCCTAGGAAGTGGCCATTGAGTGGCTCTTTGCCAGGGTTGTATGTAAGCTTAGAAGTATGTGTTGAGGTGTTTACACATGCATGTGTGAGGCCCTTCACACATGGTGTGAAGTGTTCCTTTATATTCCTCATCTGGGAGTGGGAGGTGTTCCTTTATATTCCTCATCTTTTAAAATTAGCCAATTAGGAGAGACATCAGTCAAGATGGTAGAACAGGGAAACACTGTGCCACCTCCCACAACCACCTCAAAATTACAACTAAATTACATAAAAACTATCATTGAGAATCACCTGAAGTCTAGCTGAACTGAAATACTATAACTAAGGACATACAGAACAAGCTACTGCAAGACTGGTGGGAGGGGCAGAAACTCTGAATGGGCAGGTTCCACACCCCCATGTGGCAGTTAAAAATCAGGAGGAATATCTCGGCTATGGAGGTCCTCCTTGAGGAGCCAGGGGTTCCCAGCCTAGGGTTCAGTGCTGGGAAGAAAAATCCCCATTACTTCTGGCTATGAAAACCAGTGAAGATTATGGCTGACTGTGATAAGGATGGCTGGGAATCCTAGGCATTCCTCTTAAAGGAACTTGCTTGCTGACCGACTAACTCGCTCTGAGCTCCAACACTGGAATGGCAGCTCAAAAGACACCAAGGACATACAGGGAAGAATGGAATTGTCTGGCTTTGGGCAAATGCTGGAAGGGCAGCATTCTCCCAAACAGAAGAAATGACAGGAGCCACACAGTTCCTTTGTTGAGCCCTCCCTCCACCCAGCGGACAGACACAAGCAGGCAGCATATCCGAGTCTCCATTAACCTGGCTAACACCATTCACCCTGCCCTGGTAATTCCCTAAGACTCTGCCTCGGCCCACTCAAGCTGATTCCAGTGGTTTTTCTATACAAATGGACTTTCTTAGCTCATGCTGCAAACTTTTCTAAAATCTCTGAAAGGCTCACAAACCCTAAACAAGCAGCGTCTGACCTCAGCATGCCACAAACCTCTTGCTAAGCATCCTCAAACTTGGCATAGCAAGAGCAGGCCTCAGTTTGCAGCTTAGCTTCTCCCAGGCACCTCCGAGCCTAGCATAAGTGGTAACCATTAGCATATTACTTGTAACTCATACCAAGAGTCCCCAGGCAGTGTACAGGCAGTGGCTGAACTTGGCCTGCACCAGAACCCTCCCCCAAGAGGCCCCAGAACTAATACACCTGGTGGCCAGCTTCAGACCACACCAGAGCACTACCCAACCACCTCCCTAAATGACACACCCAAAGGGCAGACTCGGCAAACCGCAGAGCCCAGCTAATGTGAATCCTGCTCCATAAGATCAGGCCCTACACAACAGCTCCTCCCCTGTAGTCATCTGCTGGTCCTCACAACCAATCAGCCTGAGGGTTAATCCCTTCCACTGATGTGCCAACAGTAATCAAGGCTCAACTATAACAGGAATGCACACACAACCCGCACAAGAAACATACCTGGAGCACCTGGCTTGGGTGACTAGGGAGACTGTGTCACTGGACCCCACAAGGCACCTACTACATAAGGTCACTCTGTCAAGATGGGAGACACAGCAGCCCTACCTAATACAGAGAAACAAACACAGGAAGGTAGCCAATGTGGGAAAACAAAGAAACATGTCCCAAATAAAGGATCAGAACAAAACTCCAGAAAAGAACTAAACAAAATGGAAACAAGCAAACTACCAAACCACCAGTTATAAGAATGCTCAATGCTTTCAGTGAGAACTTCAACAAAGAGAAAAGAAACATAAAAATGAATATAGAAAACATAAAAAAGAACCAGTCAGAAATGAGGACTACAATACTAGAAGTAAAGAATACGTTAGAGGGAATCAACAGCAGATTAGATGAAACAGGATCAAATCAGTGATTTGGAAGATAAAGTAGCAGAAAACACCCAATCAGAACAACAAAAAGAAAAAACAATTTTAAAAATGAGGATAGTTTAAGGAACCTCTGAGATAACATCAAGTGTACCAGCATTCACATCATAGGGGTATCAGAAGGAGAAGAGAGGGGAAGGAATTGAAAACTTATTTCAAGAAATAATGACAGATAACTTCCCTAACTTGAAGGAAATGGACACACAAGCTCAGGAAGCTCAGAGAGTCCCAAACAAGATGAACCCAAAGAGGCCCACACGAAGACACATCATAATTAAAATGCCAAAAGTTAAAGACAAAGAAAGAATCTTAAAAACAACAGGAGAAAAGCAATTAGTTACCTACAAGACAGCTCTCATAATACTGGAAATTGATTTCTCAACAGAAACTTTGCAGGCCAGAAGGGATTGGCAGGAAATATTTAAAGTGACAAAAAGCAAGGACCTGCAACCAAGATTACTCTACCCAGCAAAGCTATCATTTAGAATCGAAGGACAGATAAGAGTGCACCAGACAAGAAAAAGGAGTTCATCACCACCAAACTAGTATTACAAGAACTTCTTTAAGGAGAAGAAAAAAAGATAAAAAATAGGAATAATGAAATGGCAATAACTATGTATCTAGCAACAATTACTTTAAATGTAAATGGATTAAATGCTCCATTCAAAAGATAGGGTGTCTGAATGGATAAGAAAACAAGACCCTTATATATGCTACCTATAAGAGACTCACTTCAGGTCAAAAGACACACACACAGACTGAAAATAAAGGGATGGAAAAAGATATTTCATGAAAATGGAAACAAACAAACAGAAGATGGGGTAGCAATACTTATACCAAGAAAAATAGACTTTAAAACAAATGCTATAACAAGAGACAAAGAAGGACCCAGTAATCCCACTTCTCAGTATTTATCTGAAAAAAAAAACCCAAAACACTAAATTGAAAAGACATATGCACCCATATGTTCATTACAGCATTATCTTCAATAGCCAAGATATGGAAGCAACCTAAGTATCCATTAAGAGATGAATGAATAAAGATATGGTACATATATACAATGGAATATTACTCAGCCATATTAAAAAAAAAAAATGAAATCTTGCCATTTGCAACAACATGGATGGACCTAAAGAATACTGTGCTGAGTGGAGGAAGACAGAGAAAGACAAATGCCATATGACTTCATTTATATGTAAAATCTAAAGAACAAAGTAAATGAACAAACAAAACAGAAACAAAATAGATACAGAGAATATTTTGATGGTTGCCAGGTGGTAGAGGGGTTGGGGGAAAGGTTGGAAAAGGGCAAAGGATTAAGAGGTACAGATTAGTTGTTACAAAGTAGTCCGGGGGATGTAAATTATGACACAAGGAAAAGAGTCAACAGCATCGTAATAACTATGTACGGTGTCAGATGGGTACTAGTTTTATCAGGGTGATCGCTTTGTCAAATCCCTAATCACTGTTGTACACCTGAAACTAATATAATATTATAGGTCAACTGTCATTAAAAAGAAACCATTATTTTTTAAATAAAAATATAATAAATAAATAAATAAACTTAGCCAAGCAATGCTGCTTCCAATCAGTGAGACAAGATGGCTAGAACTTATTAAACACCACAATAACTATTTAGATCTGAAGCTTATATCATACTTTTAAAGAAACTCTAATTAAAGTCAGGAATAATGAGGCAAAGAAATGTCTATAAAGTATAAAAAAAGGAAGGAGGAGGACAAAGGGATGGGAAAAAGAAGTAGAGGGAGGCTGTAAGCGGTAGAAGTTGGTAGGGAAATTCATAGAGAAACTTCCTCTCTTGGGGTCAGTTTATTCTCGAACAGATGAAAAAACAAAGCGATCTAAAGAAATTTTCTAGTGGACTCACATTTGTTTTTGTTTTTGTTTTCTGTGTGTCTTGCTTTCCCTAGTACTACGAACTGTAACTGTTGTGATTAAGCTTGTCAGTTTGGTGCCTTGCTTGTTTTGGGGGTTCTGGAATCCTGAGCCAGTCGGTGCTTCCTAAGTCTTTCACCTTGTCTTTCGCCTGTTGACGCAACTCTCTGGGGTGGTGTCAAGGCCCTGAGGTCGACATGTGTCGATTTAAAAGGCAAATTAACCCAAAATACACTCGGTTTTTTGTGTGAGTGAAAAGCACTGTAAGACGATGAAAGAACCAGAAAAGAGACAGCGGCGGACGTGTTTCTGCAAATGACCCGCAGGTAAGGATTTAGAGTAAAAATAAGTTTTGAAAACATGGAGGTGCCGGGGATTGAACCCGGGGCCTCGTGCATGCTAAGCACGCGCTCTACCACTGAGCTACACCCCCTCGCGCTTGCTCAATGTCGGAGATAGTTCAATGAGTTGTAATTATTATTTTTCAATGGTGGCAACAGAAATTTTATTTTGTTCAAGCCTTAAATTTCTCTATACTGTAGCTAAACTAGGCGAAAGAAAACTAAATATTATACCAGAAGTCCCGGTCTGGTCTCGAGATCTCCCACTATGGGTTACCTTCTCAGATGTTTCTGGTGGAGAAGATGGTAATCCTGCCTGGCCAGCCCTACGAAGAGATCTGGGATAAAATCTCTCCGCTTAAAATGCTGCCATAAAACCGAGAGTATAATGCAGGGGGATAAAAAGAAAAAAACCGTAAACGCTGCCCTGGTCATTTAGGTCTGGGAGGGAAAACTGGAGGGGAACTGCAGATCGGCTCGAGTGGGTCGCAGCTCTTCCTGATAGTCTTCCCTGCCAAGCCTGGGGTTGAGGAGCCACGCAGCAGAGGAGAGTATCCATGACAAATGGGTCACTGAGATGGGAATTTATTAATGAAATTCATGGAAAACAAAGGAATGAACTTGCCCCTGGGCTTATTTTGCAACGTAGGATTCATTCTGATTACCATTATGGCCCTGAAACTTCCTTAGAAGACCAAAATACGTGCCATTTTATCCTAACAGATTCTCATTTAATGTTATTTTCCAGTTTCCCTCTGCCGTTATAGAACTATTCCACATACACAGGAACCACTTGGAGTCCTCTTGGAACTTCAAAGACCCTTCATTGGTCTGAAAGAACATCTAAGACTTCCCAGAAGCCACCTCAGAGGAAGGATTCTCGGACTTGTAGACTTATAATATAGAACACAAAAGTGATAGTTCTCACCTGGGAAGAGCACTAAGTAGTGTTAACCTTGAAAATAAAAAGCTAGAGTGAGAGATAACGAGTGTTGATTTGACATCAACGAATTCCAATAATGGGTGAAGGCAAGGGTTTTTAATAAGAACTGGAAGGAAAATAATTACATGACTAGAAGAAAGGACTTTCTATGGGTGCTAATAAGCGGTTATTCTTCAGCTATTATAAAAAATAATGTAAATAAAGCCACATTAAAATGGAGTCTGAGTTGCCATCCTAGAGGAACTACCTTGCTGTCTTACCCCTCAAACTTTTAGAATGTTAAAACCGAAGGAAATAAACTTGGATCTGGGCCTAAAGCAGTACTGTGTCCCAAACGATTGTTTTGTGACAACTAGTGGACTGAATATTAAAGCCATGCTTTAGAATTAGCATCAAATGCAAGCTTATCTGCATCTATAGAAATAGAAATTCTTTTCTTCTATCTATGTAATTATTTCCCTTCCCTTTCTCATAAATGTCCCTTGCCTTCTCCACCAAATCAGAACACCATTTGGATTTCTGCCTGAATCAGTGCTTCCCAAATAGCTTTCTTTTTTCCTTTTTATTATTATTTTTTATTATTTGTTTGTTTGTTTGTTTGTTTGTTTTGGCTCTTTAGCACTTGTTGCCTCTTACTTTGGCTTTTTTTTTTTAAGGTTAACACTATATGTGGCTGTTTACTGATTCTGAAAATGTCCCACCCCGCATCCTACAACCTTGCAGTCAAGATGTCTGCTTTCTTGTTAACTTTACAAATAGTTGCTTGGAAGATAATGTTGGTTTGACCCAGTCCAAAGGTTATTTTGCTCAGCTGAAACATTCCAAAGTGTCAAGAAGCAAGCCGTGCAAGGCAGTTCTTCTGGGATGGTGTCTCCAACTCCATTTTGCAATGGCTCTATTTATGTGATTTTTCATAATTGGTAGGGATCATGGCCAAAGGTATGCAGGTACTTAAGTGTGGGCAGTGGAGCATAGTTGTGAAATGAGCTCTTAAGTTAGAGGGTTCTCCCAAGGATTTAAACATTTAACTCAGGAGACAGCTCACACACATGCCCAATATATTGAGAAAACTACAAAACATATGAAGTGCATAACCCTACTCATCATATCTTTAGGGAAAATGAAAGCCAAGCAAGTGACTCAAAGTGGTGTACTGGGAATGTGATTTGGAAGTAAGTAAATTAATATCATGTTCTGAAGATTGTAGAGGTATTTTCATGTAGGCGCTCCCTTGATCCTTACAAAAAGCATTGAGCATAGCGATGGCTGGTATGAAATGAGAGGTTCAGTGATATTTATCAAATTGCTATGAAGTGTGTCAACTGATGGTCCTTGGCACCAACTCAACACAAACAGGAATCCTCAATTTAGGGTGCGGTGAAGATGGCAACTACTCAGCGCAAACAGCTCAACTGTGATACACTCTACAGTGAGATCAGTTCAGTGGTGTTCTAGCTCAATTAAGAGAATGCACTGCTATGGAACAGCATGGCTGTGAGGTAACCCTGGGGCAAAGACCCACTAAACAGTTCTGCTCTGCTTTATACCACCAGTCTGCTCCACTCTGCTCTGCTCTATTCCTCCCACTCTTCTCTGCTCTGGTCTGGCTAGACATCATCCATGTCTCTTCTTCAGCAGTTCAGCTCCAGACTGAGGGAAAACCAGTATTCACTTTTCTGTGTAAAGGGAAATTGTGTTCTCTGAGCCAGAGAGCAGCTGGCTTATATAGACAGAAGTCCCTGCCCCTGGTCCCTAATTGGTCCATCCTCATGGAATGAGGACTCCAAATCCTTGCAGTTTGGTCCAAAAGGCACTGTTCTGACTGGTCAAAATTGAGCTGCTCTGATTGGTCAGTGAAGATGCTGATGGGGGGGAGGGGTGGATATAGTTGCACAGCTCTGATTGGACAGGGAAAGCCTGGGTCCTAATGGTGGAAATACAATTCCAGGAACTCCTTTATAAGAGCTGGTTCAGGTAGGAGGAACATAGTGCATGCAGGCAGTTCAGTGTAGGCTGCTCCCTGAAGTGCAGTTTGAGTGAGAGATCACTGTTCAGAAACAGCTGCTAGGCTCTGCTTTTAAATTTGAATCCAATTAGACACCAAGAGCCCTTCTCAATAAGAATCTTTTTTTCTCATGGTCCCCAAGTATAAACCTGGATTATCTGATGGCAATCAAGTTATTTTCTCTAAATATCATGCAATAGACACGTGCACAAGTGTACATACACACACTCTCTATTTAGTGGATTATTTCTAAGTCACACCTTGTGTTAGAAGGCAGGGATGCAAAATTCAAATTAACAAATTCAACAAATCTCACATGACTATTACTAGTTACTACATTAGTTATGTCAGTCTACTGTCACTTATCCTACTGAGAATTCAGTGAGAAAAGCTACATTTCTCCTTCTCAGCTCTGCTTCCCTCTAGGAGTGAGTAGGCTGTGAGTTTTGAGTGATGTGGCCTTAGTTCCCCTTACTTTCCAGCCTGAATGAACAGTCCATAGAGACTTTCCTTAGTGAAGGGAATACTGTGCTACATTCTCATGTAAAAAGGCCCTAACTCCCAACATTTCCAATGAACTCCTCCTTTTTTGTTCTCTGTTGTTGACTAAATGTTCAACCCATAGGTATGGGTAGCCAAGCTGTTCATTAGTAAAAATATTGTGTAAGAATTTCCCTAGTGCACTGAAATTTTATAATATGTATTGGTATGGATCCTTTTCATTCATTTTGCTTGACATTTGTTAGATCTTCTTGTGGTAAATACTGGCTAGTTATTCACTAAACTGGCCTCTCTTCTTCCTGGGCACACAAGTAGACTACATTTTTCATGTTCTTTTGGAATTAGATGTGGCCATGTGACTGAGACTCACTAATGGAATGTGAGTGGACACAATTTTTACCTCTTCCAGAGCTGAATCATAAAACATTTTTTAGTCAATCCTCCAAGTTTGTTCTCTACCTACTGCCTTAATGAGCAGGCAAACTTAGAAATTATGTGTTGAAGATGGTGAGCCACACATTGCAAGGAGCAAGGTCGCTGACCCATTGTTTGAAAGAAGGTTCCTACTGATTAGGAATCCCTAGGCTTTGCTCTATGTGAACAAGACACAAATTCCTTTTTTGCTTAAGCCATTATGTATTTAAAGGATTGTTTGGGTTTACATAAGTTAGCATGATCTTAACTAATGCACCTTTTAAACTATAAATTCATGGCCTTCAATTCTGGAAAATCAAAAAATATTTCTTCGATAATCTTCTTCTATTTATTTTTTCTTGTTCTTTCTCATTTTCATTTTCTCTTTTCTTGGTTAGAATTCTTGTTGATTGTCGAACTACCTGGAATCATCCTCTAATTGCCTTATCTTTCCATTTCTTTGTCTTTCGTTTTACTCTCAGAGATTTGGTCAGTTTCAGAGAGTCATCAACATGTGGAACTTCCTCATGAAAAGTTCCTCCCAAAGGTCTGAAAAAGGAAAATAAGAGACATTGATTGCATCCTACCTGCTCTTCCACCACTCCAGCTCCATGTTAAGAGAAGAGAAAAGGGAATTCTTAGAAATTCCTATCTAGATAACTAGATATTTTTATTTTCGACTTGATTTGTCTTGACTCTTTTTCTGTACCTGTAAATATATTCAGCAAGTGTCGAAGATACTGAAGGTATTCAAATCATCCTAGAATTCTTCCAAGTAACTTCTCTATTATTTCTTTTTTCTTGCATAATCATGTGCTGAAATAACTTTCTAGGCCCTGGATGGAGCCACTCCTGCCTGGGGAGCCACATCAGCAAACCGAAACTTAGATAACTTTTATGTCCCTATAAATGTTTCATTTGACAAGAAGTGCAAATGTTAGCTTTTTCATCTCAAATAAGGTTAACTCTGTGGCCCCAGCCAATCATATATTTTCTATTTTTCTCTTCTTTGTTCTTTCTCTTTATCTTGTATAAGCTTTCTGCTGTCTACTCCATTTTGCAGTTCTCTAAAAGGAGACCGTCCACTTCATAAAATGTTAAACAAAGTTTGTTCATATAACCTAAAGTGTCTTCTTTAATCATTTTCAACACACTAGAGAAGCAAGAATTAGACACCATTTTGAATATAGCAAAAGCATATGGAGCTAGCTATTAGCCTTCAGGTTCCAGTAAGTTTCTATTTATACTTACCTCATTCTTCAAGGTTCTTTTTCACTTCCTCTTTCCATCATGTAGTGGAAGAGTGGAAAAGGCAGAATTTTTGGACCTCAAAAGAGGGATTCTTTGAGAATCTACTGGAATTCCATTATTTTCTCTCTAAAAATAGACCTATTTTTGTCTAAGGCCAGTGAAAATGAGAAAAGGGAAATAAGAGACCAGGATTAGAGAGAGGAAACTAAGTACACATTTCTGGGTATTTTTGCAGAAGACACAGGATGCAAAGTGGAAGAGAGGACGGGGATGAAGCCAAAGTCAGTACAGAAAAAGGGGCGGAAGTAAAGGAAGGAAAATAGAATAAGTCAGGAATTGTCTTTCTCTGAGCAAAAGAGCACATTGAGAACAGTTCTGGGTGATAACCAGGTAAAGGAAGTCAGAAATAGTGAAAGATAGATTAGGAGTTTTAGAATTCTCAGGCTAGCAAGGTGAGATTAAATAAATAAACAAACAAACACACAAATAAATAAGAAATCTCCATGAACTTTCCATCTTTGTTTTCTATTTTGAAATTGGAGCCTGTGAGTAAACTGTCAATGGGATTATAATTCAAAAGATCTCAAACCTTAATATTATCACTATGCAGCATCTAAACCTTTTAGCTCTGCTTTAGTCTCTTTGGAGGGAAGATTGGGACCATGAATCATGTTATCAGTCACATCCCTCCTTTTATAGCCCAAGAAGATGCTACAAATCCCAAGTGGCCCAAATCTAATTCATTAAAAGGTGAGCCACATTTTTTTCACAATAAAAGAGCCCCAGTGCTGATGATAACAATAAGAAATATCTTCCAAAGGCTTAACTTTATTTCCAGTTTCAATAATTTCTGTAGTGTTTGCTCAGTATGCAAGTAGCCCAAGGCACATAGCCATATTTTTCAACAACACCATGACTTCCTTTCCTTGAGGAGTAATTTGCTAAAGAAAGAAAAGTAATCACAAAGCAACTACATCTGAGAATAATATCAAAAATATTAATAGTAACTCTAATTTATTGAATAACAAATATGCTAGTCATTGAATTAAGCTCTGTGCTGAAGATTGTACATTTATGTATATCCTCATACAATTTTCATAATACCCAAGTACCATTCTTATTCTCATTTTATAAAATAAGAAACTGAAGCTTAGAGAGTTTAAGTGACATTCCCAAGACCCCCACAACTAGTAAGAGGTAAAGCCTTAATACCAATCACAATAATTGGCCTCCAAAACCAATGCTATTAATCACTAGAATATATTGCTTTCAAAGAAATCAACCCAAGACAAGCAAGCCTGAACTTGTAGCTAGTACAATAAATGTCATAAGACACTGAGAGGATTTTATGAATTTAAATGGAAGTAGGGACAGTGAAGCAAGCAGAGAAGGGCATTTGGGACCTGGGAAAGCAGAATGAGGAAAATGAAGTCTAAATGGCAGAGATGGAAGAAACTAATAAAGCTTAAGAACCTAGTCCCTCACTTTCCCCAGCCTTTTCCAAAGCCTAAAATACGTTCACATGGTCATATATCTGCATAAAATTTACAAAAAAGTGTTAATATTGCTATTTTTCCATTCCATCTTCCCCAGCTTTCCATTTTCCCTCATATACAGCAGCAATGGAGTGGGATTAGGCATTTTGGGGATCCAAGTGAGAAAACATTGAATCAAGGAAACATTTAGTTTTAGTTTAAAGGAATATAAAATGTGCTTCAAGATCTCTTCCATATATGGTAAAGTAATTGCTAGTCCAATCAACCTGATTTGGCCTCCAATTGTATATCCACTTCCCATTGTGTCAATTTACTTTCTGTATGAGTCCTGTAAGTGAGTAATGAGGAGAAATGGTGTTTGAAATGCTGGACACTGAAATCTTACAGTTTATATACGAAAAAAACTTCAAGAATATCTCAAATTTAACAATTCCAAAAATGTGCTTGGCATTGCCAACAATGAGTTGTGAAGCTAAAAGAAACATCTAAATTATATTTTTAAAAATCATCCGAGCATGTGAGAGGAGAGGCTGAATTATCTACTTCTCTCTATAGAAGCTAATATTACAAACTTGTCATATGAAAGTTATAAAGATAATTCAGCTAAATAATATAGGAGACATCCATTATAGAGGTACATCAATAAGTTAATTTTTAATTTTGTTTTTATGATGTTTGTGGAATTCATCAGCTTTTTAAAATTTGTAATTTGTTTCAATTTAGTTTCTCATTTTAAATAAATACTTTCATATCTAATTTTGTATTCATACTTCTGTATTTTTTTTCTTAAAGATGACCCCCATTATCATATGAGCTTTAGGCTCCATAAAATATGGATCTGCTCCAACCACTGAATTAAGAAAAGAAAAATCACATCTGCTTCTTTTTGTATGCTATGGTTGTCCTTTGAATTGGGTGAATTCCCCGAAAACTTTCTCTTGGGTCCAATACCACTTTTCCACACAAAAAAGAGCCTTTCTTTCGCCACTCAGTCTCTTTCTTTCCTCTCAGGTATCCCTATAAAGTATTTTCTCTAGAGTTATGTAAAAACAAAAATATTTTATTTCATGTTTTGAAATATGTTTAAATATATGGTGATTATGTTTAAATATATGGTGATTAACATTATATTTTGAGATTGAGAACTTAAAGTTCTCATTCTTTCCTAAAAAAGTGAATAAAACTGTAGAATATCGATGTCTTTAAAATGCATAAATCTCACTTCTCTAGGTAGAAAAGAGCTTCCTAATCAGGTTTCCCACGAATCAGGGACAGGGAGGAGAGAGTTGCCTGTCTTGAGACAAGACAAGATAAGATTTGAAGAAGCTTCTAAGAGAGGGTTCCTGCCCTTTCAGCATAAATCTAGTGCTGAACACCATATTCTCAATATTTTAGAACATGGCAGAGAAAAACAGGAAATGATGCCTTTCTTTACCTGAGAGTCCTCTGTTCTCCATCTCAGAATACTGTGTTTTTCTCATGTTTTCTGTCTTTCATACCTAGTAGACTCTTAATTTTAAACTTACCAAACCCAAAACATTGTGATGTTGAAGCAAAACATTATGACTGACATAGGTACATAAGGAATTCAAACTTTGGGTGCTATGATAGCCAAGTGGCTAAAATGTCGAACTCTAATAGTGCTTCCCTCTGCAGGTTTGGGTCTTGCTCACAACAGCTTTGCTTTCCAACTTAGCCCACTGTTAAGAGTTACTTGTGGCCAAAGTGTCATTACTTGCTTAGCTACATTTGAAAAAACAATTGTAGTACCACTTAAATACACACCTTCCTTGTGCTAGGCATTGTTTAGCAAGATCAGGATATAAGGCCAATTTGAATCTCAGCATTCTGATCTTAGTCTTGACTTTCTTTCCTTGCTAGAGAAAAAATAATTCTCATAGCTGAGGTACTCCAAAATTGAAATAATTCCTTGGACAATTCTGTAACTACAACCCATGGAGAAAGTAAGTTTAAAATGACTTGTTTTCAGGGAACTTGAGCTGTCCCTAATAATTCCCAGTTTTGGAGTGCCTTATCTGAACAGTCTTCAACACCTTGTACAGAGCCTAAAACAATTTCCAGAAGTCCTTGAGTAGCTGGGGAAAGAAAAGCAGCACGATGACCTAAAATGAAGACAAGCTTTGGAATAACATTGTGTACACTTCCAATACCATTTAAACAGTTTTGTGGTATGCAAAAAAAAACCTAAGTTTTCCAATTCCTTTTAAAAAGCTAGTGTAACCTTGACTCCAAAACCTTCCAAAACTGAATGAAAAGGAAAGACCAATATCAATTCATGTGTATTATTGCAAAAATTATTATTAAAGGTTGGCATGTTAAATTGAACATTATGTTGACCTAAACAAATGATTTTTTCAGAACATAAAAATAATTTATCATCAGAAAAAAAATCTATTATTAAGGTGTATTAAGACTCATAGATACAGAAAACAAACTGGTGATTGCCAAATGGAAAGGGGGTCAGGGGGTTTGGTGAAAAAGGAGAAAGGATTAAGAAGTACAAATTAGTAGTTACAAAATAGTCACAATGATGTGAAGTACAGCATGGAAATATAGTCAATAATATTGTAATAATAACTATGTATAATGCCAGGTGGATACTAGACTAATTGGGTGGATCACTTTGTAAATTATATAAGTGTCTAACCACTATGTGTACACTTGAAACTAATAGAAAATAATATTGAATGTCAACTCTAATTGAAAAATAAAAATTAAAAAATACACAAATAAATAATAAAAAGATGTGTTAAAAAAAGAGACAACAGTCCCAAAATGAAGTCACTTGTGCTAACTCATATCACCAAACCTAGACTTAACACTTAACCTAATTGCAGTTTCACCCACCCCCAAAAATATAATCATAACCAGTCAATCTGGAATTATTGGTCAGCACCAGTGAGGTAATCCAACTGACAGACCCCTGCCATTCCCCAAAAGGAAGGTGACCTTGTCTGAAACAATCCACTCTTTACTAATAACTTCTTTGTCCCACCCCTTTTTTACCTATAAGAGTCTTTCATTCTGTATTGCTCTTTGGAACTCCTTTGTATGTGTTAGATGGGATGATACATGATTCATAAATTATTACAAAGCAAATAAGATCTTTAAAATTTACTCACTTGAATTTTTATTTTTAACATGAATTAATAGTTTAAAGGAGAAAATGAAATAATCTCAGTAGGTGTCAAAAAATTTTGGAAAAATTCAAAATCCAATGTAATTTTTAATTTATATACTAGTAGAATCTGTAGAGTAACTTAATGGATAACACTACATTCTTCGTTCTTTCTGTAAATATGCCGAAGGATGTTTATAGAACCTGAATGCTCATGCATTCATACCCCAATCCTGTTCCCATAATTTAGCTGTATGCTTACCAAGAGCTTATCATGCTTGCTCCAAAATCTACATTTTTGTTGTACTTGTTGCTGAAAATTATACAATTTAATTATTTATCAGGTAAACTGATAACTGTAAGTGCCTCTCAAAAGAGTAGCTTTATGCTAAGTAAAATTTTGAAACAATTCCATAAAAGCAAGTTGATGGAAAAATGGATGCTTTCAAATTAGGTGCAGGAGAAATAACTGGAAAACTTGGAAGAAACATGAAAGCATCTAAAATGATGCTGCATTTAAATTTGGGAGTGTCTAAACCTCACATAACTTAAAGCAACAGGAGCTGCAAACAGTAGAGACTGCATGCTGAATGTGCTTTAGAGAAGGACATCCAATAAACCAATGCTCAAAGAGAAAGCTATCTCAGAAATATTAACATCTTTAAAGTAAAATTACGTTTTTGTTTACAAATGGTAATATTGTCTTCCATGAAAAACCAAGAGAACTGACTTAGGAACCCAGGTTCCAAAGTTTCATGTTATCTCCTCTTGAATGTAATTATCATCCTCACAATTTTGGCCACTAAATGGTCATGTAAATCTTTCCATCTTATTACTTTAATCTGGCTCAAATTTCCTGGATTTGTTTGCTAGAAAAGGTGGTGATAAACTCACTGACTAGCCAAATCTTTATCTTTCAATTTCTACTTAAAAGATTTGGGGCTGGGCGCTATTTAATGAACAGTCTTTAAAAGGATAGAGTGTGTGGAATCACTTCCTCCCTGAAACAAAAGGAGCCTAGCCCAGGGGAATAGAAGTCATGTCTTTCATCCTCAAATAGTCTCTAGCCATGATCCTTATGCAAAGCTGCTGGACAGAATTTAAAGTGATTAAGTTAAAAATGATTTCCCTGCTTAGAATCATTTTGAGGAAAAAAACAAAAATCAGCTGCTCCATTCTGCCATCTCATGCTGGGAAAATTAATCTTCTAGAAAGCTAAGAAAAGGACACCTCCATAGTGCTAATGTCCCATGTCAGCATACATTTTCACAGTGGCTACTCCACTCAACAATTGTCTCTTATGAATTCATAAACCAAATAAGTATGAGAATAATCCTTCAAAATGTCTCCAATTTTTGAAGAGATTAAAATTTGGAGACATGAAGGACAGAAAAAAAGGAAAAGAGAGCAGGGAGCACATGAGCTGGGGGAAGAAGATTGGCAGCTAGGCACTACCTCTCCCCATCCTAATGAACCATGGAAATGACATAATATACATGTATTTGGAAGAACAAAAACATAACTATCCTTAAAAGGGAAAGATTTTTAGATAAAATAGACCAACAGGTATAAGATCAGAATGACAGAGAAAGAGCAAGGAAATTGGCTGTTCTATCTGTAGGCAATATGAAGTAAATATCCTTTTTCCCTCCAAGTATAGGAAGGGCACCTCTTACCTGACAGTTTTATGACCTATTCCAGTAGAAAAGGGTGATTCCTTCAGCTTAAAATATTCAATAAGCCAAGGTGTCATATTTGGGAATAGCGTGTTCTGAACCCCATTAGTAGCTTAACCTTGATTCTAAAAACTGCAAGGATTGCCCAAAAAAGGCAGAAATTATTAATAAAACACTACATCACCATGAACAAATAAGAAAGAAAATGTTAAAATCTAAGGATTCTCCACTCAGATTCAAAACATCTTGAAGTTCTCACACCCTTTAAATAAATATAAACTGGAGTCTATACAAAATACATTTTAAGTGTGATTAATAAAAATACACACACACACACACACACACACACACACACACGAGGAATTTCCCCTTCCTTTTTTCAAAAGACTGGTGATGTTTCATTTAAAGCAAAATATGTGAAATTATATCATTACTTTTGGATCTTCATTTTTATTCACTTTAAAAAAAAAAAAGTCACTAAAATATCTAGGAATAAATTTAACCAAGGAGGTAAAATTGTACATTGAAAACTATAAGACATTGATGAAAGAAATTGAAGAAGATACAAATAAATGGAAAAAATATACTATATTTATATATTGGAAGAATTAATATTGTTAAAACACCCATATTACCCAAAGCAATCTACAGATACAATGCAATCTCTATTAAAATTCCAATAGCATTTTTCACAGAAAAAGAACAATCTTAAAATTTGTATGAAACAACAAAAAATCTCAAATAGACAAAGCAATCTTGAGAAAAAGAACAAAGTGGATGCATCATACTTCCTAGTTTGAAACTATAGTACAAAGCCTTAGTAACCAAAATAATATGGTATTGGCATAAAAATAGACACGAAGATCAATGGAACAGAATAGAGTGCCCAGAAGTAAAACCATACAGATGTAGTCAATTAATTTACAACAAAGGAGCCAAGAATATACAATGGGGAAATGATATTCTCTTCAATAAATGATACTGGGAAAACTGAACAGCAATATGCAAAAGACTGAAACAAGACTGCTAACACCATATGATGCAGGATGGTGCAAATTCCCCCAAGTAGAGACTCGAGCCCTACGTCTGCTGAGAGAGGGTCTTTGACTTGGTGCAGGAAAGAATTCAAACACAAGCCAGAGACAAAAGGAAAGTTTATTAGAGAAGGAATCATGCTCTACAGACAGAGACATGGTTTCCTCTTCAAGTAAGAGAATGAGACTCCAAGTGTTTAAGGAATTAGGTTTATATCTGTTTTCCTTTTTGGGTGTGGGCATTCAGCGTTAAAGGCATGGGAAAGTAGTTGTTAATAATCTCAACAGGAATCTTCCTGTAGGTTCCCCATGGTCTGGCCCTATGCTGATGAGACAGGTTCCCATGTCTAGCAGCATGTAGCAGGGTCTGAATGCAATCTGGTTTAATATTTTGTCAATATGTGTAGTTCTCATGCCTCTTTTCTATGTTATATGCACAAAAATTAACTCAAAATGTATTAAAGACTTGACCATAAAACCTGAAATCATAGAAGTCCTAGAAGAAAACACAAGGATAACTTTTGAGATTTAATATCAAAGCAAAGGCAACAAAAGGAATAAATAATAAACATGTGAGACTACAACAAACTAAAAAGCTTCTGTACTACAAATCAACAAAATGAAAGGGAGGAGCATACTTTCTCTTTCCACCAAAGACTGAAGACTGTGTTTCACTGGCTGGGGCTGTAGATAAAACACTAAAGATCTGTGTAGGGCAGAGCAGTCCCATCTAGTTGAAAAGAATTCTTTACCCTAGGGCTGCCTTGTCCTAGGGCCATCTCACCACCATGCTGTTCTACAACCCTGCTCCTTCGTAATTGAGCTGTAGCACTATTGAGCTGTTCCATAGCTGTGCTATTCTCACAGCCATACTGTATCAGAATTGAGCTGTTTGCATCTAAATAAAGTTCCCTTCTTCATCACATCCCAAATTAAAGATTCCTGTTGGTGTTGAGTTGGCACCAACAACCATCAGTAGACACTCTCATATTAAATTTTTGTATATGTGCACCAGGAGAATATATAAGGATGTTCATAGCACTACTGTTCAAAAAAAAAAAATTGGAAAGAAAGTAAATGGCCAGTAGAATTGTAAATTTATATTCACACAAGACCACTTTATAAAGCAATAGAAAGGAATGCATAAGTCTTACAAACATCTTCTTAAGTAAAAAAAGATCATAGGTGCATAGGACCTTAGGCTGATGGGGACACCGAGAGTCCTCGGGCGCAGGTGGGACACTGGCAATGCAGGTGACTGTGCAGAGGAGCTTCAGGGAGGGCAGGCAAGGGCTGGTGGCTCCGTGAGGCCCCATGAGCAGTCCCAGGCTGAGAATGGCAACCCTTGACCAGAAGTTGCCAGATGTCCTTCTGCAGAACCTGTGCTGCTGGATCCTAGGCAAGAGTGAAGCTGATGTAGCCCAACAGTCCAGTATGCTATGCAAGTTCTTGGCAGCAACTTTGCCTCAACTGTTGAAAGAGATGAATTTCTAGTAGCTGAAAAAAATCAAAAAAGAACTTATTCAACAAAGAAAGGAAGAAGATGCTGCATTGTTTTCAGAACATCACAGAAAATTTCATTTGCAGAGAGTTCTGAAAAATAAATGGTCAACTCTTTACCTCTTGTTAAGCCTAAATGAGGATCCACGCAAACAGCCAAACAAGGTTTCTGGTTATTCCACATTATTTGTTCAAGCATTACCAAAAGATGCTCACTCAACTCCCTACGACTAGGGCCAGGGTTCAGACTCTCTCATTGAACTACCAGGATCACAGCACCCAGTCAGCACAGGGCTCTAGCAGTATGGGAAGCAGTGGCATCAACAGTATAAGCATGTATGCCCTAAATCAGCAGTCCTCAACCTTTATGGCACCAAGGACCAGTCCTCCTATGAAAATCTAATGCCCGATGATCTGAGGTGGAGCTGAGGCAGTGATGCTAGCACTGGGGAGCGGCTGCAAATACAGATGAAGTTTCACTCACTTGTCTGCCACTCACCTCCTGGTATGCAACCTGGTTCCTAACAGGCCACAGATCAGTACTGGCTTGCAGCCAGGGGTTGGGGACCCCTGCCCTAAATGGCCCAACTCCCACACCACAATCTCTTCTTTGGAGACAGTCTCATCAAGTTGCAAGAGTCAGAGACTGTCTTCAACAGCAGTTGGGGGTCACGTATTACATGAACTTTAACTGCAAACCAGCCTTCTTTACAAACTACTACCTCAAAAGGTATTCCCAACACTGTCTCACAATGTGACAAGGCCAAGGAGAAAAGGAGATGCAAGCGGTATTGTGGAAGTTACTGAGGCATCCCTTGTCAGAGATATTTTATGCATATTCCAGGGCATAGATAGCAAAAACATCAAGAGGAGCAACACTAAAAACTGTTACAAAGTGGATGGAAAGGCAAACCTAAATAAATCCTGGAGAGATATGACAGTCAGACTTGCTGAGTTGGGATGGTTATGTAATAAAACCAGAAAACACAGACCAGAGGAGTCTAGATCATTCATTTGGAATTGTAGGTCAGAGATTTTGTGCTGCCTTGCACCAAGAACTCAAAGACTACTACCAATTACTCTCTGTTTTGCACTCCTAGCTGTAGTTAGAGGATGATCAAGGTGTGAATTTGGGCCTTGAGAGTAGCTTAACAATCCAGTACCTCTTGGTTTGGACATATGGTCCCAGGATAAGACTGAAGACTCTTGCAGCCCTGGTGGGCCACTGCCAAGGAAGGAAAGGAAGTAGGCTGGCCTCAGCTGTCCATGCCTACACAAAAACGGATACCTATATATGAGGTCATTGGTGCAGCATATTTTCAGCTTAGTGTCACATGCCATCCTGAGCTTTCTTTACTGTTGGATATACAATGGGGAGCTAGAGGACACTTACCACAAAGTAAAGAATGCTACTCAATTCTCAGACTCGAATTTAAGAAGCTTGGGCACTCAATTACTCTTTCGTTTATTTTTCCCGCCATTACTATTTTTTCTTAAAAGTAATACTACGACATCTCATTTGAATGCCACGCATATTTTATATAGTGCTTTGAAAGACAGTTACTTCATTGATATCTGCTGAGGGCTGTATTTGATTAGGGGGAAATTTTTATCCCAAAATTAATAGTGAGAAACTCAGCAAGGTCAAATCACTTGTCCACATGTACTAGCAATAGCAAGTTGATGTCAAAGCTAGGGCTAGGTCTGTTAAGAATTTGTCCAGTTTTCCTTGCAGAACAAGATTACATGTTCTGTTGCTTTGTGTGATTACTGTATAAACTAAACTCATTTTGATTAACTATGGTGCTAACAATTTTAATAAAACAAGTTATTTGTAGATGTACCTATTAAAATACAGGTAGTTCTGCTCTAACGCAACACATTTCTAAAAAGTCACTGTGCTATGGGAAACTACAAAGTCAAAACCACAGGACTTCCAACAAAAAGTAGAATGAAGGGGCACCACACTCAAAAACCTTGTCAGTGACATTAAATTTAAAAAGAACTCAATAGAAGTTGTAGCATAATTTTAAACACATTAAATTGTTAAGATATATGTAAATTCTAGAATAAATGTGGCTTTTACCTTGAAAAAGCTCAGATGTTGGCCTGTGGACATTGGTCAAAGGGGACTTATCTAAAGTGCAGCAGGTTGTAGCTGCTGACACACACTATGGATTAAGGTAGCTGGTATGGATAGATTACTGTTTCTCATGGTTGAAATTTCACTTAAGCAATCACAAAATTTGTGTTATGCTCAAATTGTTTCCTAGTTATTTGTGCTATAACAAATTGTTTTAGAAACAAGCATGACAGCAGAACCAACTGTATATGGTATTGTTTTGTGGGTGCTTTCAAAAGACATAAGTGGCATTCTACATGTACATGTGTTGTGCAAGTTGCTCGTCTTGTAGCCCTTTCCATGGCAGTGTTATAGCTGTACTTTAATACTGCATATTATTTTATTATATAGATAAATATTTTACTTAGCAACTCTCTTCTTGATGAAGATCATGTTCTTTGTAGTTTTAAACCTTACGAACATTATTAAAATGAACATCCTTAAGAAAAAATAGATTATAAAGATTGATATTTTTATAAAGCTCAAAAGAAGTAAAACTGAAAAACATGTTGAGGGATACACACATGGGAAGGGATTTTTAAAAAGGAAAAGAAAACCTGATTAATGGGATAAAATATTTGTAAATCATATAACTGATAAAGGGTTAATATCCAAAAATGTAAAAAGAACTCATACAACTTAACAGAAAAAAATCCAATTAAAAAATGCACAAGGATTGAAGACATTTTTCCAAAGAAGACATACGAATAGCCAACAGAACATGAAAAGGTGTTCAACATTACATAATAATCAAGGAAATGCAAATCAAAGCCACAATAAAATATCATCAAAGGACTGTTACAATGGCTATTATCAAACAGATAAGAAAGAACACGTGTTAGCAAAGATGAGAAGAAAAGGGAATCATTATTCACTGTTAGTAGGAATGTAAATTGGTGTAGCCACTGTGGAAAACAGTATGGAGTTTCCTCAAAAAATTAAAAATAGAACTACCATATGACCCAGCAATTCCACTTCTGGGTATTCAACCAAAAAAGTGAAATCACTATCTTGAAAAGATATCTGCACTCCCATGTTCATTGAAGCATTATTTATAATAGCCAAATATGGAAACAGCTAAGTGTCCATCAGTGAATTATTCAGCTATAAAGAAGGAGGAAATCCTGCCATTTGTGACAACATGGATGGAACTTGATTCATTATGCTAAGTGAAATAAGTCAGAGAAAGACAAATACTGTATGATTTTAGTTTTAATATGGAATCTAAAAAAAAAATCTCATAGTTACAGAGAACAGATTAGTGGTTGCCAAAGGTGAGGGGTGAGGGCGGGAAGCAAAATAGAAATGAAATGAAATGAAAGTTGTCAAAAGGTACAAACTTTCAGTTATAAGACAAATAAGTCCTAGGGATATGATATACAGAGTGGTGACAAAAAAAAAAAAATCAAAAGCTATCCCGGCAAATTGAAGAAGATTGCATCTATGCTTCTACTATATCCTAAAACTAAAAAACAAATGTTTTCTTAATTGAATCAAGATCATCTATGTGCATCCAAAGCCAACATCATATTTAAGGTATAATCTGTAGTCAGTCTAGTCTAATCAAGTATAAAAACAATGAGAAGAGAAAGAAATAAAAAGTACAAAATTGGGTTACAGGAGACCAATCTTTTTTTGCAAGTGGTATGAATGCAAGATGAAAATTCAAGAGAATTCACTAAAGAGTTTAGAATTCAAATGTTCAATGTTATCTCCTCTGGAATGTGCCTACCTTTTTCCAAAGGGTGCTACTTAATTGTCATGCAAAACTTATTCTCAGCCAGATTCATGACCCACCTTCAAATTTATAAATCTGTTTGCTAGGGTATTAATATTCTGACTGTATTTTTACTCTTTCGCCAAAGAATTATTAATAAAATTATGAACTCTAGCATATTCTTTGTCTTAAAATTATATATCATGATGTTGCCAGAATGGTTCTTGTCTTATTCCGTAGAAAAGAATTCAAGGGTATGAGGAACAGCAACTAGGAAAGTGCAAGATTTATTAAAGGAAAAGTACACACTGGCGGGGGGACAAGTGCAGGCTTATGAGAGAGAGAGAGAGAGAGAGAGAGAGAGAGGACAAGTGCAGGCTTATGAGAGAGAGAGAGAGAGAGAGAGCGTGCGCGTGAGTCGCCCCACAATGGCTGATTATAAACTTTTTGTTCTCCCTAGAGGCAGAGTCCAGGAAAACATGGTGCTGACCTAAGCTTGTTGTCTATCCCAGTGAGCAGGGAGCTGTTTCTCAATTTTTCTTCCTCTGTGGTGTTTCTGGAACTGTGGCTTCAGGTGCATGATGGGAGCTGCAGTATTTGCAATGTGGATGAGATTATAATGATATTATAATTAGCCAAAGGTCATGCTTTAGCCAAAGATGGCGTCAGGTGGGAAAATACCAATTGGGGCTTATCTACCCCTGCCAGGGCTAAAACAAGGAGAGATTTGAAGAAAGGAAAAATTTCCAGAGCTGTACCCTGGAGGGTGTCCCTGCACTACCAGTCCTGCCTCAAAAATGATTTTATTTCTGAAATTTGGGCTATAACAGTAGAGAAGCAGCAATCTGTAGTTTGTTTAGCTTTACATCAGTCCTCCCTACTCTCCTTCATAGAAAAGCTCCCAGATTTGAAACCACAGATTTCTTTTTCAGTAGAAAGCAGAATTCTCTTGCCTACCTAGGCACTGAGGGGCATGCCATGGTCAAGAATGATGCAGAAACTTTTGCAGCTATGTGATTTATCAAATTGGGATTCAATAGATACCTATAGATGTTAATATCACTATGTAGAAATGTTTTCCTTTTTTAATTTCCTTTTTCCCTCTCTGAAGTATAAATTCTGAGATTTTTAATTCAAACGTTACTTTTAAGGCTGAGCAAATGTGTTGATTTCTAAATGGGGGAAGGGAAATCTGTTAAGTAGTCAAAGAGGAGGGGAAAGGAAGCGAGAAGTTAGGGTCCAACCAATTTAGAGAGAATGTGTGAAAATTCTTTTCTGTGAGGTTTGGGGCAAATAGGCTGAACCATTACCTAGTCCCCTGGAAACAAAAAATGCATTCATTTTTCTCTGTTAAATCAGCCCTACCCAGGGCTCATGTGGCTTTCCATGAACATGATTAGCAGTTTGGAAAGCCCAATTGCCAAACAATTGCTTTCTGTGAAGATTTCATACAATGTTCTTAATGACCAAAATAATTTAATTGGCAAAGCAATTAAATAGACTTAAGGTTTAAAGTTTCATGGCTAGATCTTGGGTTTAGTTGAAATTATTTTCTCGTGGCCCTATTCCAAAAGTAGTATGACTAAATATCATCATCCCTTGCAGAAACTGATATTTAGGAGTGAAAACATTTGGCGAACAGAACTTATAAATCTTTCTTCATGTTTTACCCAAGAGATATGATAGGGTTGAGGACATGCTACTCAAAATATGGCACCTTTGCATATTGAATATTTTAAGCTAAAGGAGTTAGAGAAAATGGCTAAAGCACGAAAGTTACTCTGATGTTCTACCAACTCTTCTCCCCTGAAACAGGTTATAAAATACTCAAGTGAGAGATGACTTTTCTATACTTAGAGGAAAAGAGCATCCTTATCTAAGAAGACAAGGAGACACCAAGAAGAATCCTAGCAAATAAGCCTTGATAAGTTTTTCCCCAGTTTAGCACACTTACCTCATATTTTTTTTTACTTATCATATTTCTCCACAACTGTTCACTCTCCATAAAACCCGGCATAAAAACATTCAAGTTTAACCATTTCTTATGGTCTTCATTTCCTTATGAAAACTCCTGTGTCATGTAAAACTTAAATTAAATAAATTTGTGTGCTTTTCTTATGTTAATCTGTCTTTATCATTTTAATTTTCAGACACAGTTAGAAACCTTAAGAGAGTATAGGAAAACATTTTTCTCTTACATTACCTTCCTAAAATAAATTGGAATATTTTTGTCCCTTTTTGTGTGCTGCAACAGTGTATATGATCCTGTATTGGAATGACAGGAAAGCACATGTGTTATTACTCCAAATCTTGTGCTCTGGAACACCCTCTATCCCACCCTATAGTCTATCCCTCATCAATGTCCTTAGATTCCAGCCCTGAGCTATGATAATCACTCCCAAAATGTTGACTGTAGGATTTGGTGATTATTTGAGTTTTGTCTTAACCTGAAGAGAAACTACTGTAAGAGAAAACAGTGGGAGAAATGGGAGACATTGATGAGAAAAACTCTTTGTGGAAGAATGTAAGAAGCAGGAGAAAAGAAATTTTGCTTTAATTTGGTTTCGTTTCAAATAACTCATCATTTTCAAAGGACTAAAACCGCTGAGTGAATGAATAGACAAGTGTTATTGTTTTATTTCTAGAAGCTGGACATTTCGCATTTTTCCTATTCCACCCTCACTTTTGGCAACCATGAGCCATGAAGTTCTTTTTTTAAAAAAAAGACCCTCTTGCTCTGTGGATTAACCCACAAATGGACCAGTGGACATCTTGTCAAGAACAAGTCAAACAGGAAATCTTCAAGTCAAGCATAGAAGACACCGAGTTCTGCAAAAGAATCCATTCACTTTATCCTTTTTAAACCTGCAGTATAAATGAAATGAATAACCTACTTTTTTTCAAGGCTTAAGCCAACCCTGTACTTCCAGAAAAACTGTCTATGAAGCTTTTGGGCCATCATGGACCTTCATCCAACACCACCGTCATTTATTTCAGACTCCCACCATCCATATGTACCATATATCTAAGCTCTTTCCCTCGTCTTTGCTATTTTCTGTAAGGGTTTCTGCATCAGCTTCCTCCTTAACCTATCTCTCAAAGTCATTAACCAAAGACTTTGACAGGGTCACATTACATTGATGAACAGCTCCTGATACCTATATATTCAGTTTTTGCAATTTTAGAGACTGTTATAGTTTTAACTGTTGATGAATTTAATGTGAAACAAGGAACTCTTTATTAACATGAATGTTCAGAATCATAGATAGGAAAGCCCCTCACCTCTCTACATATCCTTTGTATCTTACATGACAGAGGTTCTCCACAGATTGGCCTCATGGCCTAATAGATAAAAGTGTCTGATTCTTGATTGGAAGATTGAGGGCTCAAGTCATGACTGCTGTTTTCCTTTACTGATCTGATTCACTTCCAACTTGGATAAAGCTTGGAAATTTCTTAAAATTTAATTTGCAGCCTTTGCCTTCTTATTGCTGTCATCTGGTCATCAGTTCACACATAAAGGTAAAACTCTTATTTAACAAGTATACATAGGATTCCTGTTGTGTGACAAGTACTTTACAACTGAACAAGACAGAAATAGCATGTGTCCTCAAGAAGCTTAGTTTCTACTGGACCCAAAAAGATGAAAACAAGAACAGTTATCCCTTGAACAACACTAGGGTTAGGCGCACTGATCCTTGTACATGTAACTTTGACTCCCTCAAAACTTACAGTCTTCTCTTGGTATCCATAGGGGGATTGGTTCCAGGACCCCGGCAGATACTCAAATCTGGGATGCTTACGTCCCCTATATAAAATGGCGTAGAACAATATGTACAATCAGCTCTCCAAATTGTGGATCCCCAATCTAAGTGGAAAATATGTTTTTTAGCCATGGTTGGTTGAATCCATGAATGCAAAACCCAAAAATGCTGAAGGCAGACTGTATGTTAAAAAAAAAAGTGAATCCAGGCAGTCCAAACCCATGTTGTTCAAGGGTCAACTGTAAACAGAAACAAAATGACTAAAATTTGGTTCAAGCCCTAAAAAGAAATAAGCAAATGGACTGAGATCAAGAATAAAGGACGGAGGCTTCTTTAGGCAGAGTGTTCCTGGCAGAAGGAATAATGATGCTAACTTGCTGAGAACCTGGGAGCACTTAGTATTCTCAAAGTTCAGATACTGGACTTTTGGGGGAGGTAATTAAAAGGCATAAGAGTGAGTTAAATTTCTGGGAACAGGGTCTCTGACTAGCATTCTCTATGACTGCATCTCTGAACGTGATTTGAAATCCATGTTCTACAGATAAATATAACTGCCTCTGCTTCCCCAAATAGTAGTCTTATAGAGAAGACTGAAGGCAGAAGCAGCCAAAGTCTTTTATTCCAAACTATTCTGTCCTCTGGAGCAACATCTATGTAGTCATGATAGGTTTAGTTTTAGCAGGAATGTAAATGCTATAAATAGATCTGAACAGTAGGGAGATTGTTCAAAATATTAAAAATAGAACTACCACATGACCCAGCAATTTCACTTTCGGCATATTCAAAAGAATTGAATCAGAGTCTCAAAGAAATATTTGCACACCCATGTTCATAGCAGCATTATTCACAATAACCAAGAGAAAGAAGAAACCCAAATATCCTTGGAAAGATAAATGGATAAAGTGTCATATACATATACAATAAAATATTATTAAGTCTTAAAAAGGAAGGAAATATTGTCACATGCTACAACATGGATAAACATTGAAGACATTATGCTAAATGAAATGTCAGGAACAAAAAGACAAACAGCATGATTTCACTTACATGAAATAGATAAAGTACTCACATTGATAGAAACAGAAAGTAAAATGATAGCTACCATTCTGTGGGGGAGGGGTAAATGGGAAGTTCTTTAATGGGTATAGAGTTTCAATTTTGCAAGATAAAAAGTTCTAGATATGTGTTCCACAACAATATGAATATACTTAACATTACTGAATACTACACTTAAAAACAGTTAAGATGGTAAATTTTATGTGTTTTATTACCACAATTAAAAATATACATATATACAAAATAAAATAAATAAATATTAAAAAAAAAACAGTTGGCCATACATGTATGGCTTTATTTCTAGACTCTCAATTCTATTACATTGGTCTATATGTCTGTCCTTATTCCAGTACCATACTGTTTTGGTTATTGTAGCTTTAACCAAGTATTTCAATCAGAAAGTGTGAGTCCTCTACCTTCTTTTTCAAGATTACTTGAGGTATTCATATTACAATTCAATATGAATTTGAGAAATAGCTTTTTCTATTCTGCAAAAAAAAAAAGGCCATTGGAATTTTGATAGGGATTATATTGAATCTGTAGATTACTTTGGGTTGTATTAACATCTTAACAATATTGTCTTCCTATTTAGGAACACAGATGTCTTTCCATTTATTTGGGTTTTATTTAATTTCTTTTATCAATGTTTTGTAGATCTTGGTGTACAAGTCTTATATCTCCTTGGTTAAACTCATTCCCAGGTAGTTTATTCTCTTAGATGCTATTATAATTGAAATTGTTTCTTAATTTTCTTTTTGAGTTATTTATTGTCTCATTCCTGATATTAGGGGGAAAGTTTTCAGTCTTTCAACATTGAAGATGATGTTAGCTGTGGATTTTTCATAAATGCCCTTTATCATGTTAAAGAAGGGCATGATGTTTTAAAGTGGTCAAGCAGTCATTTTTTCACTTCAGTGAAAGAGGGATGTCTATAATAAAAATGGATAAAATGGGGTTCAAATAGGAGTATTATGTCATTTCAATAAAATGCCATCAAAACATCAATTTTTTTTTTTTTTTTTTTTTTTTAATTTGAAGGACTCTAAAACAGATGAGTTAACTAAATTCTTTACTGAAGAATCCTGGCCTAATGATATTTCAGGTAAAAATCCAAATCTGTTTGGAGACTTGTACTATGGCTTTCCTCAGAGCCTTCTGGTGGTGGACCATACCCATTTCATTTATATCCACTCATCAATGGAGATAGCAGGCTTGTGTTTTAGTGGTTTGGGTTTTGTCACTCATCTTCTGAACCTACTTTCTATGCTGGGCATTCCACATTTTAAAAAATATCTTCATCTTTATTTCAGCTGGAGCTATGTGGAGAGGGATTGCAAACTGACAAGGACCTTGCAATCTGTGAGGTCAACCAAGGCTTGACTCACCTCTAAGAACCGTCCTAAGAATGGGGAAGTACGAACTGATCAGAGAATAATGCCATGTTGCTCGGAGGCAGGGAGTACCTCATAGATTTGAGAAGACCGAAATGCAAAAGATTATAGCAGGGTGTGTAGGTTGGGTGGGGATAATCTTATTTTAGTTAGCAACTCTATGCTCTTGTATAAAAGCAGCTTGCAAAAATAAAACTGGGCCACTACTCCATCATCAGTGGATAGTGGACCTCCTGATCCCAGCTTTCTGTCTTCTTTCTTTTCTCAATCTCTCACCATTCCTACTCAGGTTTATTTTCTAGAGCCGAGCTGGATGTCGCAGGATTTTCCATTCGCTGGACGCAGCCGAGCTATCCACAATTTAGTTGAATTTCAACTTCATCTTTAAATTTTTGACATATTTTACACTGGGGAGTACTGGTTTAGTTCAATTATGTGAACTCAATTGCTAGGATGAAACAACATTCTAAAGATAACTTAATCAATCCCTCATTTCTTAATTTTTAAAAATTTTTAGTTTTTTTCTTTGAAAAATATGGAACACTACATGAACTTGTATTTCTGTATTGTTATACTCACACTTTAAAAGCCAAATAAGTACTCACTTTCTATGATTCTCCAAATTTAGCTAGTACATAATCATGTAACCTTGACTAGATCCATCAGATTCACTTACAAGCAAGTTGCTCTGTGTAAATACCTAAGGAGGGTACAGAATTCATCTCCTGGGAATGGAATACTAGTAGGGTCATTGAAGTAATGACCTCTGGAGAGAACTATGATGATTTTTTTTTTTCATCTATGGGTGGTCCTAAAGCTTATCTTTCTTTCTAAATCCTTATTCTGCCAAGAGGCCTATTCTTCCTAAAGGATAAGAAAGAACTGACATGGAGGGAAGAATGAAAAGCTCTATCAGCAAGTAACTGGTTCTTAAATGCATATACCAAAAATGCATGTGATAATGTTTTCACTTATTTGTAGTAAAAGGAGAAAAATGCAAATCGTGTAATGTGTTCTCCACGAAATTAGATATACTTAAAGATTTTTATTCTTTGATCACATACTTTTCACTTCTGGTATTTAAATTTTTGGGTTTTTATACTTTAGATCTTAATAATTCATTATAAAAGTTGTAGTTGTAGGTCAAAAGCTTTATATTTAACTAAAACATATCAAATCCTATTCAAAATAACTGGTTGCAAAATACTCTTGTGTCAGATTACAAAGAACAAAAGACACTCAAAATAAGGACAATTTGGGAAAAAAGTAAGTATCCAGCTTTCTGCCATTTGGGGGATTCTGACCAAATAAGAAAGATGATTTTTAGTACTGTCCAATATTTGGCTTTCCAATATCTACACAAAGTATTTTATTTTTTAAATTTATTTTTCAGTTATAGTTGATGTGCAATATATTAGTTACAAGTGTATAACATAGTGGTTAGACACTTATATACTTTATGAATTGATCACCCCAGTAATGCTAGTGCCCATCTGGCACTATATATAGTTATAACAATATTATTCCCTATGCTGTAACTATTTTTATAACTGGCATTTGGTACTTCTTAATCCTTTTCACCTTTTTTCCCATTCCCCAGTATCCCTCCCATTTGGCAACTATCAGTGTGTTCTCTCTCTGAGTTTGTTTCTGTTTTATTTGTTTTGTTTTTTAGATTCCCCAAGTAAGTGAAATCATAGGGTGTTTGTCTTTCTCTGTCTCATTTAATATCACTAAACATAATACCCTCTAGGTCCTTCCATGTTGTCAAAAATAGTTAAGATTCCATTTTTATGGCTGAGTAATATTCCATTGTATATATGTACCACCTCTTCTTTATCCATTTGTCTATTAATAGACAGTTAGGTTGCCTCTATATCTTGGCTATTGTAAATAATGCAGCAACAAATATGGGGCTGCTTACATCCTTTGAATTAGTGTTTTGGATTTCTTTGGAAAAATACCCAAAAGTTAAATTCCTGGATCAAATGCTAGTTCTATTTTAACTTTTTCGAGAAATCTCCATACCAATTTCCATGGTGGCTACACCAATTTACAATCCCAGTAACAGTACACAAGGGTTCCCTTTTCTCCACATCCTCATCAACACTTGTTTATTGATTTGTTGATGATAGCCATTCTAATTGCAGTTTTGATGCAACATCTTTTCATGTGTTGTTGACCATCTGTATGACCTCTTTGGAGAAATTCAGGTCCCTGGCTCATTTTTTAATAAAATTTTTTTGTTTTTTAAAGACATTGAGCTGTATGGGTTATTTACATATTTTGGCTATTAACCACTTATTGGATGTATCATTTGCAAATAATGTCTCCCATTCAGTGAGTTGCTTTTTTTTCCTAATGGTTTCCTTTGCAGTGCAAAAGCTTTTTAGTTTGATGAACTCCCATGTGTTTATTTTGGCTTTTGTTGTCTTTGACCTAGGAGATATATCCAAAAAAATATTGCTAAGAACAATGCCAAAGAGTTTATTGCTTAGTTTTCTTTTAACAGTTTTATGATTTGAGGTCTTATATTTAAGTCTTTAATCCATTTTGAGCTTATTTTTGTATGTAGTATAATAAAGTGGTCTAGTTTCTTTTTCTTTTTTTGCATGTATCTGTACAGTTTTCCCAACACCATTTACTGAAGACATTGTCTCTAACACATTGTATATCCTTGCCTCCTTTGTTGTAGATTAACTGACCATATAGGCATGGGTTTCATTTCTAGCTCTTCTGTTCCATTGAACATCTGTTTTTCACCAGTACCATACTGTTTTAATTACTATAGCCATGTAGTATACTTTGATATCAGGTAGTATGATATCTCAGTTTCTTCTTCTTCTTTTGTTCTTCTTTCCCAAGATTGCTGTGGCTATTTGGGGTCTTTTGTGGTTCCATATAAATTTTAGGATTATTTGTTTAGTTCTGAGAAAAATGCCATTGGTATTTTGATAGGTGTTGCATTGAATCTGTAAATTGTTTGGGGTAATATAGATATTTTAATATCTGTATTAAATATCTATATTAAATATTTTAATGGTGTTAATTTTTCCAATCCACGAGCATGGTATATTCCTCCATTTTTTTGTCTTCATCAATTTCTTTCTTCAATGTCTTATAGTTTTCAGAGTACAGGTGTTTTACCTCCTCAGTTAAATTTATTCCTAGGCATTTTATTCTTTTTGATACAATTGTAAATTATATTGTTATCTTAATATCTCTCTCTGATTATTAATTATGGGTATATAAAATGCAACTGATTTCTAAATATTAATTTTTTATCCTGCTATTTTATTAAATTCATTTATTAGTTCTAATAGGTTTTCGGTGGAATCTTTAGAGTTCTCTATATATAATATGTCATCTGTAATCATGACAGTTTTACTTTTTCCTCTCCAATTTGGATGTCTTTTATTTATTTTTCTTGTTTGATTACTGTGGCTAGGACTTCCAATATTATGTTGAATAAAAATAGTGACAGGGGACATCCTTGTCTTGTTCCTGATCTTAAAAAGAAAAAAAAAAAGCTTTCAGCTTTCCACTGTTGAGTATAATGTTAGCTGTTAGTTTGTCATATATGACGTTTATTATGTTGAAGTATGTTCCCTTTCTCCCCACAATGCTAATAGTTTTTTATCATAAATAATTATTAGATTTTGTCAAATGATTTCTCTGCATCCATTGATATAATCATATGATTTTTATCCTTCATTTTGTTAATGCGGTGTATCACATTAATTGATTTGCTGATTTTAAGCTAAACATGCATCCCAGTAATAAATCCCACTTGGTCATGGTGTATGATATTTTTTTAACATATTGCTGAATTCAATTTGATATTTTGTGGAGGATTTTTTCATCTGTGTTAGTCAGGGTTATTGGCCTGTAATATTCATTTTTGTACTGTCTTTGGTTCTTACATGAGGGTAATGCTGGCCTCATAAAATGAGTTTGGGAGCATTCCCTCCTCTTCAGTGTTTTGTAATAGTTTGAGAAGAATAGGTACTAATTCTTCTTTGAATATTTGGGAAAATTGAACTGTAAAGCCACCTTGTCCTGAACTTTTGTTTGTTGGGAGTTTTTTGATGCTGATTCATTTTTGTTAGTCTGTTCAGATTTTCTGTTTCTTCCTGATACAGTTTTGAAAGGTTTTATGTTTCTGGAGATTTTCCATTTCATCTAGGTTGTCCAATTTGTTGGCATATAATTATTTGTAGTAGTTCCTTGTAGTTTCTTGTATTTCTTCAGTGTTGGGTGTCATTTCTTCATTTTTTATTTTACTTACTTTGGCTTTTTTTTCTGAATGAGTCTCGATGAAGGTTTATCAATTTTGTTTATATTTTCAAAGAATCAGATCCTGGTTTTATTATTTTTTTATTATTTTATTTATTTTTTTCTATTTTATTTATTTCTACTCTGATCTTCATTTCTTTCTACTCACCTTGGATTTTGTTCCTTCTTTTTTCATTCCTTCAGTTATAGGATTATTTGAGATTTTTCTTGTTTCTCAAGGTAGGCCTATATTGTTATGAATTTCCCTCATTAGAACTACTTTAACTGTGTCCCATAGATTTTGGGTCATTGTGTTCTCATTTTCATTTGTCTCTTGATATCTTTTGATTTCCTCCTTGATCTCATTGTTAACACATTCATTTTTTAGTAGCATGTTGTGTAGCCTCCACATGTTTATGTGTTTTTCAGTTTTCTTCTTGTAATTCATTCTAGTTTCACACCATTGTGATTGGAGAAGATACTTGATATGATTTCAGTCTTCTTAAATTTATTAAGACTTGTTTTGTGGCCTAAAATGTGGCCTATTTTGAAAAATCTTCCATGTGCCCTTAAAAAACATATTCTGCTGTTTTCAGATAAAATGTTTAATAAAATTTTATTAAGTCAATCTGATTTAATGTATCATTTGAAACACTATTTCTTTGATGATTTTCTGTCTGGATGATCTATCCATTGATGTCAGTAGGGTGTTAAAGTCCCTACTATTATTGTGCTATTGTTGATCCCTCCCTTCATGTCTCTCACTATTTCATCTCAGACAAAATACACTTTAAAACAAATAATGCATTTGTTTTAAATGCATTGTTTGATTTCTGAGTTTTCCAGGTAGTGGATTAGGCCATGTACACGGAAATTTACCAAGATGGATCATTGCTCGTCCCTTGGGACTGGGTACATGGCTGCCTAAACAGCATTGAGGATCCGTTACCAAGGAAGACAGGAGAAATTACTATTGGAGAATTAACAGTGACTGCCATGAATAGGGACCTCTCTTCTCAATGAATGGTCCTGCCTGCTCTCTCTGCCTGCACCCTGCCTTGACCTCCCCATGTAGCAGCTCCAAGTGTGTGCTGTGTACTTTCTCTAGGACTTGAGCTTGGTGGTGTTGGGGGCCAGTAATATATGAAGAAATCCAGCTGGAGTACCAGCATTGATTCTACTGCTACTCGGCTCAAGCATCAACATCTGTAAAAGGAGGCTGTTGGACTAGATCATCTCTAATCTTTTCATGGAAGGATTCTGTAACAAGGTTACCCTGCAGCTGGACTGACTTGGAAGATTTTACCTTTGGATCTCAGAGTACAAATAGTTCCATCAATATTCAATTTCTCAAAGAAGATTGTGCAAATATTCACTTTGCTTAGACATCTGGGAGATTTCTTATAGAGTAACCTGATCATAAAGTACGTGGCTTTCAAATATAGACTTTCTGGTGTCCACTGAGGGTTCATCAATGATGTAAAGATAACCATCTTCAAAGCCAGTGTGGAGAGTGATGTCAGAAATATGGTAGAGTGACAGATATCTCCAGATCTCTCTCCTTGAAACAGCAATAAGCCGAACATCTAAAACTCAACAGAAAACACCCAAACTGCACACTAGCACATCTGAGTGTGGGATCTGCTAATAAGAGCTACCACAGGTCAAAATCCCAAGGAGATTGAAACTCTCAAAAAAAAAAAACAATGAATAGACCTTCTGGAGATAAAAAACAAACTGCAAGAGTTGAACAATGAAAAAACAACCTTGGAAAATAGAATCGACCAAATGGAGGAAAGGATCAGTGATATCAAAGACAGAAACCTAGAAATAAATTAGAAGGAAGAAGAGAGAAACCAAAGGATGAAAAATAAAGAAAGAGAAATACAAAAACTAACTGATACCATATGGAGAAGAAACATAAGAATAATGGCATTACTGAAGGGTAGGAAAAGAGGCAAGGATTAGAAAGCAATTTCAGACAAATAGATGACCAGGATTTCCTAAATCTAAGGAATGAACTGGAGCTTGGAATTCAAGAAGTCAATAGAACACCCAATGATCTCAACCCCAAAAGGCCTTCACCAAGACATATTATATTAAAGTTATCAAAAATCAATGATAATTTAAAATCAGAATTCTCAGGGCAGCCAGTGAAAAGAAGATGGTAACCTATAAAGAAAACACATTAGATTATTGTCAGACTTCTCAGCACAAACTTTACAAGCCAGAAAGGAGTATAATGAAATATTCAAACTATTAAATGAGAGGAACTACCAGCAAGAACAATGTATCCAGCTAAGCTCTCCTTTAGATATGAAGGAGAAATAAACCTTTCCAGACATACAAAAATTGAGGGAATTCTCCACTACGAGGCCTGCACTGCAAGAAATACTGAAAGGGGTCAGCTCACCTAAAACAAAATGACAAAAAAAAAATACATAATTAGGAAGAAGGTGACTAGCAGGCATATTAGGAACAGGGCATAATATGCTTAAAAATAAGAGATATGCTATAGCAAGATAGTGATGAACATTCAGCATACATAGGAATGAATAGAGACAACAATGACTGAAAAGGAGAGGGTTCAAAGGTCCAAATTTACAAAGAAGAATGGAGATAAGGCACTCGCAGAAGAAAAGGAACTACTATATAAATATAACTATCCTTTACATATTCGTAATGATAACCACATGCCAAAGATTCAGACTAAAATATATAACATAAAACAAGAAGAACCAGAGGGAACCCACAAAAACCAACCAAAATGAAGAAAACAGAAACACAAGGACAAGGAAGCAATGGAAACACCGAGATACCAAAAAGCAAAAGATAAACGGCTATAAGAAGACTTCATATTTTAATAATCACCATAAAGATAAATGGACTGAACTCACCAGTAAAAAGGCACGGAGCTGCAGATTGGATCAAAAAACAAAATCCAACCATATACTGCCTCCAGGAGACATATCTCAGTTCCAAAGATAAATATAGACTCAAAGTGAAAAGATGGAAGATAATATTTCAAGCACATGGCATTCAGAGAAAAGTGGGAATAGCAGTACTAACATTGGATGAAATAGACTTCAAAATAAAAAAGGTAAAGAAAGACACTGAGGGACACTTCTTAATAATAAAGGGAATCATGCACGAAGAACACATACACTTATTAATATCTATGCTCCCAATCAGGAAACCCCCAAATATATAAAGCAATTACTAACAGAACTAAAGGGAGAAACAGACCAAACACTATCGTAATGGGGGACCTAAATACCACATTGTCAGATATGGACAGATCATCCAAACAGAAAATCAATAAGGAAATAACATCCTTAAATGACATATTCGACCAACTGGACATAAATGACATTTACAGAGCCTTTCATCCCAAAACAGCTGCTTATACATTCTTCTCTACTGCACATGGAACATTCTCAAGAATTGACCACATACTGGGACATAGAGATAGCCTCAACAAATACAAGAGGGTTGAAATCATACCAACCATATTCTCTGATCATAATGCTTTAAAACTAGAGATCAACTGTTAAAAGGAAGAGGAAAGAACCACAAATACAGGGAGAGTTAACAACATACTACTGAAGGATAACTGGGTCAGAGAAGAAATAAAAAGAGATATCAAGAGATACATAGAAATGAATGATAATGATAGTACAACATATCAAAACTTTTGGGACATGGCAAAAGCGGTCATAAAAGGAATGTTCATATCATTACAGCCTACTGCCAAAAACAAGAACGAGCCCAAATAAACAACCTAATGCTTCATCTTAAACAACTAGAAAAGTAAGAACAAATGAAGCCTAAAGTCAGCAGAAAGTAAGAAATAATCAAAATTAGAGCAGAAATAAATGAAATGGAAAAGAAAAAAAAAACAATAGAAAAAAATCAGTGTAACAAAGAGCTGGTTCTTTGAGAAGGTTAATAAAATTGACAAACCCCTGGCTAGACTCACTAAAGAAAAAAGAGAAAGGACACAAACAAAATCAGGGATGAAAGAGGGGAAATTACAACTGACATTGCAGAAATACAAAGGATCATACAGGAATACTATGAAAAAGTATATAACAGCAAATTTAACAACCTAGAAGAAATGGTCCAGTACTTAGAAAAATACAACCTTCCGAGACTGAATCAAGAAGAACTGGAAAATCTAAATAGACTGATTAGCAGTATGGAAATTGAAACAATCATCGAAAACCTACCAAAAAGTAAAAGTCCAGGACCAGATGGCCTCACCAGTGAACTCTACCAAACATTCAAAGATTTAATACCTATTCTCCTCAAACTCTTCCAAAAAATCGAAGAGGAGGCAGTACTTCCCGTAAATTATTTTATGAGGCTGATATCACCCTGACACCAAAACCTGGTAAAAATAACACAAAAAAAGAAAACTATATCTCTCATGAACATAGATGCAAAAATCCAAAATAAGATACTAGCAAACCAAATACAGCAACATATTAAAAAGATTATACACCATGATCAAGTGAGCTTCATCCCAGATACTAGCAAACCAAATATAGTAACATATTAAAAAGATTATACGCCACGATCAAGTCGGCTAAATCGATCAATTAATACACCAGATGAAAAAATTAAAAAATAAGAATCATATGATCACATCAATAAATGCAGAAAAAGCTTTCAACAAGGTACAGCACCCATTTATGATCAAAACACTTAACAAAATTGGTATAGAAGGACAGTATCTTAGCATAATGAAAGTTATATTTGACAAGACCATTATACTTAATGGTGAAAAACTAAAAATCTTCCCTTTAAGATCAGGAACATGGCAAAGCTATCCACTATCACCACTGTTATTCAATATAATCTTAGAAGTCCTAATGAGTGCAATCAGGCAAGAGAAAGATATAAAAGGCATCCAAATAGGAAACAAGGAAGTCAAATGTCACTATTTGCAAATGACATGATTCTCTACATAGAAAACCATAAAGACTCCACAGGAACAGTACTAGAAACAATAAGCAAATACAGTAAAGTTTCTGGTCACAAAATCAATGTTCAAAAATCTATAGTGTTCCTATACTCTAATAATGAAGTGTCAGAAAAAGAAGTAGAAAAAAGAATTCCTTTTGCAATTGCAACAAAAAGAATAAAATACCTAGGAATAAATCTAACGAAACATGTGAGGGACCTATATAATGAAAACTATAAGACCTTGTCAAAAGAAATCCAAGAAGACACAAAGAAATGGAAAGAGATTTCGTGTTCTTGGATCGGAATAATTAACATAGTTAAAATGACCTTATTACCTAAAGCATTACACAGATTTAACGCAATCCCCATCAACATCCCTTCGGCATTTTTTAAAGAAATTGAACAAAAAATCATCAGATTTGTATGGAAGCACAAAAGACCCCGATTGCCAAAGCCATCCTGAGAAAAAATAATGAGGCTGGAGGCATCACTCTGCCCAACTACAAAGTGTCAGTAATCAAAACGGCACTGTATTGGCAGAAAAACAGACATACATACCAGTGGAACTTAATCAAGAGTCCAGAAGTAAACCTATATTTATATGGGTAAATAATTTTTGACAAAAAAAATTCGAAAACATACAGTGGAGAAAGGAAAGCCTCTTCAATAAATAGTGTTGGGAAAACTGGAAAGCCACCTGCAAAAGAATGAAACTAGACTATTGTCTATCACCACACACCAAAAGTAACTCAAAATGGATTAAGGACCTGAATATAAGACCTGAAACAATAAATTGCATAGAAGAAAACATAGGAACTAAACTCAAGGATCTTGGACTTAAAGAGAGTTTTATGAATTTAACCTCAAAAGCAAGGGAAGTAAAAGCTAAAATAAATGAATGGGAATACGTCAAACTAAAAAGCTTCTGCTCAGGAAAAGAAACCATCAAGAAGATAAAGAGACAACCATGCAAATGGGAAAATATATTTGTAAGCAATACCTCCAATAAGGGCCTATCCAAAATATATGAAGAACTCATATGACTCGATAACAACTACAACAACAACAAACAATCAATAAATGGGCAGAGGACCTGAACAGATACTTCTCCCTACAGGACATACTAATGGCCAACAAATATATGTAAAGATGCCCAACATCGCTAGCTATTAGGGAAATGCAAATCAAAACCACAAAGAGATACCTGTTAGAATAGCTATAATCAACAGGACTAGTAAAAACAAATGTTGGAGAGGATGCGGAGAAATAGAAACCCTCATACACTACTGGTGGGACGGCAAATGGGTGCAGCCACTATGGAAAACAGTATGGAGTTTTCTCAAAAAACTAAGAATTGATCTACCATATGATCCACCAAGCTTTCTACTGGGCATTTACCCCAAAGGCTTCAAAACTCATATCCAAAAACTTGTATTCCAACACTATTATTTACCCATTGCACACCGATGTTCATAGCAGCATTATTCACAGTGGCCAGGACATGGAAGTATTGAAGGGCCCTGTGATAGATGATTGGCTAAAGAAGCTGTGGTACATATATACAATGGAATATTACTCATCATAAGAAGAGATGAAATATTGCCATTTGCAGCAACATGAATGGACCTTGAAATAATCATACTAAGCCAAATAAGCCAGACAGAAAAAGTTGAAAATCACATGATATCATTTATATGTGGGATATAAACCTGAAAGCAACAAATGAGCAGGACAAAAAAACATAGACTCGTGGACATGGATAATGGACTAGTGGTTATCAGAGGGGAGGGGGAAGGGGAGAGTTAGATGGGGAAAAAAATTTAAATTATTTCTTCAATTAAAAAAATTAATTAAGAATGTGAAAAAATAAAATAAAATAAATAATACAAAAAGAAACAAAGAAGGAAATTACATAATTATAAAGGGGTCAACCCAAGAAGAGAATATAAAATCTATAAATACCTAAGCATCCAACATTGGAGCATCAAAGTATATAAAGCAAATATTAATGAACATTGTGGGCGACTTTCATACTACACTTACATCAATGGATAGATCATCCAGACAGAAAATCAATAAGGAAATTTTGGCCTTAAATGGTATATTAAACCAAATCAACTTAGTAGACATTTATAGAACATTTTATCGCAAAACTACAGAATACACATTTTTCTCAAGTGCACATGAAACATTTTTCAGGAAAGACCACACACTGGGCCATATAATAAGCTTCAATAAATTCAAGAAGATTGAAATTATATCAAGTATATTTTCTGAGCACAATGGCATAAAACTAGAAATCAACTACAGAAAGAAAACTAGGTAAAGAGAAATATGTGAAGATTAAACACCAGGCCACTAAACAACCAATGGATCCAAGAAGAAATCAAATTGGAAATCAAAAACTACTTTCAGACAAATGAAAATGAAAACACAATAAAATTTATGGGATGCAGTAAAATAAGTTCTAAAAAGGAAGTTCATAGCAAATAAATCTACCTCAATAAATAAGAAAAATCCCAAATAAACAATCTAAATTTTAAAAAGAACCAGAAAAAGAAGAACAAACAAAACCCAAGGTAAATAGAAGGAAGGAAAAAAATGAAGATCAGAACAGAAATAAATGAAATAGAGACTAAAAACTTGGGGAGTGGGGGGAAATCAATGAAACTAAGAGACAGTTATTTGAATGAATAAATAAAATTGACAAACCTCTAGCTATGCTTGTCAAGAAAAAAGAAGAGAGATTACAACCTATACCATGAAATACTCAAGATCAGTAAAGAATACTATGAAAAATTATATGCCAACAAAGTGGATAATCTAGAAGAAATCCAGAAACATACAACCTCCAAGACTGAACTAGGAAGAAACAGAAAATCTGAACAGATAAATTACTAGCAATGAAATTAAACTAGTAATAAAAAAAAAAACTCTAAACATACAAAAACCCAGAATAAGATAGCTTCACACGTTAATTTTACCAAACATTTAAAGAAGCATTAATACCTATCCTTCTCAAAGTATTCCAAAAAACTGAAGAGGAAGGAACACTTCTAAACTTATTCTATGAGGCCAGAATTATCCTGTTACCAAAACCAGACAAAAACACTTCAAAAAAAGAAAAGTATAGGTCCATATAGACAGCATGGATAAACCTAGAGGGCATGCTAAGTGAAATGTCAGAGAAAGACAAATACCATATGATTTTACATACGAGTGTAATTTTTAAAAAATCAAAACAAATAAACAAAGAAAGAGACTCATAGAAACAAAGAATAATCTGGAAAAAAATAAATGGCGTAGATGATAGACGCTCTGTTCATCCCTCTGGCAACAAAATCAAAGTTGTGATGGAAACAAGGAGCAGCAGCAAGGAAAAATTGCCTGGGATCTAGATAAACAAGCCATACAACTATGGAGATATCCTAGAAATCACCTTGCAACGGCAGAATTTAGGACTGGGAGAGGACACGGGGCTCCCAGGTCTCAAGCCACTGAGTGAGTCAAAGGCAGCAGCTACTACAGAAGCTTCTTAGAGGGGCCACGTCCGCAAGCAGATTTTCGCAGCGACAGACCTACTCGCTCTGAACATCAGTGCCAGTTCTGCTATGTGCAGGGGGCACCGGGGACTTACAAGGAGACATTGTTAGAGTGAGGGCCGAGGCAAGACTCGTTCTGTACAGAAGTGCTGGCGGAATCCATTGTTCCCTGTTGAGCCCTCCCCACTTCCCAGTGCACGAACACAGCACTGCCATAGCCGAGACATCATCAAACTAGATAACAGAGGTCACTCTGCCCAGAGGATTCCCTGAGATCCCGCCTACCACAACTCACGGCCCAACCCAAGCTACATCAGGTGTATCCTCAGCGAGTCAGGTGCTCCTTGCTTATCAGCGCCTAGATTCAAATTAGAGGCAGCTGGCCTCTGTTTCTGCTGTGTCCTTTTGAGGCAACTATAAGCACAGTATCTGTGGATTGCTTGCTGAATCTTAATAGGTGGCCCCAGAGGGGTTGGGTCTTGGGCTAAATTTGGCCTGCAGCTGAACCCCTCAGGACTGTGCCACTGGACACCTACTTCACAAATCCACACTAATAAGACCGGGAGATTTAGGAGCTTTACTTAGTACATAGAAACAGACACAGAAAGGCAGGCAAAATGGGAAGAAAACGAAGCAGAAACCATATGAGAGAACTAAACAGAGATCCAGATATAATGGAGTCAAGTAATCTAACAGATGCAGAGTTCAAAACACTGATTATAAAGATGCTCAATGAACTTAGGGGGAGTGTAGATAAATTCAGTGAGAACTTCAACAAAGAGATAAAAAACATAAAAATAGAAATAGAAATTATAAAAGGGAACCAGTCTGAAATGAAGAACACATTATCTGAGAAGTATATTAAATGGAATAAATGAAGAAATAAACAAAGTGAATAAAGAAAAGGATTAAACGCTCTATCTAGAAGATAGGAAAGCCAAGGACACGAATCAGAATGGCAAGAGATAAGATGCCAAGACTATAGAAATAATTTAAGGAGAATGTGGGACACTATTAAGGGTCCAAATATCCTTCTGATCGGCGTAACTGAAGAAAATCAAGATGTTGAACAGCTGGTTGAAGAAATAACGATGAAAAACTTCCCTAACCTGGGAAGGAAATGAACATAAAACTCCAGGAAGCTCAGAAAATTCCAAAAATCAGCGATCCAAAGAGGCCCACACCAAGACATATCATAATTAAAATGCCAAAGGTTAAATACAAAGAAAGAATATTAAAAGCAACAAGAGAAAAATAGATAGTTACTTATAAGGGAACACCCATAAGACTGGCAGCTGATTTCTCAAAAGAAACTATGCAGGACAGAAGGGCTCGGCACAAAACGTTTGACAAGATGAAGGCCCAGGATCTACAACCAAGAATAATTTATCCAGCAAAGTTATCATTTAGAGTTGAAGGACAGAGAAAGAGCTTCCCAGACAAAAATAAGCTAAAGGAATTTATCGTCACCAAGCCAGTATTACAGGAAATGTTAGAAGGACTTCTTTAAGAAGAAAAAACATGTATCAAAAACAGGACTAAAGAAAGGTAACAACTATATCCCTATCAATAAGTATCTTAAATGGAAAAGAATTAAGTGCTCCAACCAAAAGATAGAGTGGCTGAAAGGATAAGAAAACAAGACCCTGACATATGCTGCCTACGAAAGACTCACTTCAGATTAAAAGACACACACAGATTAAAAGGAAGGAGATGGAAAAAGATTTCACTCTGATGGACCTAGAAGGTATTTAAATCAGACAGAGAAAGATAAACACTATATGATTTCACTTATATGCGGAATCTAAGGAATAAAAAGAACAAAATGATCAAAAACAGACTCACAAATATAGTGGACAGTTTGAAGACAGAGGGGAGGGGGTTTGGGAGCTGGGAGAATGGGGTGAAGGGTTAAAGAAGTACAAATTAGTAGCCGATGGATGATCTCTGGGATGGGGAGTACGGCATAGGGAATACAGTTAGCATTAATACATTGGCTAGGTGGAGGGTCAGGGGAGGGAGGGATCAATTGAGGGGATCGTTTTACAAACTATATAGATGTCTAACCGATGTCTTGTATACTCAAAACTAATTAAAACAAATTTTTAAAAATTAACAATCTGGTGTTTGCCAAAGGCGAGGTTGTGGAGAGATGGGTAAAAAAGGTGAAGGGGAATAGTCAATAATACTGTGATAACTTTGCATGGTTACAGATGGGTACTAGACTTCGTGTGGTGCTCATATTATAAGACATATAAATGTCGAATAACTATGTTGCACACCTGAAACTAATATAATATTGTATGCCAACTATACTTTAACCTAAAAAAATTATTTTAAAAAGATAAAATAATAACAACAATGTATTTGATATTTAGAGCTTATGGGTAAGTGAAATGAATGACAGCAATGTTATAAGGGTTGAGAGGGAAGAATTGGAAATACTTTGTTATAAGGTACTTGTCCTACCCATGAAACAGTATAGTATCATTTGAAAATGGAATCAGATTAGTTGTAACTGCAAATTGCAAACTCTAGGAGAGACACTAAATGTTTTTGAAAAGAAGTATTGTTCATCACATAAACAGAGTAGACAAGCGGCTATTAGGGGCCAGTGGGTGGGAGAAATAAAGAAAAGTTAGTAAAAATGTACTTTCAGTTATAAGATGAATGAGGCCAGAGGATCTAATGTATAACGTGGTGATTATATTAATAACATTGTATAATTTAAATTTGCCATGTTGAAATACTGTTATACACCTAAAACTAATATAATATTGTATGCCAACTATATCTTAATAAAATAAGATTTTAAAAAGAGCTATCAAGCCATGAAAAGATATGGAGAAACCTTAAATGCATATCGCTAAGTGAAAAAGCCAGACTGAAAAGGCTACATACTATACAATTCCAACTACATGACATACTGGAAAAATGCAAAACTATAGAGGCAGTTAAAAGATCAGTGTTGCCCTGGGTTCAGATGAGAAAGGGAGAGAGTGACCCCAGGGGATTTTTAGGGCAGTGAAACTATCCTGTATGATACTGCAATGGTGCATACATATCATTTTGCACATGACATTAGTCAAAACCTATAGAACTGTGCAGCACAAAGTTCATACTTTGTTAATAATGTATCCATATCGACATCAACTATAACAAACATACCACACTGCCAGATGTTAATAATAGGGGAAACAGTACTGGGAAGAGAAAGTACTTTCTGTATTAACTACTCGATTTTTCTGTAAACCTTAAACTGTTCTAAAATTTAAAGATTGCTAGTTAAAAAGAATAAAAGCTAATTGGAAATTGAGTATATGAAGGAGGCTTGTTTACTATGATTTGCGCATAAGATCACAATGGTGATCTGGTGAGCTATTTTATTGTTGGTATCTAGGTCTCTCCTCTTGATGCGGTCAGATTCCACAGAGAAGGCTCTTCCAATTGCCTGCCTAGAGAATAAAGGCCTGGCTACCAGCATTTTAGAAGCTGAGTAAGGGAAAAGGGTTGGGCGATAACACAGAGGGGAGGCAGTCTTAGCATTCATCAGGCATAAATTCACTTCATCTAATTTCAGTATGGCACTCCTCTAATGTCTCTCGGTATAGGCATGCTCTCCTGAGAAAATATTCATCCGTGATGAAGAAGCAATCATACCTATCAGAATAGTCTGGAGACATCAGAATCTCAGTGCTTCTTAAACAACTTAAAAATAACTTCCTTTATTTTAGCACCCCACAGCACTCATTCCCAGAGATAGCTGGTATTTCTATTGGTGCTTCCACTATACAAATTGAGTTTTCTCACTGACAAGGAGTTTGCAAAATTAATTAGCCTTAGGTCCGTTTACTTACCTGCTTCCAAAACTGTGTTATTGTCCTTCAATTTTCCTTGCCACTGTGGGTTTATATATCTTGTAAAAACTCTTTTTACTCTTGTTTGGGAGGGAAATAAATTAGTTGCTGTGGTCATTGTTGTCTTTACCCATATGTTCACATCTCTAGTAATAACAAATAGAAAATGATGTGCATTTTTAAAATTTACAGGAATGATATCATATTTTTGGCAACTTCCTTTTTTTATCCAACAAGGTGCTTTATCGTGTTTATAGCTACAGGTATAGCTGACTTCCTTCACCTGACATTACATTCTATTGTATGTAATAATTTTATTTATTCCCATATCTAGCATACCTTTTTAATGTTTTCAATTTTCATTTTGCACACAAGCATTCTGTCAGGCTTCCTATACAAGCAACAGACATATATAAGTGTGTGTGAGTAAAAGAGAACACAGAGAAAGCTAGTGGAAATGGGAAAGAAGTAAAGACAGAGAGTAAAAGAAGCTCAAACTGAAGTTAATACAATATAATTTAGGTAAAGACAGAATAACTCAACAGAATGGTGAATATTCTGTGACTGACTTGAAACCTTATCCTAAAGACAGTTATATACATTTTTTAAACAAACAAGATGACCAAAACCTGGAATCCAATCTGATCCGTTTTTCTCTTTAAAGTCATTAAATATGAACAATTTCTGTTCCTCTTGAAGAGTCCTTTTAGAGCAATAGGATTCCATCCAAGAGGAATGCAAATCCTACAAGGACACCATCCTCTTAGATTTTCTTTAGATCCTCTATTAGAGCAAATCACAGCTATCATGTATTCTAGTGGCTGCTATAGGCACAGAGCCATTCAGCATTAAGATCATATTGAGTGCTTTTCTGCTTGGAGCAGGCATTGTCCTACTTCAACCATATATTGTAGTAACACTGAAGATACCTGACTTTATGGTTGGGTGAATACACTATCACCACTAAGGGCAGCATGGATATCACAGTCACTTGATGTCCCATGATCAAACATTCAGTATCTATGATAGGTGATCCTAAAGAGAGGAGGCTATTTTATCTATACAAGATACGAGGTACAGAATAATATTGTTTCATTCAATGTCTTTTTACTATAACATTGATGAGATGATATAGGAACTTAACTCTTGTTTATATTAATCAGCTTATGATACAATTGTTTTCTTAATAAGTCGTTTTGCCACAGTTCCAAAGAACCTGTCAATGACATTAAGTGAACACTTACTGTAATCATAATAGAATTCTCCTGTGTGACACACTTCTACATGGGAATTTAAAAACTATAAAATCAAAGGAAAACACATCATCTTGATCCCTCATTGAAATTTAAAGGATTCCAAAAACATTTAGAAATCCCATTCATTCCCTTCAGGATTAGTATTGCCTATGCTTCTAAATTTTATTCAGAAAAAATCACTTTTCTGAAATTCTGGCTTTAAAAAAACTGAAAAAAGAAGCTTTAAAGTTCACAATCTCAGAACTTATATAATTATTATGCCACAGGCATAATATAAACCATGGGATACAATTTATGAAAATCTTTCTGATATCAGTGGTGCATCTATAATGGCTAATTGGATAGTCAGTCCTTTCTGGCATTTTTCTGTGTAACATCACTCATGATCCACACTGGAGTCAAAACTCGCACAGCCACTTAGTCTGCTGATAGGGCTTAAAAATTTTAGAACATGTAATGGGAAAAGGATTCCTCTTATAACAATAACTTATTTTAAAAAAGAAAAACTTAAATGTGGAGGGTCTCTAGTGAGTTTTTTCACCGCGGATGTAAAAAAAGAAAACTTTAAAAAATAGAAATATATGCTTTGCTCTTCATCTATGAATTTAATGCAATTCAAATATAAACACAAAAGGATAGTGAAGGGAGGGAGATAACATAACGTTCATCTGGAAAAATAAACACATAATAATCAGAAAAGCATTGGAAGAGAGCAATGAAAAGAACTAGCCCTACTAGATATTAAAAATATTTTTTAAAGCTGTAATGATTAAAGAATACTAGTACTGGAGAAGAGATGGACCAATGAAGGAAATGGAGTCCACCTGCACTTCTTCAGTATTCTTCCCCACCACTCCTCATTGCTTACCCAGAATAACCTTGGACTTTTACATGACTGTGTTAATTTTGAGTCTAGTGTTTATTACACCAGTTTAGTCTACCTTAAATTATATGACCCACCTAGTGTAAGAATAATTAAAGTCACTATTTTAAATCAGACCTCACTGATTTAATTCTATATAACTCTGATATAAGGAAGAGTCGTGAGAACTACAGAAATTGATAAGTTGTATTCAGAGCCTGCAATGTGCTATCAGACCACAGGAAGCTTATGGAACAAAGGAAGATTCCCGCTGTGATTACTAACAAACTATTTACCCACACCATGAAAGGAAAGCAGAGTTTATAAGTCATACCCTACACAAAATAAACCCCACCATTCATTACCTATAGCCAGACAATGGGAGACCTACAGGACAAAGGCTGAGGTTACTAGCATGCCTTTCATGCTGCGTGCCCATACCATCAAAGGAAAATAGGTAAAGTCTTTAAACTATAATTCATAGAAACTAAAAATCACATGTAAATTGAATTCCTCGAGCACTCAGGGTTTGTCTCTCTCATTCTCTGTCTCTGAGAGGAGACCACGCTCTGTCTATGGAGCATTATTCCTTCTCTAATAAACTTTCCTTTTGTCTCTAAACTCTGGCATGCGCTTAAATTCTTTCCTGCATGCAGTCAAGAACCCTCCCTCTTAATGTAGGACTTGAGTCCCCACTTAGGAGTATTCTCCTTGTCCTGCATCAGCTCAATCAGCTTAAGACTGTATAGATATTTTTATAATTAGAAAAGCAATCTACCCCTCCTTATAATATGTAAGGAAGGATAAGTAAAATAAAATCATTTTAAAGTAAAATAAAAGCATTCAGATTGACTTTCTAGAACTGAAGAACCAAATATGTCACTATACTTACATGATACCTTAATAAATATTTGGAGCTATAAGTTTTCTTGTTAAAAAGCAAATATCAATGGCAATGCAAAATGGCACAGCCAGTTTGGAAAACAGTTTACCAGTTTTTTTGTAAAGTTAAACTATACTTACCATCCAATTTGGCAAAACAACTTCTAGCTACTTATGCAAAAGAAATAAAAGCATATTTTCATACAAAGTCTTTATTCCTAATAACCAAATACTGGAAACAACTCAAATGTCCATTAACTGGTGAATGAATAAACAAATTGAGGTATATTCATACATCAAAATTCTACTCATCAATAAAAGTGGAACAATCATCTCAAAAGCATTATTGCTGAGTGAAAGAAGCCAGATTCAAAGAGCTGCATACTGTGCGATTCTATTAAATTCTAGAAAAGTGCACTATAATAAACTGTAGTGACAGAAAGCAAATTGGTGGTTGTGGAGGCCTTCAGAGTATGAAAACATTCTGTGATTATGGGGATAGTTTTATGACCATTAATTTGCCAAAACTCATCAAACTGTACTCTTAAAATTTTATTGCATGTAAATCATACCTCAATCAAGTTAATTTTTTTAAAAAAGACAGCGGCAGCCATCTATGCCTAAGATTTACCTGTGTAGGAGGTCCTAGCTGGTTGATCTTCTGGCTTTGCAAGACTCTTTATCCCTCCTAACAGCACCAAGTCTCTGCCCTAACACACATTCTAGGAGTTACTGGGTATTAGAATATCCTACTCAGAAAGTTGACCTTGAGCCTAAGAATGTGAAATGACACAGTGTAATGGAGAGAGAAGTTCATTTCTGTGCTGAAAAGTTCATTTTCTATATTCACTTTGGTAACTAGGTGTTTGCTCAAGTAGTGCTCTAAAAATCCAGTTGCCATAGTGTCCAAATTTCTGTCCAGATGTTAGGTCTCCCTGATTAACCATGGCCACTAGAAACGCTTCTCAGAGCTAGTGGGATCCAGATGCCTCCCTTTTTAAATGCCCCATAGACCTAATTTGCCTTCAGCCCCAAGCCTACTAAATTGAGTCCTGGTAGGGCCTCCTCCCCTGTCTATACCATAGTTACTTCACAGAAATGACAGTGAAAGTAAACAAATCCTTTGGTCTGATTCCATGTGTGTTATATCTAGTAGATATTCCTTTAAGCTTCTGTAGTGAGAATGTAACCCTTTCTTAGTTTCTGGAGTTATTTCAAATTTACTCCTGATGTTTCGTATCGTTGGACATTTCAGTGGGACTAGATAGGGGAGGAGGTGGGTAGTGAGCTTGATGCGCGTGTTAGGTTACCAGCTCATCCAGAAATCCCACCCTACAAAAGTCTTGTAGCTAGACTCAAGTACAGTCTACTAAAAGTAGTCTTGAATCTACCATCCCAGTGATAATTAGCTGAGTGGGAGCAGTGCCCTGTACCAGTACCCAGTCTCAGTTCCACAACAGATGCCACTCTTAACTGCACAATCTTGAGAAGCTCTCTTAACACGCGTTATGGGGTGAATTGTATCCTGCCAAAAAAGACATATTGGAGTCCTAACTTTCATTGTCTCAAAGTGTGGCCAAAACCAGCATCTGTAGAGAACCTGGTAGAAATGCAAATTATTGACCCCCACCCCAGACCTCCTGAATGTGAAACTCAGAGTGGAGTTGGGCATTCTGAATTTTGGCGAGCTCTCTAGGAGATTCTAACGCAAGCTAAAATGTGAGAACCGCTAGGTTAGAGAAAGAGATCTGTGGCAGAGAGTTAAGATATTACAAAAAAGTAAACGGGAAGATACAGCAAGCCTCTTTCCAGAGGTTGCTTCTCCTGGATGACCTTACAGGAATCCTACGCTTTCCTCCCCTCCTGACCGCTGGCGGAGCTCGGGTGCTGAGTCCGCGGCGGAGAGGGATTGCCCCTCCCCGCCAATAACCTGCGCAGAGTTGTTTCATCTAGTTCTCTCTCCATACAACCCGCTTTCCTCTCTGTTCTAGCCACACCTGCCCTTGTCCCGCGACCGCCCCCAGGCATGGGCCCGCCCTCCTTCTCCAACCACCTCATCTAACTACCTCATCTAACTCGCCCCAGGTTCGCGCAGGTGGCAGCATAAGGCGGAGGTTGCAGACACCAGCGTCAGGGCGTGCCCACAGGACCGGGAGGGAATCGCGCCCCGCCCCCATCGCTCGGGCAGGAGAGCGACTTATGTCACCGCGGGATTCAGCACTCTTGGCGTCTCCGCCCCAAGTTCCTGCGGTCTCTGAGGTCCGGGCTTCACCCCAGGTACCTCACGCCTGCGAGAAAATCCTGCGGGTTTCATTTTCAAAGAATCCCTGCTGCTGCCTCTCTAGACTCGGCCTGTTTTAAGGACCTTTTCTTTCTTCCTACGCACGGAGTAGCCACAATCTTGAGCTCCACGGTAAGGAATATAAATTTTAATAAGGATGTTGAAACATTTCCCTTGTCTCTATCTCTGAGAAATAGAGCTAAGAGAAATCTCGCCTACCATAGATCTGTGTGGTAGAGCAAAACTTTATTTAACTGCTCATGCTAACCATACCTACAACTTTCTAATCAATGACAATAACAACAAAATACTGGATATTCTTTATAAGGAAGATGCTAAGGTGAATATGGCACTAAGAAGGAAGCCATGTGGTAGCCAGTTAGGAGAATTAAGTTTCCAGTCTTCAAATTTCCAATGGGAGATACTTCTGCAACCCATTATTACAAGGCTTTTATTTTGCTCACTTATTCTTTTAGGATGACACTTTAAAGTTCATATTAATGAAGCACCCCTCATTTATTATGTCGATAGAGTTTATCCTCAGTCTTCACTTTTCTTAGTATTCATAAACAGTGATCAATGGATGTAGTTCCATAGTGTAGCGGTTAGTACGTCTGTTTTACACACAGAAGGTCCTGGGTTCGCATCCCTGGTGGAGCCACGGTCTGTGGGCTACGGCTATGCCACCCTGAAAAAGCTGGATATCGGATCTCGGCAGTGTCAGTCCTGGTTAGTACTTGGACTCTTGAAAATGCACAAAACATGAAAGGTTGAAGACAAAGAATCAAAACTCAGTACAGAGCCCAGTTGGCTATTATCAGAAGGACTGTGGAAAATAGGCTAGAAAGAAAAATAGAATAAACAGAAATACATCCTTGGCCAAGTGGCAAAATCAGATGGAAATTTTGAATAGAAGCAAGTCTTCAGAGAAGGAAACGTAGCTATTAAATTCTTTCTGCCTGGCTTCTTAGTGGTAGATGTGAATCATGTACTTGAAGACCTTCCAGTTAAAGTAGGTAGGTTCATATACTACTGTGACTCCTACTGTCTTATAAACCTGGGTGAAAAGGAGAGTATAGGTTCATATGCTACTGTGAAACACCCAAAGCACCTAAAACAAGAGTCAGAAATCCAGAGTTCCTAAACCCCTAAGAAATCACAATTCTAAATGTTGCTCTTGCTAACAAGGTCAAATGAAAGAAAATCTCTATTTTCCTCCCATTCTCTCCCTTCATACTGGGTTGAATCCTTCACCTTACCCTTCTCTTGTAAGGAATAATTTGACTGTGGAGATTTACTTCTTAAATGGGTTGCTGAGGACAAGAACTTGAAACATAGTGACCCCTGTGCTATTTCCATGGGTTCCACCTACTTCCAGGCCATTTCCTGTGTACTAACAGGAATCTAGGAAAAACTGGGCGGAGATGGACTCATATGGGCTTCAGTATGAAACCTAGAGTGAAAAATCTTAGACATGAGAGAAAATCCATGAAAATTCTAACAGGGAGAGGACAAACTTTTTTGTTGTTGCTGTTTAAACAATCACTATTTAATTTGTAATTCTGTAGGTTAGCAATACTTGTTTGAGTTCAACTGGGCAATTATTCTGGCCTCCACTAGTCAGCCGATTGTCATCTGTAGACTGGTGGTAGCCTAGGATGGTCTCAGATGGATGGCTCATCTCTGGTCCAAGTGATCTCTCCTCCAGTAGACAATCCTGGGTTTGTTCACAAAGGTGAATGGGCAGGGTTCCCTGAGAGAAGGTAGAAGTGTGCAAGGCCTCTTGAGAGTCCTAGTGTACCTAGAACTGGCACACTGTTACTTCTACATTCTATTGGCCAAAGTATGTCCAAAGGTTGGCCTAGAGCAGGAAGCTAGACTTGATAGGAAGACCTGGTCACATCATACTGTAAAGGGTATGGGTACAGAAAGGGTGGACAAATGTTCAAACTGTCTATCATATCCGGTGTGAAATGATTTCATACAGAAGGATTGGATACATCAATCATAAAATGGACTCCAAATCTTCTTAAAATGATTAATGCTGTAAAAATATAGATGATGGTGGTAACAATAGGAGGCAATGTGCCAGTTCCACTAGGAAGACAAATGAGAGAGTTAGGAGATGGGTGGGACTGCAGTACCCATGGTGATACTAGCTGCCTGGTATGTATTCATGCCCAGCCTCATTTTTAGTTCCAACTCTAGGTGAGAAGAGAGAGGGCAAACTTTTCAATCCCAAAGATAAAGACAGAATCAGAAGGAAGTCACTATATACTTATTTAGAGAAAACTGAAATTTGCCCACTCACCAATCGCTAGGTAGATGCATCCCACCAGGTTAGAGATCTAAACCCCTTCCCTGAGAATAGTTCACACTCTCTCTCCCACCTGTTCTCATGGCTCATCCAGCTTTTTCTCTAAATCCTCCAGCACAGTCACCTCTCTCCTACTCACAAGGCAGTGCTCCCACACCCAGGCTTAGAGCATCTTGGGAAGGATGATCAGGAAGTGCTCCAGCACCAGCGGCTCCAGGATCTGCTCCTTTGTATATCTCAGGCTTCAGCTACTAGTGACAGCGATCCTAGAGCCCAGAGCCTGGAGCCAGCTCAGAGCCTGATGAGGACCAGGTATCTCTTAATGGCAAAACTGTCTGAAACACTGGCAAAAGATCTCCCTGGCATAGGGTTTCTTCTTTTGATTGCTGGATTCCTATTTCCAAATATATTCATCTTTCTCTACCTTCAGGATTAGAAGCCCCACAGGGTCCTGTGAAAGTTGGAGGAACCAAGCACCAGCTTCGATTGGCTTCATAGTCTGCTGAGTTGAAATAACCCCCACACACTCTCCCTGTTGAGAGATATTCCCCTTGAGGTTCCTCCTACTGCGGTAAAGAAGTAGGAAACAACTTTAATGAACAAGACAACCTAGACGCCAAATACATTCTGACTTAGGAAATCATGATTAGAAAAAAAAGATGTTAAAGTTATTTAAATACCACCAAAAGACAATTACCAGAGTAGTTGTCCATAAGCAATAAAGCTTGTAAGAGACAATAGATCACAAATCTGAATTCCCAGATGATGAAAGATTTTTTATTTTTCTGTTTCCCAAAGAATTTGACTTAATTTTGGGTCTCTTGTTTTGTTTTTAACACTTGGCCTCTAAAATCTATAACAAATGTTCATTGCTTTCTCTAACTTTCAATATAACCAGGTCACAGTCTAATTTTCATATTCTACTTCTTCTGTGGATGAAGCAGTGAATTAAACTCTCCCAGGAAAGGCTTGTAGAATTTTAAAACTTGTAGGGAAAAAAAACAATATTCCCTTTGCCTTTCTAAATTTTCAGATGGGACCCTGTAGCAAATGACAGATTAACAAGAGAAACACAAAAAGGTTTTTAACATTTACATATATACATGGGAGATACTCAAGGGAAAATGTGTGACTCTCAGAGCTGGCTTGGAAATCAGGCTTAAAAACCATCTTCAGCTAAAGACAAAGGAAAGAGGGTAGGGGAGGGACCAGTTATGGGTAGGCTACAAGAAAACATATGATAAACAACAGTAAAGTTTGTTGACTTCTGGTCAAGATGGCAGAGTATGTAGATGCTGTACTCGCCTCTGCCCGTGACCACATCAAAATAATTTATAACTAAATTACTGAACGATATAACATTGATAACCACCTGAAGACTAAATAAACAAAATTCCTATAACTAAAGATATAAAGAAGTCATGCCAAGACTGCCAGGAGGGACGAAGACATGGAATGAGAAGGTTTCACACCTACAGTGTGATGGATAAGATTCAAGAGAGAAATCTTATCTGCGGAGTTACCCCCTGAGGAAAAAAGAGTCCTACCCCCACACCAGGATCCGCAGCACAGGACACCAGTTCAGGAAAAAAGAAGTCTCCATAACATATGGCTGTGAAAACCAGCAGGGTTGAGGTCTGAAAAAGACAACAGGTTGCCAGATACCTAGGCACTGCAGGTCTTTAGGGGCCTATGCACAGACTCATTTCCTCACAAACTCACTCAGAGCTCCAGCACAGGGGCAGCAACTTAAAAAGTGCCTGGAACATACAGGGGAGGAACTGAATTAACTAGCTTTAGAGCAAGAGCTAAAGGGCCAGGGGCCAGGGCAGCTCTCTCCAGGATGGAAGTGCTAACAGGTAGCATTTTTCCTTTATTCAGCCCTCTCTCACCCAGCCAGGCATGATTGTTTTTTTGTTGAGACCTCCTTTCACCCAGCTGGTAGGCTCAGGTGGGCTCTAAATCTGAATCCTCATTAACCTGGCTAACACCCATCACCTCACCCTGGTGATTTCCTAAGACCATGCACCACCCAACTATCTTGCCCAGTTCAAACCTCTTTCAACGACCTTTCCAAACAAACTCCCTGCCTCAGCTCATGCTGTAGAATTTTCTAAAAACTCTTCAAGTTCCACAAACCCAAAGCAAGAAGCAGCTCGCCTTGGTGTGCCCTATACCTCTTGCTAAATGGACCCAAGACTGGCACTAGTGGCAGCTGGGCTCAATTCTCAACATAGCCTCTCCCAGGTGCCTTCAGGCTTGCAACAAGGAGCTACCAAAAGCAGATTATATTGCTTTTACCAGGTGGCCCCAGACCAGGCACAAGCAGTGGGTGACCTTGGCCTGCAGTGGAGTCCCTCACAAGAGGCTCAAGAACCAACACACCTAGTGGCTAATTTCAGACCATACCAGACAATCACACAACCAGCTCCACAAATGACATACCCAAAGGGCAGATTCAGCAGGTACCAGAGCCTCAGTAAAGAGAATCTTCAGTGTGGCATCAACCCCCAGCCAACAGCTCATTCACAGTTGTCAAGGACAACTCTCAAAGCCAGTGTACCTGAGGATCAATATCACCCACTGACATGCCAACAGCAATCAAGGCTCAACTACAATAAGGGGGCACACACAATCCACAACAAAGAACACTGCTGGAGCACCCAGCTCAGATGACCAGGATGACTGCACCACAGGGCCTCACAAGACACCTACTATACTAGGTCACTCTACCAAGACTGGGAGACACAACAGATCTACTTGATACATAGAAACAAACACCAGGGAGGCAGCCAGAATGAGGAAACAAAGAAACATGTCTCAAATGAAAGAAGAAGACAAAACTTCAGAAAATAAACTAAATGAAATGGAGACAAGCAATCTACTAGATGCAGAATTCAGAATACTGGTTCTAAGGACACTCAAATAAATTTAGAGACTAGTAGATGAACTCAGTGAGAACCTAAACAAAGAGATAGAAACCATAAAAAGAATCAGTCAGAAAAGAAAAATACAATAATTGATATGAGAACACATAAAATGGTATCAGCATTAGACTAGATGAAGCAAAGGATCAAATCTGTGATTTGGAAGACAAGATAGCAGAAAACACCCATTCAGAACAGGAAAAAGAATTTTTAAAAATGAGGATAGTTTAAGGAACCCCTTACATCAAACATGCTAACATTCACATCATAGGGGTACAGGAAGGAAAAGAGAGAGAGCAAGGAATTGAAAACCTATTTAAAAAATGATGCCTGAAAAATTCCCTAACCTGGTGAAAGAAATAGAGTCCCAAACAAGATGATCCCAGAGAAGCCCACACCAAGACTCATCGTAATTAAAAAGCCAAAGTGAGAATCTCGAAAGTGGCAAGAGAAAAGAAGATAGTAACATACAAAGGAGCTCTCATAAGACTGTAAGCTGATTTCTCAACAGGGAATTTGCAGGCCAGAAGGGATTTAAAGTAATGAAAAACAAGGACTTACAACCAAGATTACCCAGCAAGGATATCATTTAGAATCAAATGAGAGATAATTTCCCAGGTAATATAAAACTAAAGGAATTCATCACCACTAAATCAGCATTATAAGAAATGTTAAAGAGACTTCATTAAGAAAAAAGAAAAGACCAAAAACATGAATAAGAAAATAAAAAATCAAATACTTCTCATGGACAAAATGCAAACACAAAAAAATGGTGGATCAACTAATTACAAAGCTAATACAAAGGATGAAAGGGAAAAGTAGGAAGATCATGTGTAATTACAACAATAAATAAAGGGATAATGTATCGATGTAATATAAACAAAACCAACTTCATCTCTGTCCCAGATTTCATTTCATTTTTAAGTTTTGTGCTATAACCTTTGACCAACTTCACTGTCCTTAGCAAGCATATCAAAGCTTTCTAGTTGATGATTATCTGTGTTCTTTAAAATGTAACCATAAATATTTTTTGTCAGCAATAGCCAGAATGTCATGACAACTGAGAAAAATATCAAACTGGTAATAGTATCAATTTGAAGAAATCATTTATCACAAGACTACCAGGAAGTATGGCCCCTGGCACTACTGCATTCATTGTCCCTCTGTCTTGTCAATCATTAGCTCCAATCAAAACATATAAGGTGACTGAATGGATAGCAAATAAGACCCATACATATGCTGCTTACAAGAGACCCACTTCAGATTGAAAGACACATACAGACTGAAAATAAAGTGATAAGAAAGATATTTTATGAAATGGAAATGAAAGCAATCTTGGATAGCAACACTTATATTAGACCAAATAGACAAGGGCTGTAACAAGAGACAAAGAAGGGCATTTCATAATGATATAGGGATCAATCCAACAAGAGAATATAACAGTTGTAAATATCTATGAACCCAACATAGGATCATCTAAATATACAAAGCAAATGTTGATGGAAATAGAGAGAACAGTAATACAGTCATAGTAAGAGATTTTAACAATCTATTAATATCAATGGGTAGGTCATCTAGATAGAAAATCAACAAGGAAACAGTAACCTTAAATGCACATTAGACTAGCTGGATTTAATTTATATTTTTAAGACATTTCACCCAAAAACATCAGAATATACATTTTTCTCAAGTGTAAATGAAACATTTTTCAGGATAGACCACATGTTAGACCACAAAACGAGTCTCAATAAATTTGAAATCATATCAAGCATATTCTCCAGTCACAATGGTATGAAACTAGAAATTAATTATAACAGAAAACTGAAAAACGCACAAACATATGGAGGCTTAATAATATGCTACTAAACAATGAATGGGTTAGCAATGAGATCAAGAAAAAAATTAAAAGATATCTTTGGACAAATGAAAATGAGAATACAATGACCCAAAATCTATGGGACACAGCTAAAGCAGTTCAGAGAGAAATTTATAGCAATACAGGCCTACCTTAAGAAATAAGAAAAATTTGAATGAACAATCTAACCTTACACTAAAAGGAACTAGAAACGAAGAACAATGCCCCAAGTGAGTAGAAGGAAGAAAATAATAAAGATCAATGTGGAAATAAATGATATTGAGTCTAAAAGCACAATACAAAAGGTCAATAAAACCAGGAGGTGATTCTTTGAAAAGATAGACAAAATCGATAAACCTTTAGCCAGATTCATGAAGAAAAAAAGAAAATGGCCAAAATAAATAAAATCAGAAGTGGCAACTGACACCATTGAAATGTAAATGATTATAAGAAACTACTACAAACAATTATATGCCAACAAATTGGGCAACCTGGAAGAAATGGATAAATTCCGAGAAACATGCAAATTTTCAAGACTGACTCAAGCAAAAACAGAAAATCTAAACAAACCAATAACTACTAATAAAATCAAATCAGTAATCAAAAACCTCCCAACAACAACAAAAGTCTTAGATTAGATGGCTTCACAGGTGAATTTTACCAAACATTCAAAGAAAATTAACATTTATTCTTCTCAATCTATTCCAAAAAATTCAAGATAAGGGAAGGCTCTCAAATTCATTTTGCGAGGCCACCATTACTCTGCTTCCAAAGCGAGACAAAGACGATTCAAAAACAGAAAGAACAATGCCCAAAGTACTTGGCCAATGTACCTGATGAACATGAATGCAAAAATCCTCAACAAAATATTAGCAAATGAATTTAGCAATTCACTAAAAAGATCATACACTATGATCAAATGAGATTTATTTATGGGAGGCAAAGCTGGTTCAATATCCACAAATCAATTAAACATGACACACCACATAAAGTAAATGAAGGATGGAAATCATATAATCGTATTAATAAATGCAGAAAAATTATTTAACAAAGTCCAACATTCCTTTATGATAAAAACTCATAGCAAAATAGGGATAAAGGAAACATACCTCTATATAATAAAGGCTATATATGACAAACCCACAACTAACATCATACTCAATGGTAAAAAGCTGAAAGCTTATTATTTATGATCTTGGACAAGACGATGATGTCCACATCACCAGTTTTATTCAACAGAGTATTGGAAGTCCAGCCACAGCAATTAAGCAGAAGGAGAGGGAGAAGTAGGGAGTAGGAGACGGGGAGGATGATAGGAAGGAGAAGAAAGAGAAGGAAGAGAAGAGAAGGAGAAGGAGAAGAAGAAGAAGAGAAAAGAGTAGGAGGAGGAGGAAGGGGAGGACAGGAGAAGAAATAAAAGGCATCCAATTTAGAAAGGAAGAAGTAAAACTTTGCATATGACATGACACTATATAGAGAGAACCCTAAAGAATCCACCAAAAAAGCTAATAAATGAATTGAGTTAAGTAACAAGATACAAATTAACATTCATCGGTTGCATTTTTATACTCAATAACAAACTATCAGAAAGAGAAATTAAGAAAACAATCCCATTTACAACTGCATCAAAAATAATAAAATACCTAGGAATGAATTAAACCAAGGATATAAAAGACCTCTCTTCTGAAAACCATAAGCCATTGAAGAAATGAACTGAAGATACAAATAAATGAAAGCATATACTGTGTTCACGGATAGGAAGAATTAACATAGTTAAACTGTTCATATTATCCAAATCAATCCTCATCAAAATACTAATGGCATTTTTCACAAATTTTCTAAAATTTATATGGAATCACAAAAGGCCCCAAATAGCAATCTTGAGAAAGAAGAACAAAGTTAGAGGTATCCCACTACCTGATATCAAACTATACTACAAAACTATGGTAATCGAAACAGCATGGTACTGGCATAAAAAGACACATAGGTCAATGGTACAGAATCGAGAGCCCAGAAATAAACCCCCACCTATATAGTCAATCAATCTATAACAAAGGAGGCAAGAATATACAATGTGATGAAGATGTAGTCTCTTCTATAATGGTGTTGGGAAAACTGGACAGACACATGAAAAAGAATGAAACTGGATAACTTTCTCATGCCATAACCAAAAATAAACTCAAAATGAATTAAAGACTTAAATGTAAGACCTAGAATCATAAAACTCCTAGAAGAAAATATAGACAGTAAACTCTTTGACACCACTCTTAGTCATCTTTTTTTGGATATGTCTCCTGGGGCAAGGGAAACAAAAGGAAAAGTAAACAAATGGTACTACATCAAACAAGGTTTTGTATAACAAAGATAATCATCAACAAAATGCAAAGAGGACCTCCTGAATGAGAGAAGATATTTGTAATGATACATCTGCTAAGGGGTTAATATCCAAAATACAAAGGAATTCATACAACTTAATACCAAAAAAAAAAAATCCAATTAAAAAGTGGGCAAAGAACCTGAATAGACATTTTTCCAAAGAAGACATACAGATGCCCAAAGACATATGAAAAGATGCTCAACATAACTGATCATCAAAGAAATGCAAATTAAAACCACAATGAGATATTACCTCATACCTGTCAGAAGGGCCATCATCAATAACATAACAAACAGGACTCTAGAGGAAGATTGCAGGGTAAAAGCAGAGTAAAAGTAGAGTTTGCCTCCTCCCAGGTCTGCACTGAAATTACAACCAAAGTATAATCAATGTGGAGAATCACCTGAAGTCAAGCTGATAACATGTATGTATGATAATAAGAAGGAGCCACATTGAAGCCGAGTAGGAGGGACAAAGTCATGAATCGGGCTAGATCCGCACTCACAGGTGGTTGAGGAACACCGGGAGGGAGAGCGATGCTAAAGTGGCTCCCCTGAAGGAGAGGGGGATCCTGGTCTCGTTCAGGGGCTCTCCAACCCAGGGTCCCAGGGCAGGGAAGAGGAGTTTACAAAAACTCTTGACGGTAAAAACCAGAGGGGATTCTGGCTGTCTCAGTGAGACAGAAGAAGGCTGAAACCCTAGATGTCCCTTTGAAATGCCCAGGCACAGGCTCCCTCACCTGCGGATACTCACCTGGGGCACCAGTGGTGGGTCAGATGCTCGCACAAGATTCATACTGGAAAAGACTGCCTTTCTTGGCACCAGAACAAGGGCTGGAAGGGTAGCCACCATTGTGCCTTTGTCCGGTCCCCCTACAGGGCAATCTACTGACCACTCTAGCTTGCCGGTGCAGACCCCTCCCACAAGGCCATTAGGAAGCACTGGCCTAAGGGGATCAGCCTGCCCCACCCAACCTGCAGTTTGCCTGGGGCTTTCATTACTGGATAGCTGCCACGCCCTGCACCAGTTCAGGGTCAAATTCGCAGCTGGCAACCAGCACGGTGAGCATGCATTTCCGAGACAGTTTCAAGCATATCACTGCTGCCAACATGAACATGGATGGATCTCAGGGATCTGTGGGCCAGTCCCAGATAGCATTTTGTCTTGCTGTGATCTGTGACTTTTGTGGGAACAGGCAAATGGTTACAAAGTTGCAGCAAGATTGAGGCTGTATTGATCTGATAGCCAGAGTCTCCGGAGACCCGCCCCACCAACCCACAAATTGCTCCAGGAAGCCCATTAACAGTCACCCACCACCACCCTGTCCCTCTTCCTCAGTCTTCTAATCCACTCAGGCTAGTACAGGGTGGATACTACTGGGAAGGCAGTTGCAGGCAGACCTCTGCTCCCTACAAGAGCTGCAATATCGTGTGGGGGATCACAAGGGTCTGTGGGACCGCCCCAGATGGCAACTGGTCTCACTGTGATCTAGGACTACAGTGGGAATGTTATGGAAAAATCTCCAAAGCTCCAAAACTCAGACCAGCAAAAATCCAAGCAGTAACCCAGAGAGAAAGAGAACTCAGTTTTATTACGCCAGCGGTCCCAGAAGAGCTAGTGCTCTGAAAATCTGGGCGCAGAGCTTAGGGGCAATTTCGTTTTTATACCCACATTGTTACAGTTGGCATGAGCTGATTTACAGACCCCTGAAATTGCTATGGGCTGCGAGCAGTTACAGAGCACAGGATTTTCTAACAAGTACTAAAGCATTACTTCTTAAAGGAAGGGGATACATCTGTCTAAACACTAAAAGCAATATATCTTAAGGGGAGGGTGAGTTTTCAGTTGACCCTGAGATCTTTGGCCTATGCAGCAAGCATGTTTACAGAAGCAGAACAAAGGACTGATTAGAAATGTTGGACATTTAAGTGGGAAATTCCTCTTCAGGAACACCCAGGCACAGAAATTGCAGCAAAACAGGCTGTATTGGCCTAATGGCCCCTGACTCCCCGATATAACCACTTCACCAAAGCCACACGTGCCTGCAGCCCATTGACAGGCAGCCTCCACTGCCTTGCTTTTCTCTGGGGTTACGCATTCTGTGCAGGCAATAGACCTTGGCTAACACAGTGAGTGCATTTCAGAGAAAACAGTTGTAGGCAGACCACTGCTGCCTGTACGAGCTGCAACATCTCTTGAGGGGATTGCAAGGGTCTGTGAGACTGCCCCAGACAGTAATTAATCTTCCTGTAATATGTGACCACTGCGGGAACGTGAAGACACAGAAACTGAAGAAAACTGAGGCTATTGACCTGACAGCCCTTGACTCCCTGAGATCCTGCCCCATCCAATACACAAAGTGCCCGCCACACGTTGACAGGTAACTGACCCTGCCCTGGGGTAGCACATTCTGCACAGTCAACAAATTAGCCAGCAAAGTGAGTAAAGTTCAGAGAATACAGTGACAGGAAGATCATGCTGCCAGTACAAACACAGTATCACTTGTGGAGGTCTCAGGGGTTTTGTGGGCCCATCACAGATGACAGTAGGTCATGCAGTGATATCTGACTTTGATGGGAGCCCACAGTCCCAGAACTGGCAACAAATCTGGTGCTATGTAGGCCTGACAGCCCCCGTGTCTCACTGAAATGACACCCTCACCTAACCCACAAATTACCTATAGCAAGCCTGCTCGCAGGCAACTCAGTCCCATCTTGTGCTTTCCTTGGGTCCAAAATTCAATAGCAAATAATGGCACTCAGTTCGTGTGGCCCACACAAAGCCTGTTCATCCAGGAGAAGCATTCGATGGTGAGCCACAAACTCATACCCACAAGTTTCAGTAATTCTTAAACAGAGCTTGGGTGTTTGCAGACTCGAGGAGGGCAGCAGCTGACCTTGCTACAACTGGAAACTTGCAGTGACTTGGAATCACAGAGACAACACTGGCATGTAAACTGACATTGCAATGGCAGGGGGAAATTTACTCAATAGATCTAGGAGACTCTCAAGGTCCATGTACCACCCAACACACATATCACCCAGAGGTTCTTACAATTTCAGAGACTTAGGGGCAACTGACAGACAGCGTCAGGCCTTGAGGAGCACTGGTCCTTCTGCTAAACTGCCCTAGGCCATGTATGGGGCATAAACGAACCGCTGCCTATAGATCCAGCATAGGCAACAACCATCTGTGGTTTGCTTTGTAGCTCCCACCAGGTAGCCCTGAGCAATCAAATGCAGTGGCTGACCTAGGCCTACTGGGGAGCCCCTCCCAAGGGGCCATAAAACCAGTGTACCTGGAGGCTAGCACTAGACTACAGCAGAACAAGTTCTGACTAGTCCCATAAGTGGTACACACAAAGGGTGGTCTCAACAAGTACACAAGCTTGCTAGGGCAAATCACATTCATTGGGGTCAGCCACCGTATAGCAACTCATACCCTGTGGGCGCAGCCAATTCCCACAGTTAGTCAGCCTGAACGTTAATTCCATTCACTGATGTCCTAACACCAATAAAGGATTGACTACAACAGAAGATCACTCACAACCCACACAAAGATCACGTCCAGAGCACCTGGCACAGATGATCAGGGAGAGTATGCCACAGGGCCACACAGGACACCTTCTACATAAGACCATCTGGCAAAGGCTGAGAGATGAAACAAATATTCCTAACACATTTTTATGAACACAGAGAGGCTAATAAATTGAGAAAACAAAGAAACATTCCACAAAGGAAACAATAGAAGAAAGCTCCAAAAAAATAAGCTAAACGAAATGGAAGCAAGCAACCTATCAGAGACAGAGTTCAAAATAATAGTTATAAGGATGCTCAATGAACTTAGGAGGAGAATGCATGAGCACAATGAGAACTTCAACAGAGAGATAGTAAACATTAAAAAAGGACATAGAAACCATAAAAAAGAACCAGACAGAAATGAAGAACACAATAACTAAAATGAAGAATGCACTAGAAGGATTCAACAGTAGATTGGATGAAGCAGAAGATCGAATCAGTGAACTGGAAGACAAAGTAGCAGAATACACCCGATCAGAACAACAAAAAGAAAAAAGAATTTTAAACAATGAAGATAGTTTAAGAGACCTCTGGGACAACATGAAGTATAACAATATCTGTATCATAGGAGAATCCAAAGGAGAAGAGAGTGAGCAAGGCATTGAGAATATATTTGAATATATTTGAAGAAATAGTGACAGAAAACTTCCCTAACCTGGCAAAGAAATTAGACTACAAGTTCAGGAAGCACAAAGAGTCCCAAAAAGAGGAATTCAGACAGTAAATCCACACCAAGACACATCATAATTAAAATGCCAAAGGTTAAAGACAAAGAGAAAGGCAGCTAGTTACTTACAAGGATACCGCCATAAGAATGTCTATTGATTTGTCAATGGAAACACTGCAGGCCAGAAGGGACTGGCAAAAATATCCAAAGTTATGAAAAACAAGAATCTGCAACCACAAATACTCTACCCAGCAAAGCTTTCTATTAAAATAAAAGGTGAGATAAAGGGCATCCCAGACAAGGAAAATCTTAAGGAATTCATCAACAAGCCAGTATTACAAGAAATGTTAAAGAGAATTATGTAAAAAAAAAAAAAGGGGGGGGGGAGGGCTAAAAGAAAAAGAGAAAAACAACTATGAATAATAGAATGGCAGTAACTATGTACCTATCAGTAATCACTTTAAATATAAATAGATTAATGCTCCAATCAAAAGACACGGGTAGCCAAATGGATAAGAAAACAAGACTCATACATATGCTGTCTACAAGAGACCCACTTCAGATCAAATGACACTCACAGGCTGACAGTAAAGAGGTGGAAAAAAGATATTTCACACAAATGAAAATAAAAAAATAAAATAAAAAGCCAAGGTAGCGATAGTTAGATTAGATAAAATAGACTTTAAAACAAAGTCTACAACAAGAGACAAAGAAGGACATTACATAAAGATATCAATAATCAAGAGGACATAACCCTAATAAACATATATGCACTCAACATAGGAGCATATATAAGGAAATTAGTGACTGACATAAAAAGAGAGATCAAAAGTAATACACTCAGACTAGGAGACTTTAACACCCCACTGACACCAATGGGCAGATCTTCCAAACAAAAAATAAACAAGGAAACAATGGGCCTAAAAGGCACACTAGACCAGATGGATTTAATAGATCTTTTCAGAGCATTTTACCCCAAAGCAGCAAAATATACATTCTTCTCAAGTGCACATGGAACATTTTCCAGGATAGACCACATGTTAGGACACAAAACAAGTCTCAATAAACTTAAGAGTGAAATGATATCAACCGTCTTCTCCGATCACAATGGAATGAAACTAGAAATCAAGAAAAACACTGGAAATACACAAACACATGGAGGCTAAATAACATGCTACTAAACAGTGTATGAGTTATCAATGAGAGCAAGGAAGAAATCAAAAGATACCTACAGACAAATGGAAATGAAAACATAGCAACTCAAAATCTATGAGATACAGCGAAAGCAGTCCTAAGAGGGAAATTCATAGGAATACAGGCCTACCTCAAAGAACAAGAAAAAGTTCAATCTAACCTTACACTTAAAAGAACTAGAAAAAGAACAGCATACAAAGCCCAAAGTGAAGAGAAGGAAAGAAATAATAAAGATCAGAGTAGAAATAAATGAAATAGAGTCTAGAAAAACAATATAAAAGATTAATGAAATTAAGGGCTGGTTCTTTGAAAGGATAAACAAAATTGACAAACCCTTAAGCAGACTCATCAAAAAGAAAAAAAGGAGAGAGGACTCAAATAAATAAAATCAGAAATAAAAGAGGAGAAATAACTATGGACTCCACAGAAATACAAAGGGTCATAAGAAAATACTACAAGCAATTATACACCAACAAATTGGACAATCTTGAAGAAATAGATACATTCCTAGGAACATACAGTCTCCTAAGACTGAGTAAAAAAGAAACAGAAAATCTGAACTGACCAATTATCACCAATAAAATCAAATCAGTAATCAAAAACCTCCCAAAAAACAAAAGTCCTGGACCAGATGGCTTCATAGGTGAATTTTATCAAAAATTCAAAGAAGAATTAATGCCTATTCTTTTCAAACTATTCCAAAAAATTCAAGAAGAGGGAAGGATCCTTAACTCCTTTGTGAGGCCACCATTACCTTGATTCCAAAACTAGACAAAGATGTTACCAAAAAAATTATAGGCCAATATCTCTTATGCACATTGATGCAAAAATCCTCAATGAAATATTAGCAAACTGAATTCAGCAATACATTAAAAATAACATATACCATGATCAAGTTGGATTTATTCCTGGGATGCAAAGTTGGTACAAGATCCACAAATCAATTAATGTGATACACTGCACTAACAAATCAAAAGATAAAAACCATATGATCATATCAATAGATGTAGAAAAAGCATTTGACAAAATCCAGCATCCATTTATGATAAAAACTCTCAGCAAAGTGGAAATAAAGGAAACATACTTCAACATAATAAAGGCCATATATGACAAACCTACAGCAAACATCATACTCAATGGGGAAAGGCTAAAAGCATTTTCCTTAAGATCAGGAACAAGACAAGGATGCTCACTTTCACCACTCCTCTTCAACATTGTGTTAGAAGTCTTGCCCACAGCAATAAGACAAGAAAGAGAAATAAAGCTATCTGAATTGGAGAGGAAGAAGTAAAACTCGTTATTTGCCGATGACATGATACTATATACATATAGAACCCCAAAGATTCCACCAAAAAAAACTGTTAGAACTGATCGATGAATTCAATAAAGTAGCAGGATACAAAATTAATATTTAGAAATCAGTGGCATTTTTATACACCAATGATAAACTTTCAGAATGAGAAATTAAGACAACAATCTTATTTACAATTACATCAAAAACAACAAAATACCTGGGAATCGAATTAACCAAGGTAAAAGACCTGTTCTCAGACAATTATAACTCATTGAAAAAAGAAATTGAAGAAGATACAAATGAATGGAAGCATATACCGTGCTCATGGATAGGAAGAATTCACATCATTAAAATGGCCATACTACTCAAAGCAATCTATAGATTCAATGCAATCTCTATCAAAATGCCAATGCCATTTTTCAGAGAGTTAAAACAAATAATCTTAAAATTTATATGAAACCATAAAAGCCATGGCAATCTTGAGAAAGAAGAAAGAAATTGGAGGTGTTACACTACCTAATATTAAACTATACTACAAGGCTACAGTAATCAAAACATCATGGTACTGGCATAAAAATAGATACATTGATCAATAGAATAGAATAGAGAGCCCAGAAATAAATCCATGCCTATATGCTCACTTAATATATGACAAAGGAGGCAAGAATATACAATGAGGTAAAGATAGTCTCTTGAATAAATGGTGTGGGGAAAATTGGACAGATACATGCAAAAAAATATACAAAAATAGTCTCACAATAGATTAAAGTCTTAAACGTAAGACCCAAAACCATAAAAATTCTAGAAGAAAACATAGGCATTATACTCTCTGATATTGCAAACAGTAATTTCTTTTTGGATGTATCTCCTCCAGCAAGGGAAACAAAATTAAAAATAAACAAATGGGACTACATCAAACTAAAAAGGTTTTGTACAGCAAAGGAAACCATCAGGAAAACAAAAAGACAACCAACTGAATGGGAGAAGATATTCACTTATGATACATCTGATAAGAGGTTAATATCCAAAATATATAAAGAACTCATACAACTCAACAAGAAAAAAAAAAACAATCCAATTAAAAACTAGGCAGAAGACCTGAACAGATATTTCTCCGAAGAGGAAATACAGATGGCCAATAGACATGTGAAATAGACTTATGAGATGGTCACTAATCATCAGAGAAATGCAAATTAAAACCACAATGAGATATTAACTCACACCTATCAGAATGGCTATCATCAATAAATCAAAGAACAACAAGGGTTGCCGAGGATGTGGATTAAAGGGAATTCTCATACACTGTGAGATTGCAAATTGGTACAGCCACAATGGAAAACAGTAGGAAGGTTTCTCAAATAATTAAAAATAGATCTACCTTTTGACCCAGCAATTGCACTTCTGGGCATTTATGCAAAGAAAACCAAGACAATAATTCATAAAATCAATTTACAATAGCCAAGATATCGAAGCAACCTAAACAGACGATTGGATAAAGAAATTATGGTTCATATATACAATGGAATATTACTCAGCCATTAAAAAAATGAAACCCTACCATTTGCAATGACATGGATGGACCTAGAGGTTATTACGCTGAGTGAAATAAGTCAGACAGAGAAAGATAAATATCGCATGATTTTACTTATATGTGGAATCTAAGAAGCAAAAAGAACAAACTAATCAAATATAGAGGACAATCTGGTGATGGCCAGAGGGGAGGGGATTTAGTGGGCTGGGAGAATGGGGTGAAGGGTTAGAGAAGTACAAATTAGTAGTTGATAGATGGTCACGGGGATGAGGAGCACAGCTGTTGGGTGAGGAGACTGACGAACAAGATGGATGCAGTCAGTCTCCCTTCCAGCAAGCCATGCAGTTTCTGGGAAGCCTTAGCTACATCTTCCCTAGTGGCCTTAGCTACAATGTCCCAGGTGGCCTTAGATACAGCATCCTATTCAACCTGTAGATTGTGATTGATTATAGTATCTGGCCTTAAGCCACTATTATGCCCCTTGTTATAAGAACAGCCCTGCCTGTGCAGGCTGAGGGGAGCTGAAGCTATGCCTGAATAAAGCTATGTCACATCTACCCATGGCTCCTCGCATATTCTTCCAGCTGCCAGAACTCTGCACCCCAAGCTTTGGTACCCTGAAATTGCAGAACAATGGCATAGAGAATGTAGTTAGCATTAATGTAATGGCTAGGTGGAGAGCAAGAGGAGAGAAAAAGCAATTAGGAGGATCATTTTATAAACTATGTAAATGTCTAATCAATGTACTTGAAACTAATAATAAAATAAAATTTAAAAAAATAACTCAACAAATAACAAGTGTTGGTAAGGACGTGAAGAAAAGGGAACCCTCATGCCTTTTTGGTGGGATTGTAAATTGCTGTAGTCGCTCGGAAAATAGTATGGAGGTTTCTTTGAAAATTAAAAATAGAACTACCATATGACCCAGTAATTCCAGTTCTGGGTATTTTTCCAAAGAAATTCAAAACACAACTCAAAAAGATACATGCAGCCCTATGTTCATTGCAGCATTAATTACAATAGCCAAGATATGGAAGCAACCTAACTGTCCATCAATAGACAAAAGTATAAAGAAAAGGTGGTACATATATACAATGAAATATTAATCAGCCATAAAACAGAATGAAATCTTGCCATTTGCAAAACATGGATTGACCTAAAAAGTATTATGTTATGTGAAATAAGTCAGACAGAGAAAGACAAATACCCTTGAGTTCACTTATATGTGGAATCTAAAAACAAATAAATAAATGGGAAAAAAAGACAGAAATAAACTCATATATACAGAGAACAAATTGATGGTTGCCAGATGGGAGGGAGTTTGGAAAGAAGAGTAAAAAAATAAAAGGGATTAAGATATACAAATTGCTTATTATAAAAACAGTTACAGGGATGTAAAGTACAGCACAGGGAATATAGTCAATAATATTATAATTGTATGGTGTCAAATGGGTACTAGACTTATCGGGATAACCATTTCATAAGTTATATAAATGTCTAATCGCTATGTTGTACACCTGAAACTAATACGATATTGTATGTCAATGGTAACTGAAATTTTTCAAAGAAAAAGAGTAAGGTATTTTACACAGATTGTGCTTTTTCCATTGTTACAATTTCCTGTGAATCAGTCATCCTTCTCTTCCTGGTACCAAAAGGTAGACACCTTACGAAGGGTAATTTCTACTCTGTTTTCAGAGCTTCTCCTTTGTTGTTTCTCAAAATAATCTTTATGCCAAAGAAACTAATTTTGGGGTGTCATATTTGGCCACCCTTCAAACTCATGCCTTATTGTGATCTACTTTCCTATTGTAATCTCTTGATTGTGACCAGATTTTGAAAAGAATAAAAATCTTATAATCTTTCCCTCCATTGCATGTAAGGACACTTTCCAATTTCCTTGAGCTGTCCAGATCAAATTCCCCTCTCCAAGAAGTTTCTCCAGGTCAAGAACTACATTGTATATTTTATCTCTAATTCTCCTCTTAGATATTTCAACTGATATGGGCTATAGATATATAAGACCTCACCCAGTTCCAGCATAGAGATTGAGATCCTTAGTATTACAAAGTCAAGATTACAAGATAAAAAAAAAAAGGATTATAAAGTCAAGCTTTCTGTGATCTAGTCATTTCTAATCTCCCTAGCTTTCTTCCCCTACCACATCCTTGTAGCAAACTCTTCACAAATATTTTGAATAAGTTTAGGACCCTTTAGGCCTTTGCACATACTGCTCCTTCTGCTTATATCAGACTCCCCATCATCAGGGCTTCTTTTCTGGCTTTTGTAGGGGAAAAATAAACTTTCCTCTATCCTCAAGGTTCTTCTGACTGGGTCTAATAATCAAATAGGCATGAGATAGATTAGCAAGAGAAAATAACCAAATTAAATACATACACATGGATGGAAACCTATGTACTTGAGAGAGTCAGAGACCCCCACATGAATGAGAGTGTTAGAGATAGAAAGGGGGATTGAGGTATATAAGAAAGACATCCTCAGTTAGGGATGAGGTAAGGTGCTTTGGGAGCTTCAAAAGTTGATTGATTGCAGGAAGATAAGAAGAGCAGATCTTTAGTAAATAGAAGTTTGCCCTGCCTTATAGATAGGTGAAAAGTTACCTCTGATAATCTTATATGGGCAAGGTCTCTAATTCAAATTTTTCTAGGTAGTTAAGGGAAGGGGCAGAGGGGGGCAGAAGTTTCTCTTGAGCCTGTGGCCAAAGTTCCCTTTAGCTCAAAAGAGGCTGTATACCATTAAGTACATCTTGGGGTGACTGGTTCTGGACCTCCACACTTTCTCCTCCTTATACTGATGCCTTAACTTGGCACTTCAAGGAAGGTTTCTCTTCTTTAACACTTATTACACTGAACTGCAAGTGTAGTGGGATGCTTTCTTCAAGGAGTTCATCTTATGTTTTTTCAGACAGTTAAGTAACATTGAGAGGTTGGGGTCTCCTTGGAAGTTTCAAAAAAAGAGGATTTAACAGGCACCTCACATATAATTGCCATTTGAAAATGGAGTGGGTAAGAATTAATTTTGTGAAAGCTTTTCAGAGGTTATTATCTTTTATTTCATCAAAGAATCAGAAATGTGAACATTGCAGGGAGAAGTAGGGTAAATCCAGACATACAAGATGGATTTTGGATAAGAACCCACAATTTTCTTAGAGAATTTTGAAAGGCATTTATAATCTCTTTTCTTTAAATAATCTGTAGTTTATTTTTCTTAGAGGAAATAATTTTGTGGAGATGAAATGTGCAGGAGAGTGCAGGATTCCAGAGTTAACAGGGGACTGGCAGGAAAAGGAGAAAGAAAATGAAAAAAGGTAGAAAGGAAGTAAGAAACAAAGAGGAAGCTTTCACAGAGGAGATTATTAGGTCAATGTCAAGGATCATTTAGTTTGGTGGATAATATTTCAAACCATAAATGATTGTATTAGATAGAAATTTAAGTCATTTTCCCTCCTCTTTCTTATTTTTTTCTTGTGATCACGACCTTGATGTTAATGAAAATTTTAAAACCCTGAAATACCTAGATGTGAAGAACTTGCATGTAACAATGCAAATTTCATAGATTTGCTCAATAAATGTTTGCTATTATTACATACAAAAAGGACACTGGCTGTAGAATTATTTCAAATTGGAGAGTGCTTGCTGAGATGTGGTGAGATACCCAAATTCTCCACTTTTTAATAAATTCAACTCTAAAAATCAATTCTATGTGATTATATTAACTAAATACTAAAAGGGAATGTTAAACTAAAAAAATTTAACTTCCACAGCTAAAAGTCTCTTTGTAAGGAAGGTTTTATTGAGCCAAAAATACTAGCTAAAAGACCCAGTTTGGGCATGCCTACGAAAAGAAGACAACATGTTCATTGTCCCAGAGTTTTGCAGTTGTTTTTATACATCAAGCAGGGAGAAGGAGGAAGAAGGAATTCTGAATTTACATGGGCTATAGGCAAAGGAGTGGAGGGAGGTGAAGTGGCATAAGTTCTGAGCTAGCAGAATCCACATGAAGAAATGTCTGCTATTGCAGATTAGCTGGGACAGCAGTCCAGAAAGCCCATGTGTAAACACATGGAGACTCCTGGAGTTAGATGGTGCCTGGCTAAAGTAATCTGTGGAAATGGTCACCTGGAAATTAATCCAAAATTCCAAATGGCAAAACACGGATGTGAGAAATCCTTTGTTAACAGGTCAGTAGCTATTAACAGACAAGCAGTTCTGTCTCTTTTCCTCATTCTCTGGCTGCTGTAATTTAATTTAAAACATCTCAGAATTTTCTCCTTATCAGAAAGCATGTGTTTAGTTTTGAAGGTTATAATCACATCTTTCTTCCATGTGAATTTTGTCAGAAAAAGATGTGAGTTTAAGATAGGCAAAAAAAATAAAAAATAAAAAATAAATCCTGCGTACCTTGTCTAGGGCAACTGGCCTAGTAGATAGTAGACTGGTATGCTATAACAAAAATATCGTAAACTGGATGGCTTAAAAAATAAAAATTTGTTTCTTATTGTTCTGGAAATTGGAAAGTTCTCTTTGGGCTCTTGTGAAGAAGAAGGAGGCTGGATGCAGAAGGCTGTCTATCTGGTTGCAAAGGCTGTCTTTACTGTGTCCTCAAGTAGAAGAAAGCAGAGTGAGGAAGCAAGCTATCTCAGAATTCCTATAAGGACACTAATCCCATTCATGAGGGTTTTACCCTTATAACCTTATCTAATCCCAATTACCTTCCAAATGATGCAGAACAAGGTGAATTTCCTCTGGGAGGCACAGAGACGAAGCCCTGCACCAAGAGAAGAAGGTCTTTTGGCAGAGAGTGTAGAAAGAATTCAAACACATGCCAAAGTTAGTCAAAAGGAAAGTTTATTAGAGAAGGGGTAACACTCCACAGACAGAGTGTGTTCTCCTCTCAGAGGCAGAGAGTAAGAGCCTAAGAAAGACTTAGAGGAACAGAGACAGAGTAAAGGCACTGAGAGTTTTTGGGGAATTCAGTTTACATATCATTCTTTAGTTCCTGTGAGTTACAGTTTAAAGACTTTTTTTACCCATTTCTTTTGATATGGACTTACAGTGAAGAAGGGGAAGGGGAAGAGTACATAGATGAAAAGGTAAGAATATTTAGCGTGAAAGGCCTGCCAGCAGTTCCCAGACTTTAATACATAGGTTCCCCATGGTTTTAGCCATAGGGAATAAACAATTTTATTTTGTGTAGGGCAGCCACTTAAAGGCTCTGTTTTTCCTGTTCTTCCTTCACAGTGTGGGGAATGGATTATTAGCAATTCTAGCAGAAATTTTCCTTTGTTCTGCAGGTGTTCTGGCTGCAGCGCTGATCAGCATATTGCAGTCTCTGAATATAGCTTGAATTAACATTTTAGTTCTCTTTCTTCCTCCTACATTACAAAGACCCTATTGTTAGGTAGTTAGTTAGACATGAGTCACAGGAGCCACCTTTATGATACACAAAAGAATGTAATAGAGAAAAAAAAGACATTAATTTTTTGTGTAGGGAGATTTCATATTTTTCAACTTCATGTTTTTCAGTTTTTTAAAAAACTAAAATATATCATGGTATGTTAATATAATATTTTATAATAATATAAAATATTAACATGCTTTCGATGAGATTCCTCCCACCCCATATTGAACTCTTCACTATGGAAACTTTTAAGCACACAAAAATGAAGAAAATATACAGTGAACCCTACCCCCCCATACCATCTCCCAACTTCAATATATGGTCAATCCCATTTTGAATATAGCCTCATCTGAATTTCACCCCCATCCCTGTAGTTTAAAATAATTTTTGGAGCTTTTCAAAATTCCTCTTGTAGAAATGTTAGGTGGTCAGGCAAGAATGACAGGAGCGAAGGCCCAGCTCTGTAACCACAGAAACTTTCCTTGAAGACCTTCCATAAGTACCTCTCAGAAATACCTCCCTTTTGGGGTTACAAATTACCCTAAATCCTAGAGCTCAAAGGCCATAAAAGTTGCTGGCTGGCTAAACCAGCCAAAACCGCATGTGCAGAAAGTACTGCCTTTAACTTCAGCCTCATTCTATCATCATGACTATGCCTGGAAGTTCATGAATCTAATTATAACAGACTGATTTCTGGGCAAGCACATGCGCAGTAGGCAAAGAGCCATATAGCAGCCAACTGTCAGTCAAGGTGACTTCACATACAGGTCATCTAGGACCTCCCATCACGGCCCAGACTTTCTCATTTCTGCATTGTTACAGCGTTCCTGGCTGGAAACCCGCCCCTTCCTTTGGAGTATACTGTCTTATATGTTCACTAAGAGAGGAAGCATCTGAGAAATGCAAAGGGAAGGGCTTGCAGAAATGACTAACTCAGCCGGTTATAGATTAACCACATCCTGTAGATCTCTGAATGGTCTTCTGGAAACTCTTGTTATACCTACAAGACAAAACGATCGATAAATAGATAGGACTGGTGGTCCAGGAATTCCTTCCTCCTTGCAACCCCCACCTGAAACTCTCCCTCTCCATCCTGAGTCATGAAGTGCACATAGAACCTCAGACAAAGGAATCACGTACCCCTTGCATGACACTGCAGAGGTATATAAGCTGTAAGAAATCTAAGGAGAGAGAGCTCATGCTTTGGTACTGTTAAAGCCTCACACACTCTGCCGGCAATAAATTATCCTTCCCCCAACAAAGTTGTCTGAGTGTCCAATTTCTTCCATTGGGTGTCACTTCCTGCAACATCACCTCCTAAATTCCATAGGGCTGCAGCCTTCCTTAGCAGGGCCTGTCTCCTTCCAAAATGTACTTTCAATAAATCTTACTTTTTCTCAATCTCACCAACCTGTAATTCTTTACTGCGTTGGTGGAGCAGAACCAAGGAACAATAACACATGCCACCATCCACCATATTCCACTATCCACCTCCTCATCCTCCCCCATGCTACTGGGCCTACCCGGATTTCACATCACCCCAGTGGTGACACCATCTCCTAATGCCATCACATTAAGGGTTAAGGTTTGAACATGTTAATTGGGGGGGGGAAGTGACAAATATTCAGTCCATAGAGCAACTTCCGTTGATTTTGAGGTATCTTATGACTTTTTAAGTTGTAGGAAACTTATAACAATGCAAATCATTTTCATCCACAGAAATACAAAGAAATCGTGTCCAGTAAAATGGAATCAATCGTTGTCCTGAAAATTGACAACTTAAAAAAATCTATTTCTAAATTTATTTCAGCATTCCAGATTGTCTATAAATATGTAGTACTTTGATTTTTTTTTTTTTAACCAATTGTAATGTCTTTCTGGTTGTTACATTATTTCATGAATTAAATAGTCTTTGACACATTCATTTCTATTTTTATATGAAAGTCATAATTTTACTTTTCAAGAATCCTTTATCAATTTGGTAACAATTAAGGAATATACACCAGTGGCAGAAAAAAATATCAGCTTTGTAGCTGGTATATGTAAATTGCCGAACATGGTTTTAATGTAGGGAGGAGGCAAGAGAATTAAAATGTTAATCAAACCACAATCACAGACTGCAATATGCTGATCAGCACTGCAGCCAGGCCAGGAGGACACCTGCAGAACAAAGGAAGATTTCTGCTTGGATTGCTAACAACCCATTCCCCACACCTATGAAGGGGAAACAAGAACCAATAGACTCATTCTCTATGGCTAAAACCATAGGGAACCCATGGATTAAAGGCTGGGAACTGACAGCAGGCCTTTCAGTCTACACATTCTTACCTTTTCATGCTAGATACTATACACCTTCCTCACTGTTTATCTATATCAAGGGAAATGTGTTAACAAAGTCTTTTAAAGTATAACTCACAGGAACTAAAGAATGATATATAAACTGAATTCCCTGAACACTCGGCCCTACTGACTGTCTTTCCATGTCCCTCTTAGTTCCTCTCAGTGCCTTTACTCTGTCTCTCTCTCTCTGTCTCTCGCACTGTCTCTCTCACTCTCTGCCTCTGAGAGGAGACCATGCTCTCTGGGGAATGTTACCCCTTTTCTAATAAACCTTCCTTTGACTCTAACTTTGGCGTGTGTGTTGAATTCTTTCCACACTCTCCGCCAAAGGACACTCTTCTTCTCTTGGCACAGGGCTTGGTCTCCCCGCAACTTGGGGAAATTTGCCCTGTCCTGTGTCAGTTTTGAGGCAGGACAGGCAGTGAAGGGAAACCCCCACTCATTCCAGGATATGGCTCTGAAAATATTTCCTTTCTTCAGACCTCCCCCAGTTTTAGCCCTGGCAGGGAGTAAATAAGCCAAGATCCATCTTTTCCAGCCTAGATGCCATCTTTGGCTAAGGCATGACCTTTGGCTAATTATAATATCATTATGATCTCATCTCCAGCGCAAATATTTCAGCTCCCATCATGCACCTGAAACCATGACAGTTCCGGAAACACCATATGAGGAAGAAAACGCAAGAACCGAGCTGCCTGCCTACTGGGAGGAAACAAGGAGGTTACATCAGCACTATGTTTTCCTGGGTTCTGCCTCTGGGAAAAACAAAATTTTTATAACCAGCCATCTTGGGAAAAACTCTCAGAAACACGCATTCACTCTCTTTATCTCTCAAGCTTGCACTGCCCCCCGCCACCCCCAATCTTGAGTGTGTACTTTCGCTTTAGTAAATTTTGCATTTTCCTGTTTGCTGTTTTCCTTGCCCTCATATTCTTTCTTGTGGAATAGGACAAGAATCTGGTCACTGGACCCTGGCACCATCCAGCCGTTTATCTTACCCTTTAATTCTTTCTTGTGGAATAGCACAAGAACCTCAGTTTGGATCTGAAGCTAGAATGAGCTTTCTCTGCTCCTTTTCCCCATGTCTAGACCTAAAACCCAGTATACATACTCACCTAGCAACTCTGTAAAGCTGCTAGATACCCCTAAAAACCACCAGTGCAAAGGGCTAAGGGATACCACAAAAGTGAAGTTCGACATTAATGCCATCCAAACAAGAAATGTGGATCAAAGAAAGTAAACTCCTGTAGACTTTTACTCACATGGGAAAGAAGAGAGTGGATGAAGGGCTGAATAACCTTCTCAATAATTCCAAGAGGCACTTGTGAGTGAAACAAGAAGGGGAAATTTCCTCTTAAAAATAGTTTTATAAAAATTTTGTAATTATGTTTAAAATTAAGCTTTTGAATTCCAATATGATAGTTACATGAAAAGTCATTTATGATAGCATCCATGCTTCCTTTTCTTCTAGAAACTTCTGGGAAAATAGCTGCTATCTCCTCTCCCTTATACTACCTTCCTGTCTTTTTCCAACTCACCCAGTTCCCCAGCAGAAACTACAAATTCTTCCAGAGTCTTCAGAGACACACTTGTCTATACCCTGAAATTGAGTTTATGAGGGCAGTGGATATGCATGCATATGATATATTGCACTGTACATTTGTGTATTTAATAATATAATAAAAATCTTGTGAGAATTGGTATCATTTCCCCTCCTAAAGCTTTTATATTTCATTTCATATTTTACTTAACCACAGTTAGGAACTCCAGGGAGTTGAACCTGTTTGGTAGTACTTGAAACCATTTGGTTCCAGCCATCTGACTTCAGAATGTGACCTCTCAAATGGAACAATTGGATCTTGTCCATGACGAATGCTTCCTGAGAATTTTATTGTCAAATAAGCCAACTTTCTTTCACCTACCCAGTCTCTTACACTTTAACTATTAGGATAAAATCAGTAATCAAATGACTACAGTCATAAATGGCCATAATGATAGAGAAATATATGGTCATGCATATATGAATCTTCAATAGCTGGCTTTAAACACTTAGTCTCAAGATACAGGATTTATATTCTTCTCCTGATATATAAGGAAATTTTGGAATGTGGTGTTCCTAAGGCAGAACCCAAGTCATTTAACTGGAATATAAGCAACAAAAGGGCAGAAACTTATTTTAATACTTTTTAAATTTAGTTTAATTTTTTATTCTATCCTATCCCATCCCATCCTATCCTATCTTATTTCATATTTTTACTGCCACACCCCCCAGGGTTGCATCCCCTGGCACATGATAAGCATTAATTAAATATTTATTGGATGAATAACAATTAGAAATACTGCAAAAAAAAAAAGTGGATAAATGAAGTAGATATATTTATCCTGTGGAATGATTTGCGATACTCCATTTGTAAGGGAAAAGAACGTGTTCCCATGAAAAGGACCTGAGATATATTAAGTGAAAAATTTGTCGGAGAACGGCGTGTTTGGTGCGATCGCATTTCTGTAGAAAAACAAACAAACAAATAAAATCATTATAAATATATAAATGAGAATGCAGAAAAAATGAAACAGTATGCTATACAATAAAATTTTGATGGTGGCTACATTTGGAGGAGGAAGGTATAGCTTTTACATTTTATTCAGAAGTTGAAATGGTACTCAATTTTGAATGAGGAGAAGAAACAATAATTATCAAATGCCAATGTGCAAATGTGCACAATTTACAGAGGAAGTGTTAAAAACTAGTTTCAAGACGTTTGAACATGGAGAATAAAGCACAAGATCAATGTAGGATTTCTTTAAAGACGGCACTGCTATAAAACAGAAGGGAGTGGGATTAGTGGGACTGATACAGGAAATGTTCAGGGAAGGGCCTGGGTCTGGGACACAGTGAGTGAGCCAAGCAGAGAAGCCGCGAGGAACGAGGTCGTCGTCCCTTTCTCCTCCGGCACAACGGGAGAGAAAAACAGGCGTTTCCATTTCTCGCAGTTTCCAGATAATCTCGCGATGCCTCAGAGAAGTAACCCTCTAGTAATCCGCTCTTTATCAGGAGTCTACACCAAATCTCTCGGCTTCCAAAAAATACCGCGATGCTTCCTCTTTTAATCTTTTCGGTGTTAAGTCTCTGTGAGAAAAATTTTTTAAGTCGATTTTTAACTCTGTGAGCAAGTTGTTTATGTTACTGCTCCGATCAATATAAATATTTGTTTTGTACAATAGAGGGGATAAAAAGAAAACGATGTGTCAGAAGTGGGATTCGAACCCACGCCTCCATTCGGAGACCAGAATCCCCAAAGGGAAGCAGAGCTTGAGTCTGGCGCCTTAGACCACTCGGCCATCCTGACACCCTGTAAAGCAGCTCTAGATTTTTCACTAAAATATATACAGAGGCGCAGCGTTTCTGTGACGTAAGTCAAAGCGTTGATTTCAGGGTCGCTGGGTAACAGGCCCAAAAAGAAAAAAGCCACAGGCAGGTTATTACTGCGGGAGTAATAAAAATGTTGAGGCATAAAACTAGGCGTAGGTCTCTTATGATCCTTAGCATTCTCATCCCAATCTCAAGAAAGGAGTACAAACATTTAGTGTGCCCAGACAGCCCTTATTTCGGTAAGGAAGAAATAACAATTTGCCCAAGTCGCTTGGTCGGCTTTCCGGCCTCGAAATCTTACTGAAATCTCAAGTGTGTTTAGCCTCGCCTTAGGGTTTCTTTATTTTGAAGATAGTGAGAAACAAAGAAAAAAATTTTAAAAAACAACTCCGATTCTATGGCATGGCCCTCTTTTCTCTCTTCTATTTAGGTTCCTGTTGTCCCTAGAACTGCCTTGCCTCTCATTGAGGAGTTTCTTAGGGCTCCGAAAGTGAAGCGGCGAACAGCCTAAGAAAGTCCGTGCAAGACGCGACATCTCCCACACGTGCAGGTGGGACAAGGCCGGTCTCTGCCACGAGGGGCTGACCTGTCCCGGGTCCAGAGCAACTCCTGGAGCGACATGCTCCCGTCCTGACCTTCCTGGTCACTCTCAGATATTCCTAATTAAAAGTCTTTATGGCGTCCATTGCCAGGTCGGTGATAACAATGGCGATTTTTAAGGGGCGTGGTGAGGTGAGAATATAGGGAACGTGCCACATCTCCTTACTCAGACTCTTCCAGCTGTGCCCAGACAGCCCTTGGACAGATTTAGAGATTTTTTAATAGGTTTTGTACAGATAGGTATACACAAGGTTTTCATTTTTCTTTTAATAAGGTAAAGGTTAGGTCCCTCTTCTGCATGAGAGAAATGATTGATTTACTATATTTTCTTTCATAAGCTATAATTCTATTGTAGTACCTTAAGTGATTCCCAACATGGCACTAGTAACCTCTTCAAAATTTAAAATTTGTGGGTTTTTTCCTGCTGACATTCCACATTAAAATGGTATTAAACTCTGGATTATTTCTAAGCTTTCGTTTTCATGAGCAATATTCTAAAGAACATTCTTGTTTAGATATTTTCAAATACCCATAATTATTTCCTTAAATTTCTAGAAATGAAATTACTACATCAAAGTTTATCCAGTTTTAAAAGCTTTTCATGCATACTGTCCAACTGCTTACCAAAAAATTTGAAACAATTTCGATCCCCCAAACCTGACCAACATAGAAGTCTATATTTAAACAATAACAAAAGTTTAATAGGTGAAAAATGATAAGGCATTGTTATATGGCTTTATTAGTGAGATTCAACATTCATATTAAAAGGATTTTTGTTTCGCCTTTCCAGCGGTGATGACCTCCCCAGGAGAATATGCCTCTCGCAAAGGACCTCATCAATCCCTCTTCAGAAGAGAAGAGGAAACACAAGAAGAAGCGCCTGGTGGAGACCCCCCAACTCCTATTTCATAGAGATGAAGTGCCCAGGATGCGATAAAATCACCACTGTCCTCAGCCATACACAAACGGTAGTGTTGCGTGTTGGCTGCTCCACTGTCCTGTGGAGGAAAAGCAAGGTTTACAGAAGGATGCTCCTTCAGAAGGAAACAGCACTAAAAGCATCATGAATTAAGATGAGTGAGGAACCATCCCAATAAACACATTTTGGATACAAAAAAAAAAAGGATTTTTGTTTCTACCTCCGTACATACCAAATGTTTGAGGTGTTCATTATTCCTTATTGATTTGTAAAACTCATTAATGAGAGATAAACCCTTGTGATAGTTTCTATTTACCAAGAACTCATGCAGGAAATTCCTTTTATTAACAAGAATCCCATTAAGTCTTTTAATCATTTAGTCAATTCCCATCTCACAGAAACTATGAGATATAAAATTAACAAGGTTCCCATGTAAATCTTTAAAATCCAACCCGTGGCCCACATTTAGTGTCCTTGCAATGTTATGCTGCTATACATATTCTTTTATTCCTGGTCATTTTCTGTCCTGTCCTTATGTCTTTCTCCCTGTATGCATGTTAACCTCCTGCTAACACCTCGATTTTGCTTTTTGTCTTAAATGGCTTGAAGTCCTTTCTGGAATAAGGTGAGATACAATTACATAAATATTTTTACTATTTGCTAAAAATATTTATTGTGCAGTAGGACTTGCCAGAGGTCATCCTACATTTTTATGGAAACACCTTCTGTTACTGCTGGGGTGATGTGAAATCCAGCATTGCCCTAGCGGCATTGGGGAGAAGGAAGAGGACAGTGGTGTTGAGTGATGTCCCTCGGTTCTTCCCCACTGACGCAGAAAAAATTACAGTTTGGTGAGATTTAGAAAAAGTAAGATATATTGAAAGTACATTTTAGAAGGAAATGGCCCACACTAGGGAAGGCTGAAGCCCTGTGGAATTTAAGAGGTGAAGAGATAAGACAGTAGGCCCCAAACGGAGGAGTAGGAACTGTAACAACGCAGAAATGGGAAAGTTTGTTTATATTTGGGCCATGATGGGAGGTCCTAGATGATATTATGTGAGGTCACTTTGACTGACAGTTGCCTGTTGAGCACATACTTACCCAGAAGTCAATCTGTTATAATTAGATTCATGAACTTCCAGGCATAGTCATGAGATTATAATGATGATAGAATGAGGCTGAAGTTAAAGGCAGTACTTTCTGCACATGTGGTTTTGGCTGGTTTAGCCAGCCAGCAACTTTTATGGCCTTTGAGCTCTAGGATTTAGGGTAATTTGTAACCCCAAAAGGGAGGTATTTCTGAGAGGTACTTATGGAAGGTCTTCAAGGAAAGTTTCTGTGGTTACAGAGCTGGGCCTTCGCTCCTGTCATTCTTGCCTGACCACCTAACATTTCTACAAGAGGAATTTTGAAAAGCTCCAAAAATTATTTTAAACTACAGGGATGGGGGTGAAATTCAGATGAGGCTATATTCAAAATGGGATTGACCATATATTGAAGTTGGGAGATGGTATGGGGGAGATGGTATGAACTCTTCCATAGTGAAGAGTTCAATACGGAGTGGGAGGAATCTCATCGAAAGCATGTTGATATTTTGATATATTTCTTTAGTTTTTTAAAAAATGTTTTAGTTGAAAAATATGAAATCTCTCTACACACAAAAAATTAATGTCTGTTCTTTCTCTATTGCATTCTTTTGTGTATCACAAACCCCAAAATGGGTCTGGCAATTACATCCCTTACTATTATCAAGATAAATTCTATATGTGCTCTGAATGAGGAATCTGGGAAAGAGATGAGTGTACCTCAAAATGTTACCCTCAAATGCCCTGGTAACATTTCAAACTTAAAATGCAAAATTAAAGCCAACCAACCAGATCTGAGAAATTTATAATTAAGATAAAAGGCCTTTCCAGAGTGAGGGGCAACAAGTATTTCTTTGATATCGAAAAGAATAACTATTCCGGGAAGCACTAATTTAGGCAGAATCCGAAATAATGTTCCCATTAGGCGACAAAGGGGTATTTATGAGAAAGGGAAAGAGAATAATTACATCAATAGAAGAAAGCTATCTCCATAGTGCAGAAAAGCTAACAGTGATGTTAATTCAAAACAATGTTTTTAATTTTCAGTCCAGTAGTCATTAACTGCTTTCTTGTTATCTTTGCATTTCTTCAGAGCACAAGATTGCTTTAGGCCCAGTCCAAAGGTTCTTTTGCCATTTTAACATTTCAAATGTTTGAAGCAGACTTGCAAAGCAGTTGCTCTGGGATGGCAGCTCCAACTCTATTTTAAAGTGGTTGCATTTATTATTATTTTTTAACATTCTCCAAACAGAAAAAGGAAATGTAACCAGAGCATTACTGTCAAATTTAAGTACAGATCCTTGAATAATGTAATTTCATTATAACATTGATGAGATGGCATAGGAACTTAACTCTTGTTTATAACTTAAACCCGTAATAAAATTGGTTTCATTCTGTGTCATTTAGCTTACTCAAAGTCAACTTCGATAAGTGAGGACTTACTGTATTGTTTGCAGTTTGAAATCTAAGCTACTACATTTACATCCTAGCAAAGCCAATTCCCCTACAACAATCTCCACTAGTTTGGTTGGGCTTTCTCATTATGCTTCAAAGAATCTTCACACAGGAGGAATTTCTGGGTTGAAGAAGGGGCAGGGATTTAGTGATTTAATTACATAAAGGAGTACACTTTATTGCAGAACCAACACTGGCCTCTCAGCCTCAAGAAGAAGGGCACTAATGAAGAAATGTAGACCTAGGATTTCAGCTTCCTATCAGACCACTGTCATCCATGTCTTCAGCAGTATACAATGCTTCATTTATCCATAAATCATCTTTTGTTGCTCTCCACTTTTCATGTTACTTTTCCTCCTCATAATTGACTTTAACTTTTCCAGAAACAGAAGCCATGTTCTCTTGTTCTCCCCAGGAGTCAAGTTCACCTAACACTGGTTAATTCTATATCTGAGTCAAAGAACCATTGTCTTTCATTTGTGAAGAGGCAACTCACCCACCATTGGTACACTACCTTTTGAGTTTTGTTTTTTATTTTGCTGGGAAGAGATGTGTGCTTTCCATCTACACTCTTTGGTTGGGATCACAGAAAACTGAAGGCATAAACAATGGTTCTCATTTACCATATCACAGTTATTTGCTCTTAATTTCAGGGTGCCTTTAAAGTGTTAGGCAGTTATCATATGTATTCTCTCATCTTCTCATTTGTACATTATGGATGGCAGGGGCCATGTACAGTTTTCTTTTACTCTCTGGATTTGTCCCTTCTGGGTCTTATCAGCTCTTGTGGAAGATGCTCTTCTCTGCCTACCCATCCAGAATTAGAAAAACAAGAGCAACTGAAAATACACAATATTCCTGGGGAGCGAAAGAACTAAAAAGTTGTTTTTGAAGTCCTAATGTATAATTAACAACTTCAGATGTTGAGGAAAGAACCAAAGAGTAGCCAAAAGAATGCTACTGGGCCCCACCTCTGCTTTAGGATCTCAAATCCTGATTCAATGAATTCAAATGTTGCTTACCTTTCTGCAGATGAGTAAACTTAGAATCATTTACAAGCTCATTTGGATTTATCCAAATACCAGAGTTTTAAAGTTAAAAATTTTAACACCTATGAACCCATTACAAGAACCATAAGATAAACAACATACAATAACCTGTGTCCTCCTTTGCCTCCCGCATACCCCATTGGCAACCACAATCCTTTTGTCTATATTATAAAAAGAGTATTGTAAGGTATATACAACACTGAGGCTCTTTTCACTCAGTATTTTTAATAACACTCATTCTTGTAGTACATCTCCATTCAAACTGGAAATAGCTTTGTTGAATTCATAACGTTATATATCCCTGCTCCAGCTGCTGCTGCTGCTGCTAATAAAAATGCATTAAGATGCTGCTCCTGAAGCACTGGAGATAAAGTAGATCCAGTATGTGAACTCTCTAAGTTAGCCTAGAGACAGCTCCATCTCTTCCACAATGACCAAGAGTCCATCCCAGGCGCACACTTTCTTGGACTGTTACAAGCAAGGTGCTCTCTTTGTAAGTACCACAATGGACTGAATTAACTCATTTCCCGTTTGTCCAAAGAATATTTTTCGGTGGAGCTTGCGGCTACAGCATTTACCCCGAGATAACTCGTGGATTAGTCCTAACATTACCCCCAAAGTTTGCCATAAAATATCTCACTTTATTATTTTCGCATCGCTCTAGTATATTGATAGTCTTTGGAAACAAGTGACATCATTCTATTTATAGCATTTTTTTTTTAGTAGTATTTCCATTTACAAAATATAGTAATTCTAGATCGTTGAAAATGTCAAATCCTAAAAAACACAGCATTCCTATGAGTGATGTTAACATCGTTCTCAAACTGTCGTTAGCCGAAGATTCATTTGATGAATCCGATTTATGTATACATCTGTTACACTAGGATTAGAGACAAGTTCTGTTTAGAAATAACTCCAAGAAGTTTTTATTTTTTCACATTGAAAACCAGTCATATTTGCTTCATTCTCAAAGAGCGCGTTTATATAAAATTAAATTAACGCTGGAAGCAAGCTGCACTGTTTTTTTCTAAACAGGAAATGGGTTAAGTGAAAGTGGAATGCAATTTTTATTGGTACTCCACCCAATTTTCCAGTTGCAGATCCTTAAGTCTAGAGTAGACAGTTATTGTTAAAGGTAGAAATCCCAAGTACTGGTGTTAGGTAGTTAGGGAGGCATGACCGGAAAGGAGCAAAGGCCCAGCTCTATACCTATAGAAACCTCCCTTAAAGACCTTCCTAAAGGACCTCCCAGAAACACCTCCCCCTTTAGGGTTACAAATTACCCCAAATCCTAGAGCACAAAGGCCATAAAAGCTACTGCTTAACCAGCCACAAATATGTGTGCAGGAAGTACTACCCTAACCTGCCCATAACTTCAGCCTCATTATACCATCATTATAATATCATGCCTACCTCTGCAGGTTCATTAATCTAATTATAACAGACTGAATTCTGGGTAAGCACATGCACAGTAGGCAGTGTTATATAGCAGCCAACAGTCAGTCAAGGTGACGTCACACATGGATCATCTAGGACTTCCCATCACGGCCCAAACAGACCTTCTCATTTCTGTGTTGTGACAGCCCTCTTTGCCGAAAACCCGCTCCTCCCTTGGAGTGTACTCTTTTATTTTTTCACGTCCCAAATTCCACAGGCTATCAGTCTTCCTTAGTGTAGCCCGTCTCCTTTTGAAACTGTACTTTCAACAAATCTTACTTTTTCTAAATCTTGCCAACCTGTAATTCTTTGCTGAATCAGTGGGGAAGAACCGAGGACGCCCTCCCCATGCTGCTGGGGTGACGCCGGATTTCACATCACCCTAGAGATAACACTGGCACTCCAAGTCTCTCAGTTTCCACTCTGCCTTCCCATGCAGAAAAGCATAATCCATATATATAGCGGGGCAAGATATGATGTATGTAATCATGTGTTCCATCTCAATTTGAATCCTGGCTCTGCTGCTTCCTAAGCTGCGCATCTTGGATAAGTCACTTACACTCTGTGTACTTCAATTTCCTCAGCTGTAAAATAAGGGCAACAGTACCCACTTTGTAGGATTATGGACATTAAATAAGTTATTGTGCATAAAGTACTTCATACTATGTGCCAAGCACTGCTATATGTCTGTTAGTATTTTACATACAGTACACACACACACACAGGCACAACACATATATGTATGGTATCGTGTATTTTTTATATTTGAGAACATTCAGCAAAGCTAACCTAGCCTCATGGAAGTCCCTCTCTATAGTGCCTGATTATATTATTTCCCTTAAAACCTAGTGAATAAATGAATTCATTCCAATACATCACCAACTCATGATCTTTAGCCAGGGAACCCCAATGCCTGTTATAGGACTAAGTAAAGACCACAGAATCTTGTCTTATGAGGCCATATCCAAAAGCAGAAAAGATCCAAATCCCCAGGAATAGAGATATTCTCTCAGCCTGATTCTTCCTCCTCAGCCTCTGGCAACCTCCATGACTCCAAGGACTTAATTTGATGGTTCTGGTTTGGGAAGCAAGTTCTGGGCCCTTTGATATATGCCAAGCATTGCTACATTACCCCACTGCCTCCCGCATACCCTATTGGTTATCAAAACGATTTGAAAGAATACGTTTTTACTGTAGTTACAGGATTAACCAATACAGAGCTATAGGCCGTGGACGTCCCGCACTACTTTCTCAGAACCATTAGAAAGTAGCGACATGGCATTGAGCAAGTTTTATCATCCAGCTAGAAGTAAAATATTGGCCAGGATTCTGGACTCATAAGGGAAATCAACACCATTGACCATTCCCAACTTTCCTCCAATATCTATGCACCCAAACCTACCAAGCCCCAAAAAACAAAAACAATGTAAATAGCATCCACACTCTATTTTCAAACAGATGGGCAGGTAACCAGAGAATTAGAACTAAAAATGCTTAGGGGCTTGGCTCAAAGTGATCTGTCTTGGCCTTCTGACCCTAGAATACCTTGTGATACAATTGCTATGGGGATGGAATTGCCCCTATGATGGTACACACATTCTAGATTGGTCAACTCCTCCATCTCCCAAAAGAAGACAGAGAATAAGAGGCAAAAGGTTAATGAATCCCTGAAATACTGCCCAAGAATCCTTCCAGGAATGGTGTATGACTGTCAGTCCACAAATATGATAGGGAGGAAATCTAGAAACAATGGATGGTGTTGGGCAGAAAATTATCCTGGATGTGCATCCAGCACTGGGATACACTCTTCATTAGAATGAAGTGAGCAAAGGCCTCAGAAAAGATAAAGGTAAATTAATTAGAACATCATCTTATAACAAAGGTAGGGCCATTTCCCACCACTATTGTAAAATAACTGTTAACAATCAAAACACATATAGGCCTCTTTAATGGAATTCATATAACTACAGGAGGGATAGAGGAACCATTTCCAGAGGAAGGCCCATGCCAACAGGGCCTTCTAGTTCCATTTTAGGTTCTAAGAAAAGAGCTCTAATCCAGAAATGACAACAAATACAATCACTATGTGGGACTCAACCAGAGGAAACCAGGCTGAACCAAGGTGTATCTTGAACGGCTTTCCAATTCCAAAGGTTATCCATATTCTTAATCCCCTCCAACAACGTACTAAACCAAAAAATGTGACACATTAAAGGTAGACATCTGATTTTTATTTCTGAGCAAGCTGATGCTTCTCATTACATCTCATAATTTTCATGGGAAGGGAAAGGATGAGAGAACATGACATTTTGTCTCCAATTGCAGGGGCATGGAAAGTGGTAAGGATATCCAGCTGTGATGGTCAGGCAACAAGATACCTTATGCCTAGGGTAGGATTATGGCCAACAGCCCTTCTGGCCTGTGTTCACCTCCTCAAGGGGAGGTTTCCATGGAATGACCATGATTCCCAACATGGCCAGAAAACCCATCGATCCCACTCATAGGGCAGATGATTAGAGGAGCTGCGCTCTTCCCTCCCGAGTAACTCAGACTGAAGTAGGGCCGGACAGGCCCACAGAAGGTAGCATGAGAGAAAGTAAATGTGTGACACCTCTCTGTTACATTGTAGAAGGAGACCTCGCCAGCATCATAGTCCAAGAAAATCCCCACCCGCTGAAGAGGGGTCCGCAGGGGGAGGGCAGTCATCGGGGAGGTAAGAGCCCAGTATTCTTTCCCATACCACAAAGACACTGCCCAGAATCCATTCTGGGGAGCTGAGGTTACTCCACCTTTTCTGCATACTGAGTCTTCACAGACACCTATGGTCCACTTGGCTTTATCACCCACCTCTACCTCCCAGTAATGTCTCCCAGCAATGAAGCATGGAGAGCCCAAGACACAGGGAAACAGATTGAACCGCTCAGGGTTGTCAGGCAGGTCCTGCTGGAGGTAACTGTACCGCACTTGCCGCAGATTATCGGAGAGGATTAGGCTGGGGTAGGCTGTGTCTGGGTCCAGAGTCACATCCACTGCAGAGACAGAGGGCAAGGTGACAGTCAGCTGAAGGCCAGGAGAGCCCACTATAGAATACCCAGCTTTTTTTCCTACCTACCTGAGAAGAGAGTAAGAGCTCCCCAGTATAGGCTGCATTTATCTTATGATGAAATATATCCTGAATTTAACATTCAATAAAATCAGTTTGGATTAGCTGATTACCTTTTTAAATCAGGATATATTGAAAATATTGAGATTTTACCTCCATTCCCTTCTTTCACACCTTAAACCACAATATCCATCTGAATTTGCCACATAAATTCAGAATTTTGGAATTGTGGAGAGAGACTGGGAACCTGTAACAATCTGCCCACCTTCCAATTCACTCTTTTATATCCTCCATTTCATGAGATCTTTACTCAGCACATTAAATCCTATTCATCTTCTAATGCTCAATGTACAATCCACATCTTCCTCAAAAAGTTGACTTTAAGCAGGCCAGGCCATTTACATTCACTTCCCCTCTCTTAAATCTAAAACTGTGTATTGCCTGTGTAACACATTCTGGTATTTAGTATTACAGCATTTTGCAATCATGTGGATCTTTCCTGCTTTAAAAGCACTGATACATATTCTCTTATTTGCTCTTCACATCTTGTTTAGGAAGAAGATTCCCAAACATCCCTCTAAACCAAAGCTCAGGTGGGGGCTACAGGAATCCCATAAAAGTTTATGAAAGGCAACTAGTAGAAGTGACCAAGAACCCCAGATGGTCAGTTCTTGGTTCAACAATCTGTCCACAAAGGTCACCCACCTCTTTCTCATGTCACAGGTATACCTCACACCTCTAACCAGACACTAAAACCCAAGGACAGGAAAGTATCTTATGCTCTTTTATTCCCTCTATAGTACTCTGCACAATGTTACCGTAGGACATAAACAAGGTATTAATCTCTGTTGAAAGAATATGGATCATAGCCAGTGAACACCAATGAAAGACCTGTCGTTTGTGGAGTCCTATGTCATGTGTAGAAGGTGGCCATGTGACTATGGAAAGTACACATCTAAGATTTGTGAACCTCTGGGAACAGAGATTTACCCAGTCTCTCTGAACCTTAGGTAAAGGAGATGATCAAGGAGAGGGAGAATTTCGACTCCTGCCCCAAGGCACAGAGACAGGATGACACAAGATTCCTAAACTTTTCCTAGCACTCAGAATGAGTTGAAGTCAATCACTCTTTCTTGAAAGATGGCTGCTTTTTACAAACCATACATTGACCAGAGGATGGACAGGCAGAGCAGTATACCAGTGTACTAACAGTGTTCTACTTTTTGGGAACAGTAGTTTCCACTCCACAATTCTTCACAGCTCCTGAGCTTGACTTCTTCCTATTTCAAAGGCCCATGGCTTTAGCTCTTGAAGCATTTTAGGAGGCAAAAATATTGTACACATATAGAAACAAACAATAGCTTTTTAATGATTGTTGTTTATCATTTTTACACATGTAACCTAAAAGATCCCAAATTAGGCAGTTTCTTAAATCATTCATAATAGTGGTTAAGTCCAAAAAGAGTTTTACTACTTTCTCTGTATAGTTTTTCTCCTATCACCTACCTGAATATAATTGAGCCTCTCTTAATTCTGAAAAATCAAAAGAGAAAAGAAGTTATGGAAGTCATATAAGTATTTCCAGGAAATACTCAACTGAGGGAGCTTTGGTTAGAGACATCATAAGGCAGTGGTCTCCATTAGAAACACCAGAACCCTGGTTGTCGGTCATGCACCGATTTCTTCATACAATATATGACTCTATCACCCAACCAAAAGCTTTGAAGGAAGAGAGACTGGGAACTTTGGGTAGAAGAATAACCACATGCCTGGTATTGGTAGCCTATTGGGTCAAACCGAGCCAAGATCAAGTACTCCACCCTCCAATGTGCAAGCTGGTTCTGCTAGGGGGAAACATGGTTGTAAGTTCATATCACACACAACTCTTAGCTTTCATAAGCCACCTCTGTTCTAGGGTCTAGGTGGTTCGAGTGACATCCACTACCATGGTGGGGCAAACAAGACCATTCACTTAAAAGGCACTTTAGAGTTGACAAAGCATTTACACAGATACGTTCACGGTAAGCCTTTTAAATGGCAAGAAAAGAACAGAATGAAGGTCATATCTGAACTAATGGCTTCTGGTATTATCCATTGTATTAAGTGGAATTTCTCATTTGTTTTGCTTATGGACGTGTGAGTGTCCCCTATACCTATGTTAGTAGATACAAAAAAAAGTATGTATTTGAATAGTACGATGCTAATGAGGATTCAGCATACATAACATGGGAAATTATCAGAGATTATAAGGAAATATAATTTGCAATAAATAAGAAAAGGGTTTACCTACATGAAACGATTTCAGATTCCACAAGACTACCTAGGAATTTTAGCATTTAGTATATAGCTGGCTCTCAATTGACTGTGGAGAAAATTTATAATTGAAAAAGATTTCCTTTAATACCTAGAACACTTTATTTAATAAACATAAATATTAGGTTTATTATGAGTCAGGCTCCATTTTAAAGACTTTAGAAATGGCACCTAATACTTATAACTTTGTGAGGTAAGAACTATCATTTTCCTCATTTTACAGATGAAGAAATTACAGATGTACCTCTTTTTTTTTTTTTTGTAGACACTGTTTTTTTTACTAACTGAAGGCAAGACCCTATACCAGGAAAAAGATTATGACTCATTGAAAGCTCAGATGATGGTTAGTATCTTTTAGGAATAAAGTATTTTTAAATTAAGGTATATACATTGTTTTTCTTAGACATAATGTTATTGCACACTTAATAACTACATTATACTGTAAACACAACTTTTATATGCACTGGGGAACTAAAAAATTCATGTGACTCGCTTTACTACAAAATTCACTTTACTGTGGTGGTCTGGAATCAAACCTTCAATATCTCTAAGCTATGCCTGTATGGTGCAGAATCCTTATTAAGGCAGAGGTAGGCCCAGGACCCAGACATTCTCATTCCCGAATCTCTGCTCCTAACCACTTCCCCCAAGGTTCCACCTCAGTCAGTGCTGCTCAATTTCTCCTGTACTGATCAGCACTATGCCCACGAGCTGTAGGAACTCAGTGAATTATAACTATAAATACTGATCCAAGTGAAACACAGCTAGGATAGTTTCTGTTCACTCTTTCCCAATTAAAAAATAAAAACAATCACACTAATTCTGGATTAATTTTTGAATTGACTATTCTTCTCCTCCATCAATTTAGATTGAGAACTGAGTGCACAGAGTTAAGACTTCAAATTAAAACAAGAGGCTATGAATTGAAAAAAATGAACAAAGCAAAAGGAAGGTGTAAAATACCAGGGAAGGCTAGCAAATGGGTGCCACCCCTTTCCCATTTTCCCACACTTTCAATGCAGATGTTCATCTTCCCAGGAAACTTCAACTTCGAAAGCCCATTAAAAGTAGATAAATTTACCTTGGATTTTCTCCATATCTGACTGCATTTTTTCTAAGGGGAGAAAAGAAGATATTCAGTTTGCATCCCACTATCTGGTTGGAAAATGTATCCAGGCAATATGCAGGTATTTAGAACATAAATCCCTTTCCCCTCAGAGCCTCTTTTCACATTACCTGTGAACTGCTTCAGACTTTCAGTCATGAACAGACATTTTTGGGCAAAAATATGTATTTTCTCTTGCAGATCTGGAGGTGTAATCCAAGGTTCAGGGATCCTGATTCTTTCAGCCCTAAGTTTAAAAAAAAAAAAAAATGAACCCTTTCCCCAACTCTATGACTTTCAAGGGACAGGACAGGGTCTGGGCTAAATTGGCTAACAGAAATCAAAAGTCTTTAAAAGCAATCACTACAGCCTTTCCCATATTTTCTTCCTAGACTATGATCCTCCAGACCAGAAAAGGGGAAACACTTTACTCATTTTTTTATCCCTCAAAGCACATAGCTCATGGCTTTTCAAATGGCATGTTCTCAAAAAAGTTTACTTAATTAAAATTGAATTTAAAGCCAGAAAGCACTAGATTCCATAACAAAGTCCTTAATTTCATGGTGGGCAATGACCTAGAATCCTCAGGTTCACAAACATGGTGAGAACGACATCTTCAGACAGATAGTACTCTCAGGACAATACCCAATCACCCACGCCCTTCAAGGGGTCTATAGCAAAGACAGATTGCTAGTTGCAGGGATACCCACAATTATCCCTTCTCTTATCTTCCAAACTTTACTAGATTCATGGTTACCCAGTCTAGGAGTGACCCTGCGACAAGAGTTCTGGCCAACGAAAGATAAGAAGTATCTTGTGGTAATTTAAGATGTCTACTTAAAAAGAAATGTGATGTGACATATCTCCCTCCTGCTGGTTGGCATTCTAGTAACTATCTTGGACTATAAGAATGAGGATCATACCTTAGGGATGGCAGAAGAGTGAATAGAAAGAAACCTGAGTCTGATGATCACTGGAAGCACCATACCAGCCCTGGGCACATAGCGTACATGGTGACAAAATATTTTATTATGTTTAGGCCTTAAGCCAATGAAATTTTGGGTTTCCTAGCTCATATAGCCAAACTCAAACTTTAATGTCACAAAGTGCTAGGATCTAAGGGATCTATCTCTCTATCTTAGGTCAGAACTAAACTGGCATCAAAAAGTAAAAGTAACAAGAAAGGCAGTATTTGCTCTGGTCATCTGTCTGGGACAGTTACCGAGTACCGACTTATCTCTATCCTAGGGGCCTTTGAGAAACTCAATTTTATCAGCATGATTCTATCCACATAGCTCTCTGAGCCAACCTACTGAATCTATGAGGCCCTCCCCCATCTCCTCAAATGCTTTCACATAATCAAGCTACATTTCCTCTGGAGGTTTTCACCATTCAGGATTTTAATCAGATTCAAAGTTCTGCTCCCTCAGAGTCAGTTTCCACCCCTATAGGTACTCCACCAAACATTTACATTCCCAAGGCCTATCTGGTTTGCCGTCACCATCTGCCTGCAAACACAACTTCGCCTTGGCTTCTTGCCCACTCAGCTCTCCCTGCTCAGTCATGTCCCAACACCCAGGGAGCTCTTTCTTCTTCACTTTCCATCTAATGATACAGCAAAGAAATAATGAGTAAGAGCCAGAATCCAAGTAGTTATCACTAATTACATAACTAAGCCTGTCATACCTTTCTTAAGCCATGTTTTCCCTATTAGAGGAAAACAAAGGTGGGTGGCGGGCGAGGGGCGGGGGTCCGAATAAGAGAGAAAAGATTCTGAAATGCTTAGGAAGTAGCACCCATAAGATACTAGTGCCCTTTGCCCAAGTCCCTGTAAGTCTCCACCCTCCCTATGGAAGAGTCCTCACAAACCACCAGCACCTTGCCAAGTGAGCCCCCTACTCCACCCCCTCACTCTTATAATCTGTCAATAATTCCTGAGTTTTAATGAGAAGAGCTGTGGTCCATCTAATTTCTTTGCACACTAGTGATTCTGTTCAAGGATAGACAGGGTATGTGTCCATCTGGTAAGATGTCCATCTCAGGGTCTGCGTTCCTTTTGGGATTTATAAGGGAGACTGTTTTCCTATGTTAGATTTAATACTGGGGAGAGAGAAAACTGTACCTGCTCAATGTGTCCCCGATGTCCTATAAGAGAAAGGAAAAGGATAACCATGAGAAGTCATTCATAACTTCAGTTTTTTTTTATAGACGTTTGCTGAAAACCCAGCTATGGGCTGGTGTCCTCCTGCAACACTAGTCAAGGACCTCAAGATTTAAATTTACTAATTCAAGCATTCTATGCTTGGGCCACAGCTGTCCAGCTTGCTTCCTTTAATTTTCTTTGTGAAATAATTTCAAATACACAGAAAAGCTGCTAGTACAAAGAGTTCCTGTATACTCTTCCCAGACTTAACCAGATTATTATAACCATATTTATATCCTCAGGATCATTTTAGAGATCACTGTTTACATTATATCCCTTCATTCCTTTATGCTTCTGTGTGTATTTCCTAAGTACATTTTCTTATATAACTACAGTATAGTTATCAAACTCAGGAAATTGAACACTGACACAATATGTTTATCTATATTAATCCATAGTCCATATTCTAATTTAACCAACTGTCTTAATAATGTTCTTTGTGGCTATTCCTCCCCCTACCCTCCAGGTAATCCAGGATCATTTGCTGCATTTAGTTGTCATAACATGTGTCTTTAATCTCAAACAGTTCCTCAGCATTGATTTATCTTCCATGTCATTGACACTGGTTTAATATAGGGTAGTAATTATAGAATGTCCCTCCATTTGAATTTGTCAGATTTTCCCCTCATGATTAAATTCAGGTTGTACCATCTTTGACAAATGTTGTGTCCTTTTAAAGGTACACAATATCTGCTTGTCCCTTATTGGGTGACATTTTGATCACTACATAGCTATTATTTTTCCTTTTGTAATTAATAAGTAACCTAAAAGTGATACTTTAAAATTATGTTAATATTTCAATTTTTATTAAACTTTCCATCCTCAGATTTCGCATCCATCAATAATTATTATCAGACTTATGATGACTGTCAATTGGTAATTTGCTAATTCCAAAATTCCTTTTACATTAGTCGACATTCTACTGGAAGGAAGAATTTTACCTTCTTATTTATTAGTGTGGACTCATAGAGTCTTACATTATTTAATGAGTTACAATCCATCACTATTCTTATTTATTTGTATGCTTATAACATCTGAGACCTGGCTGGAGAAAGTCTCTGTCACTCATTCTTCTATCCCCTCCCATTCCATTCTCCCCGGAATCCCAATGTTTTCTGGTTTATCCTTCCAGTGTTTCCTTTGCAAAAATAAGCCAGATACATGTATTTTCCAATTACCTTCTCTTTTTTTACACAAAAAGTAATACACTTTGTATTTTGCACTTTGATTTTTTTTACTTAAGATTATATCTTGGAAAACACTTTATATCAGTTCATAGGTATCTTCCTTATTCTTCTTTACAACAGCACGGTATTCCGTTGTGTATGTGTGTGTGTATGTGTGCTCAAATAATCGACTCACTAGGTTTGGGAGTTGAGTTGTTGCCAATATTTTGCAATTACAAACAATGTTACATCAAGTAACCTTATGCATTTCTACCTTTGTATCTTCATATGTAGGTATATCTTGAAGGTAAATTCCTAGAATTCTTGGTTAAAGTCTAACTGCATATATAGTTTGGTTAAATACTGCCAAAATGATTTGCATTGCCACCAGCATATGAGATTATCTTTACTAATAGTGTACTGAATTAGAAAAATTAGAGAAAAAAAAAAAAAGGAAAATTTTCCTATTCAAACAGGTAGAAAGGGCATTTTAGTACTGCTTTAATTTGCATCTCTTATTTAAAAAAATACAGTAGAACATTTTTTCACAAGTTCTGGTCCAAGTTTGTGTTTCTTTTGCAATTTGCCTATTCATGTCAATAGCTCATTTTTCTATATAATTTGTCTCCCACCTTCAATTTTAAAAAGTTCTTTATCACTTCTATTTGTGATATTTGTCACAAATATTCTCTTTCAATTTGACACTGGTCTTTTGACTGGTTACAGTGTGTGTGTGTGTATTCCTTATGTTTTACCAATTGCTTTAATTATATAGGCTTTGTTGTATGTTTTGATATCTAATAGGGCCAGTTCCCACCTTGTAGCTCTTCTCTTTCAGTATTTCCTAGCAATTTTTGTGTGCTAATTTTTCTATCTGAACTTTTCTATCACTTTGTCTAGCTCTAGAAAAGTGTTGTATTTTTATTGAGATTGCATTAAATTTATAAATTAGCTCATGAAAAACTGACAACTTGATGACTTTGAGATGTCTTATCTAAGAATAATATCTTTTTATTAGCTCAAGTTTATTTTGTTTTTCAGGAGTGTTTTATAATGTTCTCCACACAGGTTTTTGCACATTTCTTACAAGTTTATTCCCAGGCTCTTTTTTTTTTTCCCCCCAGTTAGAAATGGGACTTTCTCTTCTATTATGTTTTCTAGTGGCTGTTATCTGTGCATATGAAGGCTGTTGATTACTATAGGTTAATCTTATATCCTGCTGCCTTGCTGAATTCTTCAGTTTCAATATTCTTTAATTTACCATTGTGTATTATATTATCTCCAAATAAGATAGTTTAACCTCTTTTCCAATTCTGGTAGTTGTCATTGTCTTCTCCTATCTAACTAAATTGGTTAAAAACTACAGTACAATGTTAAATAGAGGCAGACAATAATGGGCATCTTGTCCTGTTTCTGACCTCCCTGGGAATACCTCTAATTTCCCCATTAAGTAAGATACAGCTTGCTTTTCCAACGACTTCCACCATGACCACTCTGATAATCAAGACGCCCTCCCCAATGGAGTCCATGGCTCCTCTTACTTTCTCTACTTTCCTTATCATCCAGTTTTGATTTCATAGTCCACCAGTTAAAAACATTCTCACAAATAACTTCTACCTTAAAAAAATTTTTTTTTAAACTTCTATGGCTCACTTTGGCAGCACAAATTCTCAAATTGGAACTGTGAACAAAAGTTTAACGTGGCCCCTGCACAGAGATAACACTCAAATTTGTGAAGTATTTCATATTTTTCATGTTTATAGCAGCACTATTCACAATAGCTAAAATGTGGTAACAAAATGTCCATCAACTCATGAACGCATAAACAAAATTTAGTATATATTCACACATACAAAATTTGGTAATAATCCATATGGATTATTCAGTTATAAAAAATGAAGTACCGGTAAATGCTACAATATGGATGAACCTTGAAAAAAATATGCTTAAAGAAGACACAAAAGGCCCCTACTGTATGAGTCTACTTACAGGCAAACCCATAGACACACATAGCAGAGTAGTGGTTGCCAGTGTATAGAAAGGTATGAGAAATGGGTACAGGTTTCCTTTTGAGGTGATAAAGGCATTCTGGAACTACATAGTTGTAAAGATTGCACAACACTGTGAGTTTACTAAATGCTACTGAGTTATGCACTTTGAAATGGTTGCAATAGCGGATTTATGTTAAGTATATTATCACAATAAGACAAAACAAAACAAAAACCTCAAGTCCATCTTGCAAAGCCCTAATCCTGGATGAGCCCAACTACCTGCTTTACCTATGCCTGTATCAGAGCAGTCATGGTCTGAAAAAGCAAAGCAGACAACAGGGCAGACTGCTTCCAGTGTAAACTGAAGTTCACTAACGAAGTACTATGTCTCACAAACCAACTGGCTTTCCCATACTCTAAAACAATAATTTCAGAACTTCCCCACATTCTTCAAAACTCGTATTTTCTCTAACTCCTGCTGAACAGATCATCTTGCTTTCCAACTTCAAGAGAATAAAAGCCACCACGTTTTCGCAAACCTCAAACCTGCCTGCACCTACCTCCCCCAAACCCTCCTTTCTTCCCATACTATCTTCCAGACTAACTCCCACACACATGCTTTATTTCTCATTCCCATTTGCCTTCTCAAGAACAACAAGTTGGTGAATAGCCCATTTTTATAGCTTCAGTGATTTTCTCACCTTGTTCCTTATAACACAGACTCTCTTCTTTGCACATTCTTTTAAAATGTTTAACTAGTTTCTTTAAACATCCCTTTCCATGAAGCCCCACAATCCTATCTCATCTCCGAGTAGTTTCTTGCATCTCCTTCAGTCTTACTTCTTGAAATAGTCATCTACTCTTACAGTCTCCATTCACCCTACCCAGTCTCTAAACTCTCCCTAATGTGGCTCCTGCCCAAATCGTTCCACTGTGGCAGTTCTACTTGAGGTTATCAATGATGGCCATGTTTTGAAACCCAATGGATATCAAGCCCTCATATTATTTCTCAACTCTGTTGTCTACTCCCATCTTCCTGAAATATTCTTCCTTCCTGATTACAATCTGCCTCTCTGGTCACTTGCTCTTTTTGCAAGCGCTTCCTTCTCTCCCTGGCAATGAAATACTGGTGTTCATTAAGGATCAAAGCCAAGCCTTATTATTCTAACACAGGAGTTGGTAAGCTTTTTTAATAAAAGGCCATACGGTCTCTGTCGCAACTATTCAATTCTGCTGTTGTAGTGGAAAAGTAACAATAGTTGCTACGTAATAAATAAACATGAGTATGTTCCAATCAAATGTATGGATAATGAAATTTAAATTTTATATAATTTCATGTACACAAAATAATATTCTTCTGATTTTTCCAACCACTTAAATATGTAAAAACCCTACTTAGTGCACAGGACATACAAAAGCAGGTAGTGGGCCAAGTTTTTTAATGACATTTATCAACACCTATGATACTTGTCTGTTTGCGTCTTTATTGTCTGATCTCAATATTAGAATATAAATTTCAGGAGAGTTTAATCACCACTTAATCCCAGTGCCTAGAATAGTGCCTGACACAGGCAGACAATTCATATACGTTGTACAAATAACAGAGAGGTATTAGCTCATTTCCCATGGCCTTGCTGGGTTAGGTCTGCTGCAGGTTTATTATCTGCACTGTAAAGGTTAAATCACAGGGCTACTCAGGCTGACCACTACTGCTCAAGTGCCTGTTATTTTGTGGCTATGGTAATGGACATGTATGTTAAAATTACAAGATACTGGAGTAAAGAGAGTCTTTAAATGGCATGTGGACCAAAACCATCATTAGGTAATGAGTAAATGAGGTCACTGAGGCCCAGAGAGGTCAAAAGCCTTGCCTGAGATCAGTCCACTTGTCAGTGCAAGACAAGCCTGGGCATTAGACCTTCCCTCAGTGCTTTTCCATGATACAAGTCGTGTCAACCAGAGCTTCTATTACTGTACATGTTTTCCCACTGACATGCCCAACAGAGATTGGCAAGCCATTGCTACTCCCACAGAACTGACAAGTGAGAAGGGGGGCCCTGGATACTGCTTGGCAAAGAAAGGGAGACTTTTTAGCAGGAGCCACCTTGGAAGGGTGCTCTAAGCCTTACCTGTAGAAGCTCTCTAGTAGGCTGCTGCTGCTTTTCTTCCAGCTGGGCAATCAGGCTACTGAGGTGGGAGATATTGCAAGAGAACTGGGTGATGGCACCATTGATGCTGTTGTAGATGGCCAAGTCTAGCTCCTCAAGGCGGGCAAGGAGGCGATATTCATGCTCCTTCAAGGAGTGATACAGCTGCTCAAACTCCCAAATTATCTTCTCTCTCTCCATCTGGGTCAGGCTCTTTGCAGATAACAGGGAAGGGCAGTGAAGAGAGAAAAGGTTTACTTCTCGGGCTCTTCACATTTCTTCCCCAGCTACTCACCCCAGAACCTCATCGTTTCATCCGTTATATTAAAACAAACATCTTGTCTGCTCACTCGTTTTTTGTTTCTTACTGATTAGTACGTAATGGCTGAGAACTGAATTACCCCAGTGATAATTAAGACACAGTCCCTGCCTCAGGAACTCAGTCAAGTGAGAGTTAGGTTCATATGATACATGTAACCATGGATGGATAAGTAAAGGCAGGGTGACAGGCTGCAGTGGGAGAAGTTGGTACAGTCTTCACAAAAGCAGTGTTCACACAGAATCTTGTAAAATGAACAGGAGTTTACTGTGTGTTCAAAGACCAGGAGAGTTTTCCAGGCACAAGAAATGGTACAGACAAAGAAGTGGAGAGAGAAGGCAATCAGTTCTATCTGGCTGGAGCAACTTGAGTGCTGAGGGAAGAAGCCAGAAAAGGTAACAGGCCAGAACATACTTTGCCTGGCAAACTAAGAGGCAATGACTTTATTGCAACTGGGAGCCATGAAAAACTATCAGGGAAGTGACATGGTCAGATACATGCCCTGTGGAGGACAGTTTGGAACACTCAAGCACAATTTCTATAACAATCTTCGCATAATAACCTTGATGGGTTCTCTTAGGCCCTTCCTGTGCAATCTGTACCCTCTATCTGGCCTTCAAGGATATTCACTGGTGCAGATTTATTTGTCAAAGTTTCTCTGTCCTTGCTTCTCTACCCTACCCCCCACTGACAGGGCTCTAACACTTTGTTTTAAACAAAGGGTAGGGAAACTCCCTTTGTTTACTCCCTAGAAGTAAATTTTATTAGACCATCGTCACACCCATCATTTACATATTGTCTTCAGTGGCTTTTGACCTCTAACAGCAGAGTTAAGTAGTTGAAGGAGACAGCAGCCTCCAACCTTTTTGGCTCCAGGGACCAGTGCTCCTATGAGAATATAATGCCTGATGATCTGAGGTGGAACTGAAGCTGTGATGCTAGTTCTGGGGAGCTCCACAAATACAGACGAAGCTTTGCTGGCTTACCTGCTACTCACCTCCTGCTGTGCAGCCCGGTTCCTAACAGGCCATGGACAGGTACCAGTTCACAGCCTGGGGGTTGGGGACCCCTGGCAACAGAGATGATGTGGCCCACAAAGCCAAAAATATTTACTATCTGGTCCTTTACCGAGAGTTTGTTGACCTATTTAAACTGAACTCCTGAGAACCTTTCCTCACTAACCATCCCTCTAACCACCCTTCTGAAGAACTTACTGTGCGACACAGTGATGCACAAATGCTTTTGTTTACAAATCCTTTTGATAAGATTATACCTCTCCTTAGCTGGGTAAGTCTCTCAAAGACATAAAAGACACATTATAATCAAGAAAGAGGCTTTAAAGATCAAGTAATAGAATGCTTCTCAAAGAGGATACTATAGGCGGACCTGGTGGGGGGGACAATTCTGCCTGGCATGGGCTGTTTCTTCATTGCAGGACATCTAGCACCTGTCCCACTGTCCCTAATCGATTCCTCAAGTGACAACCAAAGAAACCCACACACCATTGGAGGAAAGAAAAGGGCAGTATTAGCTGAAGATCAAGTCTAGAACAACCTACCCATTTCACAGATGAGTAAACAGTGGCCTAGAGAGGTTGTATTTATCCAACTGGCTAGTGTCAGAACCAAGAAGTATGTCCAGGTGCTTTGATTATTGGAGAAAAGCTGTCTCCCCTCCTTGACAATCCTCCGACAGAGGACAAGATTACGTGCATAATGATTCGACTCCAGAGTACAAGATTATGTGCATAATGATTCGACTCCACTCAAGCTCACTAGAAGATTCTCCAACCATCATACCTACTTTCAAGCAAGGGAATCTGAGGTCTCAACAGACTGTGGTGGCATCTGAGGGCATCATGGGAATAAGTTTCCTGTTTAAAAGTTCTCTGCTACACTCTGGCCAGGACAAAATTTCTCACAAGATGATGTTAGAGACTACTAGTCTAAGTTCACATGCAAATACCTCTAATGGTGGGAATTTTTAACATTTTATTTATTGTTCAAAAAATGCTTTAAAACCTAGATGTTGGATATATACGTTATAAAAAGCCTCTGTACCTTTTGTTTTGGTTTTCAAAACAAAACCCCCAAATATTCTTATCACAAATTAGCACATCGACCACTTGCTAAAGCTTTAGGAGTTTGGGGGAAGGAAATAAAATGAAAAGTTCAGAAATGAAGTGTTGTCAAGAAAGGGACACTCCAGCAAGAAGCAAAAGTGGAGCTTATGCAAAGCCACTCTCAGCATCTGTCTATAGAATGGTAGGTACTATAGGAGGCTGACTGTGCCCAAGAATTTCACCTATGTCAGCTTTGTCAAAGGTCAACCCTGATCCACACAAAGCTAGCAGGTTAAATTTCTGATAGGTCAGATCTCCAGGGGTTCTAACCTTGGCTCCTCCATTCTTTTCTAAAAAATGTGGGAATCCTTTGGTTCTCTAGGTGAGTTCTCAACTTCCATATGACATTGTTCCAACTTCACCAGGAAGTTCTGGGTGACTTGACAAGGTTAAGCCTTACAAAAGAGGGAGTAACCAGCAGAAGTGCTATTATCTGTGAATTCCAAAGATCCTTACCAAGAGTTCAGCTCGTGCCTGCTCCCCTTGTGCCCGACGCCTCTTCTTTAAGTCTTTCACTCTTTTTAAGTGGTCCAGCTGGTTCTGAATTTGCTCCTAAGAAAAGCAAAAACAGTTGGGCAGTTCAGGATTAGGCAGACCTTAGCATCAGCATGGCTATTCTGCTTATCACACATGCAACCCACAGTTCCTGATGCCAAGTCCTGGGTTAGAGTCTGTCCTTGGACTACACTGTCATCACCAGGACACAGGGTGTCACCACACTTCTTTGGCAGTTTGCGTTTATCTTAAATTGTCAATTTCTTGCCCCTGGAAAGATACTAATTGCATGGCCTATTGGAAAGGTAATTGGATTAGGAGGCTTAAATTAATTTGTAGCTTTTCCCAAGAAGCATACTGAGGAAACGACTTTGTTTCCATGTTATTGTTTAGCTGTGCTAGTCCGTTGGTTCAACAGTTCACAAAGGGCTCCACAGATCATCTAACTTAATCTTCATAATAACTGTGTTACCTCCTGTCTCAGAGTGGTTAATAACTTAAGCAGTAAGAGTGGGGTTCTTTTCCATGAGCTTCTAGAATTGAACAGAGCACAGGGAAGTGCTGGGGAAATGCTTACAGACTAGGTGGTGGGCATCTAATCTACTTGATGTGTATACATCCAGTTAACGTGCTTTGCCTCAGATCAACTAGGAGCAAAGAGGAGTACGAGAGTCTCTGAGGCCCGCCGATGTGTACGTGGTTTTACGCGCATTTTTTAGGTCAAGGGCGTGGGTCTCCGTGGGCCGTCTTGATGTATAACGTGCTGGTAAGCCGGTAAACACAGGGGCAAATAAGGAAAGGAGAGAGGGGGCGGGGAGATTTCTGGCTTCCTCACCATCTACAGGTTTTCCTCCCAAATCTGAGTGTCGAGGCTCTGGAGCGGACAGAGAGGAAATGACGGCTGTGAACCACACGTCCGGCTCAGCCATTTTCTAGGCGGAAAAAAGGAAGCCTCTTTGGCTCTCTCCTCCCTTTGTCCGACTCGCGCTCCCAACCCCTTCCCGCTTCACGCACGAGGCCCTCACCTTGAAACCCTCCACCGCCTCTTCCAGCGGCAGCACGCTGTGGCCGCGGTGCTCACGAGAGCGGTCGCACACCACGCAGATGGGCATCTGGTCCTCCTCGCAGTACAGCTTCAGGGGCTCACGGTGTTTCTCGCACACACCCATCTCTCCTCCGGGCCCCGACGGCCGCTCGGTGCGCAACTGCTTCACCAGCTGGGTCACGTTGGCCAGGTGCCGGTTGGGCCGCATATGCCGCTGCGGGAAGGTCTCCCGGCACTGCGGACACGACACGTTGGTCTCTGCCGCACCCCAGCAGCGGGTGAGGCAAGCGCAACAGATGTTGTGACCGCAGTCGAGCATCATGGGCTCGGCAAAGTACTGCAGGCACACGGGACAGGTGGTCTCTTGCTGTAAACACTCGGCCACGCTCCCGGAGGCCATGGCTCGGGCCTGCAGGGGCGCACGGGCATGGGCCCCAGCGCCCAGCTCTGCGCAGAGCCTAACTCTACTGCGTTCCCTCTGGTTCGCTGCTTTGGGGCGACGTGGGGAAGCGAGCTTGGCTTACGGAGGGCGGCGCCTACCGGGCCCCGATCGCAGACGCGCCCGTGCACAGGAACCGCGGAGTGGCCCCGCGCCGCGGTGCCGGGACGCGTGAGCTTGGGAATAATGCAGCCCCACTAAGAACAGCGGCTACGCGACCCTGGGGGCCCGGTGGGACTCGCGCGCGGAAGAGCCCTGAGACAACGTGGCCGCGTCGGAGCAGCTCCCGGCGGCCGCACAGACCCCACCCCGGCAAAAGCGGAAGGGGCGGGCTTGGGGGCGGGGCTCGTCCCGGACTTGTGCAGGCCAAGTGAATGCCTGGTCTTTGGTCCTGGGCTGTCTCCTCCGGTAAAGGACTAAGGAACGTTGGCCACTTGTCCCTGGGTGGAATTCTCGGGAACATGAGCCTCAGGGATCCGCAACAGAGGGTGTCGTGGGGCGCGGCAGTGACAGAGTATCACTTGCCTGCAGGCTCCGGGCCTACTGCCGAGCTTTCGCGGCCAGGGGCCTGGACCCCTAATCTGTGTTTGGGTTTCCTGTATGGTGCCCAGGACTCAGCTCCAGGAAGAGAAAGGTGGCTCAGCGTTGGTGTGGGAAGGACAGGCATCTGGCCTCCCCAGGAGGGACGATGATTAGCCCCACCTGGTCTGTTAAACGACTCCATTTACAGGCACTCGCAATGTTGTTGCAAAAAAAGAAAGGCTTAACGATCGGCAACATTTCTGTGGGACAGTAACTGAGTCTGACAAGCCCAGTTCTACAACTTCGTACTGTGTGCCTAAGCAGATTGTTTACTTAATTACATCCTTTGCTTGTTTAACCGTAAGGATGTTTATCCATTAAAAAACAAACAAAAAACCACTGTATAGAGTTGCTGTGTTAATGGGACCTAAACATGCTTGATACTTCCTGAAGTATAGGGAGATTGATAATCTTGCAGTGACATGGGCTCTTTTTATTATCCAGTCGATTTACAAATCTTTTAGATTGCTCTCTCATCCCTACCTCGGTATTTCTTAGTTTCCTTGGCTGTTTTCTCAGTATTGTACTTCATCCTTTAGATTTAATTGAACTTGGATAGCTTTGCTTTGCTCTCTCAACTTGCCTCTCTGTTCATTTTAATTTCCATTACTACGCTTTGACCTAAATTATTTCAACAATGTCAGTTTGCAAACGTTTTTTAAATTCATCCAGTTAGTAACTGGACGAATGCTACCAGTTCATTAGTTTCCCTATTTCTCTAGTCTTTCCCTCTAACCTATTTACATAACAACCTCAAGGGAGAGAATCATCCTTAAAACCTCCCTAAAATGCCTCTTTCATTCTGTCACTTCTCACTCAGAAATCTTCAAAACTTCCTTTTTCGCTTCCAGGACATTGCCTAACAGTTGAGCATGGGGTTCGGTCTGAGCACTTCTGGCCTCCAACATCGGCTGCCACCTTCACTGTCTTACAATGCTGCCATCCCATCTCTGGCTCAGTCTATACTCCACAGTCCTAAGCAGACCACATCAATCTCTCCCCAACCTGCCTCTCATGCTCACATAGAACCTCAAATTCTGATATTTGGTTATTTTCTGTTTTAAGACTTTCTTTGACTTTGCTTTGTGTGAAACACTCACCTGTTTGTCAAGATTCATTTAGAATACTAAGTGATGTGCACTCTCACACAGTCTAACATATATTATAAAGAAACAGGTCAGATGCTTAAGTGACTCTATAAGAACAGAAGCCCCTCTCTAGACCTATGCTCTCCATTATGCCTTGCACATATCTCTAATCATATTGACAGTACTTAATTACTTGTTCAACTTTTAGACTAATAATTAACGATTCCATTGTAACATTTTATATGTACTTCTTATATTTATGGCAGTTATTATTTAGTCATTTGTAAAATGACAGGGGTGCAAACACAAATGCCTGTTAGAGACTAGATGGTAACTTAAATGAGCAGTCCAGACCAATAGGAAAAGTTGGGGACACAATAGGGGAAGATGGGAACAGTGATGTTTCTCCTCAGAGTCCGCTATTTTTCATCTTTAGCTGACGATAACCACTGAGAATGTGGGCCCAGCATATTGCCAATTTTTTTAATTTTTAAGAAAAGACAAAATCTGGAGTTTTATGTGAAATGTATTGACTTTCAAGTGTTAAAAACTAAAAATTGTAAAATCATCTCTGCAAGATGAAATTGGCCTCCTGACCTCCAGTTTTGGACTTCTGGTACAGCTGTTCATTTTAATAAGTGCTTATCAATCTTTTTTTTTTCTTATCGATCTTAATACAACATGAATCTTCACTCCTTACTTAAAATTTTATTCCAGGTAGCAATATGTCCAGCTAAAAGGTGCTTCCCAAGCCCCTTTGCTGCCAATATTGTAGTAAATTCATGAAGGCTATGATACACTTTGAAACCTTGTTCAGCTGGTTATGGATGTTGCTAGGAACACCCTTACCTCATCCAGTACTTCTTTCACAGTTCCACATAGTCTTAAGATGGTGGATAGCCAATTATATCTACATGGAAGTTTTTGGATAGGAATTCTGAGAAAGTTTCTAAAAGGAAGGCTCCTCACCTGGGAAAGTATGCCCTTTTAAGTATGACCTTCCCCCTTCCTAATTCTTCCAGCTCGGAATGTGCACATGATAATAGGAGCTCAAGCAGTTATCATGGACCATGAGGCAATCTTGAAGATGGTAACCAGCACTAAGATGGTGTAGTGAAAAGTAAAGAAGCCTGGGTCCTTATTCACTGCAGAGTGACTGCATCCGAACTTCATTTATGTGAGAGAGACTGAAGCTACTATCTCATTTAAGCCACTTTCTTGGATTGTCTGTATATGAAACAGAAACTAAACCTATCTGATAAAGTACAATTTTCATTAATAAAATATTTTATTTTAAAATTAATTCCTACCTACCCTCTCTATACAACCTAAGAGTACCAGTGATTTTAAGGGTACTAGCTACATCCAGAAGACAGTTTTCAGTCTTCATCTTAATGTTTCTGAGGCATTTGGTATTTCTGCTTCCTCTATCTCCTCTTATCTGCCTTTATCAAATGATATTAAAGTTAGTTTGGGAAAATAAAAAATAGGAAAACAGAAAGCTTCAATAATTAAAATAAGAACAAACTAATAGCTCAATGGGACAGAATAATAACTAAGAAGTAGGCTCAAATGTGAATAAGAATTTAGTAAAAGATGAAAGAGAAATAACAGATTGGTGTTGCACATTCAGTAGGTGATCCTGGAAAACTGGCTAGCTATTTGGAGAAAAAGATAAAAAGATCCCATCTTACTTCTTATATCAAAATATATTCTAGATCGATGAAAGATTTAAATTTTAAAAAAAAATGACTCTATAAAAGTTCTTTTAAAAACTGATTTTTAAAAACTCTTGTTGTCTGGAAGTTCTTTCTAAACATGACCCCAAACCCAGAAGCCACAAATAGATCAATTTGATTACATAAAAGTAAAAATTAAATGACTTCTATACAGAAAAGTACTTCTAAACAGTCAAATGATAAATAAATATTGGTAAAAGTCATTTTTAGCAAATAAGACAAAGGATGAATTTTTTTGAGAGATAAAATACTTTCAGAAATCTGAAAGGCAGAGAGAGAGGTGCAAGCATGAAGAATATGAACAGATGGTACAGGGAAAGAGAACAGTGGTTAATAAACATGTGAAAAAGATTAAATTAACTACTAATGAAATAAAATGATGTGATATTGCTTTTAATTTGTGAGATTAGTAAAAAATTAAAGCTCAATGATAGTATTGGTGAGAATGTGAGATGATAGGCATTTCATTACACTAAGAGAATGTAAATTGGGAGAACATTGAGAGCAGTTTGGCAATGGCTAATTTTTTTTAGTGCACAAACTTTTTTAATCATTTATTCCACTTCTCTTCCATCTACACAAAGATGATTGATTACATAGGATTGTCATTTATAGCATTATTTGATTTTGTAAAATACTGGAACCAACATAAATACGCTTCAGTAGGGGATAAGTTGATGAAAATACTCTTTAGGCATACAGTGAAATACTTTGCAGTTACCAAAAAGAATGAGCTATATCTATATATACTAATATGGAAAGAGGTCTGAGATTCATTCACTCATTCAACAAGTGTTTGTTGAGTGTCCACTATGTGCCAGGCTCTCTTCTAGGCTCCAGAAAAACAAAGTTTCTGGGATCACAGAGTTCCTTTCTAGAGGGAAAGATGAACAATAAGCAAACCAGGAAATAAATACATAGTGTGAAAGATGCCATGAAGAAGAATGAATCAGGATATGGAGGATGGAGAGTAATTGGGATGTCTTTTTATATTGGATGGTCAGGGAGAGTTTCTCTGATGAAGTAGCCAAATGGCTGCTACAGTTTTGAGCCTCACATCTATAGGTTATTGGCATTTATCCCAGAAAAATGCAAACTTCTATTCACACAAAAATCTGCCCAATGCATTATTCATAATAGCTGAACCTGGAAACAACCCAAATGTCCTTCAGTAGTTAATGGTTAAACAAGCTGTGGCACATCCATATTGTGGACTACTTATCAGCAATGAAAAGAAATGAACTATTGAATTGAAACACAGAACAATGTGAATGGATTCAAGGGAGTTGTGCTGAGTGAAAAAAGTCAATCACAAAAGGCTACATTCTGTATGATTCCATTCATAACATTCTTGAAATGACATAATTATCAAGATAGAGAACAGACTCTTGGTTGCACAGTACAGGGAGAAAGAAGAAAATGACTATAAAAGTGTAGCTTAAAGGATCCTTGTGATGGAATTGTTTCCACCTAGTATAGAAAGACATCCCAATTACTTTCCATCCTCCATATCCTGATTCATTTTTCTCCATGGCATCTTTCACACTATGTATTTATTTCCTGGTTTGCTTATTGTTCATCTTTCCCTCTAGAAAGGAACTCTGTGATCCCAGAAACTTTGTTTTTCTGGAGCCTAGAAGAGAGCCTGGCACATAGTGGACACTCAACAAACACTTGTTGAATGAGTGAATGAATCTCAGACATCTTTCCATATTAGTATATAGAGATATAGCTCATTCTTTTTGGTGTGATGTTGGTCATATGATATCTACACATCTGATAAAATTGCATAGAACTAACTACATATAACTGCATATAAAAACTAGTGAAATATGAATAAGATTAGTGGACTATATCAGTGTCAGTTTCCTGGCTATGATATTATGAATGCAAGATGTTACCATTGAAAGAGATTGGGTGAAGAGTATATTAAATTTCTATTATTTCTTGCAACTATATGTGACTCTATTATAATTTCAAAATAAAAAATTAAAAAACATTTCTTCTGCATATTACAACTTCCATGTCTTGGACTAATCATCATGGATGGAGAATGCTATGTGCTGCTTGGCTTACATTTGGTTTTACTACCCATCCTTCAGCCAATTAATGTGACAAAGGGGCTGAGATACTGCTCACAGGTCAAAGCCCATCAAGATCCACCATAGAAGTCAAACTCTGCAAACTTCATGGATTTTATCGAGAGGACTGAACTGGATGCTGGCAAAACATCCACAAGGTCGGCTATGTCACCTTCCTCTACTCTGTTTAGTCATTTGTACTCTATATTCTTTACAATTAGGTTCTCCTAGGTATGATGGGAAACCCAAACAACAGGCTTAAATATGACAGAGATTTTATCTCTCTCACATAAAAGACATGAAGGTGGTTCAGGACTAATATGGTAGATTCATCATCCTCATTGGTTCAGTCTCTTTCTATTTTTTGCTCCAAAATTTTTGGGCAAGTGTCTACCCTCAAGGCCATTTCATAGTCCAAGATGGCAGCTGGAGTGTCATAATCCAGACAAGATGTAGAAAGGGCAAAAGGTCACTTTTCCCAAGTGAATGAACTCACTTTTTTAAAAAGGTGGCCATTTAATTCATTGTTCAAACTTGAACACCTTTGAGATGGAAAGAGTGTGCTTTTGATGATTATACAAAGATAACAGGTAGAAATAAGAAGTATTCTAGATAAAATGGGACAAATCACCAGCCTATCTTTGAAGATCCTACTCAGAAGGCTCTTCCACTGCACAGCTTCCACTTAAGTGTGGCTACTGCAAAAGGAGGTTAGTAAATATAGTCTTTTGTGCTAAGCACATTACTAATCAAGATAAAAATCTGGGTTAGTAAACATGGAAGGAAGGTGAGAATGACTACTGGATAGGTCATTAGCAGTTTCTGACTGCGCTTAGCTTTTATCCTCCTCTCCAAAGACACTGAAAATAGTATGTGCAATATGGCTGGGACCAAATCCTCCTTGATCCTCATCTTCTCCCTCTCTCCTTCCTTTTCCAATATCTTTCCTTAGTCAAAAATCAAAAGTCCCCACAAAACAGACCTGAGAAATATGTACCCCTGTGCTGAGTCATCTCATTAACATAAACAGTCAGGTGTTCTGAGGGACCCACCGGGATTAACGGACACTTCTATAACTAGCGAAATTCTGAGTGTTTAGAGGTTTCCTTCCAAGAGAAGACAAAGACCAGAACTCTCTTTAGGTGGAGCCAAATTCTTTACTATACAAATACCATGAACATAAGATGAGAAAACCTTCATAAAAATATTAGAAATGTCTCAAACTTAGTATAGATAAAAAGCCTGCTCTTATGTCAACTCTAATTGAAAAAAAAAAGGCCTGCTCTTCCATCATTCATTTTACCCCAACTTGGAAGAGCATTTCAGGAAAGGTTATAAAAGGAGACAAAGTAGGAAAGACTATAGTCCTTTCCTTTTCAGCTTCTTGCCTTTGTTCTTTCATTGATAATGGAGGTGATTGATGGCTAGGGAGAGGGGTGCAGAAAGCAAAGTGGAGGAGATCACCAGGTCAACAATGAAAGAAGCTTGGAGAGAGGTGATCAAAGGACTCCCAGTAATCTGGAGGCATTTCTGCTTTGGGGATGAAAAGACACCTTTTTGTATCATTTGAATTTCGTACCATGTTCATGCATTACTTATGCAAAACTAATTAAATTTAAAAATAAGGACATGAATTCTCAAGTAATTAAAGCACTCCTTTCTATGCGGAGAAATGGATGCTCCATTTGAATTTTCAAACTTTAAAAATGGTTTTGCTTGAGTAAAGGAATGAGTTTTGTTTTAGAAATTTGCTTTTTGATTTTGAGAAATATTGATCCATTTACAAATATGCTCTGAAATTTCTTCTAACAGTAAAAGAATCATAAAGTATCTCATTTTGAGATAGTAGTCTATTCTACATCCTCTGAAATTTTTCATTCTAAGACAGCATTTATCTTACTATTTTCAAATGTACTTACTACTCAAATCTAGATTTTGGTCTAGTTGAGACTATGTGAGAAAAATGAGGAGAACCAAAGAAGTTAAAACAGCAAAGGAAAAGGAATGATCAAACATGTATTTAAAAATTATGATACATGCTACAATGTTATTATGTCATTTTATGCCATTAAAAAGAATGTGAGTACTGGTGTGTAAAGATATCCCACTAAGATTAAAAGCAAGTTGCAGTACATTATATAGAATAAATTAATTTCTTTGTAAAGTAATATGCTAATGTACATACTGAAAAAGTATCTGGAAGAATATCAACCAAATGAATAAAGATGTGATATGTTGGAAGGACTGGGAGAAGATAGATTATGTGTGACTTTTACTTTCTAGGCTTTCTATTTCTACAATATAAATTTTATTTTTACTATAAGCATATGTTATTTTATAAACAGAAAATACAGCACAGATAATTTAAAAGTCACAAAAAGGGAGGGATAGTTAGAATTATGTAAGAGACTGCAAAGGGTTACAAGCAAAGAAATCAAGACATATTCTATTCTCAGACTTTTTGTTTTTTCAAAATTGAAAACTCTTATGTTTTATTATATGATTAGTACTGTTTCAGCCACCTGAAATCTTTTGTGGCTGTCTATAAGAGCAATAATAAGTAATCTATTGGGAGGATATTGGTAAACTGAGAGAATCTGACTTGCAATAAGTTTAGGAGTGCATATGTGGAAGAAAATTTAGATAAGCAATACTGATAAATATGGCCAAATTTGTGGGGGAAAAAAAAGCAATGGTTATAAAATTGGCTGTGGAGGGAGGGCCATTGAAGCTTTGTGAGCGGAGCAGTGGCCTATTGATCGTCTGGTAATAATATAAGACATACAAATCAAGATCGATTTGGAGGCTATTGCAGTGGTGGTACAAGAGAACATCAGTGAGGAAAGAGCTAATAGAAACAGAAGAATGGGAAAAGGGGCAGGATAAAAATCTGGATACTCAGTGCTATTCTCAGCTATTTCTGAGCAGAATGAAGCTGAAACAGACAAGGAGAGAGACACTTAAAGTAGAGAAATTAAGAGCCATGTAGTAATGAAGTGAGCTAGAAGAGAGGAGACAGAGAGGGTGGGGCAGGGGGAGCAAGAGAGTGGTGGAAAATATCTAATTAAGGAAAGGGATTTGCTTGCACTTTGTGGAAAGATAGAAGTTCTTTTGAACAGGTGTGGCTTTGTAGTTTTCTGACTATCTCCTAGCAACCCCAGCAAGACAGAACTCAAATAGCAAACTTTCAAAATGGACTACTATGGATCTAGAGGAGGACTGAGAATAAATGGGAGGAAGAAAATCAGCAAACTTATAAGAATAATTGATTTGCACCAATCCTTCTATTTCTCATTCTGGAGAAGGAGATATGAGCCGTTTATGTAATAGGTACTTATTAAAAGCTATTATATACTGGGCTCTGTTCTTTAAGGCATAAAATCCTTCTAGATCTTGGCTGAGGAAATTGTTAAGTAAATTGTCTAAGGTCAAAAAGACAGAGCCACGTCTGGAATTCGAATAGACTTGCTCCAGAGTCTGAGCACTAACCAGTACACAAAAGGCTTCTCTTAAATCAACTCAAGTTTCTGCCAGTTTTTTGTTTATTTGTTTGTTTGTTTGTTTTTTAACCAGATACTTGTATTGCTGGACTATTTATTACTCAGGACAACATTCTCTGGTGTAGGTTATTACTTTTAGTGAAAGATGCATAGAGTCCCAGATTATAGAACAATCTAGGAGAAGACACAGGATATAAGAACTCAAGGCATACTCAAGTAATACTGTCACTGAAAAATGTGATTTCTTTAGTCTTTTAAATATTTCTTTTTCAACTGGTAATTTGCTTCTCAACATTTAACTGTATTCTATGTCTTGAAGATCAAATCTTTGGAGACAGTGAGGGAAAAACTAATCTGACCAATCCTTTCAAACACCAAGGGTCTGGAGGATTTGGTTATAGGCATTTGGGTATGAGCAGAGTGTCTGGTAAACACTCTAAAAAAGATTCCTTCCCTTATGGAGCACACAGGCCACTGGAGGCATGGCGGAGACAGGGATGATAGCGCTCTCCAAGATGGTCACCATGTTTTTTCCCTCCTTGTATGCACATGACATTGCATCATCAAGAGGTGTAGTCTACTCTATTCCCTTGAATCTGGGCAGCCCTATTAATGCTCTGACCAATAATATATGGCAGAATGATTCTATACTAGTGTTGGGCCTGAACTGTTAGAGGACTGACATCATCCTTCTTGGTGTCTCAGAGTCCTTGGCCACCGTGGAAGATGTCTGTATTAGTCTGCTTGGGCTGCCATAACAAAATACCAGACTGGGTGGCTTGAACAGCAATTTATTTTCTCAGTTTATTTTCTGGAGGCTGGAAGTCCAAGATTAAGGTGTCACAGGGTTGGTTTCTCCTGAGGCTTCTCTTCTTGGCTTGCAGAGAGCCACCTTCTCTCCATGTTCTCACATGACCTTTCCTGTGTGCACACTTACCCCTGGTATCTCTTCTTCTTCTTATGAGGACACCAGTCCTATTGGATTAGGGCCCCATCCTTATGACTTCATTTAACCTTAATTACCTCTATAGAAGTTCTATCTCAAAATGCAGTCACATGGGGGGTTGGAGCTTCAAAATATGAATTCTGAGAAGACACAATTCAGTCCATAACAATATTCAATTACTCCACCATGAGACTCTATAGAGGGATAGAGGGGCTCAGCTGAGCCCATCCTTTGAGCCATTCTCTGACAAAGGCATCAGGTATGTGAATGAAGAGCAGCACAATTGCCACATGGATACAGTTTGAGTTGCTAGTCAATGCCACATGGAGCCCTAACTTTGGGGGCAGTTTGTTACCTAGTATGAAATAATTAGAATAAGAAGTAACAACAAGTTATTAAGCAAATCAATATATGACAATATATGACAAGTGCTATAAAGGAAGAGACGGGATGCTATGAAAAAGAATAAAAGTGTGGGTAGTAATGGCATCCTGAGAAATTGTCGAAGAATCAGAGTACTTTGGGCCTAAGAAAAATTACAATGCCTTTTTTATGAGCTCTGAAATTATTTCTCTTCCCTTTTTGTGCTAATATTTAATATCTTCAGAGCTCACACTGGATAGTATTTAATTGACATTGAAAAAGCAATTCTCACATTGTAATTTTAAACTTATTAAGGTAAAATACACAAAAAGTGCACAAATTTTCACTACAGAGCTTAATGAATTGTTTACGTGTATGTAGCTATCATCCAGATAAAAATGAAGCATCCCAAAAGGCTCTCTCATACTTCTTCTCCATTAACACCCACCCTCTGGAGGTTGCTCAGAAGAAATCACTACTCCAAATTTCTAGAAATATTGTTTAATTTCGCCTGTTCTTGAATGTCATATAAATAGAATCGTTCGGTAAGCACTTTTTGGGGTCTGGCTTTTTTTACTCATCTTTGTAAGAATCTTCTTAACTATAGCAGCAATTTTGCCATCAATAGGTATTGAGTTGCCTTCAGTTCTGGTCTATTATGAATAAAGCTGCCCTGAACATTCTTATACATGTCTGTAGATGGACAAGTGCACTCATTTCTTGAAGTGGAACTGATAGATCACAAGATAGGTATGTTTAGTTTCTTAGATATTGCCAAACAATTTTCCAAAAGAATTGTCTCTTGTGTCTTTGCTTACTTTTCTGAACATTTATTTTAAATTCAACACCAACTTTTTGACACATTTTATGTTCAACCCCATGAAGCAATATTTTAGTCTATTTTCTCCCTTGGAAACATTCCTTTTGTAGTCCTCCTTCCTTCTGCTATACTCTAGACTGATTGCTTTCTAAGCAGCAGGCACCCTGGAGGTTGTCTTTACCTTTCTCCTGTGTTAGGTGCCCTATTACTGGATTTTACTTTCTTTCTTTCTTTCTTTCTTTCTTTCTTTCTTTCTTTCTTTCTTCTTTCTTTCTTTCTTCTTTTTCTTTCTTTCTTTCTTTCTTTCTTTCTTTTTCTTTCTTTTCTTTCTTTCTTTCTTTCTCTCTCTCTCTCTCTCTCTCTCTCTCTCTCTTTTCTTCTTTCTTTTCCTTCTTTCCTTCTTTCCTTCTTTCCTTCTTTCCTATTTCCTGTTTGGTGGAACAATTCCTCAGAAGCTTTCTGAGAAAATGGCATGGGAAGCAAATTTCTTTGAGAGCTTGCAAGACTAAAAATATTCACTTACATTTCTAAGTGAATATTTTGGGAGTTTGGGTGGGTTTGGCTGGGTTTCAGAAATCTAGTGTGGAAATTATTTTCCTTCATATAAATGATTTGGAAGGCAATGCTTCACTTTTTTCCAGCAATCAAGTGTTGTTGAAAAGAAAGATGCCATTCTGATTCCTAATCCTAATCCTTTATATGCAAGTATTTTGTTTTCTCTCTAGCAACTTTTAGAATCTTCACTTTATCCCTAAGGTTCTGATATTTCATGATGATACGCTTTGATATGGAGCTTTTGTCACACATACAGGGCATTTGGAAGGTCTTTTAGGCTTTTTTTTTTTTTTACTTACAGTAATTTGTAGATATCTTGTAGGGTGGTCTCCTATCCAAGTACTAAACAGGCCCAACCTTGCCTAGCTTCCAAGATCAGACGAGATCAGGCACATTCAGGGTGGCATGGCCATAGACTGGAAGATCTTTCAAAATCTGGAGATTTATGGTCTTCGATTTTGGAAAACAATTTTGTGTTACGTCCTTATCTGCTTTCTTTCATTTTCTCCTTTTCTCTTCCTGAAAGCCTTGGTAGCTTGATGGCATATCTTTTACTATACACCCTTTTATTTTCTTATTGATTCTCTCCTATGTTCCATCTTCACCCCACATTTTCTAGGAGATTTCTTCAACTTTATTTTGAAATTCTTTAAAAATTTTTCTGCCATCATAATACTAATTTTAAGAACTACTCATTTCTCTTTCACGAAGACAATATATTTTCTTACCTTACCGAGTGAGAGATGTCCCCTGATCTCCACCCTTGAAATAATAATAAGCTGAATATCTAAAACTCAACAAATAACACCCAACCTGCTCACAAGCATGTCTGAGCGAGGAGTCTGTGCATTAGAGCTTCCAGAGGAATGGATTCAGACCTGCATTGCTGAGGGCTCACCAGGCCTTCTCTTGCCCCCTCTCCATTATCTTGTTATAGGCCTTTCCAGCCAGTAACTCTCTTAGTATACCTAATCATTTCTTAGAGTCTGCATCTTGGAGTATCTGGACTAAAAGGCAGATTAAGTGGGTCTGAAACAATATTTGAGTGGGAACTTTAAGTTATTAGTACACAGAAAAATCCATGTACTTACTTGTATGGTGAAATAGAGGAAAACCAAGGGAATAATCACGAGAATGATGAGTGGTAAAACTCCCACAACGACCAAAACCATTTCGATAACATCCACTGTACAATTCACCCAGGTCCATACGTGGTAATAGAAACGCATGCCAATTATAAACATGTTCTGAAAGATTAAAAAAAAAGAAAAAAAGTCCAACGGAGCGGGGATGAGTCTGTTTGTGGGGTTCTGGAAGTCTGGCTGCATTTTCACTCTCGCGCTTAGCCCTCTTTCAACTCCTGAGCAAGCCAGCTCCTGAATGTCACATCAGCATCCAGTCTTCACGCGCACGACTCCTAAAGGCCACTGACTTCGCCCTCTTTGGTCTATATTAACTCACCGGTTTTCTCCCCAGAGTTTCACTGGCTCGCTCACTTCTTCCCTCCTGAACTCCTGCCAATTTGGTTGGTTTGCCAGGCGTCTTAATGGGAACAGCGTCTGCGCTAAGTGTTCTTTATTGTCACGGATAAAGGGAGTTCTTTTTTGTCCAGCCACAGGAGTCGGTTCTGGGTTGTCAGGCTCCTGTAGTTCCAGTGCCCTGGGGCAGAAGGAAGGGAAAGGAGAGAAATGCCGAACTGTATCCCAGGTTGAGAGGAAAGCCTCGCGGATTTCAGTCAAAGTTCCTGACTTCAGTGAGAAGATACATTTTATTTATTGGATAAACCTTAAACTATGAGAAAATTTAATGGCTTATAGCGGGCGCACATGCATCGCAATTGAAGATTTAGTAACTCGAAAACCGCTCTTCCAGTTGTGAAGGTGACCGAGTGGTCATATGCGCCAGGTTTAAATTCTGCTTTCCCAGCAGGATACGGTCCTGCGTGTGTAGACACGGTTTCGAGTCCCAGCCCTGGCAGGGATTCTTCCTCCCCTCTAACCTCAACCACTTTCTCAGTCTTTTCTTTGTTTTCGTTCTTCTCTCTACCTTTTCCTTTTCGACCCTAACGACTGACGCTCAGTGAGGTCTGTCCCCTTTCTTTTGATTGCTACTTAATCACGGATCACGTTCTCCTCTGTGTTCTGGTTTATTCATTGAACGCTCGTTTACCGAAAGTTCATTGTCCTTGGGGTGTCCTGGGAGAAAAATTATTCTGGTGGAAACAGAATGGACACAGACTCAGTGATTTACAGTGTGGTCCTTGCGGTTACCGGCCAGATAGGCTGCAGTCTCCTGTTTCCTCACTGCCCGAGCCCCTCAAAGATCAAAGTGCTGGCATTGTAAGCCGTATGACTCGTTCTAAAGTAAGAAAACGGAAAGGTTCCACCGAGATTTGAACTCGGATCGCTGGATTCAGAGTCCAGAGTGCTAACCATTACACCATGGAACCGACTTTGGTGGAGGTATCCTTCACTGTAGTAGTTCCCCTTATTCCCCTACTATCTCTTTCCTGCTTTTTTAAAAGCAAAAGATATATAAATGGATGGAAAATGAATGTGGGAAGTGGTTATCACTGATTGCTTTCACTGAGCCTCCTTCCCAGGTTTCTTTCCTAGATGTCAGGGACAGGGCACGGTCCTGATCCGAGAATATCGTTACCCCTGGCGATTTTGATTTTGCCTTCATTTCCGACCCACGCAAGGGCAACTTGGATTTTAATCTCACTGTTCAGAAGGGAGATTTTGCCAAAATAAAAATATAACATCTTTCTACAGTTTCACTAACTCATTCAAGGATACCTGAAGACGCCTCTAGAGCAATTGTGGCGTTTCTTGGTACTTTCGGCTCAGCTGTAATGGTGGGCTTGAAATTTTTAAATCTGTCGTCCCATTCCAAAATGCCTTAAATGCAGGACCAGATCTCATTCCTCTTTGACACCTGAAGGTCTGAAACGTAGTAGAAGCTTAATCAATGCTTATTGCCTGAACGCATAAATGAAAGGATTATTGAACGAATGACTGAGTTAATAAATAAATACTCCATGGGAGAGGCCACTTCATAGCTAAATCTGACAACTCTAAAGGGATAACTTACATCTTTTTTTTTTTTTTCCCCAGGTCGCAGCTCCCCAGGTAGACATTTCAGGGTAAATAATAACATAAACGTAGACGCTTTAAAATGGAGGCGGAGCTGCCATGCTAGAGGAACTGCCTTGCTCGTCTTGAGTCTCAAACTTTTGGAATGTTAAAAAGGGCAAAATAACCTCTGCATTGGGCCTGTGCAACCTTGTGTCTCAAAAAAAAAAAAAAAAATTGTTTGCAAAGATAACAAGAAGCAGGTATTATGATTACCAGGCCGATGGCTACTAGATTGAAAATTAAACACATTTCTTAGAATTAACATCACCATGTTATCTGCACCAATAGAAATATCTTCCTTCTATCGATGTAATTGTTCCTCTTTCCATTGCCTTTGTCTCTTAATTTGAGCACTATGTGGGCTTCTGCCTTAATCAGTGCATCCTGAATAACCATTCTTATTGATCATGAAAAAATACTTGTTCCCTCTCACTTTGAAATGTCTTTTATTTTTTAGGTTAGCACCGGTGTTCACATGGCCCCATAAATAGGTGTCCTTGGATATGGGTGACGAAGAGAGGATATCACAGTCATTTATTTTTATAAATAGTCATTTATTTTTATAAATCTTAACTTTAAGATAACATAAATATTTACCTAGTTACTGTAAGAATAACAAGTAAAAAAAGATCATATATGAAGCATAGCAGGAAGAATTACTCAGATATTAATTACTACTTTAGTCACTCTAAATATTAATTATTGGCCATCTATTGTTAATGCATGTAGTCTCCCAAGCCTGTATGACTAAGGAATCCCTGCATTATTTTCTGGCATTCGTCTTTTTGTTATATCTCCAGCCAAGCAAGATGCCTATCACAAAATAGCTGCTCAATAAATATGAGTTGAAGCGAATATATCTTTTGAGAAGTAGGGAGGAAACAGTGAAATTCAAAGACTTTGGGCCAGCAAAGCCATCCTGAGAAAAAAGAACGAGGCTGAAGGCATCACTCTGCCTGACTTCAAATTATACTGCAAAGTGACAGTAATCAAAATGGCATGGTATTGGCAGAAAAATAGACACATGGACCAGTCGAACAGAATCGAGAGTCCAGAAATAAACCCATATTTATATGGGCAAATAATTTTTGACAAAAAAGCCAATAATGTACAGTGGAGAAAGGAAAGCCTCTTCAATAAATGGTGCTTAAAAACTGGAAAGTCACCTGCAAAAGAATGAAACTAGACTGTTGTCTATCACCATATACCAAAATTAACTCAAAATAGATTAAGGACCTGAATATAAGATCTGAAACAATGAAATGCATAGAAGAAAAGATAAGCACTAAACTCAAGGACCTTAAACTCAAGGACCTTGGACTTAAAAAGGATTTTATGAATTTGACTTCAAAAGCAAGGGAAGTAAAAGCTAATATAAATGAATGGGACTACATCAAAGTAAAAAGCTTCTGCTCAGCCAAAGAAATCATCAACAAGGTAAAGAGACAACCGTCCGAATGGGAAAATATATTTGCAAGCAATGCCTCTGATAAGGGCCTAATATCCAAAATATACAAAGAACTCATACAATTCAATAACAACAATGACAAAAAAAACGATCCAATCAAAAAAATGGGCAGAGGACCTGAATAGACACTTCTCCCTAGAGGGCATACAAATGGCCAACAAATACATGAAAAGATGCTCAAAATCGCTAGCTATTAGGAAAATGCAAATCGAAACCACAATGAGATACCATCTCACATCTGTTAGAATAGCTATAATCAATAGGACGAATAATAACAAATTTGGAGAGGATGTGGGAAAAAAGGAACCCTCATACACTGCTGATGGGACTGCAAATTGGTACAGCCACTATGGAAAGCAGTATGGAGTTTCCTCAAAAAACTAAGAATTGATCTACTATATGTTCCAGCAATCTCTCTACTGGGTATATACCCCAAAGACTTGAAAACCCATATCCAAAAAGATATGATTTGCACACCAATGTTCATAGCAGCATTATTCACAGTGGCCAGGACATGGAAGCACCGAAGTGTCCTACAATAGATAATTGGCTAAAGAAGCTGTGGTACATATATACAATGGAATATTACTCAGCCATAAGAAGAGATGAAATACTGCCATTTGTGACAACAAGGATGGACCTCGAGATAATCATGCTAAGCGAAATAAGCCAGACAGAAAAAGTTGAAAATCACAAATCACTTATATGTGGGATATAAACCTAAAAGCAACAAGTGAACAGAACAAACAGACTCATGGACATGAAATATAGACTTGTGGTTAACCAAAGACTATAGAGTAGTGGTTACTAGTGGGGTTGGGGAAGAAGGGGGAGGTAGACAGGGTAAAGGGGGTCAAAGATAGGGGAGTAGAGGAAGGGTGAAGTGGGTAAAGGGGATCAAATATGTAGTAGCTGAAGGAAACTGGACTTTGTGTGGTAAACACAGAATAGAATATACAGATGTCAAATAATAATGTAGAGCTGAAAATTATATAATTGTATAAACCAGTGTTACCCCAATAAACTTAATTTAAAAAAAAAAAGACTTTTGGGCCAGGTGACTATAAAGTTCTAAGTGTCTGTCCCTTCCCTCCACACAGATAAACTCTTCATTCTACCTTCACAAATCTCCTAGCCTTAAAAGATTATCTAAGCTATTGCAAATACAGCTGAATAATGGACTGAGTCTTTCTTCTCCAGCACAGGTGGCATACTCTTATTCCATGAGCCACAACCTTATTTCTTAAAGAAAAAGAAAAATGTCCAATGGTTTAAAATACCAGAATCTCAAAAATCCACTGTTCAAATACTGGCTTTAAACTTCTCTCTGAGGATAGGCAAGGGGAAACCGTTTTTTCAACCTTTGTACATTACCCACCCCCCTCCCCCACCCCCCCCCTCAAGAAAGGAGAGTGGGTAAAGATCTGGAAAATAGGGCAGATAGCTATGGGTTGATTTGTTCTTCAGTCTGGAGTTCATTCACCTCTTCATTGGAATTGCCTATGGTTGATTCAGCGATGTTGCAAGGTGAATGCAAACAAATCAACCCCACTGAGAGGAATGAGTAGGGGAAGAGACGACTGGGCTCCATAACACAGAAACAATCTATTCTCTGGTAATCTGAGCACTGGTGGTTTGCAGTTACCTGGTAGCAGGGCTGAATCCAGAAAGAGCAATTCAGTGCAGCATAATTAGCAGTCCAGGAACAAATTTCGTTGGAGTGTCCTATAGAAAGGGGACTTCAGAACACATGACCCTACCTAAAACTGAAAATCTCAGGGTATTGCTGGCTCCTCAGCTCTATATAACTTGCTCACTTCACAAATTGAAAAGATATTCTTTCATGTACTTATTCATTGAAACTGACCACAAATATTTATTTAGGTTTCATGAGGTGGGGAAGCAAGAGAAATAGGGCTCTGTATCTGACAAGGCTTATGATGCATGACAATCCCTCAAAAATTTCCAAAATTATGGTAAATGCTAAGTGATGGAATGAATGATAACAGAGCATACCCAATGTATACCAACAGGAATACCTAATTAAGGGCTGGTAGCAATAGGAAAGCCTGCCAGAGGAAAGGATGGCTGAGCTGAGGACTGCTGCAAGCTCCCCAGCTCATTGCATTTCTCCTTTGCTGTATTTGTCAGATTTAGATTTTTAAAGATTTATTTACAAATTGGTGAATTCACTCATTCGACTTATGACAAATATCCACTCATTTTAATAACTCAGATTGAAGTATCTAAAGTAAAACTTATAATCTCCCCCTTTTCTCTCATCTGACACTATCATCACTGGGGGCAATTTGAAATGTGTCCTATACATTGTACTATTGTACCATTCGGTTACATTCTTTAATCTGATAACAATGTATCTAAGATGCTATTCGTAGTTCAATTTCATTCTTTGCAGTAGAAGTTATAATATCTTGGGGCCATTATGCTTGTCTTCTCCACTAGGCACCAGGGCTGGTGCCCTTTATCTTGTTCCTCTCCATATCCTCATTGCCTGATTGTAATTCTAGAGGGAGAGATCAAGAGAGGCTTCCAGGAGAAAGCAACTTCAGAGCTGAGACCTAAAGGATCAGAAGCAGTGAAGTCGAAACGCTTGGAGCAGACCCAGGGAACCTAAGCGAAAACTCAGAGACGCGCGCGCAGAGGAGCAAGAGGGCCTCTAGTTGGTGAGATGTGAAGGGCAGCTGAGTAGAATCGCTGCAGCTCAGATCAGCATAATTAGGGTTAATAAATGTGAAAGGAGAATGCCGTGGGAATGCTGAGAACGGCGATGGGGCAGGACTCAGATTCAAGAAGATTCAGGGAGATGGACAACTATTCGTGTGTCATTTACTGAACACTGTAATAAATAAGAACTGCTGTTATCAACGGATCCTAAGTAAGCATCTAGAACATAGTAGGCGCCGAATCAATATATATTGGATACTCCTAGGTAGTGAAAACACAATAGTAAAGGGAATGCGGCACACAAGCACGTGCTCAGTAACTTTTCGGTAATTGAAACAACTAATAGAATATCTCGCGTCGTTGATTGGTTTTGGAGAAGGTGCGGCCGCCGGAGGGAAGAAGAGGCAGGAATTGAGAAGCCTACCTAAAGTCGAATACTGCGGAGGAAAGGTGATGGGGATTAGAACCCACAGCACCTAGGAGGACTCGAGTATTAAGTCAGGTGTTCTAGTCCGCTCCGCCACTATACCTTGTTGATGAACTTGTGCGCCGCCAAAGCTGAACGTCGCTCCTTTACCATTTTTTTTTCTCTCTTCCTCTTCACCTTCGCTCCTCGTCTTGTATGCCCACCCTTCCTCCAGCATTCTCCTTCCCTCACTCCCAGCTCAGCCCAAGAATCTTCTGACCCTCCCGACCACCGTCAATTCTCTTTCTCACACCTCCCACGTTGACTCTCTGCAGACCGAGAGTTCCAGTGGATGTTGTGGACTCTAGATACGCTTGGACTGCAGGAAGTAAATCTTTGAACTTCAGGAGTGAGCAAGTTCGGGCATTTGGTTTGAACCCAGCGGCTGCTAAGAATCCTGAGATTCCCTTGTCCACCGTCCATCTATTTCAGGGGACCGAGAGCCTCCACAGAACCTCAGGAGGGAGCAAAAGACTGCAGTCCCTGCTATTTGTCTGGTTTCCCTATGTCCTCAGGTCCTAATCATACTGGAACAGAACTTCCTCAGAGTCCGAGCTCAGTTGCCCTCAAAGCACCTGAAGTCCACAGAAAAGTCCGCGCGGGAAATGGAGTCAAGCTAGTTAGTGGGCCCTTGCCCTGTTCTGCGTGGTTTTGTCATCCAAACTTTGGCTATTTTAGACGAGAATCAAATCAATTCCTCTTTATTTTGAAACAGTTATTTAAATTTTTAAATGAATCTTTCTTATAATGATGTTGATGGGCGCTTAGTAAAAACTGCTCGACCGCTTGCCTCTTTAGCGCAGTAGGCAGCGCGTCAGTCTCATAATCTGAAGGTCCTGAGTTCGAACCTCAGAAGGGGCATTATGTTTTCCCTTGCTTAAAGAAACTCGACAATAAATGGAGTTAACAAATCTTTGTTATGTCAATTTTTTTCCGTCGAAAGTATACACTATGACTTAAGAGAAAAATCTGAGGAAACTGCTTAGGTGTGATTATATGAGTAATTTACCGTTTAAGCCAGATATAGAGATATGGGGTAGGGGGCACTTACAGCGTACATTAGTTTTGTTTTGTAATTTTCTTCTTTTTTTTCTTTTCCAGTTTTATTAAAATATAATAGACAATTACTTGCTTTTATTTACATTGTACAATTCAATGAGTTTTTTCAATTGTAGTTGGCATACAATAATATACTAGTTTCAGTTGTACAGCATAGAGATCAGAGATCCACATAACTCGCAAAGTGATCACTCCACTAAATCTGGTACTCTCTTCTCCCTTACATATTTATTACAACATTATTAACCATCTTCCGCATGCTACTCTCTACATCTCCATGTCTATTCTGCGACTATCCATTTGTACCTTTTAATCCCTGTGCCTTTTTTGCTGTGCCGCCAATCCTCCTCTCATCTAGTAGCCCTCAAAATATTCTTTGTATCTATGAGTTTATTTCCATTTCTTGTTGTTGTTTATTTTGTTCTTTAGATTCCACATGTATGTGAAATCATATGATATTTCTCTATCTCTATCCGACCCATTTCATTCAGCGTAATACCCTCTAGGTCCATCATACAATATCTTTTTCATCCCCTTCCTTTTAATCTGTGTGTCTTTTAATCTGAAGTGAGTCTCTTGTAGGCAGCATATGTAGGGTCTTGTTTTCTTATCCATTCAGCCACTCTATCTTTTGGTTGGAGCACTTAATCCTTTTCCATTTGAGGTACTTATTGATAGGAATGTAGTTATTACCATTCTTTATTCACGTTTTTGATACATACTTTTTCCTCTTAAATAAGTACCTCTAACATTTCCTGTAATGCTGGCTTGGTGCTGATAAATTCCTTTAGCTTATTTTTGTCTGGGAAGCTCTTTCTCTGTCTTTCAACTCTAAATGACAGCTTTGCTGGATAAAGTGTTCTTGGTTGTAGATCCTGTGTTTGAATATTCTGTGCCATGCCCTTCTGTCCTGCATAGTTTCTTTTGAGAAATCAGCTGCCAGTCTTATGGGTGCTCCCTTGGAGGTAACTAACTCTTTTCTCGTGCTGCTTTTAAGCTTCTTTCTTTATCTTTAACCTTTGGCATTTTAATTATGATGTGTCTTTGTGTGGGCCTCTTTGGGTTCCTGATTTTGGGGACTCTGAGCTTCTTGGGGTTTTATGTCTATTTCCTTCACCAAGTTAGGGAAGTTTTCCATCATTATTTCTTTAAATGGCTCTTCAACGTCTTGTTTTCCTTCCAGTACCCCTATGACATGGATATTTTTACATTTTATAGTGTCCCATAAGCTCCTTAAATTATTATTATCGTCCCAGCTTCTTTTTTCTTGCCATTCTGACTGAGTGTCCTTGGCTTCCCCATCCTCTATATAGATCACTTGATCTTCTTCTTTATTCACTCTGTTTATTCCATTGAATATACTTTTCATCTCCAATAATGTGTTCTTCATTTCTGACTGCCACCTTGTTATAATTTCAATTTCCATTTTTATGTTTTTTGGCTCTTTGTTGAAGTTCTCACTGAATTCATCTACACTTCCCCTAAGTTCATTGAGCATCTTTATAACCAGTATTTTGAACTCTGCATCTGTTAGATTGCTTGACTCCATTATTTCTGGATCTCTGTTCTGTTCTCTCAGATGGTTTCTGCTTCTTTGTCTTCCCAGTTTGGCTGCCTTTCTGTGTCCGTTTCTATGTACTAGCAAAACTCCTAAGTCTCCAGGTCTTATTAGTGAGGCTTTATGAAGTAGGTGTCCACTTCAGAGAGGGGTTCAGCTGTAGGCCAAAGTTAGCCCCAGCCTGTGCCCCTCTGGGGCAACCTGTTAAGACTGAGTAAGCAATCCATAGATGATGTGCTTATAGTTACCTCAAGAGGCCCCACCAAAAACCGAGGTCAGCTGCCACCAGTGTGGGTCTTGGCACTGCTCAGCAAGGAGCACCTGACTCACAGAGGACACAACTGAATGTGGCTTGGGTGTGGCCCTGAGTTGGTGGAGGCAAGTTTCAGGGACTCCTCTGGGCAAAGAGACCTCTGTTTTCCAGTTTGATCATGTCTCAGTGAGTCCACACACTGGGAGGGAGGAGGGCTCCACTGCCACTTCTGTACAGAGTGAGTCTCGCCTCTGGCCCTCACTCTGACAACTCAGTGTTCCCCTGTAAGTCCCTGGTGCCCCATAAGTAGCTAACCCAGTGCTGGTGCTCAGAGCAAGTAAGGTCCCTCACCACAAAAGTCTACTACTGAACACGGCCCCTTTAAGAGATGTCTGCAGCAGACAGCTGCCACTGCTATGGCCTCTGTCCTGCTCAGTTGCTTGGAACTAGGCGGCCTCGTGTCCTTGCCCCATCCTACCTCCTCCTGTTGCAGGGTGATTTTTTATTTCTGTCCATAGTTGTAGGGCTCATTCATCTAAATCCCTGGTGATTTTCCTCGCTGTTTGTTCCTTATTTCTGTCACAACTTTGATTTGGTTGCAAGAGGGATGAACTGAACCACTATCATCTATGCCATTTTTTTCTCTCCGTCTTGTAATTTTCAACTCTATGCTGCTTTTATCTTGATTTAAGTCTATTAACATTTCCCATTTTATCTATTGTAGTGTAGTTGTGTAGACTACCTCAAATCTGTTTTTAAAAAGAGTGACATGAATAAATACATAATTAGGAATGTAGTATGTGACAATAATTGTGTTAAACTCAGTATTTGAAGAAGAAATTCTTTTTGTGGATTTAAGGAAGAAAAGTGGATGAGAGAGTAAATCCTTTGTCTAAGGTGGCACAACAAAAACCATTAAATACAATGTTCTAATTGATCTTCTATTTTTATAGTAACAGTAATAATGATAACACCAAAATTTCATTGAACTGTTAGCATGTAACAGACACTATTCCAAGAATTTACTTGCATTATCTCGTTTAATTTGGAACCTTGGGTCATGAAAGTATACATGTTTGTTTCTCTAAACATTCTTTAATCTGTACTTCATCTCGAGAGCATTTAATCACAATTTAAATATTTTAATATTTATGGTATAATTCATCATTTAATGGCTGACTCTCCCTTCTAAAGGGTAAACTGCCAGGACTGAAGTGGTGGTTTTCCATTGCTGTAAATCCAGGGCAAAGCAGAGCTCCTTGGTCAAAATACATTCTGAAAACCTATTTGTTGAGAGCTCTTTGTTCTAGGCATTCTTAAGGTCTGGGCAAGGGGAGCTTAGAGCACAAATTTTGAAGACCAAAAACAAATGGGCCGGGCAATTCTCTGATTATATACAACTTTTAGAAATAATTGTTTAGGTTACAATATATAAGGATGAGAGTTATTTTTTCACCATGAACTGAGGGCAGAAATAGTCTTGAACTATATTCAATGGGTGCAATGATGGAGTCAGGAATTAGGAAAAGGAACTTGGACAGAATTTAAAAAGACAGACATTTTTGTCCATGTATTTTCTTTACACTAGAATATACAGGAAAGAACTTTATCTTAGATGCTTCCGTTAGTAAAACCCTAGACTCTCAAACCTTGAGGGTTCCAGTCCACTTGAGCAAAACGAAGGGTCAAGTACTTTTGCCCCCACATCAGTGAATGATGCCCATACAAACCAAAGAAAGATAGTGAGGTAAATACATGGGACTTCTAGAGTAAGATGTCCTCAGGTTTTGTGAAGAGAACTATTTATATTTAAGGAGCACCTCAGAGTATGAGACTTTGTGTCAGAAACTTAGTCTTTGCCTGTTAATCCCACTTACCTAAAAAAATAAAGCCAGAGTGGAGTTACTACATTCACTGTGTAAAGGATGTGGTTGGCCATTTGTAGAATTTTCTGAATGAAGTAGAAGTAATCTACTCAAGAGTTGGTTGGTAAGTGAGCGGCTGAGGAATCTTTTCTGGATATCCAAATTTAATACATATACCAAGTTTAAAAATTAAATAGAACCAAAAAAATCTCTTCTAACCAATGGTATCGAAACCTTGTTTAGGAAAATAGCATGCTATGATCAGAACTCCATGTTTCCATCTCTGCCCAAGGGAAATCACATGAGCCAACATAATTTTAAGTCAGTTTGGGTTGGCTTGGCACCAGACCACCACTGCTTGAATCATAGTCATTAATATTTTATTACTCTCATTACCCATATTACAGTTGCACAGAGCAACCATCTAATGTTATTTGCTTTCCAATGTAGAGTTTATTTTATATAAAAGAGAATATGCCAATCAACCACCGCTATGGCTATAGTATATCCACATCCACACTCTGGCTTGGGATGCCTCAGACATTTGGTTATTGTGAGTCAGTCCTACAAGCCTGCATAACTCTGGGTGAATTAAAAAATAGTTTCTGATTCTACAAAGGAGAGGAACAGATTCTGAATGGTGATAGCTCTAACAAGGATCAAGTATTCCTAAGGAACTGCCTGAATAACCGGGCCATCCAGGTCTTCGACTTCTCCCAAATCCTTAACTATATCAAATGCAGGCTCCTGGAACCAGAGGCTGAGGGTCCAAAAGACACTGTTAAGATTTTCCCTATTACATGCCTCTTTAAGTCGGGACCAGAATGAACTGTTGAGGGAGCTATCCTAAAATATATACTCTCTAGAGGTTCTGGCAACTTTCAGGAACACTCTAATCATTGCTCTCTCTTTTTCCAACACAGCAGAGCCAAAGAGGTGTGGCCTGCAAGATGCATTTCACTAGGTGTCTCCTGAAGAGAGTACTGCAAAAATCCAAAATTGAGATGTTGATTGCCTGGAATAAGATAGTGATAGGGAATATGGAAGGAAAAGAATAACATTTTATATGCTAATTAGTTCATTGGTTTATTTGTATTTTTTGTCAGATACTGTGCTAGGCACTGGAAATACAGGAGTGGCTAAAACAGACCCAGTGATCGCACTCATGGAATTTACAATCTAAGGCCGGGGGAAGAATAGACAATTAAGATGTTAAAGAAAAGGACAAGACAACTTCACATAGTAATGAGTGCTGTGAAAAAAAACCAAAACAGGTTGAGGTGATGTGATGGGAGGTTGGAGAGTGAGAGATGGAATGGTGTATTAGTTTTCAAAGACTGTCAAAACAAATTACCACAAACTGGGTTGGTTTAAAACAACAGAAATTGATTTTCTCAGAGTCTTGGAGGCCAGGAGTCCAAAATCAAAGTATCGATAGGGCTGTACTACCTCTGAAGTCTCTAGGAAAGAATACTTTCTTATCTATTCCCAGCTTTTTGTTGTTGCCGGCAATCTTTGGTACTCACTGGCTTGTGACAGCATAACTTTAGTCTCTGCCTCCATCTTCACATGGCCTTTCTCCTTCTGTATGTTTCTGTCTTCACATGGCTTCCTTATAAGGACAACGGCCACTGAATTTGGGACCTACCCTAATCCAGTATGATTTTATCTTACTTTACCTAATTGCATCTGCAAAGACTCTATTTCCAGATAAGGTCACATTCTGAGGTTCTGGTGGAGTTGTGTTTTTGCAGAACACAATTCAACATAGTACAGATGGAAAACCAGTTAGGACCAGATTGAATAGGGAGGCCAAGGCAAGGAGATTGTATGTACACATGAAGAAGAAATAGCAAGACTTGATGGGAAAATTGAATATCAGGTTTTCATCTATCTGTCCATTTATTTTTTCAATAAATTAAGTTGCACCAGGTTTCTGGTCAAGGTGGCAGCATGGATAGACACTGTGGTTGCCTCTTCTCACAGCCACATCAAAATTACAACTAAACTACAGAACTGCCATCATTGGGAGTTACCTGAAGTCTAGCTGAATAGTGTCCTTCAACTGGGAACATACAGAATATACCACCTCAAGACTGGTAAGAGGGGCAGAGATGTGAAACAGGCTGGTCCAACACCCACATGTAGCAGTTGATAATTGAGAGAAATATCTCAGCTATGGAGGTCCCTCTAGAAGAACAAGGGGTCCCAGTGCCACAGTAGGCTCCCCAGCACAGGGTTCCAATGCTGAGAAGAGAAGTCTCCACAACTTCTGACTGTAAAAACCAGCAGAGACTGTGGCTGAGTGAGATGGAGGGCTACTGAAGTCACAGACATTTCTCTTAAGGTGACTTCACATGGACTTATTTAGTGACGGACTCACATGCTCTGAGCTCCAGCACTGGGGATGCAGCTTGAAAGGAGCCAGAGATATACAGGGAGGAAATGAGTTGTCTGGCTTCAGGACGAGGGCTGAAGGGGCAGCTTTCTCCCAGACAGAAGTGCTGGCAGAAGACATTGTTCCTTTGCTGAGGTCTCCCCTACCAGGCTTGCAGATCCAGATGGGTGCCATATCTGAGTCTCCATCAAAGTAGCTAATACTGGTGTCCCCATCGAGTGATTCCCTCAACCCCTCCCACCCCAATGTGCAGGCCCACCCAAGCCACTTCCAATGGATTTTCCATACAAAAGACTGTCTTAGCTCATGCTGCTGACTTTCCTAAAATCTCTCAAAAGTTCACAAAACCTAAACAAGCAGCATCTGGCCTTGACATGCCCCGTATCTCTTGCTGAGCAGCCCTAAGCCTGGAACTAGCAGCAGCTGGCTTCTTGAGGTACTTCCAAGTCCAGCATGGGTGCTAGCCACTTGTGGATTGCTTGGTAGCTCATGCCAGGTGGCTCCAGGCAGGGTACAGGCTGTAGCTAAACTTGGCGTGCGGCAGGGCAGCTCCCAGAAGACCCTGACCTGTATGCCTGGTGGCTGGCTTTGGTCTAAGCCAGAGCACAACCTGGGGTCACATCTGAGGATGACACACCCAAAGGGCAGATGAGGTAGACATCAAAGCCCTGCTAAAGTGAATCCTGCCCTGTAGGGTCAGCCTCTGCACAACAGCTTGGCTAGTCATCACAACCAATCAGCCCAAGGGTCAAGCCCACCCATTGACAAGCAAACAGCAACTGAGGCTCAGCTATAACAGGAGGTCAAACACAAACCATGCAAGAAATATACCTGGAGCACCCAGCTCAGGTGCCCAGGGAAGACTGCTGCTGGGACTCACAGCACACCTACTATATAAAGCCGCTCTACTGAGATTGGGAGATATAGCAGCTCTACCTAATACATAGAAACACAGAGAGGTAGCCAAATTTGGGAGACAAAGAAACATGTCCCAAATAAAGGAACAGAACAAAGCTCCAGGAAAAGAATGGAAAAAAATGGAGACAAGCAACCTGCTAAATTCAGAGTTCAAAATACTTATTATAAGGATGCTCAATGAACTTAGGGGAAGAGTGGATGAAATCAGGGAGAACATGAACAAAGATATAGAAAACATAAAAGTGGAGACAGAAAACAAAAAAGAACCACACAGAAATAAAAAATACAATAACTGAAGTGAAGAATACATTAGGAGGAATTAACAGTAGATTAGATAAAGTGGAGGATTGAATCAGTGATTAAAAGATAGGGTAGCAGAAAACACCCAATCAGAAGAGCAACTAGAAAAAAAGAATCCAAAAAAATGTGGATAATTTAAGGGGCCTCTGGGACAACATCAAGCATACCAATATTTGCATCATAAAGATACCAGGAGAGCAGAGAACAAGAAATTGAAAACCTATGTCAATAAATAATGTCTGAAAACTTCCCTAAACTGGCAAAGGAGATAGATGTACAAGCCCAGGAAGAACAAAGAGTCCTAAACAAGATAAACCCAAAGGGGCCCACATCAAGACACATAATTAAAGCCAAAGGTTAAAGACAAAGAAAGAATCTTAAAAGCAGCAAGAAAAAGCAATTAGTTACCTACAGAGGAGCTCCCATAAGATTAGCAGCTGATTTATCGACAGAAACTTTGCAGTCCAGAAGGAATTGGAATGAATTATTTAAAGTGATGAAAAATAAGGACCTACAACCAAGCTTACTCTACCCATCAAAGCTGTCATTTAGAATAGAAAGACAGATAAAGAGCTTCCCAGACAAGAAAAAGCTAAAGGAGTTTATCACCACCAAGCCAGTATTACTGGAAATGTTGGAGGAAGTTCTCTAAGAAGAAGAAGAGGAAAAAAAAAAGAGAGATTTAAAAAAATGAATAAAAATGGCAACCACTACATATCTAGCAACAATTACTTTAAATACAAATGGATTAAATGCTCCAATCAAAAGGGTGGCTGAATGGATAAGAAAACAAGATCCTTATATATGCTGCCTACAAGAAACTCACTTCAGATTGAAAGACATACAGTAAAAATAAAGGGATGGAAAAGGTGTATCATGAAAATGGAAACAAAACAAATAAAACTAGGGTAGCAATAGACTTTAAATAGACTTTAAAACAAAGGCTATAACAAGAGACAAAGAAATACCCACTTATCCTGCTTCTGGATATTTATCTGAAGAAATGCAAAATACTGCTTTGAAGGAATCCATATGTTCATTGCAGCCTTATTTACAATGGCCAAGATATGAGGGCATCCTGGGTGTTCATCAATGGATGAATGGATGAAGAAGAGGTGGTACATATATACAATGGAATATTACTCAGCCATAAAAAGAATGAAATCTTGCCATCTGCAATAACATGGATGGACCTAGAGGGTACTGTGCTGAGTGGAAGTAAGTCAGACAGAGAAAGACAAATATCATATGTGGAACCTAGAGAACAGGATAAACAAACAAACAACGGAAACAAAGCTCATAGATACAGAGAACATTCTGATGGTTGTCAGCTTAGGGTTGGGAGATGAGTGAAGGGGGGAGGGGATTAAGAGGTACAATTTGGTAGTTACAGAATAGTCATGGTGATGTAGAGTATAGCGTTGGGAATATAGTCGGTAGTATTATAATAACTATGTATATTGTCAGATGAGTGCTGGATTTATTGGGGGTTATCACTTTATAAGTCGTACAAATATCTAATCACTGTGTGGTACATCTGAAACTAATATAATATTGTATGTCAACTATAATTAAAAAATAAAATATAATTTTTTTAAAAATTAGGTTGCGCAAATAGAAGGATAGTTTCCCAAGAAGGAATAGAAATCAGAACTTGGACAAAAGAGCTATCCATTAGAAAAAGATGAAGATAACAAATACATTATACATAAAGAACTAAAGAAGAATATCTGTATCTATATATTGTTAACCTAAAAGTAAAAAGTACTTTCAAAGTGAAAGGTAACAAGTGTTTATTTGAGATCAATAAGAATAGCTATTAGGGAATCATTAGTTCTGAAAAAGCCTAAATAATGTTCTGATTAGGAGACAAAAGAAATGGGCATTTATGAGAAGGGAAAGGGGAAAAATTACATTAATAGAAGGAAGGCATTTCAATTGATGCAAATAACGTAATATAGCGAATTAATTCTAAACAATATTTTTAATTTTCAGTCTACTAGTCATCAATACATTTAGTCAAAATAACTGCTTTCTTGTTATCTTTACAAACAGTTGTTTGGGACACATCGTTGCCCTAGGCCCAGTGCAAAGGTTATGTTGCACCGTTTTAACATTCCAAAGATTTGAGGTACAAGACGTGCAGGCAGTTCCTTTAGGATGGCAGCTCCAGCTCCATTTTAAAGTGACTCTTTCCTGAACAGACACTTCTCCCAAGAAGACATACGAATTGCCAACAAATATATAAAAAGATGCTCATCATCGCTAGCTATTACGACAATGAGATACCATCTCATACCTGTTAGAACGGCTATAATCAACAGGACAAGTAATAACAAATGTTGGAGAGGATGAGGAGAAAAAAGAACACTTATACCCTGCTGGTGGAACTGCAAATTGGTACAGCCACTATGGAAAACAGTATGGAGTTTCCTCAAAAAACTAAGAATTAATCCATCATATAATCCAAGCAATCCTTCTGCTGGATATTTACCCCCAAAGACTTGAAAACTCATATTTGAAAACATATATGCACACCGATATTCATAGCAGCATTATTCACGGTGGCCAGGACATGGAAGCAACCAAAGTGTCCTACGATAGATGATTGGCTAAAGTAGCTGTGGTACATATATACAATGGAATATTACTCAGCCATAAGAGAGAAAATACTGCCATTTGCAACAACATGGATGGACCTTGAGATAATCATGCTAAGTGAAATAAAACAGACAGAAAAAGTTGAAAACCACATGATATCATTTATGTGTGATATAAACCTAAAAGCAACAAACAAATAGGACAAACAAACAGAGACTCATGGACATGGACAATAGACTAGTGGTTACCAGAAAGTAGGGGGCGAGGCGGGTGGCAGGAAGAAGAAGGAGGTAGATGAGGTTTAAGGGGTCAAATGTATGATGACAGAAAGAAATCTAACTATGGGAGGGGAACACATATGCAATATATATTACATACCTTACTGTTAAATTATACACCTGAAACTTACTGGATTTCATTAACCAATGTCACCAAAAATAAATAAATAAAAATAAAATAAAATGGCTCCTCGAAGGATATATGTATCCTTATGTTCATTGCAGCATTATACACAGTAGCCAATCTAAGTGTTCTTTGATGGATGGATGATCGATTAAAGAAGAAGTGGTACATAAACGCAATAGAACATTACTCAGCCATTAGGAAGGATGAAATGCTGCCATTTGTGACAACATGGATAGATCTTCAGAGTAAGCTAAATAAGACGGATGGAAAAGGATAAGAACTATATGATTTCACTATATGCGAAATATAAAATAAAAAGCAACGAACAAACAAATTCATAGACACAGACAAGAGAAAGGTGGTTACCAAAGGAGAAAGGGGTAGGGCTGAGAATGAAGAGGGTAAAGGGGATCAAATTATGGTGACAGAGGGAGACTAAACTTTGGGTGATAAGTACACAATGCAATATATAGATGATATATTATGGAATTGTACACTTGAAACTTATATGTTATTAACCAATCTCCCTCCAATAAACTAAATTTAAAAATACAAAACTAGTGGTCGCTTTATATTATTGTTTATAGAATTTACATATCTATAATCAGGAGGAAGTTTAGTGTTAACCCTTTGGTAAGGTACATCCAGTCATTCAATGGCCAGGAGTCAGACTTTTGTCAAATAAAGGACTTACATTCTTGAAGGAGAAACCTGAGCAAAAAGCTGAACTGCCCCCTCTGAGGTTCGAACTCAGGACCTTCAGATTATGAGACTGACGCGCTGCCTACTGCGCTAAGGAGGCAGGTGCTCGAAAAAAAAACCTCTCTTGCTATATCTTTAACACTGGATTTCGCTTTGCTTAAATAAATTACCGTCATCTTAAATACTGAAAATGAAATGTTCTCCTACAACGTCTTAAAAGTGCAACAGCTTCTAAAACATGATTCAGATGAAAAAAGTCGCTGCTGATCCTACTGCCTTCGAGCCCCTCAGTCTGCACTGATCATCACCTTTCACAAAAGAAGGAAAATTTACTAAACTTTCTGCCCAGAAACCTGCACGTTTATCTGCACCGGCGTCCATCCATTTTGTCTCAATGGAAGAAGGAATCTGCCTGCTTCTTCTCTCACTCTCTCTCTCTCCATCCATACCGGATCTTTTTCATCAGTATTTAAATACACTCAAGTGTATTTACTGCCTCAAACAACAAAAAATTTTCTTTCACTTGGTGCCTTGGTCTCTAGCTGCCGCTCTATCTCCTTTGCTCCGTCACAGATGAATTGCTCATAAAGCCATCTGTCCTCATATAAAGAAAACAGCTTCCCAAGTCCCATTAGGCTTTCGACAGACTACAGTCTTCCCTGACCACAAAGGGGGTTCCTGGACACATGGGGCTTGGTGGTTTAAAGAACAAGGTGCTGTTGGTGCAGACTCTTGCACCAAGTTGGGAGCGGTAGCTGCAGGAACAGAAAGAAGTGAAAAGCCTGGTTTACCTACTGTCTTGCTCTGCCGTGGGAGTGTCTTGGTGTTATCATTCAGTCTCACCTCTCGGGAAACCCCTTCCCTGGGCGCGAAAAGTCCGGGTTTTCTGTGGTTAGTGATGGATGCAGAAGGTTGGGGAAAGTATAAAACACTCCAGAGCTTTATGACCCGCTTGCCACCTCCTGTAGGGCTGAAACCAACATTGACATTACTGTCAAATGGATATGGAATATATTATCTGACTTCTGTAGTTGCAGTTGCTGTTTTTCCCCTGCCCGCTGACGATGACAACCGTAATTTTCTGTTCACAAGAATGGGCAATCTACATTACTCTGGGTGATGCGACTTAAATGCGTGAAGAAGTTTGTAGTCATGAGCGCTAACAGTTTGGTTCCTACTGTAGATTAACTATTGTTTTATGTCGAAAAAGCGCTGGTTTAATTTTTAACATTCTGAATATAACTATGCTTTCTGTATTTAGATAATGAAAATGAGAACAATTACCACGTAAACGCCAGCTTAACCTAGACATCACTGAAAAAGTCTAAACGACTGTGTTATTTTAATGACAGATAAAAGGACACATACAACTGGAATAAGGAGGTAAAAAATCAAAACGGAGAATATTGCACAATATGTAGAAAAGGATTTGGAATTTCATGGTGGAGAAGGGTTTGTGAAAGTGCATAGGGAGACCGAATCTCACAAGTCCCGCATGAGACAGGAAAGAACTTCTGAATCAAAGGTTTTTGTCTTCCAAAATGACACCAACACTCACTCAAAAATATCATTAGACATAATACTAGAATAGAGCACACATTATCTTCTTGGTTGCTGTAATCCCTGATTCAGGGGGCTGCAATCTGCTGGCAAACAAAAAGGAGAAATTTTGATACTATATTTGGCTCCTTGCTGATTCTGTCAGAAGACCTTGCTCTCTATAATCTATCAACTTCGAGCAATGTGTCAAGTTACTGCAACAAGAAGTTTCCCCTAGCTTTTACTTTAATTTGAATCACAGCATTGAAAATCCTCTTCTTGATTTATATGAAGAGTTAATGAAAACTCTGAATACTTAAAGCGAACTATTGTTGGTCTTATTCAAATACAAACCAGACCTTGCCCATCTATCTGCACATTTGGCAGACAGTACAAATGTAAATTTTGGCAAATTCCATTTCTTAATAAATAAAATGAAAATATATTATCTGCTAAATTTCCTGCATACCTTGTACACAATGCTGCTAAACAACATTGTGGTTTGCTTACTTGTGATATTGAGGCTTTCATGCTTTCTTGAGGTTTATGGTCACTTTTTAGTTTCTTCAAAATGTACAGAAGCACTTAATGAGATTTTGAGACTTTATAGAAATGGGAGTAGTGGCTTTAAGCATATGCCTACAAGATGGTTATCATTGTTGCTGACCATAGGGAAAAAAAGTTAGAATATTGGCTCGCTGTAAAATTTTTATTTTCAAAGTGTGGGATAAGAAGAATGTCCTATAATCTGGAAATACTTCAAGGATGAGAATGGAGAAAAGGACTACAGTAAAACAGAAATTTATATGCCTTTTAGACATTCAGTGGAGATATCAGTAATGTAACTGGATATGCTCAATAGAGAGTTGAAGGTTTATGTTTGGGAACCATCAGGGTACAGTTGGTCACATGATCAGGTAAACCCACATAGGGAAAGGGTATACATAAAGAATATGTGAGGACTCAGGTCAAGGCCCTAGAGAACTTCAACATTTAGAGATTAGAAAGAGGCGTAAATAAGGAAGGAACTGTATTTAAGTAGAAAGAAAACCAAGAGAGTATGATGTTCCAGAAGCCAAGTGAAGAATGTGTCTCCATAAAGAGAATATCAACTGGACCACATGCTACTGAGAAGTTGAGCAAATTGAAGACTCAGAATTGACCATTGGATTTTATAAGATGGAAGTTGCTGGGACTTGACAAAGAAGTTTCAGTAGAGTGGAGGGATAAAAGTTTGGTTTAGAGTTGGTTAAAGAGAGGAGCACAGTTAGGAGTAGTCTCTACCCACTTGGCTGTTCAGATTCAGATTTGGAGAAAGTGGTGGTGTGTTTCATTTGACCAAGTGTTGGGAATGGGGCAAAGGAGATGAAGGTTATGCAAGCTAGTAATACTGGTAATTAATCATGAAATTTCAGCTGTAAGAATAGGGTAGTAAAAATGTGAGGAGGAAAAGAATGCATTAAATAATTTGCTAGTAGGCAAGAGAAAATGAGCTAAAAAGTCAAGAAGTGGTGGTCAGTATAAGATGTGATTGAAATTTGTATCTGGGTTTAAGGCCCTGCCACCCTGAACAAGCCCAATCCCGTCTGATCTCAGAAGCTAAGCAGGTTTGGGCCTGGTTAGTACTTGGATGGGAGACCACCTAAGAAGACCAGGTACTGTAGACGTAAAAAATTTAAAAAAATAAGGGATTGTAAACTGACAAGGTCTTTGCAATCTGTGAGGTCAACCAAGGGTTGCCTCGCCTAAAAAAAAAAAAAGAAATTTACATTTGGAATAGTGCCTGAAGTTTGGGTTAATTATAAAGTCAAAGGTAGTGTGTTTTTCAAATTGCAGGTTGTGATGCCTTTGTGTGGGTCATAAAATCAATTCAGTGGGTCTTGAATAGAATTTTGATTTTAATTAGAGAATAGAATACAAAATGTCAGAGAGCATTGCAAGTTGTGAAGCAAACTGTATTTCTTGTTATGAATCCCGCTAGAAAAAGTTTGAAAAATAGAGTAGGGGGGAAAGAAAAAATCTTTAGAAATGAAAAATCTAGGACCTGGGGGAGGTGTGGTGGGATAGGAGTAAGGGCAGAGGAAATTCACATCTCCTTTGCATACATGAAGATTATTTGCTAGACAAGGGTTGAGAAGCTCTGCTGTGTATCCTCTGAAGAGAAAGGAAAGGGAAACACTGTAGGATTTCTCCTCACAAGTTTCATAGGGTTGGTGAGAATTCCTAGAAATTGGTTTCTGACAGAATAATGAAGGCAAATTTACTGAAACTATGATTTTAAACATTAAAAAAAACACAATTCACAAATTAAGCAAATTGTTCATATTTATTTCCCCTTTCACAAGACTATCCTAGATTTTATCCCAAAATATTTTCTGTTACTCTCTTCTTATCATTCTTTTGTTATCCTCCATTTTCTCCTTATTCTCGTAACCACTTCCTCTTCAATGACCAAGATCCCCAAATTCTGAGTCAATTCTCTTCAAGTGTGTTAAGGAGATAATTCCCATCATAGCATCCTCATCATTTCGTTAGCCTTCCTTTCATTAAGCTTCAAATCCAGTCTTGCTGACATTGGGGGACTTCAAAACATTTTACATGCAATAGTATTTCTTTTTCCTTTAGAAAGTGTTTATTTTCTGTCAGCCTTATTTCCATTGTGTTTAAGAGTTTGTGGAAGAACAGCTTAAGACCACTCAGTGCTTGTTCCTACCTTCAATGGCCAGAGCAGTGGGGGCTGCAGACCAGTCTTCAGTGGCAGGCTGAGCACTACAGTCTTCAGTAGGAAACTGCTGAATGGGTACAGAGGACATTTGAATGCCATCAGACCAGCCTGTGACTTTAGGTTGAGCAGCAGTGAACTCAGGAGCTCAAGCAGTCCATTCACCCTGAAATTCCTCCTTGGTCACAGCCTTTTCAGCATAGGCCTGCTCTTTCTTTTCAATCTCTGTAGAAGTAGCGATCAGGCTTGACCTCCAAGGATGTTCACAGGAGATGGTGCCACGCATGCACAGAACTTCCCAGGCCAGCATCCACCATACCAGACCCACTGAGTGAGCTCTTTTGTTGTTGCAAGGATGGCAATGTCCACATAGCGCAGAGATGAGTCTGTGTTACACAGAGTGATGGTAGGCAGGTTAACATAAGACACCTCTGTGAGAGGCTGGTGGTTGGTCCAGGGCTCAGTAACCACCAGAAGTCTCAGCTTCCTGGATCTGGTTAGTGGAGGTGCCAGGAGTGAAGCGACTAGCAATAGGAGTGGCTCCAGTGGCAAAAGCAAACTTCAGCACAGCTCCTGGCCAGTATTTCTGGACGATATGACACTGACATCAGCTAGGGTTTCAATGGCAACAATGGCAAGAGCTGCCAGCAGAAGCTTCTCCCAGGTTCTTTTCAAATTTATGATGTAGATGCCATCGCTTTTCCTTTTATAGATGTACTGTTCTATCTGGAAGTTAAGGTTGGTGCCACCTAAGTGGTTCCTGCTGCAAGGAATTTGAGGACATCCTCCTCCTACATTTGCAGGACATCCAGGCCTCCAGACATTATGACAGTTTCCTTTTAAGTTACATGAGAACCAAGAGCAACACTATATGGGCCCCTCTGGGTAGTGCGGAAAGGTGTCTGTGTCGACACCTGTGTTAAGGCACCAGATACAAGGTCTGTCATTCTAATTGTTTTCTCCCTGGTTTTCAAATCCTACTTCTCCATAAGATAAATATCATCTTGGAGAAGACCTACTACTCCTCAGATGGCAGGTGAATGGCATTATCACTTCTGCATTCTTTTTAATCCTTGCCTGTATTTTACTTCCCATATTCCACCACCTACCAGATCCTGTGAATTCGACAAGAGAAAAATTTCAAGATGTCCTAAATTAAGTTACAGCAGGCCACAAATGAGAAGAAGATAGGAGAGTTAACCAGTTAACAGCTAAGGGAACAAATCAACAAAATACTGCTTATGTTCCCAAATGTGTGTTGAAACTTTGAATTAACTTCCAGGGAGCTATTTTCATAATTAGAGAGAATAGCTGACCACCAGAAGCCACTGCATCCTGTGTATGCATGAACTTTCCAGACCGTTGCCCACAAACAATCCAAAAGATCAAATACTTCTTCCTTACAGACTATGTACCTATTCTAGAATTTTCTCCGCTTTATATTCTCCCCCCACCCCCTTTTTTTCTTTACATTCTTTAAAAAAAAACACTTTACATCTTTCTTCTCCAAATTTATTCTATAAAAGAGCCCCATCAACCCCAATACTGCAGGCATGTTTGTCTTCTCCATCTAGCTGTGCTGCTGTTGGTTTAGACTGTATGCTCAGGACCTGGCCCTTTTTCTGATTAGCATATGTCTCAATAAACCCTTTCTTTCAGAAAAAAAAAACTTGGCCTTGAATGATTTTGTTTAACAAATTCTACTAAGATAGAAGAAGAGGCATCTGAAAAATGCAAAGGAAAGGGCTTGCAGAAATGACCAACTCAGCCGGTTATAGATTAACCACATCCTATAGATCTCTAAATGGCCTTCTGGAAACTCTTGCAACACCTACAGGACAAATGATCTGTAAATAGGTAGAACCAGTGGTCTGGAAATTCCTTCCTCCTTGCGGCTCCCACCCAAAACTATCCCTCCCCATCCTGAGTCAAGAGGTACACGTAAAACCTCAGACAAAGAAATCACATGCCTCTTACATGGACACTGCAAAGGTATATAAACTGTAAGAAATCTAACCAGGGAGAGCTCGTGCTTTGGTGCTGTTAGGCCCCATGCATTCCACCAGCTAATAAATTCTCCTTCTAACAAAGTTGTCTGAGCATCCAATTTCCTCTGTTGGCTGTTGCTTCTTGCAACATAGGGATTAAGGTTCAGTGCTTATTTTACCCAGGGTGCCCAGGTTTGATTCCCGGTTAGGGAAGAATATTCTCCCCAGCTACACGGGCACTTCCCAGTGCACACTGCCCAGGGAAAAGCAGGAACTGCAACTGGTGGCTAGCAGCGAGGACCCATAGGGGTCCTGCCTCCTCTCTACACTAACAATGGGAGGGAGACCAAGAAGTTTGGCTTGTAATAGTCTCTTACAATTAGATCTTCTTTGCAAGAAACTGGAAAAGTAAAAAGTCTCGTATCTACAGCTTTTGTGCTCCTTTACCAAGACCCAGACTTATTAGATGGCCCAATGATAGGAGTGCCTTCCCAGAGATCTCAAAATAATCAGGAATTTTCTCTTCCCCCTTCACCCTCGGACTCTGAGGCAAGGACCAAGTTCTCTGGGGACTCCATTTATTTTATCACTCCCTAAGGAAACTAGATATGCGCCCCCAGGGAAGTTACAAATACTGATGATGGGGAAATATGAGAGTATGGGCATGACCTCTGATCTATATTTGTAAGTCTTATATGTAATATGGTGGTTGAGTTAAGCATTCTAATTATGGTGGAAAGGAAAAGGTACGTTTTTGGTAACAGAAGATATAAAATATGGAAATATATTTTGAAGGAAATTGAAGGAAAGACGTTTGTCTTAAAGTTGGTATTTCTAAATGTGTGAGAAAAGGCAAACTGAAGGGATGAGGAAAGTTGTAGAAGGTTTGTGAAAAGAAATCCTGAGAGAAAATTTTATATGATTAAGCTAAACAAGATTGTCAAAAGTAGGCTAATACAAAATTAGAATGTTTCTCAGACTTTCAGTCTGCTACTAATATTATGGAAAAGTTTTCCAAGTAGAAAACAAGGATCCTGCACTTCATCAAAGCAATTTTCTGTGTTTTATATTACCTTACAAGTCTTCTGAGGTTTTTAGAGAATATATTAACGTTGGCCCAAAGCCTGAGGGCCAGGCACTCCTGGCTATACATTTCATAACTTGGGCTGTGCCCAATATTCAAAAGGAAGCTCCCAAAGTTGGGGCCTGGACTCCAAACCCTGCAGGCTGCCTTGGTGCCAGAGGTCTTTAAGGTGTCCAACAGCTGGGACCGGGCAGAGAAGGAAGCAGAGTGCAAAAAAGGTGCAAATTCTAGCTGCCATAATACAGGGATCATCCTGAGGTGACCTTGGGCAATAAAAACCTTTCGGGCCTGGAGGGCCTCGAACTTGGTTGGCAATGGTTGGCTTCATAGAGACTGGAGCATAATCAGTGTGCAAACTGCAAGAAGGAAAGGCACTAGAAGGGCAAGTGTCTATCCAACCCTGGGAAGTTGGGGAGGGGTGGACCTCATAAGCCATCTCCCTTCATAGTGATGAAGGACAGGGCAAATTTCCTCAAGTGAAGGGGAGACCAATCCCGGTACCTAGAGAAGAGAGAAGAGGGTCCTTTGGTGGAGAGTGAAGAAAGAATTTAACACATACACCAAAGTTAGAGTCAAAAGGAAAGTTTATTAGAAAAGGGATAACACTCCACAGACAGAGTGTGGTCTTCTTTCAGAGACAGAGAGTGAGAGGGAGACAGTGATTGACAGTAAAGGCACTGAGAGGGACCCTGAGTGTTGAGGGAATTCAGTTTATATGTCATTCAGTAGTTCCTATTTCCTTTGATATAGATATATAGTGAAGAAAGGGAAGAGTATTAATGTGAAAAGATAAGACTACATAGAGTGAAAGGCCTGCTGGCTGTTCCAGCCTTTAATCCATAGGTTTCCATGGTTTTAGCCAGAGAGAATGACTCTTGGTTCCTGCTTCCCCTTCACAGGTGTGGGGAATGGGTTGTTAGCAATCTCATCTAAAATCTTCCTTTGTTCTGCAGGTGTTCTCCTGGCCTGGCTGCAGTGCTGATCAGCATATTGCAGTCTGTGATTGTGGTCTGATTAACATTTTAATTCTCTTGCCTCCTCCCTACATTAATAGCAAGGCTCTCCTGAGAGAAGCTGCTCCCTCCTCCAACAAGAGAAGCCCAAGCACTCTGTGGCTCTAGTTCTAGAGAAATCCATTGCAATCATGACAGTGGAGCCTCAGGTCAGCCTCGACAAAGCAGAAAGGAAAAATTAAATTTTTACTAGAACTGAATTTTACTACTCTGTCCTGACCCATCCCACGGGCCTCTCCAGTGCTAACTGCACAGTGGCAGGAATAAATAGCCAGTCTAACATAAGATAATTTACTTTTCCCATTGTGAGACTGAGATTAGTGATGAAATTCCCCACTACATGTCAGGACCAAGGTCTAGTGAGGAGAGCACCTCATTCCAGGAAATGGGGCTCAGCCAAAAAGGGTGCAGCCCCCTTGCTCATCACACAATGCATGTTTGTAGAAAACCTAAGGCTAAACCATTTGTAGACAACCTGCTTCTATGTCAGGGTTTTCTACAGAGCAGAGCACCTCCTTTTCTACGATCTATTGAAAGCCCTCAATGCAAATAAGGCCTTATCAAGTTTTGTTAAGTTCCCCAACTGCTGTCAAACTACAAGGAATTAACCGCTGGGTATATATGTCTGTTGCAGAAAAATTGCAAAAACTCAGACCAGCGAGAAATCAAGCAGTACCCAGAGGGTTGGAGAAACTCAGGTTTATTACGCCAGTGGTCCCAGAAGAGCTAGTGCTCTGAAAATCTGGGCGCTGAGGTTAGGGGCAGTTACAGTTGACATGGGCTGATTTACAGACCCCTGGAATTGCTATGGGCTATGGGCAGTTACAGAGCATGGGATTTTCAAACAAGCAAAGCACTAAAGCAATATATCTTTTCAAACAAACACTAAAGCAATACAGCTTAAGGGGAGTGTGAGGTCTCAGTTGACCCTGAGAGCTTTGGCCAATGCAGCAAACATCGTTTACAGAAGCAGAACAAAGAACTGACTAGAAATGTTGGCCATTTAAATGGGAAATTTCTCTTCATGTCTCAAATTAAACCAGTCTCTTATGAGTCCTCACAGGTTCCTCCAGAAAATGAAACAGGAAGTGCAACCTATTCCTTTCAACCCATGGAAGATCTTAAGCTCTTGTCCTAGAAAATAGATAAGTCTACATGTCCCAGGGAATCAGGGAACTTTTCTGAATAATTATTCTTTTAGCCCAGTGTCTAGACCGCTACTCTCTTCAAAATGATTCAATTTCTTTTCACTAGATATCTTTACCTTGAATTAACAAATTGCCATGAATAAGTAACTTCATTGCCAATTACTTCTAGCATTAATTTTGACTTTTGCCTTTTCAATCTTTTTGCTAAATTTATATCTTCTAGGCTGCAAGGCTTCATGCAACTTTCAAAGGCTGGAACAACCTCATGTTATCTGCCTCCAGGGCCCTTAGGATAGGCATCCAGAGATTTTTTGTTCCCAGAAGGCAGGAACTACAGCCCTATCTCAGCTTTGAAGAAGCTACAAAGGGTAGACCTCCATCCTTCAACATCCCTTTAAGAATAAGGGAATAAATTCTCTGAGGGGGAATAATGTAGGAAGGATGCAAGAAAATTAAAATGTTAATCAAGCTACTTTCAGAGACTGCAATATGCTGATCAGCCCTTCAGCAAGGCCAGGAGGACACCTTCAGAACAAAGGAAGATTTCTACTGGGATTGCTAACAACCCATTTCCCCCATACCTGTGGAAGAGGAACAGGAAAAACAATCTTCAAGTGGCTGCCCTACACCAATAAAATCTTTCATTCCCTAAGGCTAAAACCATGGAGGAAGCTATGGATTAAAGGCTAGAAACTGCCAGCAGGTCTTTCAGGCTATATACTCTTCTCCTTCCCCTTCCTCACTGTATGTCCATATCAAAGGAAATGGAAACTAAAGAATGATATATAAACTGAATTCCCTGGACACTCAGGGTCCTTCTCACTCTCTGCCTCTGTGAGAAGGCCATGCTCTGTCTGTGGAGTGTTAATAATCCCTTTTCTAATAAACTTTCTGTTAAGGGTGGAAAATTTTCAAGTGAGCCAACTAGCTAACTCAGCTACAGGGAAGAAATATCTTTAGATATCAGAAGTTATCCTACTTGCTTGTGTGTGGTTTAGGAAGTGTATTGTATAAGATATGAAGATGGCCAATGTCTGCTTCGGTAATTCATTTACTTGTTAATTAAGGGTGTTGTTCCAGGCAAAGATATGCTAACAGCCAACTTCCACTTCTGTAATCTGCTTGCTTGTTCAGGAGACCACTAGGATATGGTCTTAAACTTTATCAGCTGCCATTCTAATAGGTATATAGCGACATCTCGACATCTCGCTGTGGTCGTAATTTACATTTCTCTAGTGGCTTATGATGTTGAAGACCTTTTCACGTGCTTATTTGCTATCTTCTTTTATCAAATCTCTTTAGGTCTTTTGTTCAATCCAATAAAATATTTGTGTACAGGTTTTTGTATGAAAAGTCCCTGAAAAAACTTGAAGTTCAGACCTGCTGCAAATGTATCTTGAATTGTATAGTTGTCATACAATGCAATCCTTATGCAGCAATATTTTCAAAATGCAATATAGTCTTACTGTTTTGGGGAAAGGCTGAGCACAGGGTGGAGAAATCCCCAGGATAATAGAGTTTCTTTTGATGCCACTAAGCCACTAAGAGTTTCTGCTGATGCCAGCTTCCTGCACCATCTTTCCCTGTGTGCAAAACCTGAAGATCAAGCATATGGTAATGTTTATTTTTTTAATTAAAAAAAGAAGAAAAGAAAGAAAGAAAATAAAGGAAGACAATGAGCCCAAAAAAGAGTAGGTTATGCTAAGCCCCAAGCCACCAAACCAAGACTTAATTACAGTTTTGGCTCTCCCAATCAATCAGGAATTGCCTGATAGACCCCTGCCATCCCTTAAAGAAAAATACCTTACAATAGCCATTATGCTTTTTGTGCAGTAGCATAATTTCCTCATTCGTACTCTCTGTCTATAAGTCTTTTATTTTTTACATCTCCTCCTCCGAACTTCTTTCTATGTGCTAGATTGGATGCTGCCTGATTGGAATCTATTTTTGGTCGAATAAACTCTGAAATGTTTTACTATGTATCACTTTGTCTTTTAACATTAGTATGTACACAGGTTTGCTGTGTGCAAAACTAGTGCTGGAGAATAATGCTTTTAAAATAGAGAAGTTAAAAGAAGAGAGACCTAGTCTCAGTAGGATGCCCAGATGAAACTGCAGGTGTTGCTCGCAGGCGTGGTCCCACCGCTGCCCATCATGGCAAGTTTGACCTGCTCTGGTCGGGCTTGGGCCCTGTCCCCGATTCATTAGACAACCTGATACTGGTGGCTTCCCCAGGAACCCCATGCTGGTGCGAGGCCCGGTACGGGAGCCCATTCTACACAAATCTGTAGCTCCGAATCTCCCAGGCACCCACGGACCACCAGTCTCAGGCTTCTCCGAGCTGGGATTACAGGTGCGCACCACTGAGCTAGTCCCTGGTCTGGCAGCACGGCATAGCCTGGTAGCTATGGCCTACCATAGAGCAAGGTAGCTCTACCCGCATAGTGACTTGTGTATCTCCAGCCCATTGCTCATTCTAGATTGCCCGAAGTGGCTGGATAGAACTGAGCTGAAGAGATGCAGAAAACAGTGGAAGAGATGTGAATAAGTATCCTTTATCATGTATGTTGTCCTCGTGATCTTTGCAAAAAGGTGGGTTAAGCAAAGCCTATAAATTTGTGTCCCAAAGAATTATTTTCAAGCATAACAAGAATATAACAAGAAAGCAGATATTATGACTAAGGAGACTGATGACTACCAGACTAAAAATTAAAAACATTCTTTACAATTAACATCACTATGTTATCTTATCTGCACCAATAGAAATGTCTTCCTTCTATTGATGTAACTATTCCTCTTTTCTTTCTCACAAATATTTGTCTCCTAATTGAAACACTGTCTGGGCTTCTGCCTTAATCTGGGCTTCCTGAAAAGCTATTTAAAAAAATTTTAAATAAATGTTACCTCTCACTTTGAAAGGTCTTTTAGTTTTAGATTAGCAACCTGTACGCAAATGTTTATAGCAGCTTTACTCATAATAGTAAAAAACAACCCAAATGTCCTTTGTTGAGGGAATGTTCAAACTCATATGGCAGAATACTACTCAGCAATAAAAAGGAATGAACTATTGATTCACTCAACAACCTGGATGAATCTCCAGAGAGTTATTGTGAGTAAAAAAGCCAATCTCAAGAGATTACACACTCTATGTTTTTATTTATATAACATTCTTGAAATTATAAAGCTGTAGAAATGGAAGGCAGATTAGTATTTGCCAGAATTGAGGGAGAGGAACAGGAGGAAAGTGGGTGTGGCTATAAAAGGGCAACATGAGGGATTCTAATGGTGATGGAAAAGTTGTATATCTTAACATTATTAACATCAATATATAGGTAGTGATATATGTATATTTTTTCTTTCTTTTTAAAAAAATTAATTTCTATTATGGTGACATTGGTTAAGAAAATCCATTAAGTTTTGGGTGTAAAATTTAACAGTAAGGCATATATATATAGATATAGATATAGATATAGATATAGATATAGATATAGATATAGATATAGATATAGATAGATAGATAGATAGATAGATAGATATCTACATATCTATATATATTATATTGTGTGTTCTCCTCCAATAGTTAGATTTCTTTCTCTCATCACATATTCGACCCCTTTTACCCATCTAATAACCTCTTCCTACCCTCTAGTAACCGCTAGTCTATTGTCTGTGTCCATGAGTCTGTTTGTTTATCCTGTTCATTTGTTGCTTTTAGGTTTATATCTCACATACAAGTGATATCATGTGGTTTACAACTTTTTCTGTCTGGTTTATTTCGCTTTGCATGATTATCTTGGGGTCCATTCATGTTGTCGCAAATGGCAGTATTTCATCTCTTCTTATGGCTGAGTAATATTCCATTGTATATATATGTACCACAGCTTCTTTAGCCAGTCATCTGTTGTAGGACATTTCAGTTGCTTCCATATCCTGGCCACCGTGAATAATGCTGCTATGAACATCGGTGTGCAAATATGTTTTCAAATATGAGTTTTCAAGTCTTTGGGGTAAACACCCAGTAGAAGGATTGCTGGATCATATGGTAGATCAATTCTTAGTTTTTTGCGGAACCTCTACTGTTTTCCATAATAGCTGTACCAATTTTCAGTCTCAGCAGTAGTATATAAGGATTCCTTTTCCCGCACAACCTCTCCAACATTTGTTATTACTCGTATTGTTAATAATAGCCATTTTTACAGGTGTGAGATGGTATCTCATTGTGGTTTTGATTTGCATTTCCCTAATAACTAGCAATGTTGAACATCTTTTAATATGTTTGTTGGCCATTTGTATGTCTTCTTGGTAGAAGTGTCTGTTCAGGTCCTCTGCCCATTTTTTAAATGGATCATTTGTTTTTTTGTTGTTATTGAGTTGTATGAGTTCTTTGTATATTTTGCATATTATATTGGATATATATTGGAGGTGCTGCTTGCAAATATATTTTCCCATTCAGATGGTTGTCTCTTTGCCTTGTTGATGGTTTCCTATGCTGTGCAGAAGCTTTTTAGTTTGATGTAGTCCCATTTATTTATTTTTGCTTTTACTTCCCCTGCCTTTGAGGTCAAATTTATAAAATCCTCTTTAAGTCCAAGGTCTCTGAGTTTAGTTCCTATGTTTTCTTCCACACAATTTATTATTTCAGGTCTTATATTCAGGTCCTTAATCCATTTTGAGGTAATTTTGGTGTGCGGTGATAGACGCAGTTATTCTTTTGCAGGTGGCTTTCCAGTTTTCCCAGCACCATTTATTGAAGAGGCTTTCCTTTCTCCACTGTATGTTTTTGGTTCTTTTGTCAAAAATTATTTGCCCATATAAAAATAGATTTACTTCTGGACTCTCATTTCTTTTCTACTGGTCTGTGTGTCTGTTTTTTGGCCAATACCATGACGTTTCGATTATTGTCACTTTGTAGTGTAATTTTGAAGTTGGGCAGAGTGATGACTTCAGCCTCGTTCTTTCTTCTCAGGATGGCTTTGGCAATTCGGGGTCTTTTGTGCTTCCATGCAAATTTGATGATTTTTCATTCTATCTCTTTAAAAAATGCCGATGGGATTTTGATGGAGATTGCATTAAATCTGAATAATGCTTTAGGTAATATGATCAGTTTAACTACATTGATTCTTCCAATCCCAGAACACAGAATATCTTTCTATTTTTTTTGTATATTCTTCACTTTCTTTCAATAGTGTCTTATAGTTTTCGTTATATAGGTCCTTCACATGTTTCATTAGATTTATTCCTAGGTATTTTATTCTTTTTGTTGCAATTGTAAAGGGAATTATTTTTTCTACTTCTTTTTCTGATACTTCGTTATTAGAGTATAGGAACGCATGGATTTTTAGAACATTGATTTTGTATCCAGAGACTTTACTGTATTTGCTTATTGTTTCTAGTAGTGTTCTTGTGGAGTCTTTAAGGTTTTCTATATAGAGCATCATGTCATCCGCAAATAGTGACAGTTTGATTTCTTCGTTTCCTATTTGGATGCCTTTTATATCTTTCTCTTGCATGATTGCACTTGCTAGGACCTCCAATGTTATATTGAATAACAGTCGTGATAGTGCACAGCCTTGTCTTGTTCCTGATCTTAGAAGGTTTTTAGTTTTTCACCATTAAGTATAATGCTGGCTGAGGGTTTGTCATATATGGCCTTTATTATGTTAAGGTACTTTTCTTCTATACCAATTTTGTTAAGTGTTCTGATCATAAATGGATGCTATATCTTTTCAAAGGCTTTTTCTGCATCTGTTGACATGATCATATGATTCTTATTTTTTAATTTGTTTATGTAGTGTGTCACATTAATCAATTTGTGTATGTTGACCATCCCTGTGCCTTGGAATGAAGCCAACTTGATCGCGATATATAATCTTTTTAATATGTTGTTGTATTCGATTCATTAGTATCTTATTTAAGATTTTTGCTTCTGTGTTCATGAGAGATATTGGTCTGTAGTTTTCGTTTTTTGTGTTATCTTTACCAGGTTTTGGTATCAGAGTAATATTGGCCTCATAAAGTGAGTTGGGAAGTATTGCTTCCTCTTTGATTTTTTTGGAAGAGTTTGAGGAGAACAGGTATTAAATTTTTTTTGAATGTTTGGTAGAATTCACTGGTGAAGGCATCTGGTCCTGGACTTCTACTTTTTGATGATTTTTGATGATTGTTTTAATTTCCATACTGCTGATTGGTCTATTTAGATTTTCCAATTCTTCTCATTCAGTCAAGGAAGGTTGTGTCTTTCTAAGTACTGGTCCATTACTTCTAGGTTATTAAATTTGGTGTTATATACTTTTTCATAGTATTCTTGTATGATTCTTTGTATTTCATCCCTGATTTTGTTTATTTCTGTCCTTTGTCTTTTTTCTTTAGTGAGTCTAGCCAGGGGTTTGTTAATTTTATTAACTTTCTCAAAGAACCAGCTCTTCGTTGCATTTATTTTTTCTATCGTTTTTTGTTATCAGTTTCATTTATTTCTGCTCTAATTTTAACTATTTCTTTCCTTCTGTTAATTTTAGGCTTCTTTTCTTCTTCCTTTTCTAGTTTTTAAGATGAAGTGTTAGGTTGTTTATTTGGACTTGTTCTTGTTTTTGAGATAGGCCTGTAATGATATGAACTTTCCTCTTACTATCCCTTTAGATATGTCCCAAAAGTTTTGATATGTTTTATTATCATTATCAATAGTTTCTATGCATCTCTTGATCTCTCTTTTTATTTCTTCTCTGACCCAGTTATTCTTCAGTAGCATGTTGTTTAATCTCCATGTATTTGTGGTTTTTCCTGCTTTCTTTTTACAGTTGATCTCTAGCTTTAAAGTATTGTGATCAGATAATACGGTTGGTATGATTTCAACTCTCTTATATTTGTTGAGACTATCTCTGTGTCCCAGTATGTGGTCGATTCTTGAGAATGTTCCATAGAGATGTGCAGTAGAGAAGAATGTATAAACAGCTGTTTTGGGATGAAAGGCTCTATAAATGTCATTTATGTCCAGTTGGTCTAATGTGTCATTTAACAATGTTATTTCCTTATTGATTTTCTGTTTGGATGATCTGTCCACATCCTACAGTGTGGTATTTAGGTCCCCTACTACGATAGTGTTTTGGTCTGTTTCTCCCTTTAGTTCTGTTAGTAATTGCTTTACATATTTCGGGGCTCCTTGATTGGGAGCATGGATAAGTGTTCTGTCTTCTTGGTGCATGATTCCTTTTATCATAATGAAGTGTTCCTCGGTATCTTTCTTTACCTTTTTGATTTTGAAGTCTGTTTCTTCTGATATTAGTACTGCTACTCCTAATTTTCTCTGAATGACATTTGCTTGAAATATCATTTTCCATCCTTTAACTTTGAGTCTCTGGAACTGAGATGTATCTCCTGGAACAGTATATGGTTGGTTTCGTTTTCTCATTCAATCTGCAATTCTGTGCCTTTTTATTGGTGAATTCAGTCCATTTACATTTAGGGTGATTATTGAAATATGAGTTCTTCTTATAGCCATTTTATATTTTGCTTTCTGGTAGCTCAGTGTTTCTATTGCTTCCTTGTGCTTGTTTGTCCATTGTTTTTTGTTTTTTGGTTTTTTAAATTTTGGTTGGGTTTTGTGGGTTTTCCCTCTGGTCCTTCTAGTTTTATATTGTACACTTCATGTGGTTATCATTACAAATATATAGAGGATAGTTATATATATAGTAGTCTAATTCCATTCCCCTTTGCAAATTTGGATCTTTGAATCCTCCCCTTTTCAGTACTGTTGTCTCAATTTTTCCCTATGTATGCTGAACATTCATTACTATCTTGCTATAGCAAATCTCTTCTTATTGTTTAAGCTTATAATGTCCTGTTCTTAGTAAGGATTGCACTCTTCTGCTTCTATCTGCCTACTAGTCACTTTACTCTTAGTTATGTATTTCTTTTGTCATTTTGTTTTAGGTGAGCTGACCCCTTTCAGTATTTCCTATAGTGCAGGCCACGTAGTGGAGAATTCCCTCAATTTTTGTATGTCTGGAAAGGTCTTTGTTTCTCCTTTATATCTAAAGGAGAGCTTTGCTGGGTACATTATTCTTGGCTTTCATTTAATGGTTTGATTATTAGATTCCACTCCTACATACTACATAAGGTCATTCTGCTAAGACTGGAAGACACAGCAGCTCTACCTAATACAGAGAAACAAACACAGGGAAGTAGCCAAACTGGGGAGACAAAAAAGCATGTCCCAAATCAGCAGAACAAAGCTCCAGAAAGAGTACTAGACTAAAATGGAGACAAGCAATCTACCAGATAGAGTTCAAAACAATGGTTATAAGGATGCTCAGTGAACTTAGGGAAAGAGTAGATGAACTCGTTAAGAACTTTAACAGACAGAAAACATAAAAATGGAGCCAGTCAGAAATGAAGAATACAATAACTGAAATGAAGACTACCTTAGGAGGAATCGACAGTAGAGTAGATGAAGCAAAGAATTGAAAAAGCAATTTAGAAGATAAGGTAGCAGAAAACACCCAATCAGAACAGCAAAAAGAAAAAAGAATCACCAAAAAGCGAGGATAGTTTATGGGGCCTTTGGGTAGCATCAGGCATACCAACATTCACATCATAGGGATGCCAGAAAGAGAAGAGAGAAAGAAAGGGATTGAAAACTTATTTCAAGAAATAATGACAGAAAACTTCCCTAACCTAGTGAAGGAAATAGGCATACAAGCTCAGGAAGCACAGAGAGTCCTAAACAAGATGAACCCAAGACACATCACAATTAAAAAAGCCAAAGCTGAAGACAAAAAGAATCTTAAAAGCAGCAAGAGAAAGGCAGTTAGTTTCCTACAAGGGGACTCCCATAAGTTTATCAGCTGATTTCTCAACAGAGTTTTGCAGGCTGGAAGGGAGTGGCATGAAATACTCAAATGATGAAAAACTAGGATCTACAACCAAGATTACTCTACCCAGCAAAGTTATCATTTAGAATCAAAGGACAGATAAAAAGCTTCCTAGACAAGAAAAAGTTAAACAAGTTCTTCATCACCAAGCCAGTATTACAAGAAATGTTGGAGGGACTTCTTTAAGAAAAAGAGAGAAAAGAAAAAAAAAGATAAAGAAGATAAATAATAAAATAACAATAAATACATATCTATCAACAATTACTTTAAATTTAAATTGATTAGATGCTCCTATCAATAGGGGGAAAGGGAGGGTGAAGTGGGTAAAAGGGATCAAATATATGGTAGCTGAAGGAAATTGGACTTCGGGTGGTAATTACACAATAGAATATATAGATGTCAAATTATAATGTACACCTGAAAATTATATAATTGTATTAACCAATATTACCCCAATAAACTTAATAAAAAAAACCCTAAAAAAAAAAAGACATAGGGCAGCTGAATGGATAAGAAAACAAAACCCTTACATATGCTGCCTATAAGAGACTCATTTCAAAAGACACAGACTGAAAGTATAGAAATAGAAAAAAACATTTCATGAAAATGGAAACAAATAAAATAAAGCTGGAGTAGCAATACTAATACCATACAAAATAGACTTTAAAACAAAGGTTATAACAAGAGACAAAGAAGGACCTAGTTATCCCACTTCTGGGTAATTACCTCGAGAAACCCAAAACACTACTTCAAAGGGCCATGAAAATCCATATATTCGCTGCATCGGTGGACATATATCCAGTGGAATACTACACAGCCATAGAAAGGAATGAAATCTTGCCATCTGCAACAACATGAATGAACCGTGAGGGTATTGTGCTAGGTAGAGTAAGTCAGACAGAGAAAGACGAATGCCTTATGATTTCACTTACATGTGGAATCTAAAGAACAAAATAAACAAACAAAACAGAAACAGACTCATAGATACAGAGAACATTTTGATGCCTACAGGTGGGAGGGGTGTTGGGGCGTTTGGGTGTTAAAGGGGAAGGGATTAAGACGTACAAATAGTTACTTACAAAATAGTAACTAAGAAATATAGTCTATAATATTATAATAACTAAGTACAGTGTCAGATCTATCAGGGTGATCACTTACCAAGTTACATAAATGTCTAATCACCATGTTGTACACCTGAAAGTAATATAACATCATATACCCACCGTAATTTAAAAATAAAATATTATTTAAAAAATAAAAATTAAAACAAAACTTCTACTTTGGGTCAGGTAAGGCAGGTAAATTAGTTACCTTTTATGTACTTAAAGATGTGTGATTCCAAGACTTGAGAGGAATCACTCCTGAGGAAGTTCTGGTCATGCAATGCGATATACAGATGACGCATTATTGAATTGTACACCTGAAACCTGCATAATTTTATTAACCAATGTCACCAGCAATAAATTTTAAAAAATAAATAAATATTTAAGATTAGGGGGACGGGGATCATGAAATAGAAATGAACAGGAAAAAGAGGAGTCCTTTGGGACTTTGGCTTAGGGTTGCTGGAGTAACTCCATGGGAAGGAAGAAGGGGTAGGTTTGAAAAAGAGAAACATAATATAAGTGGAACAGAGCGAGAACCAAGAAAGAAGATATTAAACATTATAAAGAAGGGAAAATGTGTTTTCTTCAGCACATTTGGCTCTGCTTCTTTTATCTAGTTAGATATGAAACCCCATCGTCGTTTTATTGAACAATTCTCTGTGTCTTCCTTTACGAGTTTGAGAAAGACGTTGTCCCTTTTTTTTTCGGCTCGATTATTTTTGTTATCTAAACGTTGCGCTCTTCTCCACGGCAGAGCCAGGGCCCTTTAAGATCTTCAGTCTGATGCTTGCCGATCTGAGCTACTTCGGTTTCCTCCCAGCTGTTTTCAGATAAGGTTTAACGGCTTTATCACTTAAGTCTTTTATTCACTAGATGTTAAATATTTATTTAATAAAAACCACGACAAGCATTTTGGGGAAACCAAAAATAAATTTAAAAAACGGTTTCTGTCTTGACTCACTAATTTGTGAGACGAAAGACAAGAACACAATTACAAATTAATGTCACAGGAACTACCGGAACATTTTAGTGAAACCTACAATTTATTCCGGGTTGAGCAGAAAAAGAGTCCCTATCCAGCTACGTGCCTTCTGATTTCTTCTTCTTTGGCGTTGCCACACCTCCCCCTCATCCAGCTTTTATTGGTTGGTATGCAATAGGCTGTTAAACGTAAATAAATATGATTTTGCACTAACTTATTGGGAAATAGGGAAAAGAGGCCACATTTTTGCGTATGGAGCATTTGACTCATAAATTTATCTCCAAAAGCATTTTCAATCCTTGCTGGTGGTCTGGCGGTCTAGTGGCTAGGATTCGGCACTCTCACCGGCGCGGCCCGGTTTCCATTCTCGGTCAGAGAATGAAGGTTTGGTTTGGTTTGGTTTGGTTTGGTTTGTTTTGTTTTGTTTTGTTTTGTTTCAGCGAAGAAGAAAACTATTGAAGTCTAAATTTTAATTTTCTTTTAACTAATTTTTAATTTTCATATGAGGCGTTTACTGCTGAGAAACTCTAAAGCAGTGTTGGTATTTCAAGTGCAAAATGACGAGCAATGTATTTTTCAATTATTTTTAGAATTTTGTTAATGAGCTCATAACCTGGCATTTACTGAGTGCTCGGCGCTGTTCTAAGTGCTTTAAAATTTAACTCATTAATTGGATGATCCAGAGAGCGGGAAATTTTGGAAGCAATTGATTAACTTTACGAGTTGGTTGGAATTAGCATAACACAATGAAAATATAGTTATTAAGATGAGAGAGAAGAAATCGGGAAGTCATTTTCAGGAGGTTTGCGTTAGCTGGTTGTGCGTGAGTTTCTGAATCCCGGAGAGCGGCTGGAATTTTGAAACACACTCGCTCTCCCCCGGATTTTCTCCTTTCACTGTTCCAACTGGGTGCTGGGGGATAACATAGAAATGCAAACACAGTAAGTTAATCTTGAACCAAAACAGTTTCGTGACTGCGTGACCTCTCCAGCGCCTCCTCCTGCCTTACCCTATGAATTTACAATTTGTCTGGGGTTTCCAAGATACGGAGTAAGAAAAGATCATAGCATCAAAGGAAAAGTGCTGTCCCAAAACTAAGAAGCAGGCAACGACGTGATCAGCATCTCTGAATGCACACCTGAGAAATTTATTGATAGCTACTTGAGAAAAAGCAGTCCCTGTTATTCTCCTGATTTTAACAAAGTTTGGTTCCTCTGTGCCAATTGGCTTCAGTCTGACAGTATTAGGACTGGAATCTTCGTTACTTGGTTTGTCTAAATAGCAGCCACAGATATATCGCTTATTATTTCCTACTCATTTCTTATAAAAGTTCAATGAGCATATGACCTCTCCTCAAGCTTCCAAAGACCATGTTGACCCTGATGTTACTTTACTAATGGATGGGCATATGATGTTTTATGATCATGTTAAATGCAGGGAACTCTCTAATTAATTATACATTCCCTGCTCTCTCCCACCCCTCACATATAATTTTGTACAACACCGAGTTGTAATTACTTGATGAATGTTTGCCTTACCACCTGCTAGATCTGAGTGTGAGGACTGCAATGGTCAGTGCTTCTGCTGAATACCCCGTGTCCAGCATAGTGCCCAGGTACACAGTAGACACTCATTCAATACTTATTGAACAGATTCCTGATGCCCACTTGTTGATTCAGTCACTTTCTCTCAAATTATTTCTTCATTTTTTTCTATTCGTTTCCCCTCCCTTAGTTTACCATAAAGAGTGCAAACACTAGAGATGGATAAAATTGAAGTTGATGAAGCTTTGAACCAATTAGGACCTAGCAGAAGGGCACTCTTGCTCTGTGTACCTTGGGGGACAGGGGTTTAAAGTTAGTCTTCACCAATCTCTGATTATTTTGCCCTCAGAGATCCAGAACTGGGGGATAACATAGCCCTGATAGTAAAGAGGAGAGTTCTGCTGTTGTGAGGGACTGGCAGAGAGTTCAGACAGACACAGCAAGTGAGAAAAGAAGCTCCCAGCTTGGGATTTGTGGAAGAACAGGGAAAAGTGAGGCTCTAGCGAGGAGGAAGAGTAGGAGGAGACTATGTTGTTTCTGTTCTCAAGAACCCTTTTTTAAAGTCATTTTCCTAGAGTAATCTCCCCAGGAAATAACATCTGGTAAGTGGTAGAGCAGCAGTCTACAATCTTTTTGGCACCAAAGATTGGTTTCGTGGAAGATGATTTTTCTACGGACTAGGGGTCGGGGGAATGGTTTCAGGATGATTCAAGCACATTACATTTATTGTGCACTTTAGTTCTATTGTTATTACATACACATATGTGATAATATATGTAATAATATATAATGAAGTAATTATACTACTCACCATAATGCAGAATCAGTGAGACCCTTGAGCTTATTTTCCTGCAACTAGAAGGTCCCATCTGGGGGTGATGGGAGACAGTGACACCCAAAGTGTGTTGTTTATGTCCAGGTTACTCCGTTATCTCATTTCGGTTACTATCACTGCAGAAGACCCTGCTTTATAAAGATAGGATGTTGGAAGTGGAAGCAGGCTTTTCAATATTTTTGTGGCAATCTCAGGATATTCTGCCTTGACTTTAATCCAGAAGGTATGGAGATTTGAAGTTGTCTCAAACATACTTTTAAGGCTGCTGTCATTTGTGATCTCAAGCAGTTGATCCTCCTCTAGCACAGACTATGTCGATTTGCCTGGCTTATTCACAAAAGGGATCCATTCCTTACTGGTTTTGGATCTTTTGTGTTTGGGAAGTTATGCTCAAACTCTTTTGAAAGCTATGATAGGTGATTATGTACCAGTTGGGAGAATGAAGACCCTGGCTCAGTCTCTTTCAAAATCTCTGCTAATGTTTGAAACATGTCAAAAATCCCAAAGTTCATTTGTCGCCCCCATAATTCCAGTTGGCTTTGAATGAAACCACTTTATCTGCAGACTTGAACACAGTTGTCGTTCTCCCCTACAGTGACAGATTGAGTTGGTTAAGCAGGTTGAATATGTCACACAAGTAAGCAAGTTTTGTGACCCATTCATTCTGTGTCACTGAAATGTGCTGCCAATGGTGACTGTTTTTCTAAAACAAACAAACAAACAAACAAACAAAAACCTGGAGCAGCTCTCAACTCTAAAACTCTGACCAGTGATCTACCTTTAGAAAGCCAACTCTTTTCTTTGTATAAGAGAAGACATGTGTGCTCTGAGTCCATTTCCTCACAGAGCTGCATGAACAAATGTGAGTTAAGGGCATGTACTTTAATGTGGTTGATAATTTTAATCACATCCTGCAAAATGTCCAGTCATGGCAGCTGCTCCATCATGCATATGCTGACAAAAAATGACCAAATCAATTTTCCTGATATGTAATCATTTAAAGCCTCGAATAGTTATTCAGCTGTGGTGTTAGTTGGCAACATATCCTCATGCACATCCTCATGTGCATAACATATCCTCATGCACATCCTCCTGAAAATATATCTCACAAAAACAAGCATTGTTGTCTTGTTGTCAACATCAGTAGACTTGTCAACCTGGATTGTGTATCTCTGTGACTCATAAATCCTCTCTAACAATTGTGCCTCAATATCTTCTGCTATTTCATCAATTCATCTAGTTATGGTGCTAGCTGAAAGAGGAATATGGGACACTTTTTGCACTGCAGCCTCTCCTAAAAGTTCGTGACAAATGTCCTTAGCAGCAGGCAAGATCAACTCCTCATAAATAATAAAGGACTTCTTAGCTTTTTCAATGAAGTTAGCCACTAAGAATGATGCTCTCAGTGCAGACACATTTGATGAAGTGGTGGCCTTCAATAATTGCTTCTGCTCTACATGTTCACATTTTTTTCTTTTGAAAAATTCCAAAGACTTGTCTTTTAATGCAGGTTCCTAATGCAGGGTGGTCTCCGTGTGGCAAAACAATTTTGAAGTTTTTATGGCTTCGTTGGATAGCCAGTCACCACATATTATGCAAAGCAGGCTTGGAGAATCTGAATCACCTGTTGCAATGTACTCGTAATTTAAGTAGAACTCTTGGTATTTTTTTTTTTTAATGCAGCTTTCTTTTTGTCGGCAGTCTTAGAATCTTCTGCTGTCTCATCATCGGGTCTTTCTCCCTTTTCAAAGAAGCTCTCCAGTGACATTTGTTTTTTATTATTTTGGCTAGAGTTAGCTTGTGGGCTTACCAAAACTGTGACTGAGACAAGTGCACAGTGCGGGAAAGAGGCGTGGACCTACAGTGGTAAATAAAATAATGGGCAGGCCATGTATGGACTAAAATAAGTGTTGGCTTCTGACTTAAAGCCTTCCACCAGATGCAGCTGTACAATTGAAGTACATCAACTCACTTACCACTATAAACTTGCCACCAGATGCAATTTAATTGTCACTTGCCAATCACTGATAGGGTTTTGATATGAGCCTGCAAGCAATTGATTTATTATGGTCTCTGTGCAGTCAAACCTCTCTGGAGGACATGGGTTCAAAACTCACAGCTAGTGAGGCTTTTCCTTCTCACAACTGCCTGGCCTAATAGACGCCTTTCTTCATGCCTACTGTGGACAGTTTTCACATTCTTCAAAGTCAGGCCTATTCTTCTCCTTTGATTTCTGTTTAAGCAGAGGTCAGAGATAACTGCCCTAGAACAGTGCTCAACCTAAAATAAAATAAACATTCTAATCTATTCGTCCACTATTGAGAGGCCAATATTTTCTAGGCACAATTCTAGGTACAAGAATTAGTAAAAGACACAAAGTGCTTTTATGCATACAATCCTTTTTACAAATAAGGAATTGGAATGTCAGTTTCCTGAAATCTGCTTGTAACTCAAAACAGATCTTGTCAATGCCTCTGAAAGAATAACTTATGTTTGGAATAATTGCTGTTCTTTCTCCAGCCTTTCTGCAGAGTGCTTATTTTCATGTTTGGAACCATATGCGAATCTGAGAAGAGACACTCTACAGAAAGCACCAGAGCCTTGTTTCACAACTGCCTGCCACATCCCACCAGCACCAGGTGCCCTCTCTCTTCCTGCTTTTCGGTTGGGGATCAGCTGCACCCCATGTCTCTGTGGCTTGAGGTCGGGGCGCTCTGCTGTGAGCAGACCCTTATGCACATGTTGGGAGACAATTTTTCATGAGTCTCAGTTTCTGAATGTATTGAGAATCTCTGTTGTTTTCACTCACCAACAACCAATGCTCTGATTCTCCACACACACCAACTGGGTGTTCAACCATTCAATTCAATTCTAATATTACCTGGAGTTATCACTGATTCCACAGGTTAAGGGTTCAGTCCCACAGACTGTCCCTGACTTCAGACACCATTTGCAAGTCCCAGACCTCTCTGACTTCTGACTGACCAGCTATAAATTAGGAGGATAAATCAGGTTGGATAATTTATTAGAACCACTCACAGCACCCAGGAACACACTTACTTAACTTTCATTTACTGGTTTATTATAAATAAATATAACTCAGGAAGACCCAAATGAAAAAGATGCATAAAGCAAGGTATGGGGGTGGACAGAGGTACATGGAGCTTCCACGCCCTCTCCAGTTGTTCCACCTTCCTAACACCTTTATGCATTCATCAGCTCCAAAGCTCTCCTAATTCTGCCATTTAGGGGGTTTTATGAAGTTTATCATGTAGGTGTGACAGATTATTAACTCAATCTCCAGCTCCTCTCCCCTCCTGGGAAGTTTGGGGATGGGGATGGGGATGAAATTTCTAGGCTTCTAATCATAGCTTGATCTTTCTGGTGACCTGAAACTATGTAGGTATCCATCAAGCATGGCTTCATTAGAACAAAAGGGGCTCCAAGCACCAAGGAAATTCAAGAGATTTAGGACCTCTATCAGGAACTAGGACAAAGACCAAATGTATATTTCTTACTATCCCACAGGGTCACTAACTGCCCTCTGTTCTGGACAATCTTTCAAGAATATTTATATAAAGAAGAGCCTTGGAAGATATGGTGTCTCCATCCAGAGCAAAGGACAGAAATTTTTACTGACTTCCCTGTGCTCAGGGTTCCTCTTCTGTAATGCTGCCTACTCTGTGTGCAGACATCTATCTAGACCCTTCTGAGCCATGCTGATAGAAACTGGTGCTTGAGGAATCTACACAAAGACTCTTAATCTGGCTCCTGCTATTGCTGTGATAAATAAAATGTTCTTCGTCTCTGAAGGGTGGCAGAATATGCCACTTTGGCATCAGGTTTCTTTTGAGCTAAAGGCACTTAAAAAAACAGGTTCAAGAAGAGCATACTAACCCTCCCCTTTTTCTTCTGGAACGTGGGAGGTGAAAACTTCAAGTAGAAGATGTCCACCCTATACCAAGAAGAAAGTAATATTCATTTTTAAAAAAATTAAGTTTCTTGGGGTAACATTGGTTAGTACAATTATATAATTTTCGGGTGTACATTATCATTTGACATTTGTATATTCCATTGTGTGTTTACCACCAAAGTCCAGTTTCCTTCAGCTATCATATATTTGATCCCCTTTACCCACTTTACCCTCCCTCAACCCCTCTATATTTATATTTGATCCCCTTTACCCCATCTACCTTCCCTTTCCTCCTCCACTCCCTACTCTCTGGTAAGCACTGGTCTACAGTCCATGTCCATGAGTCTCTGTCCTGTTCATCTGTTGCTTTTAGGTTTATATCCCACATATAAGTGATATCATGTGATTTTCAACTTTTTCTCTCTGGCTTATTTTGCTTAGTATGATTATCTCGAGGTCTATCCATGTTGTTGCAAATGGCAGTATTTTATCTCTTCCTAAGGCTGAGTAATATTCCATTGTATACATGTACTACAGCTTCTTTAGCTAATCGTCTATTGTAGGACACTTTGGTGCTTCCATGTCCTGGCCACTGTGAATAATGCTGCTATGAACATGGGTGTGCAAACCATATTGTTTTGGATATAGATTTTCAAGCCTTTGGGGTAAATACCCAGTAAAGGGATTGCTGGAACATGTGGTAGATCAATTCTTAGTTTTTTGAGGAAACTCCATACTGTTTTCCATAGTGGCTGTACCAATTTGCAGTCCCACCAGCAGTGTATGAGGGTTCCTTTTCCTCCTCATCCTCTCCAACATTTGTTATTACTTGTCCTGTTGATTATATATAGCTGTTCTAACAGGTACGAGATGGTTTTGATTTGCATTTCCCTAATAGATAAGGATGTTAAGCATCTTTTCAAATATTTGTTGGCCATTTGTATGTCTTTTGGGAGAAGTGTCTGTTCAGGCTCTCTGCTCATTTTTTGATTGGGCCATTTGCTTTTTTTGCTGTTATTGAGTCGTATGAGTTCTTTGTATATTTTGGATATTAGGCCCTTATCAGAGGTGTTGCTTGCAAATATATTTTCCCATTCGGATGATTGTCTCTTTACCTTGTTAATGGTTTCTTCTGTGGTGCTGAAGCTTTTTAGATTGATGTAGTCCCATTCATTTATTTTTGCTTTTACTTCCTTTGCTTTTGAGGTCAAATTCATAAAATCCTTTTTAAGTCCAAGGTCCTTGAGTTTAGTTCCTATGTTTTCCTCTATGCATTTTATTGTTTCAAGTCTTATATTCAGGTCCTTAACCCATTTTGAGTTACTTTCGGTGTATGGTGATAGTCAATAGTCTAGTTTCATTATTTGCAGGTGGTTTTCTAGTTTTCCCAGTACCATTTATTGAAGAGGCTTTCCTTTCTCCACTGTATATTTCTGGCTTTTTGGTCAAAAATTATTTGCCCATATAAATATGGGTTTACTTCTGGACTCTAGATTCTATTCCACTGGTCCATGTGTCTATTTTTCTGCCAATACCATGCAGTTTTGATTACTGTTGCATTGTAGTATAATTTGAGGTCGGGCAGAGTGATGCCTCCAGCCTCATTCTCTCAGAATGGCTTCGGCAATTCGGGTCTTTTATGCTTCCATATAAATATGATGATTATTTTTTTCTATTTCTTTTTTAGAAAGCCGAAGGGGTTTTGATGAGGATTGCATTAAGTCTGTATAATGCTTTAGGTAATATGGTCATTTTAACTATGTTGATTCTTTCAATGCATGAATACAGAATACATTTTCATTTCTTTGTATCTTCTTTAATTTCTTTTAATAGGATCTTATATGGGTCCTTCACATGTTTCATTAGATTTATTCCTAGGTATTTTTTGTTGTTGTTGCAATTATAAAAGACATTATTTTTTTCCACTTGTTTTTCTGACACTTCATTATTAAAGTGTAGGAATGTTATAGATTTTTTAACATTGATTTTGTATCCAGAAACTTTACTGTATTTGCTTATTGTTTCTAGTACTGTTCTTGTGGAGTCTTTAAGGTTTCTCTATACAGAATCATGTCATCCACAAATAGTGACAGTTTGACTTCTTCATTTCCTGTTTGGATGCCTTTTATATCTTTCTCTTGCATGATTGCATTCACTAGGACCTCCAAAGTTATATTGAATAAGAGTGGCGATAGTGGACAGCCTTGCCTTGCTCCTGATCTTAGACAGATGGTGTTTAGACGATAGTGTTTTGGTCTGTTTCTCCCTTTAGTTCTGTTAGTAATTGCTTTACATATTTTGAGGCTCCTTGATTGGGGAGAATAGATATTAATAAGCGTTCTGTCTTCTTGGTGCATGATTCCTTTTATCATAATGAAATGTCCCTCAGTATCTTTCTTTACATATTTTATTCTGAAGTCTATTTTGTCTGTTATTAGTACCACTACTCCCACTTTTCTCTGAATGCCATTTGCTTGAAATATCATCTTCCACCCTTTCACTTTGAGACTATATTTGTCTTTGGAAATGAGATGTTTCTCCTAGAGGCAGCATATGGTTGGGTTTTGTTTTTTATCCAATTGCAACTCTGTGCCTTTTTATTGCTGAGTTCAGTCCATTTATATTTAAGGTGATTGAAATATGAGGTCTTATAGCCATTTTAAATTTTGCTTTCTGGTAGCTCGGTGTTTCCATTGCTTTCTTGTCCTTGTGTTTCTCTTTTCTTTATTTTGGTTGGCTTTCGTGGGTTCCCTCTGGTCCTCCTTCTTTTAGGTTATATACTTCAGTTCTGAATCTTTGGTGTGTGTTTACCATTACAAATATGTAAAGGATAGTTATATATATACAGTCGTCCATCTTCTTCTGCGCGTGCCTTATCTCCATTCCCCTTTGTGAATTTGGATCTTTGAATCCTTCCTTTTTCAGTTATTGTTGTCTCATTTTTCCCTATATATGCTGAACATTCATTACTATCTTGCTATAGCAATTCTCTTCTTATTTTTAAGTTTATAATGCCCTGTTCCTAGTAAGTATTGCACTCCTCTGCTTCTATCAGCCTGCTAGTCACCTTATTCCTAATTATGTTTTTTTGGTTTTTTGTTTTTTGTCATTTTGTTTTAGGTGAGCTGACCCCTTTCAGTATTTCCTGTAGTGCAGGCCTAGTAGTGAAGAATTCCCTCAACTTTTGTATGTCTGGAAGGGTCTTAATTTCTCCTTCATATCTAAAAGAGAGCTTAGCTGGATACATTATTCTAAGCTGGTAGTTCCTTTCATTTAATGATTTAAATATTTGATTCCATTCCTTTCTGATTGGTAAGGTTTGCGCTGAGAAGTCCAATGTTAATCTAATGGGTTTTCCTTTGTAAGTTATCGTTTTCTTCTCCCTGGCTGCCTTGAGAATTCTGTCATTATCGTTGATTTTTGATAATTTTAATACAATGTGTCTTGGTGAAGTCCTTTTTGGGTTGAGATAATTGGGTGTTCTGTTATCTTCTTGAATTCCAAGCTCCAGGTCATTCCTTAGATTTGAGAAAAATTTGTCATTTGTCTGAAAATGCTTTCTAGTCCCTGCTCCTTTTCCTCGTCTTCAATAATGCCCATTATTCTTATGTTTCCTCTTCTGATGGTATCAGCTAGTTCTTCAATTTCTCTTTCATTATTTTTCATTTTTAGGTTTCTCTCTTCTTCCTTCTGATTTATTTCTGGATTTCTGTTTTTGATATAACTGATCCTTTCCTCCATTTGGTCAGCTCTATTTTCCAAGCTTGCTATTTCATTTTTCAACTCTCGCAGTGTGTTTTTTTATCTCCAGAAGATCTATTCTATTCTTTTTGAAGATTTCAATCTCCTTGCTCTGCTCAACTAAGTGTTTTTTCAATTCCTGAAATTGTTAATATGACTCCTTTTGGAACTCACTGAGTTTTTTTCAGAAAGACCATCCTGAATTCTTTGTTATTTAGTTGCATACTTCTATGTCTATAAGCTTATTTTCTGGAGATTTTTCTCTTTATTTCTGAGTTGCCTTGTCACCTTGGTTGTTCATGGTGTTTAATTGACTATTTTTCTGCCTGGGCATTAATGGAAATGTATTCTGCTTTTTCTCTAAAAGGAAGATTTACAACACAAAGTTCTCTCTTTAGCCTGCTGCAAAGAAGGCACTTTTCTTTTGGCTTCCAATTAGTGGCATCTAAGCCTCTTGGATCCCTGCTTTATATAAAGCCTAAATAATGCCTTTTAATTTTCTTATAGATATTTAATCATGTTCATTACCCTCAGTATTACCAACGGTTTCGGTAGCATTTGCTCAGATTCCCCTGGGGCTCCACGGTGTTGGGTCTCGGCGGGTATGCAGGGGCCCTCTGGGTTGGGGGATGGGGACTGTGGCTCAGCCTCAGTTTTGCAACTTCGGGCAGTAAAAATCAACTGTTGTCTTTCTGCTGTCCCACTTTTATGCTTTTTACCCTAATGACTAAGCCCTGCAGCCATATGCGTGGAACTCACAGCACTTTCAGGAAGGGCTGTTCATGGAACTCGCTGCACCTTCTCCCCTCCCCTTTCCCCTAAAGGGAGTTCTGGTGGCTGCAAAAGGTAGCTTCTTTATTTCTCCCAGTTTACTGCCCGACACCTGGGGTTCTGATCTGTGGTAGCTCTTATGCACAGATCTCACGCTTAGACGTGCTAGTGTGCAGTTTGGGTGTTTTTTATTGAGTTTTAAATGTTTGGCTTATTGTTGTTTCAAGGGGAGAGATCTGGGGATGCCTCTCACTCCGCCATGTTTCATAAATTCCAGAAAATAATATTCTTATCATTAAGGATGGGAAGTTGAAGATGAGAGAATCCTGTACCCTGTTAAAATAATTCTTATCTTCCTTTAACTTCCTCATCTATTTGAGTTACTTTTCCACTATTGCCTGTCTTTGTTCAACCTAGTATAAAAACATTTCAATTTTGCTACTTCTTTGGGTATTCATTTCCTTATGAAAGCTCAGGTGTCAAGTAAGACTTACATTAAATAACTATATGCTTTTTTTCTTGTTCATCTGTCATGCCAAGCCCAGCTGAAAACCCGAAAGGGTAGAGGTAAAATTCTGCGTCCCCTATATCTCTGGCCCAGGAGTCTCTTGTCTTCCACTAACAACATTGAAACTGTGACAGGCTAATTTGTTACCTTACAAATAAAATAAACTATTAAACTGTTCACAGTTCTTGATAGTTACATGTCAACAGGTGGAGAAAAGGAGACATAAACTATTATTTTCACTTTTATATATTGGTTTCTAAATTAACACTCATGTAAGTTGAAGTTCAAAATTAAGAATTACAGTGCTGCAAGAAGACAAATATAGGATACTAGAATGCATAAAATAAGTGTCAGCTAAAATAACATGATCCTACTGCAGAAGAAGGACCTGTTACAAGGACCCCCATATTATGGGCTTCATGGTGTTCCTGGTCTCATCTCTTCTTACCCCATAGCTTGTAACCACACACAAACTTCATTTTTTTAGTATAGTTTTTCTTTCATCTGATTCAAGCTGGTTTTGCCCAGATAATGGCATTGTATCGCACTTTTTTTTTTTTTACTCTATCCTCTGTATGCTTGCTCCTTTAATCATTAAACTTAGGACATAAGATTAACAGAGCCTCACGTCTGTAATCATGAGGACAATAGGTTTCAGTTGGATTTTAGACTAAGGATAACATCTTGGCTTTAGATGTGTTTCAGCCCCAGGCCCATCGAGGCAAAACTACAACCCCACAAGCAAAGGAACCAGGTCACTGGACCAGACAGGATGGCACCATGGCTGATTCCAGAACCAGACACACTGATCAGTTACCTCATCTTCCGTCATCCAATCAGTAGCACCAACAACACCAACTCCCTTAGTTTCCATAACAACTGATTTTTCCTTATATAATCTGTGCTTCCAAGATACTTGGGAGGAGAAAGGGGAGAAGCAGGCCTTTGAGCGCTAGCCTGCCTGTGTCTCTGGGACTTGGCAACTCTCTGATAATAAATGCTTATTCTATCTAACCCAACTCCTGCTTCGATTTTTAGGCTGAGGCAGGCTGCATGACCCCTGGACTTGTTTGTCCTCCAGCTTCACTGCTATTTCTTTATTTGTCCTTTTAGACACTTGTCTTTTCTACTTTAGAATTTGAGAATTGACCTCTGCTACTCACTATCCCATAATTGATTCCCATCTTCCAACCTCTCAGTACAATGTATTTTTTTCATACTGAGATATATACTACACCACGATATTTTCTTTTTTGTGTTAGTTGTCTTATCTTTTCATTTGATTAGTTTTATGTCCTTTTACATATTATTCCCCAATTTTCCTACATTACTGTGAGACTCTGAAATTATTTGTTATTATTTTTCCCTGGAGATCTTCCTCACAGATTTTTTTATCATGCTCCAGTCTGGACTGGTTGCTGCACAGTTAGAATCAGGGGCTTACCTTTGCCTCTTCAAGGCTGACTTGATTATTCTTGGCCAAGACTATATTCGTTCATGGATTGGAAGACTCGGTGTTATACCTATGTCAGTTCCCCCCCAAAATTGATCCATAGATTAATTGCAATTTAAGTAAAAATCTTAAGAGTGCATTTTTGTGGAAATTGATAATTTGATTCTAAAATTTATATTGAAATGTAATATAATTCTTGGCCAAGAATAGTCAAGACTTATGAAAGGCAAAATTATATTTTATTGCAGGTAAGTTTTGGATAATATTTGTATGCCCTCAGGTCAGGAAAAGATTTCTCAAACAAGATACCAGAAAGTTTAATTTTAAAGAAAATTTTCTGATAAGTTCAATTAGATTACAATGAAGAATTTCTTTGATCAAAATCACCGTAAAAAAAGTGAAAACAATTTTCTCATGAATTGAAAAAGTCTATTTGGAACACATATACTTGGAAAATAATTATTATCTAAAATAGGTTGTATCATATGAATTGTCACATTTAGGTGTTAAATGATGACAACTTAATATGGTTCAACCTCATATAAAAAGTCTTTTAAATCAAAAAACAAAAGACAACTCAAAAATAGGCAAAAAGCATGAAGAATTATTTCACAAAAAATTGAAAAAGAATGTTGACCAAACACAGAAAACGAGTTCAATCTCAGTTATCAAGGAATTTAGACTACAATAATATGCTGTGAGATACCAACTAGATTGACAAAGGTAAGAAAACTGACATTACCAAGTCTTGATGAGGGTGTGGAATTATGATATTTACTGGTGGTGGTATAAACCGATACAACCACTTTGGAAAACAAACAGATATTATCTTGTAGAGTTGAACTTTACTATACAACCTAACAATTGCATTCTGAGGTATATACACTGAGAAATTCTTGCACGTAAACACCAAGATTCATATACAAGGATTTTCATAGTATAATTGTCCCAGACATCTTTAAAAATTTTCCAATAATAAATTAGAGAATCTCTTAAATTTAAATTTAAGCTAATTAGAATTAAAAATTCAATTCCTCGGTCATTCTAGCCACCTTTGAAGTGCTTAACAGCCACATGTAGCTAGTGGCTACTGCATTAGACAGTGTAATTCTAGATCTTGAAGGATGTGTTCAAAAGTGTTTAATATTATGCTTCAACACTTTTATACTTGATGCATATCTTTTTGAATGTATAAAATATAATTTAAAAAAGACAAAGAATATCTATAGAAGCAATTCAGGGATTTCAATTAGTGGAGATTCCAAAAGAATGAGAACATAAAAACAGCAGGAAATTATTAAAATAATCATATAAGAAAATTTGCTGGAAAGTAAGAAACTTATTTCCTGGAGGGAAAGGCCTGTAAGCACACAAATTAATGAATGACAAAACATCTTTACCAAAACAGTTCAATAAGAAATTATAAAATATGTGGAAAGATTCTCAAAGTTTTCAGATGAGAAAAAAAAGATAAATAGCACTTGGAGATATTAGACAATGGAGAAGTAACTTTGAAATACAAAGGAAAAATAATTTTTAACTTAGATTTCTATATCAAATGATTAATCAAATATAAGATTTACTCTACCAGATGTCAAGGTACTTTAAAGCTATAGTAATTAAGAAGTTTGGCGTTGGTGTAAGTCTAGACAATAGAGCAATGAAACAGAATGGCCAAAACGTCTAGTTTCTACTCTTACCAACCCATCTTAAATATGACTATTGTCTTCCTGTTGCTATGATCTTGACATGTGCTTTAAAAACTATCAAGTGACTCTTAGTTCTGTAGTAAAAAACCCCACACAACTAGAACTCCAGGAATCTTTTGATACTTTTGGAACATTTAAAATAAACATTGTGAGGAAGGACTGAAGAAATTTCAGATATTTTACCTGGTGAAAAAGTTAGCTTTTGTCTTGAAAATTTTGAAGAACTATCTTTAGAGCAATGCATTAATCTTGTTCTGCAATTATCTCAGGCCTTAGAGCAATAAACTATAGGTAAAGGTACAGAAAGCTATTTCTGTACATTTGTGGTTCTAATTCTGAAATCTGTATCTTATCCCCCCTTTAAACATTGAGTGAAATGGGCATTCTCTACTTCTTTTGTGAGGATAAAATGGAAACAATCTCATAATATCAATGTTCATGATGAAATTTTTCTCAGCCTTGCATTTAGAATGTAATTAGGTTAAAAAAGTGTTTTTACCTGGTAATTTTTCTAAGTAAATTGTAACTAACTCAATCTCTCATTTAGTAACTCTTCAGAATTTGAACTACATGAATGTTAAGGTTTGAAGAAACATGAACGTGTTCTATAATTCAACTTTGAATTCCTTCTATACTATGCTGACTAAACTTATAACATTATGGCAGATCTTTTTCAGTTTAGGATCCCTTCTAAATGTACAGACTTCTTCTCCAGGTTAAAAACCTGACATTTCTTTGGTACTTTCTCTCGATGTTCATTTTTAAATGTTTAGGAAATATCTAAAGATTCTTGGAGTTCAAGTTAATAATTTGGGGTTGCTTACTGAAGGACTGAGAGTCAGTGGCAGTTTTTAAAGCAAGTGTTGGGATCATACCAATATTTTAGGAAGACAAATGTCATGTTAAAGATGGCATGAAGGACTGGTGAGGATAGAGTCTAGAAATATTCCATTTGGACTCGATATGGAGGCTTCTCAAATTTTATAACAGTACATCAGGCTTGTCACCTGCTCCAGTTAACTGGTATCTGAAGAATATGACACTTCAATCAACAACACAAAATATCAACGCTCCAGGATTGTCCAGAATTTAAATTGGAATTGAAACTTTGTCAGATTCTTTTAAGAGACTGACTGAAGAAGTGATATGAAGAGATGCACTATAGGGCGTTGAGTCCAAAATCCAAATGCGCACCTTAGCCTGTGGGTTAAGTAAACATCCTGAACATGTACATACATTTTCCAAAAGCATATAAATGTTGCTATGATTTACAAAATCTCAGATTCTCTAGAAGAGCATGACATTTTGTCATCAAGCTTTAAAGTACAACTACCATACTGTGTGCATGCTTCAGGGACAGGGTGTCGGGGAGATTTGTTGATCAACAATTAAGAGTCCTCATACTCAAAAAAGACTGGAAAACCACTGCCAATTCTCCAGACATATCCTAAACTCTGTCCTTAAGTCATGCTGTATAATCTGAAAGCCACATATCCAGAGTTTCATCCTTCATAGAAACAATTTCATTGACTTATAGCCTAAATGTTTTCATCTTGGTTTTCATCAACAAACTATATAAGAAATGGCCATGTAAAGAATAGGCTCTAATTTCCTGTAGACACTGAACTTAAGGAAAAATGTTTTAGTCTGTCTTCAACAACCACTTAATTCCATTTGGAATTTGTTACTAGAAAATTGCATCTCTTGGTCTCCTTTTCCTTCATTATTAGGTAATGTATAACCATTTACCAAATGTTTTCATGAAACAAGTCCATGAAGATGCTCCCTCCTCCAAATAGGATTCTGTTGTCAATTACTTTTGGAGAGCAATGCGTTTTATAGCTCCCTTGTTTAAGATTCAGAAAGAACATTAGCATATTACAAGCCCTGGGAAGACTTTAAGGAAATAAAACACCTCACCCAGCCAGCTTTTCTCAAACTTTTATTTAAAAAAATTAATTTGTAAAATACCTTTGAGAAATACTGGGTAACCCATTGCTCATTCATTTCTTTACCAACCAGGGAACTTAGAGTTACATTTAATTCTCAATTATGGTCGTTATGTTAATTAAGCTGATACATATTTGGATCTTCTAGGATTTTCAATTTTATTTTAACAGTCTTATTTTATGTGGGTATTTACTTTAATTCTATCTGCAGTAACATTTGAAAGATATAGGATGAATGTTAAGAGACACCGAAAGACTTGAAAAGATATAAATTTATTAATACACTTGAAAGAGCATTTCATGTCATGCAAATACACGTCACATACTTAAGAAATCAACACCTTGAAGTTTTAATATATTTATAACAAAGTGAGACAAGCTTCATGCTCTTTCCGTATGTAAACTGCTACTTGAACAGTATATAGCTGACTTTCACTTATCTGTAATTTTAAAATTTGCCCTTGCCCTGTCGTTCCCCACCGAGTCTCAGCAATTCTGATCCCATATGGATCCCATATAGAGAAGTACTACTCAGACTTTAAGTTAAAACAAAACAAAACCTTGCTAAAAATAATCAATGTTTATCAATTTAAAAATGTTCTGTGTTGAACTGAGATATAGCTTCACATCCAAGAGACATGGTGCAGTCCTGTGGAAATTGTTCAGGTAAGTCTGAGCATTCAGAGGGCATTTGTATAGAATTTACTAGTTAAGGGATCCTGAGCAGGTTTCTTATTCTTTTCATGCTTCAATTTCCTCATCCTATAGGGATGTTGTATAGATTAAATAAATTAAAAGTGTAAAGCCCTTAAAATAATGCCTGGCATGTGGTGAGCACTAGTTAAGTATTTAATAATAATAATTATAATAATAATAATTTATTATTATTATTATTATTATTATTATTATTATTATTATTATTGATAGGCAAAGCCTGGGAAGTGAATGTGCTCACTGAAGAAACACTGAATAGGAAGGTCAAAGATAAAGGGAATCTCACAATTAGGGGTTAGGCAATCAGTAAGAACCAACGGAGGAGACAAGGGGGGCCAGTCTGAGTAGAAGGAGAAGTGAGAAAACATAAATAACCAGAATCATTACTTTCAGGTGTCAGTGGCCAAAAATTTAATTAATGAAAAAGTCTGAAAAATAGTTACTGGAGAGATTTCTCGCCCTTATCAAGTTGGTTGGTTCCCCATACTCTATGTTTTCTTTTCTTATGTCCAGTAAGATCTGAGCTCACTCTGAAAGCTTTTCCACATTGCTCACATTCATAAGGTTTCTCCCCAATACGAACTCACTTATGTCCAATTAGAGCTGAGCACCAATGGAAAGATGTGCCACATGCATTGCAAGTATATGGCTTCTCACCAGTGTGGGTTCTTTTGTGCCGCTTCAGGACTGAACTATGATGAAAGACCTTTCCACACACCTCACATTTATAAGGTTTCTCTCCAGTGTGGATTCTTTGATAATTGGTCAAGTTTGACTTTCCACTGAAAGCTCTACCACACTCTGAACATTTATAAGATTTCTCTCCAGTGTGGATTATTTGAAAGACAGTAAAGGAGTGCTGATCTTGGAAAGTTTTCCTACAATCCCCACATTGACAGGGCTCCTCCCCAGTATGTTCTTGTTCATGAACCCTGCGTTTACAGTTATGACAAAAGGCTTTCCTGCACTTCTTACACTTGTAAGGCTTCTCTTTGGTGTGGATTTTTCTATGTTTGGTGAGCTCTACCTTGTTGCCAAAAGTTTTTCCACACCAAGGACACTCACAGTGTTTCTCCTGAGAGTGGATTCTTTTGTGTTTGCTTAGGTCTGAGCTCTGGATGAAGGCCCTCTCACACTCATTGCACTCAAAAGGTCACTCCCCAGTATGGATTCTTGTGTGTTTGGTGAGGTCTGAATACCCGCTGAAGGCTTTCCCACATGCCTCACGTTCATAGGGTTTCTCCGCAGTATGGATTCTGCCATTGATGGTAAGGGAATGCTTATACCGGAAGGCCTCCCCACAGTGAATACATTCATAAGGCTTCTCCCCAGTGTAGATTATCTGATGTATACTGAGGTGGTCCCTGATCTTGAAGGCCTTCCCACAGTCAGTGCACTTGTGAGGCTTCTCCCCACCGTGGGATTTTTTATGTCAGCAAAGAGCTGATCTACTATTGAAGGCTTTCCTACACTGGGTATAGTTAAAGGGTTTTTCTCCTGTGTCTGTTATGTGGTGCATAGAAAGCTGATTTTTCGTTTTGAATGCTTTCCCATACTTGTTACAGACATAGGGGTTCTCACCAGAGTGAATTTGATCATAGACAATTAGGTCAGAATGCCAACTGAAGTCTTTGCCACATTTGACACATTCATTGAGGTTCTGTTTTGTAAGAACTTTACTACATGGAATACATTTTGAATTTGGATTGAAGTTTTTTCTAAGTGCCTTCTGGTTCTTACCTATCTTGAAGGTCACTTTCTCACAGCCCTTTTCTCTTCTCTCAGTTTCTCCCTAATAGGCATTTCCTATTGATTATCTAATCTGACTTCTTGTACACAAACTTCTTTAACCTCAGGATCCTGGGAAACAACTTCTAGGAGACTTTTAAATCTCACCCAGCAGACTTCTCCATTTTCAAAAACCTCTTGTTCTGAACTTGTCTTCTCGTTCTCAGGCCATGTCTTGTCAGTTGATTCATAAACAAGAAAATAAAAATGTCAGATGTTCAGAGGAAAGATGTCAGATTTTCAATGCACTTGTGAGATGAGAAAAGTGAAGCAATGCTAAGCTGTTTGAAGAGTAAATGACTTTCATATGCAGGAAAAATTGCTAACATTATGGCAAAGGTTGGAATAGGGTGTAATAATGGAAAGTACTAAGATATTTCTAACTCAGTAAACGTTATAAAAGTCTTTATAAATGTACTTGTCCTCTAGAATCTCCTAGTTTAGTGAATGGCAATTTCATAAACCCAGTCACCTAAGACAGGAAACGAAATCATCAACTCCTCATATTTACTCAGCTAACATGTTACAAATTTTACCTGTGAAATGAGCTGCAGAGGGGGTGCTGGGGTGCCCGTGCAGTCCCCTTTTAGGGATCTGTTTGCTTCACTCAAGAGAGTGGGCCCTGGAGAGTCATATCTCTGAGGTGGACTTTGCCCATCTGGTTAGGGCAGATTAGATATAGATTAACACCTGACCTAACCCAGGCCATATTCTCTCTTCTTGGACTTTGGATTATGAATGAAGAGCAGGTAAGGCCAGGCTCTGAGGAGAGCTAGATCTTTAGTACTTAAATCTCAGAAACAGTGGTGGTGGGATGGTACATTTTACATGGAGGGAACGATCTGCCATCTGGAATGAGAAGCAGAGAAGGTCAATTTGTCAAGAAAGAATAATGAAGCAGACTTACAGAGTAGCAGAGAAGAAAGCTGGAGAGAGGAGCCTGATGGCATTCCAGTACCTCCTTGAGCCTGATGCATACCTGTCTTTAGGTTCCATGACACACTCTGAATAATCAATAAATTCTTCTTTTGCTTAAACTAGCTTGAGTTAATTTCTACTGTTGGCAGCCAAAGAGTCCAAATCAACCTCTTATTATCTCTTAACTCTATCCCTTCTTCTTCGTTTTCACTGCCAGTGCATTCTCATTTGCTAACTTCAATATGTTCTTTAGTCTGGCTCCCCTCTAATCCATCCTCTACACTGCTTCCAGATTATTCCTTCTAAAAATCAAATCTAATCATGTCACTATTTAGCTTAAAATACTTCAGTGGTACTCCATAGCAACCATACAGAAAGGAAGCATACATTCAAGAGCCCCAGCTCTGGAGTAAGACTGTCTGGGTTCGAATCTTGTCTCTGACACCTAAGAGCTGTGCAAACTTGAGAAGATGACATAATTCTCTCTGTGCCTTAGTTGCTTTATCTATAATGAAATATAGACCACCCATGACAATTAAATGAGTCAATGTATGTGAAGCACTTGCAACTCTGAAGTAAGTACTTAATCAGTCTTAGCTGCTATTATAAGAATAATGTTCAAGGCTGATAGTTTCTAAGAAAAACTTCATTCATGATCTTGCCCCTGTCTACTGCTCCTATGCTGTCCTCATTTGTTTTTCCAAGTCCTTTGCTCTGGTCATACTGAACTATTCACAATTCATGTTCTTTTACTCCTCAATACTTTCTTACATGTTATTCTCTCTACCTAGAATGCCCCTCCCCTAAATGATCTCACTCATTCCACATAACTTAGTTCAGTTATCATTCCTTCTGTAGTCTTTGGGTCCCCAGGTCAGATTTAGATGTTTCTCTTCTATGTTTGTACGTACCAGTATAATCTCTACATATAACTCTCAGTATACTGTGCTATATAATCATTATTTACATACTTACTTTCCCTCTAGAATATAAGCTTCTGGAGTGCAGGGCCCATGTCTTATTTGACTCTATATTTCTAATACCTTGTACACTGTATGGCATATAATAGTTGTTCAATAAATGTTTGCTAGATGGGAGAAAGAGAGAAAGAAAGAAAGGGTAGGTATTGTGATAAGGTAGTTAGAGTTGATCTATAAACAAAGGACATTTTTTTTTAAAGGATAAGTACCACAAACAGTTTTTGAATGAAGAACTGATAATCTTTCTGACTAGACAAGACTGACTAGACTAGACAAGACAGCAGAGAGAATGGAAAGACAAAGTGATAAAAAGGTAGAACCAGAAATAGAAATAAGGAGAGCTTAGTGAAGAGACAGTTTTGTGAGGAGAGATGAGTTTGACTTTAGATATACCAGAGTTGGTTTATGTGACCAGTTGAATATGGCAGAAATGAAGGTATATTACTTCTAATACCAGGTTTTAATATTAGGTTGTAAAAGAAACTGTGACTTCTATCTTGGTTTCATTTTCTCTCCCGCTCTCTCAGATCACTCTGGCAGAAGCCAGCTGCTATATTGTAAGGTGCGGCCCACATGGAGAAAAACTGAAGCCTCCCACCAATAGCCATATGAGTGAGTTTAGAAATAGATCTTCCAGCCCTGAGTCAAGCCTTCAGATGACTGCAGCCCAGGTCAATGTCCTAGCTAAAAATTTTTACTATAGAACCAGAATCAATAGCTAAGCTGCTCTCAGATTCCTGATCTGTAGAAACTGTGTGAGATAATAAACATTTGATATTTGATTTTGAGGTAAAGAGTAAAGATAGGTAGGAGAGAGAAAAAAATGACAGTGATGATAGATACTTTGTTCATCCTTCTTGCAACCAAATCAAAGTTATGACAGACACATAGAGCAAACAGCAAAGAAAGTCACTGGGACCTAGAGGAACAGAAACACTACAACTAGGGAGAGAAATAATTAATCAATCTACAACGGTAGAAGGTAGGAGGGAGCGAAGATGCAAGGCTGCCCAGTTCCCAGTGGCTGAGTGGGACAGAGAGTACGGCAGCGGCAGCCGGCAGTTGCAGATGCCTCTTAAAGGGGCCATGTCTGTGAGCAGACTTTCCTGGTGATGGACATATTCCTTCTGAGCACCAGCGCCAGGTTGGTTGCTTCGGGGGACACTGAGAACATACAGGGGGACACTGAGTTATTAGAGTGAGGGCCGAAGGCAAGGCTTTCTTCTAGGCAGAAGTGCTGGTGGTATTCATTGTTCCTCTGTTGATCCCTCCCTGCTCCCAGTGTGCAGACTCAGTGCCACCATAGCTGAGACATCATCAAACTGGATAATAGAGGTCACTCTACCCAGAGAATTCCCTGAAACCCCACCTTCTCCACTTGGGGCCCCACCCAAGCCACATCCAGATATATCCTTGGCAACCCAGATGCTCTTTGCATCTGAGCAGCTCCAAGACTCACACTGGTGGCAGCTGACCTCTGTGTCCGGCATGGCCTCTCAAGGCAACTATAAGCACAGCATCTGTGGATTGCTTACTCAGTCTTAACAAGAAGCCCTGGAGGGGCACAGGCTGGGGCTAAACTTGGCCTGCCACTGAACCCCTCTCTGGACTGTGCCACTGGATGCCTACTACACAAAGCTACACTAATAAAAGCAAGAGACTTAGGAGCTTTGCTTAGTGCATAGAAACAGACACAGAAAGGCAGCCAAACTGGGAAGACAAATAAGCAGAAACCATATGAGAGAACAAAATAGAGATCCAAGAATAATGGAGTCAAGCAATCTAACAGATGCAGAGTTCAAAACACTGGTTATAAAAATGCCCAATGAACTTAGGGGAAGTGTAGATGAATTCAGTGAGAACTTCAACAAAGAGATGAAAAACATAAAAATAGAAATGGAAATTATAGAAGGGAACCAGTCAGAAATGAAGAACACATTATCTGAGATGAAGAGTATATTAGAAGGTATCAATAGAGTGGATAAAGAAGAGGATTGAACCACCGATATAGAGAATGGGGAAGCCAAGGACACTCAATCAGAAGGGCAAGAAAAAAGAAGCCAAGACTATAATAATAATTTAAGGAGCCTATGGGGCACAATTAAATGTAAAAATATCCATGTCATGGGGTACCTGAAGGAAAACAAGACATTGAAATGTTGCGAGATTCTCGAACAGAGAAATGAGGCCCTGAGACTATAAACAGGAAGCAGCATCTATTGATGCTGGCACCGGCTCAGTGGATTCTTTTCCAAAGGCTGAGCCCCAATTGTAACATAACAGGCAGTCTTATACAGTCTTGTCATTCTTACAGAGCTGCAGATATAAGGAAGAACATTAATTGGTTGGCAAGCTATGAAAAAACTGATATTAGCCAGAGAGTCCTCGAGGTGGAGGGAAGCCAGTCAGGAATAAAATCCTTGGAGCAGGAAATGATCAGGCAGAGTCAGGCTGCCACATTCCCCACTTTGATGCTCGGACCCAGGACTAGGTCAGAGAGCATTATCTCCTTCTAACTTTTGGTTTAGAGGCTGGTACCTCCATAGCATGAGGACTTTTGCTGCAGTATTATTGGCCCAATACCAGGAAGGAGACTTGGGCCACCAGTTTAGGTCCGTGTAATTTAAAAATAGCATTCTTTTACATGGGGTTTCTCCAACTAACTGAGTGTATCTTGGCCATCTGGCCAAGACATTCTTCACCTATGACTTCTGAGGAGAAGACCCAGCTCTGGGGTCAACCCTCTTTGCGGTGAGCCACTGTGTGGTTCCACTGGAGGAGGTAAAAGACGACTAGGCTAGTTCCCTTCCAAGGCCAATGTTCACTCATGTGTATTCCACCATAAACTCAGCATTTAGTGACACCAAGTTCATGAGCTATCCTCTCAGCTAGGTCATCAAAGAGGTTCTTCTCTAGGTTTTGGCCTAAGGCAACCTTTAGCTGATCATACATTTGTGGGCTTTAGGGGCCAAGGAAACAGTTTAGGCTTAATTGAGGTTGGATTATGTAGCCATTGGACAATTTCTCCGACTGCTGGGCCCTCTGCATGGTTATAGACCTTTCCCCCGCTTGAAGTCCATTGCCAACACACCCAAGTATCCCCTAATTTTTCAGGCTCTTGGCAGGATTGGCCGCTCTCAGATTTAACCTTTATGTACCCCATCCAAAGCTGGAATCCCCAATGAATGCAGAGTGTGGCATTTAGGGCACACCCTTTGGGTAGGCTGATTACGGAAATGAAGCCGGTGGCAATATTGGACCCTATGCTGTACTTTTGCATGCAATGGGTACAAGGGGAAGAGGAAGTGGAGAGACTGGTGCCACACATGTGGAGGAGTAGGAGGAGAAGGAAAAGAGTCTTTAGGGGTGCCATCCTGACAAGACATTGTCCTCAGGCTTCTGCTGGGCATATATTGGTCAGCTTCCGATGTGACCAAAGCGGAGACAACATCTTACTCTTGGTCTGTCGGCGCAGCCAGTGTTCTCTTCCAGAGGGTTGCCTTGAGGGGCTCAGAAGAGTCTGGAACACATTTCCATTCTGCAGCTGCTGGTTTAAGTCTGCTGTGATGTATCCAGGGCATTATTTCAGCAACTTTAACTGCAGTAGGGGGTAGACAAAATGATAATAAAGGGGCCTCTCCACAGGGGTTTTAGGGGCTGAATATTTCACTCTTTTATCCAGACAGAGTCTCCTGGCTTAAAGGAATGAACTTCAATGGTTAAACTAACAGGGAGCCTTTCCCTAACCCATTGGTTGAGAGTCTGGAAGGTGGTCCTTAAGGCTTGAAGCTGTTGTCAGAGTCAATTCACCCATTTCCTTGAGGTCTCCTTGTAGTCCTTTGATGAATGGTGGTGGCTGTCCCTACAGGATCTTGTAGTGGGAGGACCCAGTCTTCTAGATTGGGGTCAACCTGATTCTTAATAATGCCATGGGGAGGACTTCGTCCCAGTGTAGATGTGTCTCCTGACATAGTTTTCTGAATTGAGTCTTAAGAGTCCTGTTTATGTGTTTTACTTGTCTCGAACTCTGTGGTTGATAGACGGTATGCAATTTCCATTTAATATTTAAATTCTTGGCTAGTAGCTGCACTATTTCTGCTACATAGGCTGGCCCGTTATCTGACCAATGGTAATTGGTAGGCCAAATCGTGGAACAATTTCTTGGAGGAGCAATCTGGCTACTTCTTGGGCCTTCTCAGTCTGAGTGGGGTAAGCCTCTACCCAACCAAAATAGGTACATACAAAGACCAAGAGATACTTGAGGCCCCGTGATCGAGGCATTTCAGTGAAATCTACTTCGAGTTCCTCAAAGAGGGTGCTACCAACACTTTGGATCCCCAGTAGGGCACACAGCCCTTGCCTGGGGGCACTGACTTGGCACCATTCACACACCACTCGGGAGATGCTAGAGGTACGTAGCATGGGGGACGTAGAAGTACCGGCCTAAAGTGGTTTCTAGGGCAATGCGACCAAGGTGAGTCCTTTGGTGAAACTGCTTGACAAAAGCTGGGGCTAGGGTCCCAGAGATTGCAATTCACCCGTCCATGAACTTCCACCACCCATCAGGGAGGAGGCTCCCCTCTTTGTTTTTAAACCAGGCTTCTTCTTGAGGCGAGTACTTGGGTTACCATTTGGCTAAGGGAGTGGGAAACAGGGAAGCAGTTAGAGCTGTAGGGCTAGCTATTTCCTCAGTTGCTGTCAGTTTGGCAACATTGTCTGCCCTGCGGTTGCCCCAGGCTGTTATGGTGTCCCCTTTTTGATGTCCTCTGCAGTGCATGACTGCTACTTTCTTGGAGGCCCACACAGAATCTAAGAGTTCTAGAATTTCCTTTCCATATTTTATCTTTTCCCCCAGAATTGATTAGACCCTTCTCTTTGTACAGAGCTCCATGTACATAGAGGGTGGTGAAGGCATAGTTAGAGTCAGGGTATATGTTAGCACACACTCCTGCTGCCAGTTGAAGGGCGCAGGTCAAGGCGATGAGCTCTGTCTTTTGTGCTGAGGTTCCCCCAGGCAAAGGTTTTGCCTCTCTGGTGGAATGTAGGGTCACCACAGCATATCCTGCAAGGTATTCTCCTCCCCTCACAAAGCTGCTACCATCAGTGTAATATTCTACATCAATGTCCTTGAGGGGCTGATCTGTCAAGTTAAACTGGCTGGAAAACACTTCATTCATGACTTCAATGCAGTCGTGGTCTGGCTAGCAGGGCCCAACGGGTAGCAAGGTGACTGGGTTCAAGGTTCGTACTACTTCTAGGTGGATGCATGGATTCTCGCACAGCATTCCTTGGTATCTGACCATCCAGGCATTAATTAGCCAATATTGTCCCTTGTACTCTAGTAATGTTATTACTGAATGTGGTACTCGGACTATCAGTTCTTGCCCCATAGTCAGTTTGTCGGCCTCTGACATAAGGAGGGCAGTGGCTGCAAGTGCTTGCAAGCAGGGTGGCCAGCCCGGGATGACAGAGTCAAGCTGTTTGGAGAGATAAGCCACAGGATAGTGCCAAGATCCTAGCAGTTGGGTTAAGACCCCTACTGCGACACCTGTGCACTCATGTATGTACAGAAAAAAAGATTTGGTTAAGTCTGAGAGTCCTAGTCCAGAGGTGTTAGTGAGTGCCCATTGGATTTCTTCAAAGGCCTTCAGTTGCATGGATTCCCAGAGTAGGGGCTCCTGTTCTTCCCCTTTTGTGGCTTCATGGAGGGATCTGGCCAGGATGAAGAAATTAGATATTCAGATTCTGCAGAAGCCAGCTGTTCCGAGGAATTTGTGGACTTGTCATTGGGTGGTAGGGACGGGAACCGAGCAGACCGTTTATTTCTTTCTGGGCTGAGTTGGCGTTGTCCTTGTGACAGGTGGAAGTTAAGGAATTTGACTTCCTTGGCAGATTTGAGCCTTCCTTTTAGAGACTTTGTAACCCCCTTCCCAGAGGAGATTGAGGAGTAGATGCATACCTTCCATGCATTCCCCATAGGTCTTTCCTGGTAAGAGGAGGTCATCTACATACTGGAGTAACGTAAAGTTGTGTTGGTCTTTCGGGAAGGCCTTTAAATCCAAGGCTAGAGCTGTCCCAAAGATGGTTGAGAAGTTTTTCAACCCCTGAGGCAGTCACATCCATGTTATCAGGCCCTCGTCTCCACTTTTAAGACTTTCCCACTGGAAGGCAAAGATTGGTTGACTCCGAAGAGCCAGGCAAATGCAGAAGAAGGTGTCCTTGAGGTCCAGACAGGTGAAATAAGCTGCTCAGAGGAGATGAGGCCTAGGAGGGTATATGGGTTGGGGACAACAGGATGTAGGGTAACAGTTGCCTGGTTGACTGCTCGTAGATCTTAGACCGGCTGGTGTTCATTGGTCCCTGGCTTCTGAACTGGCAGGAGAGGTATATTCCAGGATAATTGGCAGGGACGAAGAATTTCATACTTCAGAAGTCTCTCTAAATGTTTTTGGATCCTCACTTGTGCCTTATGGGGGATGAAATACTGTTTTGGGTGGGCTGGCTCAGCCCCTAGTTTTAACTCTACCACCACTGGAAGAATGTGTCGGGCCAGTCCTGGAAGGTTGTCTTCAGCCCACACTCCAAGCACCTTGAAGGGGAGTTTGAGTCTCTGTCGGGACCCTTCTATGAGACTATAGAGGTGCAACTCTTCTCCTTGGGGAACTGTGAGTGACATGATCCTTGCTTCTGGCCTCCCCAAGGTTAGGGTTGCTTGGCCATGTGTGTCAAAGGTAATTTGAGCCTGTAGTTTTCCTAAAAGATCTTGTCCCATCAGTGCCATGGGGCAGTCAGGCAGATATAGAAATTCATGGATGACTTCTCGTCCTCCTAGGCTGCACTCGCAGGGCTGCAGGAAGGGGCGATGGAATCATCCCCCAGTTGCTCCCATAATGGTACCTTGTCTTTGAGTAAGTGGACCCACAGGCTGAGTTACAACTGAGTGTTCAGCTCCTGTGTCAACCACAAAGTGAATAGGTCAGCCCCCGACTATCATTTGGACCATAGGCTCCTGGGGGCCTAGCAGAATGGAGCCTGGTCTAGCCTAGTAATCTTTGAACTCTTCCAGGGCAGCAAGGCCAACAAAGTCGTCCCTGGGAGAGCCTGGTGATGGGTGAGTCAGCTGATAGAGCCCTTGTACAATTTGGCCATGTCTTTGGGGGCCAGGAGTCAATGATGGTCCACCCAGTCATTGGGGACACTCGTTTTTCCAGTGGCCCTGCTGGTGGCAGCATACACATTGGTCTTTTTCTAGTCTTGTTTTCATGGTGGAGGGTCTCTCCTGTTGATTTCTCCACTGGTTTTGTCCCTGACCTCGTGGGGCACTTCTTCTAGGGGGCCTGCACCGCTCTACCATAACAGCAGCAAGTAGATCGACTTGCTTCTTCATCTTTTGGTCAGCCTCTCAGCGGGTCTCTTGGTCGCGATTGACAAAGACCTTGGTGGTAACTTCAAGGAGTTTGCTGACATTCATGCCAGTGAAGCCTTCCAGCTTTTGCAGTTTGCGCCAAATGTCTCCCTGAGTTTGCCCAACAAAAGCCACATTGACCATTCTCTGGTTTTCAGCTGCTTCTAGGTCAAAGGGGCAGAGGCAGAATGCCTCACAAAGCCTGTAGAGGCAGAATGCCTCACAAAGCCTCTCATAGAACTGGCTTAGATTCTCTTCTGGTCCTTGGAGGACTTCTGAAGTGCCATGGGGCAGTCAGGCAGATATAGAAAGTGCATAAAGCATTTTCTGGATCTGCTGACAACACAGGCTTCTTTTCTTTCAACTGCTCACATTCATGGCCTTTTTCCACCTTCTTTCAGACCACCTAGGAGAGCATCCTGGTATAGTTCTAGTATCTGAAGTCCCTTGTTTTCACTGGGGTCCCACTGGGGGTCTTCCTCAGGAAACTGATTCTGGATGTAGGTCTGCACGTTTGAGGTTCCTCAACACATTGGGCATGTCCGTCTAGACATTTTAAGGTGGCCTGGGTGATGTGCCAGCACTCTTCAGTGTTGAAGAGGGTCAGGAAGGGTTGTCAGCAATTGGCCCAAGTGGGTTTGTGAGTCTGGATGATCTATTGGAGGAGGTCAATCATGGCCTGAGGTTTTTCAGTGAAGGAGGGGATATGATTCTTCCAGTTCAGGAGATTGGTAGTGGTGAAGGGCTGATAGATGAAGGTGCACCAGCCTCCCTGAATCTGACCGTCCTGATCGTAATAGATGAGGCTTCAGGTTTCTCACAAGGGCAACTGAAGTGCTTCTCCCCTGACTGGAAACACCTTGGGCCAGGCTCCAGTGGGGTCATAGGGGATCAAAACAGGGGGTGGTGGCAAGTTGATGGAGGCTGGCATGGATGGAGTCTCAAGGGAAGTCGAAGGGTCTGGGGTGGATGGCTCAGAAGGAGAAATCGGCTGTTTGGGGGCTGTTTGGCGGATAAATGGGTGCATAAAGCATTTTCTGGATCTGCTGACAACACAGGCTTCTTTTCTTTCAACTGACCTTGGGAGGGTGCCAAGGCTCAGGATAGAAGGACCCTATAGTTCTCTTCTAGGCAGACTCTCAACCAAACTATTGCCTCCCAGGAATCAATATAAGGGAATGGTCTGGGTGGCTAAGTTGACGGGTAATGACTTGAGAGACCTTTGCAATGATTTCCTTGTCAAGAGCTTCCTCTGCTGGTCATCCAATGCCAAAAGAGGGCCAGTCAATCTCACAAAGAGTGCAGAGTTTCTATGGGGTAAGTTTAACTCCGTAATCTCCTGAGTAACCCTTTTTGAAATTCTTAAGCATACAACATGAAGGTGTCTGTTTACTCTGTTGTTCACCCATTTTTCCACCCATGGTCGATGATGCACATGCACTTAGAGATTCGCTTCACCCATCTCTGGCCGCTTCTCTCTCAGAGATCTTTTAGGTGCCTCTTAGCAATTGGTGGGTCGGTATAAACCCCTGACTCAGATCACTGGAGTAGACTCTGCACGGAGATCCAGTGACACTACCCTAAGCCTTATGAGGTTTGCCACAGGATAGAGGCTCAATTCTTGCTTCGTAGTAAGGCCACATCTCAATCACACGCAATCACACACCAAACATACTCCACCCTTCACCCTATGTACCTGAGAGGTCATGGTTTCTTCTAACAAATTTAGAGTACTTGGGTGACCTTGGGAGTTGATCAGACTCCCCTCTGTCCTCTAGTGGACAGGCTGTTCCTAGGACCCAGATCCTTACCACTCAGTTGGGTGGTGCTCCTGGGCTGGTTCCTGTGTCTCTCCAGGTTCTGTTGTGCTTCTGGGGTGGCCGCCCAAGGTCACTGAAAGAGACGTTTTTCCCCTTATGGGCAAGGGGCCTGTTGGCGCACCAAGCAGAGTTTGTGTCTCCCTGCATCCTGGGGGCCAGACCCCGAAGACAAGAGAGGCTAAAAACTGCCGTCTCTGGATCCTGGATGAGCCCCCAGAAATGTTGTGGGTTTCTCAAACAGAGAGTTAGGACCCTGAGGCTATAAGCAGGAAGCAGCATTTATTGATGCCGGCACCAGCTCAGCAGATTCTTATCCAAAGACTGAGCCCCGATTGTAACATAACAGGTCGTTTTATACAATCTTGTCATTCTTACACAGCTACAGATATAAGAATGCTATGAAAAAAACTGTTGTTTGCCAGAGAGTCCTTGAGATGGGGGAGGGCAGTCAGAAACAAACTCATTTAAGCAGGAAATGGCCAGGCAGGGTCAAGCAGCCACAAGAGAGCTATTTGAAGAAATGATGATGAAAAACTTCCCTCATCTGATGAAGGAAATAGACATAAAACCCCAAGAAGCTCAGAGAGTCCCCAAAACCAGGAACCTAAAGAGGCCCACACCAAGACACATCATAATTAAAATGCCAAAAATTAAATACAAAGAGAGACTCTTAAAAGCAGCAAAAAAAAAAAAAAAAAAAAAGCACCCATAGGACTGGCAGCTGATTTCTCAAAAGAAAGTATGCAGGACAGGAGGACTTGGCACAAAATATTCAACGTGATGAAAACCCAGGATCTATAACCAAGAATACTTTATTCCCAAAATTATCATTTAGAGTTGAAGGACAGATAAAAAGCTTCCCAGACAAAAATAAGCTAAAGGAATTTATAACCACCAAGCCAGTATTACAGAAAATGTTGGAGGGACTTCTTTAAGAAGAAAAAAACAGGTATCAAAAACAGAAATAAGGAATGGTAATAACTACATTTATATCAACGAGTATTTCAAATGGAAAAGAATTAGGTACTCCAACCATATGATAGAGTGGCTAAATGGATAAGAAAACAAGACCCCTACTTATGCTGCTTACAAGAGACTCACTTCAGATTAAAAGACATGTACAGACTAAAAGGAAGGGGATGGAAAAAATATTGCCTTGATGGACCTAGAGGGTATTGTGCTGAATGAAATAAGTCAGATAGAGAAAGACAAATATCACATTATTTCACGTACATGTGGAATCTAAAGAACAAAATAAATGACAACGACAACTACAAAAGTGGAAATAAACTCATAGATACAGAGAATATTTTGAGGGCTATTAGATGAAAGGGAGGTTGGGGAGCTGTCAAAAAAAGGCAAAGGAATTAATAGGTACAAATGAATAGTTGCAGAATAGACATGAAGATATAGAGTGTAACATGGGGAAGATGGTTAATAATGTCATAATAAATATATAAGGGGTAAGAAAGGTACTAGATTTAGTGGGGTGATCGCTTTGTGAGTTATGTGGATCTCTGATCACTATGCTGGACAAGTGAAACTGGTATATTATTGTATGCTAACTATAATTGAAAAAAAAAACTCTTCAATTGTACAATGTAAATACAAGCAACTAATTGTCTATTATATTTCAATAAAGCCAGAAAAAAAAAAAAAGAGTAAAGATATGGAAATACAAAATGGAGTCACTTTAACCAAGCTGCTAAATTATTAACATTATGAAGGTTGAGGCATAAGAAAACAATATTTTCTTATCTTAATTAGCCTTTGAACTTAAGCTTGAACTATCCAGCCCTATATCAATGCCCGTACAGTTATTTACCTACAGATAATCCTTATTCTAAAGGACTCGGTATGTGGCCAGACCTCTTGGTGCCTATCTTTTATATTACTTGGCTTCTGTCATCCAGACCATCTGGCTGATAACCACCCTGGACAAATTCTATGGCTAAGACCGGGACTGATTATCCTCAAAAATGCACTCTGCTATAAGAACTCTTTCCTTTCTTCTTTGGAATACTTCTGGCCTTTGCCTAGCTGTGTTTATAATTTGCAATAAATCTTTGATCCATAAATAAATCTTTGTCATTTATTTTCAACCAAAGCCTCTCCTCAAGACTCTTTGTGAGTTAGTTCCACAACTCAAAATTTTGGGTTAATTTGTTATGCAGCAAATGATAACTAATATTTTTTTCCTCCTTTTGATCATCATTATGAACTCACAGATTTTAAATAAACATTCAAAGAATTGTAAACAACTGCAATATTTATTTTTTCAACATTGAAATGATTCTGTCTTTGGCCAGTAACAGTACTATTATTTTGTCTCCTGTGTACTTTTCATCTGACTCTAAGAGTCATTGATAATTCTTTTGCGTTCTGGAAGGACAAGATGTTTCAGGTTCATTTTGCATATTCTATGATCCATTTCTCCAATGAATCAGCCATTTTTTCAAGGAGTTTTGATTTCTTTCAGTGGGGAGAATAATTGCAATCTTTGTGAATGGTCATGGTTAACCTCTTTTAAACTTATCAAAATGAAATCAAACTTACTTAATTATGAGATTGAATCCAGGCTAAACCACTTAGTACCTGTGTACATGAGACCCTAAGCAAGGTATAACTTATGCCCCACTTTCCTTATCTGCAAAATGGGTCCAGTGTAAATATTTAATTTTCAGTGTTGTTATAAGGGTTCGACAAGATAATATATGGAAATCATTTAACACATCACTTGACATCAAATTTCATAATTAAAATAATAGAATTACAAGTCTGGAAGTTACCATAGAGCTCATCAGATACAACTTCTTCATTTCACATTTGAGAAAACAGTCCAAAAGACTATAAATTTGCCGAAAACTAATGACTCCTGAGTCTCGGATCTCATACCTGGGCTATTTTGAATATAAACACAATCTCTTCAGCTCAATCAGAGTTTCTATGTATTCAAAGACCAAGGAGGTTAGAAAGGTACATTAGTTATTAAGTGATATTATGAAAAGTGCACCAATCTTAAGTTCAGAAGACCTAATTTCTGCCTCTGCCATTCACTAGCTTGATATTTTGGGCAAGTCACTTAATTTCTTTACATCTCAATTACTGCATTTATACAATAGTGACAATAAACCCTCATTCACAAAGCTAATTGTAAGGATGAAAATACAAAATATTGTACACAAAATTGTCTGGCTCATAATTATTGCTAAACAATGATCATTATACAAAAATTCCTTCAATCATCTAATTTAATAAAACTTATTCTCCTCCTCTAAAGGAAATTGGGTTTGATTAGACTGATACCTAATGATACTAAGTTCCCATTTCTGTAATTGAGCTCAGTGAATACAGTGCAAAGGCACTGAGCAAGGGGCTGCAGGAAAGATGCTATTCATGTTCACCTACCCTTCAGGCTGAGTGGGTATAGTCTTTCTTCCTGATATCAATCTACCTAACAATATTAATGTCCAATTCACATATATTCTTAGGGTACATTTAGGAGAGACTTTGCTATAACCTTTGCTGAAATAAATATACTTTACTTCCACAGCAGACCCTTAATATACCACTTTAGTGTTCTAGTTTAATTGAGATATGTTTTATTTACACTATTTTTGATTGACCCCAATTGCTAATAAATGATTTCCTAAAATAATTAATTCTTGAATTTTGCCAGGGATCAACGCCAAGCTTTTCAACCTGTTAATTTCACAGTTCACCTTTTTAACTTTTTGAAAATTTGGGTGTTTGCCACTCTTGGGCATCAGTCACAGTACTTAAAAGTGGACTTCAAGGATCCTGCAGCCAACTTCCCTGACATTCAAGATCCTTCAAGCAATTTTAAAGGTGATTGAAGATTTACACTTATTTAAGGTAAGTAGTTATTCCTTCACCATCTTCTTGTATGTCCTAACATTTAATTTCCTCACCATTCTTAACCATTCTCAATTGAAAGTCATGATCATTGATGGAAAAATTGATGCCTCTAATTGATGTTAAGTAATTCTACAGCCCCTCTGTCATCTGTTGTAATTACTAAATTCATCTTCTAGGGCTTTGAAAAAAATAACAACTATTTTAGGCATACAAAAAATAATATAAGGAATACTCAACATCTAGTTTAAGATATACTTTTTACAGATACAATTAAATCCCCTTGAACACCCCTCCCCAGTTCTTCCTCACTTCCTTCTTCAGTTAACTATGATGTTGATATTGATGTTATTATTCTCATGCATGTTTATGTACTTTTAGTACGTGTGTAGATAGCCACAAAGATTATATAGTATAATTTACATGTTTTGCAAATTTTATACAAATAGTTTCACTCTACATGTCTTTAAATTTTGAAAGGCGTGATTTGATTTAGGTTAAATATTTTTGGCAAGATTTATGTACCTTATACTCAATTTCATGGTTTTGAGATTTATCCTTAATGAAAATGTAATCTTAACTCATTCATTTTGTCATAGATCTTTTTCTTTTTCCGAATAATCTTGTTAATTATCTTGATTATTTTTCCATTTCAACTCAGAACTTTAGCAAGTATTTGTTTTTTGTCTTTGTTTATATTGACTGTCTTTTTGAAATAACTTTCTTGGCATTTCCCCTTTTAAAAAGATAACATTCTATAATTTTATGCTAGAAAGTTCACATTCTAGTGAAGGAAAGAACAATCTAAAAAGTATTTACTACTTCCTCAAACTTTTAAATATATCTTTTATGGTTAACTTTATTACTTACATATGTTGAATTTTTTTGTTCAAGTTTCTGATACTAATTGTTATACTGAAACACGACATAATGAAAATATATAAATATCACATATGGAAATATAATATTTTGGAAAATACAATATACATTATGTGGGTCTTCATAATCCTACGAATGATAACACATTTAAATGTATTTGACACAGTTCTCTGATAAGAGGCAAATACTCTTTTTAGTCAGAGTTGCTTTGCAGCATATTTTTTTCAGACCCATTTCAATTCGTTCATTTAACCAGGATGTGTTCAGTAACTGTTTTAAGAGCTTGGGATACATGAATGAACAAAACAGTTAAAGATCTCTGCCCCAAGGAGTTTACATTCAAGTAATTATGATTAACTCGTGCTTCCATTTTCTTTATTTTCTCTCTTAATACTTTAAGAAAATAAATTTCATATTCAAGCTAATTTGTTCTCAAAACGTGACAACAGTCCCAAACTAGCCACACTCTGACTCAGAGTTTCTTAAGGATTTCTTAAGGATTGTGTTGCTGAACCGATGAAAAAAATCCTCCACAGTTTCTAGAAGGGCCAGCAGCGCGTTACCATGGTGACGGCGGAATGGAAAGGCGCTGTGTGCGCTCCTGGGGTCCACCCCTGGGCTGGGGTTTCTTCGGTCTCATGTGGCAGGTGGGTAGGAGGGGTGCTTATGGTTCCTTGGGCACTAAAGTGGGGTAGGCAAGACAAGCTGAGACAGTGGGGCAAGTCTGTGAGGCTGTATCTAGAGTCCTGGCCGGAGCTCCTCCCTTGCCCTCTGTGAGGCAAGTCTGTGAGGCTTGTGTCTGGAGTACTGTGGGTTGGGAAGTCAAGAATCCAGCCTGCTTAAGCATCTCTTTCTTTACCTCTTCTAGTCTATTTTTCTCTTTTTTCCCTTTTTTCCTCTGTAGGCCATCCTTGAATATTAAAAATTTAAAAATTTATTGGGCAAACAGTTGGCTCTAGATCAGTCCTCATTCTAAGTGCTTTATATATACTAATTCATTTAATTCTCAAACCAGTGAGGTAGGTACTATCATTAACCCAATATTTATTTATTTGTTTATTTATTTATTTAAATTTATTTTTTAATGGTGTCATTGGTTAACGAAATCCAATAAGTTTACAGTGAGGCATATATATATTTAGCTGTGTGTTCACCGCCCATAGTTAGATTTCTTTCTGTCACTACATATTTGACCCCCTTTACCCCAGCTACTTGCCCCCTCCCTCTTCCCCTTCCCCTCTGGTAACCACTAGTCTATAGTTCTCTGTGTCCACAAGTCTCTGTTTGTTTGTCCTTTTCATTTGTTGCTTTTAGGTTTATATCCCACAGATAAGTGATATCATGTGATTTTCCACTTTTTCTGTCTGGCTTATTTCGCTTAGCATGATTATCTCGAGGTCCATCTATGTTATCGCAAATGGCAATATTTCATCTCTTCTTATGGCTGAGTAATATTCCATTATATATACGTGCCACAGCTTCTTTCGCCAATCGTCTGTTGTAGGACACTTTGGTTGCTTCCATGTTCTGGCCACTATGAATAATGCTGCTATGAACATCGGTGTGCAAATATCTTTTTGGATCATATAGTAGATCAATCCGTAGTTCTTTGAGGAACCTCCATACTGTTTTCCATAGTGTCTGTACCAATTTGCAGTCCCAGCAGTGTATGAGGGTTCTTTTTTCTCTGCATCCTCTCCAACATTCGTTATTACTTGTCCTGTTGACTATATCTATTCCAGCAGGTGTGAGATGGTATTTCATTGTGGTTTTGACTTGCATTTCCCTAATAGCTAGCGATGTTGAGCATCTTTTCAAATATTTGTTGGCCATTTGTATGTCCTCTAGGGAGAAGTGTCTGTTTAGGTCCTATGCCCATTTTTTGATTGGACGATTTGGGTTTTTGTTGTTGTGATTAAGTTGTATGAGTTCTTTGTGTATTTTGAATATTAGGCCCTTATTGGAGGTGTTGCTTATAAATATATTTTCCCATCCGGATGGTGGTCTCTTTTCTTTGTTGATGATTTCTTTTGCTGAGTAGAAGATTTTTATTTGAAGTAGTCCAATTTGTTTATTTTTGTTTTTACTTCCCTTGCCTTTGAGGTCAAATTTATAAAATCCTCTTTAAGTCCAAGGTCCTTGAGTTTAGTTCCTATGTTTTCTGCTATGTATTTTATTGATTGAGGTCTTTATATTCAGATCCTTACTCCATTTTGAGTTACTTTTGTTGTGTGGTGATAGACGACAGTCTAGTTTCATTCTTTTACAGGTGGTTTTCCAGTTTTCCCAGCACTATTTTTTGAAGAGGCTTTTCTTTCTCCACTGTATGTTTTTGGCATTTTTGTCAAAAATTATTTGCCCGTATAAATATGGGTTTATTTCTGAATTCTCGATTTGGTTCCACTGGTCTGTGTGTCTGTTTTTCTATCAAAAAATACCATGCCATTTTAATTATTATAACTTTGTAGTATAATTTGAAGATGGTCAGAGTGATGGCTTCAGCTTCGTTTTTTTCTCAGGATGGCTTTGGCAACTCAGGGTCTTGTGTGCTTTCAGACAAATCTGATTATTTGTTCTATTTTTTTTTAAAGCCAAAGGGATTTTGACAGGGATTGCATTAAGTCTGTATAATGCTTTAGGTAATAAAGTCATTTTAACTATGTTGATTCTTCCAGTCCAAGAACATGGAATATCTTCCCTTTTCTTTGTAACTTCTTTGATTTCTTTTAATAAGATCTCATAGTTTTCCTTATATAGGTCCTTCACATGTTTTGTTAGATTTATTCCTAGGTATTTTATTCTTTTTGTTGCAATTGCAAAAAGAATTATTTTTTCTACTTCTTTTTCTGACACTTCGTTGTTAAAGTATAGGAACGCTATGGATTTTTGAACGTTGATTTTGTATCAACGTTCTTGTGTAGTCTTTAGGGTTTCTATATAGAGAATCATGTCATCCACAAATAGTGACTGTTTGACTTCTTCATTTCCTATTTAGATGACTTTTATATCTTTCTCTTGCATGATTGCACTCTCTAAGACCTCCAATATTATATTGAATAACAGTGGCAATAGTGGACAGCCTTGTCTTGTTCATGATCTTACAGGGGAGGTTTTTAGTTTTTCACCATTAAGTATAATGTTGCCTGAGGGTTTGTCATAGATTGCCTTTATTATATTAATATATTTTCCTTCCATATTGATTTTGTTAAGTGTTTGATCATAAATGGATGCTGTATCTTGTCTAAGGTGCTTTCTAATCTATTGATATGATCATATGATTCTTATTTTTTTAATTTGGTCTCTAAGCCAATAGACAAAAAGTGTGGGGCAGCTGCTCAAAATGGCAGTAACCCTGGAGAAGGCAGTTATTTTTAATTGGTGTTTATAGGCATTTGGCTCCCATGAGAAGGCCTGTTCTGAGCAGCAGGCCCTGGATGTTCTACCTGGAAAGAGAGGATTGGATTTGGGTACATGATTCACTTAGCAGAGAGGAGGTCATAAGAGTGAAGAGAGCTGAAAAGCAAGATCTAGATGGAGAACAGATAAGAGGAGACAGTGTCTCTACTGGCCAGAGGAGAGAAACAATGAAAAATTTGGTTTTCTTAAGGGCTAAGAGAGGTGGTAGAAAAGCTCCTCTATTTAGATTAACTCTTAGTTACTCACTATCTTAATATATTCATTATAGTTGCATGCTTTTTTAGGAAAGGCTATAAGAATCCTCTGTCTTTATCTAAAATAGAATGAGAATTAGATTTTTCCCCTTCTCTGCAGTTCAGTGAGATTGCTTCTTTCTTTTCTGAAATTTACATATTAACATCTGAATAATTTCTTTTTTTGTCTCTTTTAATGCCCTTCCTACATCTAGATTCCATCAGGGAAAGGCAGAGTTTAGCACGTGAGAAAGTTTGGGCATCAGCCTTGGATTCACCAATTATCCACCATTGGCCCATAATTCACTCAGCATGAAAATGTTATCCCCTTTTCCTGGGTCCTACAAAAGAAAGGTGGGAAGGAAGCTATTGGTCATTCTGCTTACAAAGAGAGCTCTGGCAGTCCAGTAGAAAATGTGCTGGAGCATGTCTTCCAAAGGATGGAACCAAGAACTGACTTTTTTTGATATTATACATATGACTATTTTAAAAATAGACCTTAGTGAACATTAGGCTGTGCTCCAAGTGACTGAAAGCCATTCTTTAGCTGTTCTTGAAGCAGCTCCACTCTGTGTGGCTGTGGATACTGGCCATCTCATTCCCTAGGCAGAGGTCAGCAAACTATGGTCTGCAGGCTAAAGGAGACCCACCACATTTTTTTTGTGTGGCCCCCAAACTAAGAATGGTTTTCACATTTTTAAATGGTTGAAAAAAATCAAAAGAATAATAATATCTTGTGACATGAAAATTATAAAATTTCTGATTCCATAAATTTTATTGGAGCATAGCCATGCTCATTTCTTTATGGATTGCTTTTGTGCTACAATAGTAGAATTGAGTAGAGACTGTATGGCCTGTAAAGGTGTAAAAATTTACTATCTGGCCCTTTATAGAAAATGTTTTCAGATCATCCACTCTCTAGGATGATCCACAGCCTATTCTTAGAAGTTGCTATGGAGACCAAACTCTGTTTACAGCTCTTCCAAGCTTCATAGCTGTCTTTACTCTCTCCCACTGTCAAAGATCTCTCTGGACAAGGTGATCAATCAAGAAAGAGACAAGGAGACCAGTTTCTAAGGCTACAGCTTGGAGCCATGCTTGAGGGCTACCTGGGTCAAAATCCCTAAGTTCTTAGAACTTGTTTGCATCTGAAACATATATCTATTCATGGACCATAAGAAAGAGTCTCAATGGGCCTGAAGACTGTTTCCTATCTATACTAAACAGAGCAGAAGCCCCCTTTCCAGGCCATCCTCATCCTTACAGTCTTTCAATCCATAGGAGACTTGAGAAGTGCTGTCTCTTACTGGGCTTGTCAGATTAGTTTAGGCAGGGGTCCCCTACTTATGACTCTGGGACAGGGCTGTAATGGAAAAACACCTAAGCCTCTGAGTAGCAATCAAGAGAGATGTTGTCCCATCTTTTGTTAGGAACTGCCACTATTGGGGAGATAGGGAGTGAACAGAAATGAGTATGACGAGAGATGAAGAGTTATCTTCCAGGAACTTCATATGTGTTCATGGTGAGTCCTCATAACGCTGCTTAAGAAACTAAGGTTCAGAGACATGAAGTCAGTTTTACTAGTTCATACAGTTCTATAGGCAGAGCCAAAACTTGAACTTCTATTTCTCTGCTTCCAAGGTTTATGCTTTTTTTTTTTACAGATTGCATAGTATTTGGTATTTGCAGAGGGTGAGCTATTCGCTACTCTCTTAGGTCTTTCTCTTTCCAATTTATAGTTGAATTTGGGAAATAATACTCAGTTGGTGATATGTATTACTTGGAAAAAGTGCAGAAATATTAAGAAAAGTTAATTTTTTTTCATGGGTAAGAGGAAAAGTGTAATCTGAATGGGAATACCAAGTACTGCAAATGACTGTGATTTGATGGAGTCAGCCTAGGCAGATGAGGTAGAGTTGA